>NC_134869.1:36598880-37206380 GCF_049852395.1 Peromyscus maniculatus bairdii
AATTTTAATGTTTCTGGTTCGTTTTTTCATTTTGTTGACTCAAAATTCATGTTTGTCAAAAAGTTAAGGCAAATAGTTTTAAAGCACGGATGTTGTTCTGGACCTTTGTGGAACATTTTGTCTATCTCTTAATACAGATCTGTATTTTATTTTCACCCTCACCCTGTATGTTTCTTGCTAAGCAAGACAGAACATGTGATGGCTATGAACACAGTTGCTGGCATGAAATAGACATGGCATTATACTCACACTGACATATCAAACCTTATGGTGTATTGTATGACCCTGGCTGACCTACTTCCACCTCATTTTTTCAGTAAAAAGGACTTTTGATGGTGGATATCATGAGTCTTGAATGATGAGAATTAAGTAGCACAATGTATTTAATTTGCATAGCAGGATGCTTTATGTAAGGGAAGCGTTCCATAAACCTGTGTTTTTATTATATGGATCTCAAGCGAACACTGATAATCTGAATCTTTTGTGTAGTAATTGGTGCAATCAACCACAGGCTCATAGTGTGTCTAGGACCAGGGAAAGGAGGATTGCTTTTCATTGTTTCACAGGTTACATCAAATCCAGAAGGTTGTTTAAGAGGTTTTGAAAAGTATTCACATACTTTTGTCAATAGGTTTTAGCACATAGCAGGTAGCTCTCTGTCAATGCCTTGACCACAAATCAATTAGGTATGGTTCCTGTGTAGGAATGAGATGCGACAACAATCTTGATGTCATTGCCCACTTCTCTGAATGACCTAGAGGGAATGAAGGATCACATGTTAGGAGAAATGGAGATAACTTTTGTTTAATGAGTTACTTTTTTGGTTCTGGCCTATTGTTATTGTCTGTAGTGTCTAGGGTTAGTATGGTGCGTTATATATGTTTTTGTGAATGCAAATTGCCTGATAAAATATGATTCCTAGCAAACTTGCAGTTGCAGCTACACAGTCAACAAGTATTTTTTCTTGCAAGTATCTATACTAAATTGTGGATTGCAGCACACTAAAACAGCTGGTTATCAGAAATCCACAAATCACTAGAAGTCTGTGTTTCTCTTTGTTCTCCTGTCTACTGTGTGTATGTGTGTGTGTGTGTGTGTGTGTGTGTGTGTGTGTGTATGTATGTTTATGTGTTTGTGTGTATGCATGTATGTGTATAGGAAATTGGAGGTCTTCCTCATTCATGTGTGTGTCTCCTTTTATCACTCTTTACCTTATACTTTTATGGTTTGAGAATTTCATTACATTCTTATAATGAGTTTTGTTAAAATTCACTCCCCCATTTCTCTAATTTCTTTGCTATCCCTCTCATCATTTTTCCTGATTTCATGTGTTTTAAAACAACAAAACAAAACAACAACAACAAAACCCATGGACACTGCTTAGTGCCAGTTGTATGCATACAATTGTATGTGTATGGCTACAGGACCATTTGGTGGAACATATTTAATCTCTCACTAGCCTCTTCCTCATCCTGAAGAAAATAGCAGCTTATCCATTGCCAATAGTTTTCCACCCATCCTAGGATTATGGCTGGTTTGCTCTTGTGCCAGTCTGGTGCAAGCACTCACGGCTGCTGTGAGCTCATGTGTGCAAGGGAGCTGTCCTATCTGGTAAACATGATTTTGTTGCTCTGGCTCTGCCTCTGACTCATACAGTCTTTCTGCCCTCTCTTCCTCAATGTCTTAGTGGAAGGGGCGTGGTAAAGATGCTCCATTTTGAGCTGGTCATTCTCTGCACCTTAATCATTGTTATGTTAATTACCATTTGCAATGAAGAAGTTTCTCTGGTTAGGCTTAAGAAATGAACTAACCTCTGTGTATAAATATAAATACTGAGGAGGCAGTTTATTACTATGTATACTTAGCAGAATAATAATATTAAGCTATTGGGGCCTATGACCTAGGTAGCCATATTTTATTTTCCTGGTTAATGCCACTGGGCATGAGTTCCGTTTTGTGATGCCAGCTTTAAGTTTAATCTGAAAAATTGTTGGTCACTCCCATATATTTGTGCCATTGTTGCTAAGCTACATTATTGTAGAGTACAGAGTCATACAACTGAGTAAGACTATTGATAGTAAGACTACGTTCTAGTCTTGTGAAGGCTAGCCAGTAGGGATGAAGCTTTTTCAGCTTGGTACCATAATGAGTTTTCCATAGCCTGTGATTCAGGTATGTGGTGTCTTCAGAGACAGAGGCTTATCATCAAGTTCTGGAGGGTAAGTACTACAGTGAGTAGGGTCTATGAGACCCCCACTGGCTAAAACCTAAAAGAAAATAATCCATGCCCGGCACTGAGTTTTGCATTTGACAGTCAGTGTCCGGAGGAAGCACTGTCCCTTCACTACAGGGTAAATCCTTCTATGTTATGTATTTGTTTTAGGGTGCTTCCAACAGTAGTAGGTTTCCATATACCATTGAAAAGGTATTTAGTGATGATTATTCTTCCTCATACTCCTTCCTCCACCCTGTCTTATCATACCTCACTCCAGTTCACCCTTCTTGTTCCATTTATTTCTTGATTTATTCTTCACAACATTGGAATGCTACTCCTTTCCCCTTGGATCCACTCTCCTCATGGTCTTTTACTGGCACTACAATTTAAACACCAGAATGTAAAGATTCAAACCTAGCACACACACATGAGAGTGAACATGTGGCATTTGCAGTTCTGTGTCTGAGTTAACTTCTTCAGAATGATTTTTTTCTAGTTCCATCCTTTCCCCTACCAATTTCATTTTTTTATTTATAGCTAAGTAATATTCCACTGAGTATAAATAAGTACCACATTGTCATTATCTAACCAATGGACGTCTGGGCTGTTTCCATTTCCTAGCTGTCATGAATAGAACAGCAACAAACATGGATGAGCAAGTATCTTTCTTGTAGGATATAGAGTCCGTTGGGATATGGCAAGGTGTGAGATTAGCTGAATCATATCGCAGGTCCATTTGTAGTTTGAATGGCTAAGATGCACAGGACACATGAAAATAAAAGCTGGCATGAATGTGGCGAAAGGAGAACACTTATTCACTATTAGAGGGAGGACAAACTGATAAAGCCACTGTGGAAATCGTTGCTCATCTTCTTTTTTGAGACAGGATCTCAAATTGAACCTGGAACTGACCAATTCAAGGAGGCTAGCTTGCCAGGGAGCCCCGGTGATCCTTTCCCCTCTAAGGTACCAGTGTTTGGATTCCCATCATGCACTCAGCCTTCTGTGGGTTATGGGATCTGAACTCATGTGCCCTACCTTTCACAGCACTTCACCAACTAAGTCATCCCCTCGGCTCCTGTACCTTTATTTTATAGACCTGCTATAGATTAGATATTGGAAAGAGAATTCAGAAGGAAACTTCTTCTGCTCTTATATTAAAGCGTTCTTTCTTTAAGCACAGTCCATGTACACAAAATTCAGATTTAAGCATATGCACAGTGCGATGCTGTGTCAGCTGGAGCTCAAGATCTAATTTCGGAAGCTCGGTTAGAAATAGGTAACTCCTTACCCAATTATTATCATCACTGTGAGAACAAAAACAGGCACGGTTGGGTCCTTGGCAAAGTTGATGTCTATGGTCCTAGGGCTAGAGACAGGAAGGTTTAATAACATTCTCATGAAAACATTATTGGACCAGAATACTTCCAATAACCCTGGACCATTTTCTGCATTGACTTGCTGTTCTGCATCTTCTGTTATTCCCACCTGAATATTCTATAAAACATTGCTGCTGAAAAAAGGGGACATTTTATTATTACTAAATAATTATGCACAAAGGTGATAGTATTTGAATTTGAAGTATTTACTTTTGAGCCACACAGAAATCTATGTCTTTAGGACATGCACATATAAAAATGTCTAAGTGAATGCATTTTTTTTTTTTTTTTTTTTTTTTTTGCAGCTTAAGTTCTCATTCTTTTATTTACAATCTTCAGGTTGCCATGTTGGTGACTATTATTGAGGTGATTTCAGATGGCCCATAGTCAGATAGCAGTTAGATGTGAATTAAGCAGGTCTCTTTCCTCATGCACTCTGGGTAAGGTATCCTCTTCCTTTACTTGGATCCTTAGTCACTCCCTCTGGGTTTCAGTGTGCTAGCTGCAAGGTACTGTCCTCTGTAGCAGTGGTGGCTTATGTCATTACAAGTTCCTCTTGATTCAGTGAGGAGCAAAAAGGTGAAGCAATGCATCCAAGAAAGGTGGTGCCAAAGGACACATTCAAAACTACAAATCGGATTAGTTTGCTAACTTAGCCTTTGAACTCGCTGATGTTTGCAGCACCAGTAATATCAAGCTGAAGGCATGAGCTCTGTTAAAGTCTCCCAGACATCTTCAGAACATGAAAAGGAAAGTGCTTGTCTTTCTTCCGAACACTCGGAGTCAAGAGAAATCCTTTGCACCTTTCTTTTTTCCTTTTTTCCCCCAGACTGTATTTCCCTCTGCATGCAAAGAAGGATGAATTCATGATCCTTCTGTCTCAGCTTCTTACAGGGATTACAAGCATCACTCACCCCATTTGACTTGTCCTTATGCTGTATTTTAAAGGAGAAATCAATTATTTACCTAGATTGGTTTGGTGTGGTGTGGTGTGGTGTGGTGTGTGTGTGTGTGTGTGTGTGTGTGTGTGTGCTATAGATTGACATTGTCTTCCTCAGTCACGCCCCAGTGAATGTTTTGAGATGAAGTTTCTCCCTGAACCTGTAGCTCACCCATTCAGCTAGACTCTTTACCAGTGAGTTCCAGAGACCATCCTATCTCCCTCTCCCCAGCACCATGCTATTGTGCCTTACTGTGTTTAGATGGACGCTGAGGATCCAAACTCAGATGCTTGTGCTCGATGATGGACATTACTGACTGAACCATCTCCCTGGCCCTGAATTTTAAAGGCCCTTGCCCTAAAGCCGTATATTGTTTTTAAATGTATTACGGTGTCTAAAATAAAGAAAGTGATGCCCGGGATTTTCCTTCTCCCAGCTGTAGAACTGGAATAGAAAGACACCAGTTTTATGATTTATCTCACTGTATGCTTTGAGTTTGGTGAGTCGAGACAACATCTGGAAGTTTTGATTATGGAACTATCATATACTCAGGGATGAACAACTGAAGCACAAACCATGAATATAATATGTCCTCCTCTGAACTAATACTAGCCCTTCTTTCATTAGAGAGCTCAAGTGATGAAGTGTTAGCTGTGTGATTGGCCGAATTACATTTCAATCTGGCATTCTCACTTCTAGGAATTAATGATAAGAAAATATGTCAGATATGAGAAAAACAATTTCGTATTAAGCGTTCCTTGGAATGTGTGTAACAGTAGCAAAAATCTTGAAATAATCACTTTAATTTCAAAACAGAAAGAGGTAATTGTTGCATGTGAATTACAACAGTCCAGCTGTTTGCATCATGTGGTCTCAATCAAGGGAAGATTGGAAATGTTCAGAAAAATAATTGCACCTGTAGCTGAATATCGGAGGACAGCATTTTCCTTTCATTCATACCCAAACAATACAACACTAAAAACATTTACTTTTCTCGTATATTGTAGTGGTTATTAAGAGTAACGTACAGATGATTTAAAATGTGCAAGAAGGTGTGTGTAGGTTACATGCAAATACAGCTCTGTTCATGCAAAAATCTTGAATATCCATGACTTTTGATGTCCTAGAACAAATCTCTCATGGTTAAGGTGGGAGATTATTCTATTGGGAAAATATAGTAATATATAAATGTATATTCCAAGAATTTTATTATACAAAGTTTATTTTTTTTTCTCATATGACACATCACTAGAGAAGCATATGATAAATACATACTAAGTGCTAGTTTTGTGAGTATGGTTTATAAAGTTGAATCAAAGACATCAGATGTCACTTCCTTTTGTCCTACAAATTATGTTTTTCTGAATATTTACTTAAACTTTATAAAGTGCACATAATTTAATAGTTTTGTATTTTTATTTTTATGCACATTGGTGTTTGGTCTGTATGTATGTCTGTGCACTATATGTGTGCCTGGTGCCTGCAGAGGCCAGAAGCGGCCATTGAATCCCCTGAGACTGGAGTTAGAGACAGTTGTGAGTTGCCATGTAGGTGTTGGGAATTGAATCAGAGTCCTCTGGTAGAACAGCCAGTGCTCTTTAATTTTTTTTAATTAATTAAATTTATTTATTTATTTTACCTGACTGCAGTTTCCCCTCCCTCCTCTTCTCCCATCCTCTCCTGTCACCGTTCTTCTGCTCCGCCCCCTGGAATCCACTCCTCTGTTTCTGGGCAGAAAGGGGCAGGACTCCCATGGGTGTCAACAAAGCATGGCATATCAAGTTGAGATGGGACTAAGTTCCTCTCCTCATATTAAGGCTTGGTAACAACCAGTGCTCTTAACTGCTCAACTGAACCACCCCTCCAGCCCCCGGCCCCATGCAGTAATTTTCAAAGACAAAGATACAGACTCATTTGCAAGAGAAGCTCATGGGCCTGAGGATACAACTACTCAGGGAATCCATTGGCTCTCTTCTGATTTAACGGAGCAGTGGATTTCTACAGACTCTGACCTCTAATATCTAAGCTCTCATGTTCACCACTGAGAGAAAGCATCCGTGAGAAAAATTAAGCACTTAAATTGATTTCACTTTTTCAGGAACTTGACATTTATTGAGTTCTGTGTCCATTAGGTGCTATTGTTGCTAGAGATTATTGATGCTGGGTATGAAGAAATTAAAAATCCAGTCGGGTGTGGGGGTAGATGCGAGTGGCTGTAGCAGTCAGGTGAGCAAACTAATACAAATTTCAATTGGTCCAAGAGAGAGATGCATAGGATACTTTAAGGACTCATGGGATAAACATCTATCCCCTACCTAAAAACAATCAAGAGATTTCCTTGAGAAAGTGATCTAAATAGGGTCTTAAAAGTTGAATTCCATGTAGGTAGGAGCAGAGTAACAAGAAAGATGACCTCAAGAAAGGGGTCTCATCAGATGTGCCTTGTGTCTAAGCATTCCCCACCAGTCAATACTTTGGGTGGCAGTGTGCAGAGGCCTAGGATGTGTGATGGGGGAAGAGCTTATTGTTTTTCTTGAAATTCTGTAGATACTAGAGAGTTCACGAACTCCAGAAAGCGTTCTGAAGGAAGCCCAAGGGAAACTTCCCAAGGTGTAGGTTTGTAGACTCTTGTGCTTCATAACTCCACTGAAGGTACACCTCAGTTCATTCTTACTGGAATTTGAAGGGCTTGAGCAACCAATGTGACACAAGAAGAGAGATAGGGCATTAATTTAGTAGAAGTTATAAGTTATCGGTCTATGGCTGTTTTGCACGTTTATAACAGAATATTAGAAACCGTGTGATTTGTAAAGAACAACAGCTTATTAACCTATGATTCTTGGTGTTAGGAAGTACAAGATCAAAGTGCCAGCCTCTAGTGAAAGCTTTCTTGCTATGTTTCTCCTAAGAGAAAAGAGAAGAAAGGAGAGAGCAAATAAAGAAGACAGAGAAAGAGGGTTGTTTCTAAAAACTCACTCCTACCGTGATTGACAGGTCCTTAAGAAAAGGCCATTAATCCATTTATCAGAGTGGTTGTCCCCATGACCCACATGCTTCCTATGGGTCTCTACCTCTCAACACCTCAGCATTAGAGATCAAGTTTACAAAACATAAATATTGAGAAAAATATTCAAACCATAACACTGCAGTAATGTTTATTTTAACACATAGAAATGGAGTAACTATGCAAAGCAATAATCACAGAACAGTAGCACATACTATTATTGACACGGTTTGAAGATTCTTATAATTCCATTGTCTGCTACTGTATTAAATATACCTTCTGTTATTATTCCTATAAAGAGTTGCAACTTAAATCCTTATTAAACCCCTGTGCTGGCTGGTTTTGTGTCAACTTGACACAAGCTAGAGTCATCAGAGAGGAAGGATCCTCAGTTGAGGAAATGCTTCCAGGAGATCAAGCTGGAAGGCATTGTCTTAATTAGTGATCAATGGGGAAGTGCCCAGCCCATAATGAGTGGTGCCATCCCTGGGCTAGTGGTCCTGGGTTCTACAAGAAAGCAGGCTGAGAAAGCCACGAGGAGCAAGCCAGTAAGCAGCACTCTTCTATTGCCTCTCTGGTAACTCCTGTCTCTAGATTCCTGCCTGGCTTTCTTCAATAATGAACAGTAATATGGAAGTGGAAGCCAAATAAACCCTTTCCTCCTCAACTTGCTTTTTGGTCATGGTGTTTCATTGCAGCAGTAGAAACCCTAAGATAACTCCTGAATACACTTTTTTCTTCTATGAGATGATACACGATCTTAAATTATTCACAGAGAATTTATTCCTTCCGTTGTTTTTCCCTCTCCCATTCTTGATTTGATGTATCCTTCTACTCTAGACTTTAATTCATTTCATATAGAATCTGCACTTGAAGGTCCCTTAAGGATTGCTTACATACTAAAAATCTCTCATGAAGTTATCACCTGATACAGTCGTGCTCAACCCTGATTTTAAGCAGAAAAGTCAGATATGTGAGCATAGTTACTTAGTCTCTGTTATTCTGGTGTCACGTATTACTTTATAGATATTATGGAGACATGCAAAGGCCTCTTCAGTCAATGCATCATTATGGAACTGAATGGATATTTTGCGTATAATAATGTCAGATACTGTGTGGTAACTAAGAGAGATTGTTGTACTTGGTAGCCCCTATCTTTACTTCATTCAGGAGATAAATACTGCATGAGAGTATAATTTGTCAAGCAATGGAATGTAGTGAGAAGAGCCTGGGGAAAACTAGACCTGATTCTTATAGCAGCTTTATCAATTATGTTTGTGACTTCCAAGAAGCTTCCACTTTCATTGCTGAAAAGGGAGCTGTAGTGAGGGTTAAGTATAATACTACTAATAATACTAACAGTAACTTACATACATCACTTTCCTAACGAAACCAGACATCTAGTGGTTGATAATATTGAGGTTAAAGCAGTGTGATTAGCCTAGGATTTTTTTCTAGAGATATTTTTAATATGGTTCCATGTGCTTAGGGTAGTGGTGCAGCTGCATAGGGAAAACACACACACACACACACACACACACACACACACACACACACACACACACACAGCATGGGTGTGGGTTTCCATAGGAGAGCCTGCAGAAAGTAAGACAACTTAGGAAGTGGACTAGCAATGGAAAGTCACAATTAAATTTCAGCATTAACCATTATGGTGATGCTCATGTTATATCTTGAAAGGCTGCTATTAAACTATTTTCCCATTTCTCTCTTTAAAAAAAATTATTTACTCATTTATTTCGCATCCCGACTGCATTTCCCCCTCTTTCCTCTCTTCCATCCCACCCCCACTTTAATCCACTCTTCTGTTTCTCTTCAGAAAGGGGCAGGCCTGACATGGACATCGACAAACATGGCATATCAAGTTTTGGTAAGACTAAGCACCTCCCCGTGTATTAAGGCTGGGAAAGGCATCCAGTATGAGGAGTAGGGTCCTAAGAGCCAGCCAAGCATTAGGGACAGACCCTGCTCCCATTGTTAGGAGTCCCACAAGTAGACCAAGCTACACAACTGTCACACATATGTAGAGGGCCTAGATCTGTTCCATACAGGCTCCTTGGTTGTTGGTTCAGAGTTCCTATGGGCCAGGTTAGTTGTTTTGTGGGATTTCTTTGTGATGTTCTTGACCCCGATGGTTCTTATAATCCTTTCTCCCTCTCTTCAGCAGTATTCCCCCCAAGCTTGGCCTAATGTTTGGATGAGGATCTCTGCATCTGTTTCCATTAGTTACTGGATGAAGGCTCTCAGATGACAATTGGGGTAGTCAACAATCTGATCCCAGGAGAGGGCCTAGCCTAGGATTCTTTTTTTTCCCCATTTTTCTTTATTAAGAAATTTTCTCCACATGCTATCCACAGACCTCCCCTCCTCCTTCCTCCCACCCCCAGCCCTCTTTCCCAAGCCACCCCACATCCCCACATCCCCCCAAATCGAGGTCTCCCATGGGGAGTCAGCAGAGCCCAGCACACTGAGCCTAGGCAGGTCCAAGCCCCTTCCCACTGCACCAAGGCTGTGCAAGGTGTCAGACCACACTAGTCTAGGATTCTTGATCTAGCCAGCCTGTACCTGTGGAAATTATCACCTAGATGATGTACTTGTCAACAATATGTATCTGTTCTAGAATAATGCAGGGAAAATCCAGATCCTACCAAAAAAACAAAAAACAAAAAACAAAAACAAAACAAAACTCTGGTTGCTAAAATCATTCTTCATGCTTGCAGAAAGTGAAAAAGTCTGTGTTAGTCAGTAGGGCTTTATAAATGAATTAATGATTAGAATGCCATATAGAACTTTACCTAGAAAAGCTGAATCAATCGTCATGATCAAATATGTGTTATACTAGGATATTTATGGGAAGAATGGAAATAAGTCATGATGATCAAAGAAAATCCACAGTAATTGAAGTTTGCAGAGATTCTCGAATGGAAAAAGTGTGGCTAAGACTGAAAAAGTGGATGATGGTGGAGATTGTGTGAACCACAAGATAAAAAGTAAGAGGCAAGCCAGCTGTGATCCTTCGAGTCTCCAGGAAGCCCCCGATGCCGAATAAACACAGAGCTCTGAGACTCTGAGGCATAGGCTGTAAAGAGGGAGAGATGAGATCGTAGAGATAGATTGTGCAGGGCTTGGTAAGCCAAGTCAAGAGTTTGAGTGAAGAGAAGTTTGTGAAAGGTGATGAGTGACAGATGTTCAGGTTTAGAAGTACCATTGATTTGACTTTACTCGAGAGATAAGAGAAAAGAAAAAGAAGTGGAGCAGTGAGTTAAACAAGCACCATAGGAACTTAAATCCTGCATTTGAACATGGTCAGACACCTCCTTCATAGACCTAATAACATAACATACAGATTTGGCTTCTGTAGAACTGTGCACCAAAATTAGCAAATTTGAACAAGTACAAGTTACTTCAAAACAACTTTTACTATTGTCCTGGCTGGTTTTGTGTGTCAACTTGACACAAGCTAGAGTCATCAGAGGAAGGAGCCTCTAATGAGATCCAGCTGTAAGGCATTTTCTCATTTAGTGATGAATGGGGGAGGGCCCAGCCCATGGTGGGTGGTGCCATCCCTGGGCTGGTGGTCCTGGGTTCTATAAGAAAGCAGGCTGAATAAGCCTTGAGGAGCAAGCCAGTAAGCAGCACCCCTCCATGGCCTCTGCATCAGCTCCTGCCTCCAGGTTCCTGCCCTGTTTGAGTTCTTGTCCTGCCTTCCTTCAGTGATGAACAGCAATGTGGAAGTGAAAGCCAAATAAACCCTCTCCTCCCCTACTTGCTTTTGGGTCATAGTGTTTTGTAGCAGCAGTAGAAACCCTAACTAAGACTAATTGGTACCAGCCTAGTAGGGGTATTGCTGTGACAGACTTGACCATATTTTGAGGAGGATTGTAGAAGGACCTTGAAATTTGTGGCTAGAAGAACAATGGGTTGTTAAGGGCTCCATGGGATGTTCTTTAGGAGCTTGGAAGATAAGGATGCTAAGAGCAGTATAGAAGACGGAGGCCTGGCTTGTGAATTTTCACAGGGAAACTGAAAGACTCTACCAGGGCCATTTGTTATTTTGAATTAAGATCCTGTGGTTCTGGTTAGCTGAGGTTGAAGAATTAACCTGTGATCAACAAGATACCAGAACTACTAAAGCAAAATTTTGCTTTGCTGGGATTCTCGATGGCGGTTGGCTGGAGCTAAGAAATTAGCGGCGATGAAGAGACCAGCAAATCTGGGAAATGTTTTCTGAGAGTACAGAGAAGCTGTGTTCCAGAGGTAATCAAGGCTGTATCTTGTGCTGACAGCTGGACTTGGTCATGTGTAAGAGTCACTCAGGTGGTACTGGTTTTGAAGGTATGAAGGGGTCATGGAGAGTAGCTGAGGTTTGTCACTGTGAGAGGCTGAAAGGCTATTGGTGAAGGTGCAGCCTCAGTGGCAGCTGAAGGCCCAGGATTGAATGGGTCATGTGAAAAGTTGGTGCTTGGCACCACAGAGAGAGCCTAGGAGAAGCTACTAGTGAAAGTGCAGCCCAGTTGCAGCAGAAGACTCGAGCATTTTGGGATGCCAGTGCCATGGGATGTCCACCAAAATCAGCAGCAGCAGTGGAGTGGAGCCGGCTGGAGCCTAGAAGACAAGCTGTGTGTGCCGCAGAAAGTAGAGCCAGAGAAGTGACCCAAGTCCTTTGGAGGAATCCAGAAGATTGTAAGTGAATCCCCGATGATTGGACGTTGAGTTATTTATACTGTTGGAGTTTGGTTTTGCTTGGTACAGACTGTGATGGTGCCTGGTTCTTCCCTCTTGAAGAAGATTTTTAATTTGATTTTTAAAGGAGCCTACAGATGAAAGACTCGAACTTCTAAGAAACTGGGTATTTTGAAGAGACTGAAATTTAATATGTTTGAATTTGTAAAGATTGTGGGACTTTTAAAATTATTTATGATTTTAATATGAGACCTTGGGGATGAATAAGGAAGGGTTGTGGCTTGATAGTGATGTGTTTGTGTGTCAAATTGAAAAGGGGTCAGTTGTATTGGCTGGTTTTGTGTGTCAGCTTGACACAAGCTAGAGTCATCAGAGGAAGGAGCCTTAATTGAGGAAATGCCTTGATGAGATCCAGCTGTAAGACATTTTCTCATTTAGTGATCAATGGGGGAGGGCCCAGCTGATGATGGGTGGTACCATCCCTGGACTGGTGGTCCTGAGTTCTATAAGAAGATGGGTTGAGCAACCCATAGGAAACAAGGCAGAAAGCAGCTCTCCTCCATGGCCTCTACATCAGCTCCTGCCTCCAGGATCCTTCTCTGAGTTCCTATCCTGACTTCCTTCAGCGATGAACAGCAATGTGGAAGGGTAAGCCGAGTAAACCTTTTCCTTTCTGGCTTGCTTTTTGATCATGGTGTTTTGATGCAGCAATAGAAACCCTAAGACACTTGACAATTTAGATTTCACTTTTATTTATTTATTTTAAAAAAATTAACCAAGCTTTCAATTTCCTTTGATCAAGGAAATATTCTGAAGTGAAAAGATTCACTTTGATTTTCTGTGCTATGAAAAAGATTTCTATTATTTATCATATAAGTCATAATCATAGAGGATGGCTATTTGAATCATTATTGTGGGAACAAGGAGGAGATAGCACTGAGGTGGATTTGAAGAGAGTCACAGCTGTAGCAGTAAGATTCCTAAAGGATGCTGGCAGTATTTCAAAGGTCAGGAAAACCTTGCGAACGTTCCAAAGGTAATATTGTTTTGTCTCTGGGATTTTGTAATTGCAAAGTCTGTTCATAAATTGTCCAATTCACACCTGACCATAACATTCTGTGCATGAAGAACAGTGTTGTTTTTTTTAAAAGTTATTTTCACTTTAGATATTGAAACTGAAACAACTTTTTTTTTATTATGGTAGTTGTCGTCTATGATAGACTATTCACATTTTTTTTAAAATGAAATTAGTCTGGCTGTGAGGTTGCATATTTGTTTATCAAAAAAGAAAAAGAAATTGTCAAATTTTATTTCAAAGTCTCTGCATGCTTAGTCTGTTTGAAAACATATGTGTTAAGGAGCACTGACGAATCTGCACCATATTACTCTGCTATGATGCCAAAAAATTCTAGTACTGGAATCCGTCCTTTCAGTTAGTATACTGTGGTTTCCAAATGCCTGTTATCATACAAATGTTTCCTGAGAGGGGTCACTGCTCAGATCTTCTCAGCTATAAATAGGATGACAAAATAGTAATTGGATTGCTGGCTGCTCCATTAATGAGGGGCTGGGTCAAGTAGGAAGTAGAGACACCTGTCTGTTCAGGGATGGAAAGTTGGGATGACAATGCAGTCATTGTTTTCCCTTGCTGTGTGGTCCAGCTCACGTTTCTGCATTTGTTTCCTGTCCTCAGCACCCACTATGCCTTACAAAAACAGAAAAGCATGCGATCTCTTCAACTTGCACTCCAAAATCCAAAAAAGTCTGGAAATAGCACTTAAAAAAAAAAAACTGGTTTGCAGCAACTCTTGTCCTGAAATGCGGTGAGGCTATTTATAGTCTTCTTTATTTATTCTACTTAGTGTGAATGTTTTGATTGCTGCAGAAATATTAATGTGCTTGATTATGGGGTACTGCCCCCAACCCTGCTGGAGGCATTACATAACACATATTAAACATACCACGTTGCTTTTCTGAAATCTAAAATGTTGAAAATTTGGAAATACATCTTGGCCCTACAGGTTTTGAACAAGACACCAAAGACTCTAGAAAATCCATGTGCTCAGTTCTTTCCAAGAGCCAGGCGGCTTTCTCATCTGAAAAAGGACGATATAATAGCAGTAGTAATTAAATGATTCAGGATGTGTACTCTGATTCATTCAGTACTATGCTTTCCATGCCAGCCATTCTGGTGATTCTGTAATGTCTTTAAAGGACCCTGTCTTTAAGGCATGAGAAACTTGAGGATTAGTGAAGTTAAATAATGTACCTGCACTGGTATATCTGGAACTCATGGAGAAAGACTTGAATCTTTATCTGTGGGAGTCACTATTTTGCCCTTATACTTTATTAGTCTCCTCACAGAAAAATATATACCCAAATTATACTAAGAACCAAACCTGTTTAGGTTTACACTGAGTTAACAATTGGCATGAGCTAACCGCTCTTGCACAGGAACCCTACATAAGAGAGGCTTCACTCAGAGATGAATGGCAGCCTCTCACTAAACATTTTGAGGTTGTAGTGCATTGTAAGAATCTGACTTACACAGAGTTAACAAAACAGATGCGGTCTTCCCCTGGATTTTATTGTGTTAGAGTCAGAGAATGAAGGTGGTACTAATGATACAATTAATTGTTTAAAAAGATAAGGCGGGTGTTCACACAAATCAGCACACAAACTTTTGAGTAGTTAATATATATTTATTAAATGCCAGAAGTGAAGAAAAAAGCCTTTGGAAGTCTGACTTTAGCTCTGTCTTGAAACGACAAACAACACTGTTGCTTGTGACATGACTGAGCCCCCACACCCATCAACTAAGAGGAACCAGCCATGTCATCTTGCTGAAGGAGGGGTCCTCGACACCAATGGGGGAGAGCTTTAATGATGTCAGCTCTAGATTTACATTCTGGGGAGACCAACCTTCCATCCCCTAATGCTATTTATCTTATGCTACCTTGGAATTTTAACCATTTTCTATTAGTCTAACCTGTAATGAGTCTTTCTCTGTCCTGCCAGCCAGCTCCCAAATAATGACATGGAGACTTCTGATTATGAAAGCTTGGCCTTTAGCATAGGCTTGTCTTAACTAGCTCTTACAATTTAAATTAACCCAATTAGATTAATCTATATTGTGTCATGGGGCATTATCTCTCTTTCATCTTGCATCTCCTGTTTCCTCTTCATCTGGCTGGTGACTCCACCCTTCTTCTTCCCAGAGTCCTCTCTGTCCCCAGAAGTCCCTCCTAACCTCTTTCTAGCTGTTTGCCATTCAGCTTTTATTATACCAATCATAGCAATATGTTTTCACACAGTGTACAAATATCCCACAACACTAACCCTTTGGTGTAATAATTTGTTTTAACTGCAGGTATTATAATTATATGTATGAGAAGACTCTACACAAATGGATGAGCCACTGATCTTCTATATTTATGCAGGAGACCCAAGTTCACCTCACCTTATTTCAACCCTAGCTCTATGACTATGTAACTCCATCTTACGGTTTGTTTGCTATTGAGATGTCTATTATGGAGTCTGTATTATTTGAAAATTAATGTAACACATCTGCACCCAATTCATAACACTTAGACACATTAATATTCAAGAAGGCTGATCAACAGGTGTAATTAATGATCTATGTAGCTAGAGTTTTCCTGCCTTGCCCACAGTCAGGACAAATCTCTCTCACCCGCCAGTCCCACAGCCGCTCAGACCCAACCAAGTAAACACAGAGACTTATATTGCTTACAAACTGTATGGCAAGCTTCTTGCTAACTGTTCTTATATCTTAAATTAACCCATTTCTATAAATCTATACCTTGCCACGTGGCTTGTGGCTTACCGGCATCTTCACATGCAGCTTGTCATGGTGGCGGCTGGCAGTGTCTCTGACTCAGCCTTCCACTTCCCAGAATTCTTCTCCTCCTTGTCCCACCTATACTTCCTCCTGCCCGACTACTGGCCAATCAGTGTTTTATTTACTAACCAATCAGAGCAACACATTTGCCATACAGAACATCCCACAGCAGATCTAGGATATTCAAGTTTGCAATTGTTTCTACTCCTTGTTTTAATTATAAAGCCAGTTTGAAAAATGTTGTATTAAACTTAACCGTAGTCAAAATTCATGTGAAAGGAATTAAATTGCTCTTAAATGTTTTTTTTTTAAATTGGGAAGTACAAAAGCCTATCCTAAATATAACACAAGAAACTCAGAAGATAAGGAAATGAAGTGTTCTGAAACAGATTGCCATCGTCCCCCTAAATTGTTCCTTCATGCTTAGTGACAAGAAAGTACCAGTACAGTTTGGCTGCTTAAGAAATTTATATATGAGGATAATATTATGGAACTAAAAGGACATATTTTTAAGCATATCTGGGTTTCAGAGCTTTAGAAATAATTAAATATTCAAACAGCATGATGAATAGAGCAATAACGGCTTTATGTGAATTTTTGCACGCTCAATTCAAATCTATTTTTACATCTTATGAAACTCTTTCATTGTGAAGAACTTGCTTTTGAAAATTCCTTTTAACTCCATCCCTTAAGTCCTACTTAAAAATGTTTGTGTTTACAAAAGAGTCTATAATTATGTAGTATATTAATGAAGAAGACCATGACAGTCTTGGGATCCCTATGGGAAGAGAAGTTGGGTCTGTGATAATCTGAAAAGCAGGCAGTGTGCAAGTGAGGAATGTGATCTACTCTACATCCGTCTTTTCTCTGTCTGCCCGTAAAAGAGGGAGTATGGGGAAGTGGAAAGTATGACTGACAGGTTCACGTATAAAGTAAAAGTGATTCATTTGTAGTTCTCATTATTTTCCATGGAAGTCATAAAATCATTGTGTCTGTAAAGTCGCCTTCAGAGGCAGTGAACTGGATATAATTCTTTCATGTCAGACAGAGGCCTGTGGAGCTAAAGAAGGAAGTAGAGTCAAGAATTTTAGAGCTAGAATGAACTTGAAGTTAACAAGATACAGGATGAAGAGATGCTTGATTTTTGTTTGGTGAGGGTACAAATGTAAGTTGCATAGGTAAGTGCAAAAACTTTGTGAACATATTGAAAGAGATGGTAGCTAATAGAGAATATGTGATTGGTATATAATGGTATTTAATAGAATTATGCAGTGTATTATATAAAATATTAAGCCTGATTATTAAGTAATCTGTTGGGTCTGGCATCTCGAAGGGTTTATAAAGACCAGCTTCACTTTCCCCAGCCATCTCTGGATATGTGACTATAATAGTTGTACCATGTCGAAGTCAGCTCCCATCGGGGGGGTGGGGGGGTAGGAATCCCTAGACCGACAGTTCGGAGACTTGAAAGGAAACAGCAGGCTCACAGGGAGTGGGCTGACATGTGATATTGTAGGATTGTGTCCTCACA
This sequence comes from Peromyscus maniculatus bairdii, assembly GCF_049852395.1. NCBI lineage: Eukaryota > Metazoa > Chordata > Mammalia > Rodentia > Cricetidae > Peromyscus > Peromyscus maniculatus. The sequence continues at coordinate 36,616,511 of NC_134869.1, forward strand.
ATTGCAGCCTGTCAGAAACGAAGGTTGGACTTGGCTGGGGAATATTGCCTTAACTTATAACCGAAGAGTGTGAAAGTCCAGTAAATTCTGAGTTCCCAGTTCCCAACACCCACCAGGAAATGTTTTGAGTACTTTAAATTCAAAAGGTTTCCATGTCTAAGATGCGATGATATACCAGTAATTTCATAGGGAAGAAGGCGACTTACAAATAGCTTGATGTTCCTTCTCAGTTAGCTGGGAGATAAAGGTTGTTTTCTGTTTTAGCTTTTCTTGGCTACAGAAAACTGAATATCCAAAAATTACTTGAATTGAAACCTTGAACAGGCTTAATTCATCTTTGTTTTGTGTGTGTGTGTGTGTGTGTGTGTGTGTGTGTGTGTGTGTGTGTGTGTGTGTGTGTGTCTGTGCCACAGCACATACATTTGGGGCTAGAGGCCAATCTGTGGGAGCATGTTTTCTCCTTCTATCATGTGGGGTGTAGGGCATTGACTTCAGGCTGTCAAGCTTGGGGGCAACCCACTGAACCACCTCAACAGCCTGAGATCTAACATTATTTACAAAAGAATAATTAAAAGGCAATACAGGTATTTCTGTTGCTTATTATTTGTAAGTCTGATTTGTAAAATCAAGGCAACATATTTGATAGCGATAAGTACACTATAAAAAGAGGGTCCATTCCCAGTATTGTGTCCACAGAAGCCTGCATGGTCTCTTCCCTGTTAGACTAGCTGAGGTGGGTTAATAGGAATTAATGACAGTTCTGTGACTGGGAGATATTATGTGGCAGACGTGAAAGGATTTTACAGATGCAATTAAGACTCCTAATCAGTGGAGCTTATATTAATCAAAAGGGAGTCTATGGAGGGTGGCTGGGAATTAATTAGATGGCTCCTCTAAGACAGTCCAGAGGTCAGACATAGACAAGACCAGGGGATTCTGAATACAGAGAGAGTCTCCTGCTGGTGTTGAAGTAATAAGCTTCCTGTAGTGAAAAGGCTGGATGGGTACTGTGGAAGAGTGGCCTTTAGGAGTTGAAATGTCCCTAAGCTGACAGCTGGGCAGAAAATGAGTCACATAGTTCTGAATTCTTGAGCAGCAGAGTCCTCATAAGAGTAAAAGAACTTGGGAGACTATTCCATAGCCTAAACATGAATGCAGCCCAAACAACAGCTTGATATACATTGCCCCGTGAGGTCTAGAGCAACTATGTTGTGCCAAGACTTCTAATTTTAGGAAGTCTGGGATAATGGATAGATGGGGTCCTAAAACATCACAAGGTCATATATGACTGCTGTTTTCAAAGGTCACCATAAAAAAAAAAACAACTAAAAAAATATAGTTTAATCCCAGCATACAACTCTCATTGATCTATACATTAGGTAATATCAATACTTCTGGAAGAAAACCATTTAATAGAATACATCATAGAACATTTTTTTTCTAAGAAATTAAATTCCGACTATCGAGTTTGTTGAAGACATTATAGATTTTCATCCTTCAATACAGTAGCGTGAACCCTGTGACCTACCTGCATCTGCTTCAGAGTCTAATGACTCTTCACACAGAGGAAGCCTGAGCTCTGACGCTTAGAACTGGATGCTCACAGTTCAGGCTGCCTTGTTGCTCTGTATCCACCTGAGAGCATCAGGAGAAGGGGATTTCTGTCTGGGCTGCTGTGCTGTTTCCTGTATGACCATTGGCACAAGTCACTCAGCCCTTCATTTACACATGCTTCATTCTGTAGAACGAAGGTACCCACGCTTGCTCAGGCTCCCTCACAAGGCTGCCTAAATCACATGTGACACTGGATGGGAAAGAACGCTGTGAAGTCACAGGGCTCAGGTTACTTCGAAGCCACTTTCTGTTTCTTTGCCTTACCCTGTGCTTAGAATTCTAGAGATGTTGGGGAAAGAAGAAAGCCTTTGCAGTTTTAAAACACAATCATCCAAAACTTGTTTTTCTTTGACTGTAACACAAAAGGTGAAAACAGCATTTGAAAAGCGTTCTCTCCCCTGCCTTTCATTCTTAACACTCAGCCTGTCACTCACAGGCACAGAGGACTACCAGTGATCACAAGAGACCAGGCACTTTTATGAAAATTATACTATGGGATAGATTTTTTAAAATGTATCCTTTCTTAGTCTTAAAAGTAAGGAAGGTAACATTTTATATTACATAAAATAAATATATAGAGAACACTAATTCTGACTTCCACAAGATCTAAATGAAAGTTTCTCTGGAGTATGATAGCTTTGTTATCCAATGGTACTTTTGTGTCTCTTTTGATTGAACAGATTTTTTAAACAAGTTGCTTTTATGTATAGAACTGGCCTTCTAACTCATATAGACCATCACTGGTATCTTATGAATGTTAATAATTTGGGCTGCCTCACTGACCATTAATTCAACTAGTCACTAAGCTGTTTCAGTCTAACTTTTTGTGATGGTCAATGAGCGACTCATTCATTCATTAATAAATATTTTCCTTGTTGTTTATTGTGAGCCAGACTCTGGCCTTTGTGTGATCATGAATTTTACCCTGGACAAGAATAAAAGGAACTCAGACAAAGTCAATCCTAATTAGTTTTAGGTTTAAAAGGACAATTTAGCTATCTCTGTTTACTTATATTTAATATATATATATATAGATATATATATATAAATGTTTCAGAAAAAGGCCTTGTATAGTAAATGAGTTGTTTGTTGGAGAGTTGATTTTGACCAATACACACACACACACACACACACACACACACACACACACACACACACACACACACACACTTTCCCACCTCCCCTCTCTCCCAGATCCACTCCTCCTCTGTTTCCCTTCAAAATAGAGCAGGTCTTCCAGGGATATCAACTGAACACGGCAAAGCAAGTTACACTAAGACTAGGTACAAACCATCATATCAAGACTGGATGAGGCAACACAGAAGGAAAAGAGTCCCAAGAGGAGATGAAAGAGTCAGGGACACCCCTCACCCACACTGTTAGGAGTCCCACAAGAACACCAAGCTGCACAATCATAACATAATATGCAGAATGCCGAGCCCAGATTCCTAGAGGTTCTGTAGTTGTTGCTTCAGTCTCTGAGAGCCTCTGTGAGTCCTGCTTAGTGGATTCTGTAGGCTGTGTTCTCATGGTGTCCTGGATCCCTCTGGCTTCTACAGTCCCTCCTTCCCCCCTTTCTTGGGGTTCCTCCAAGCTCTGCCTAATGTTTGCATGTGAGTCTCTGCATCTTCTTGCAGATCTGCACAAGCAGTGACATCCATGCCCAGATTTGGCAGAGTGAACCTTTTGGTGAAGGGCAGTATAAATTGTGAGACAGAATGTGAATATTCATTTTGGCCAAACTAAATCGCTTGCGATGTGTTCGAATGTCTAGTTGAATTTCACAGATTGACTTATTATTTTTTTTTATCACAACTGATCACAAAGGCGATTTGATGCTAAATTCCATGAAGAAATGATCTCACCTTTGAGTAATTTCCATTGCCCAGTGATGGTTGAAATAGAGACTGTAGTTGTCAAAGTAAAAGAAAACACATTGATTGATTGTTTTCTGTAATAGAAACAGGGAGAAGCAGTTTTCTTCATGGAAGAACACACCAATTAGTTATTCAATTACCAAATGGTCAGCCAGAAGAAACAATACATATGAATAGCATTATACAGACTGAGCAGGCTGTATTTAGGAATATGCATGTATGTGCATATACATATATGCATGTAATAACAATAATTAGTGAAAAAATAGGCCATAAATTTGAAGAAAAAGAGCAAGGAGAGGTTAATGGGAGTGTTGGGAGGGAGGAAAGGGGAGGGAGAAATTGTATAATATAATCACAAAGATAAAAGAAAAAAGTAAAAAAGATCAAGTATAAAACAAGTAAAAGAAAAGGATGCTATTTATCATTGTCATTCTCCAAACAACTGGATATTGTCTAATTTTCACTTAAGTGTGTGGAATTTAATTTAATTAATAAACTTATTTGTTTAATTTTTTTACTCGGTGCGTGGACACTAGGTGGAGAATAATTGCAGCTTTGTAATTAAGAGTTCAGCCTGGGGATCGACTTGGTCTGAAGCCTGACATGAGCACTTCCCCGCTCCCCTTGAACCATCATTGGTCAGCTTCTATGACTCACTTCTCTGTTGTACAAAACAAGTCCGGCACATATATTTCATAAAGGACTACACATACCTGACAAATACTCCTTCTAGTAGTTTATGGACTACTATGTGCACCACTATGCTGAATAACTGGGCCATCTAGACATATTTTCCTCTGTTTCCTGATTGCTCCGCTCAACGTAGCCATGGCTTTCAGTTTTTCTCAAATCACTCATTAAAAAAAAAATCAGTTTTCATTTTATCAGTCACAGAAGGATGAATGATGACAGTTGGAAGAAATTGGATTTGTAGCTAGCAATTCTAAATTGCTTGAGTGTTCAGTTCATTTTGGTTTCCAGAAATCTCATATCATACATTTATAACAAAAAAAATGCCATTCAAATATGGAAGATCACATGCAGAGATTAAAGAAAACTTGGAAAAGGTTTAGGATAACCCTTCCACCCCAAGACAGGATTCCTCTGTGCAGCCTTGGATGTCCAGGAACTTACTCTGTAGATCAGGCTGTTCTTGAACTCACAGAGATCCACTTTCCTCTGCTTCCAGAGTGCTGAAATTAAGGGCATGAGTCCACCACCGCTTGGCTAAGACAACTTTTTAAGGGTAGCAAGTGGCCAAAATTGTTGACAATACTATAAAGTAGAGGTCATATGAAAACGAAAAGGATTGTTAAATGAAAATAATAAAAGATTTATTGGGCAGAATATACAATTTCATAACTCAATTGTCCTCAGCTAAAGACATCAGCTATTAAACTACAATGTGTGGATCACTATTCAGACTCAGCTATTAAACTATAATGTGTGGATCACTATTCAGACTCAGCTATTAAACTACAATGTGTGGATCACTATTCAGGCTCGTGGAAGAAAGATTTCCCCGTGAAGGCAGCTCTAGCCCCCAGCCTTTAGTCAGCCAGCTGTTCTTGAGTCAAGGATCTATATAGATGTTAACTTCTGAGTTACTTTGTTCACTCAGGTTTTTTATTTGTTTCTCTTGTGTTTACCTTTTTCTTTTTCCTGTGGTTCCAGCATCCTAGGAAGATGCTCTACCACTGAGCTTCATCCTTGGCTCCAGTTATAATCATTTCTGAAGAGGAAAACCTGTGGTCTGTTTTTGATGTCTCAGAAAAATGGCAGATTTTTAACATCCACCTACTTCTTCTGTGTTGTGTTTACCAATAGCAATTTTTGTAAATGTATCTTGAAATCTACTTCCTACTACTGGAGGAGTTGAGGAGATGTATAGCCATAATTAGAATATATTGTATGAAAAAATTCATTTTCCATTAAAAAAAATAGAAAAAATGTGGAAAATTACAAAAATATTTCTTTAATTTTTTTAAGATTATAAAATAATTATATTATTCCACTTCCCGTTCCCTCCATTCAAACTCTCCTATATACTCCTCCTTGCTTTCTTTCAAATTTATGGCCTCTTTCTTTCACTAATTACCAATAGTATTTTTATTTTACAGATAAAAACATTGCACATGTACGTATGTTTCTTGTTAAATATAAGCAAAAGAAGAACACAAAAATACAGGAAACTGGAAAGAATCATTCATAATTCCCTGCATGTAGATACCCAGCACTCTTGATTGATGTACACTGATTCGTACTTTGAAAGGAAAGCTCACACTGGAGTTTACATGTCATTATCTTCTGAAAATTAAGTCACCCTAGAACACAGTCATTTCAGCTTTATATAAGAACCGATGGAAAATGACACTCATGCGTGAAGATAGGTTTACATTGCAATTTTAATAGTTACAGTATTTCATAAGAGATAGTGTTATTGAATCAGTGCCCGCTCTTGAGCGTGAGATGTCTGTGAATGATGGTAGTGGGCGAACAACTGTTGTGAACATGGCTGCCACAGCGGGACTCCTTGGCTTACGTGCCAGGTCTGCAGGTAACGGATGAGCACTCTTGGGAAAGTTTCTTAATCATTCTGATGTTTGTTTTCCTTGTTGGTAAAAAGGAGAAGTTGGAATGGTAATCTCTGCATAGTGTGAGAGTTTAAAGAGTGAATGCAAAGTGTCCTAACAGTTTGGGGCTGAAAAGGCAGAATGAAATCTCTACCATTGTTTTCCTGCTCAAGCAACAAAGTCCCATTGGCAAGGCCTGAAACAAGCATGCTGGGGGTCTTATTTTCAGATATTAAAATGCAGAGATGCATGGAATCTCACAAAGCAGAGAGCATCTGTTTTTTGAAGCTTACTTCCCCATTTATCATCTACACCCTTCTTCAGCTTTTGTGCTTCCTTATTGATAGGCAACTTCTTATTGAGATGCAATAATTGTGGCAAGGGGTAGGAGACAGAATGGCAATTATGAAGCCAGAGATGTTTTATACTATACAAAAATATAGGTTATTCATCTAGCTCATGTTCCTTAATTTTCATATCACACAAGAGCATGTGTTTGTTTAATGTTCAGTTTGCTACTTAGAACTTGTTAACTATAAGTGATTAGTATTAAAAACAAGTCATTAATGTGCACAAACTCAAATGCATTTGCTCCATTTGAGAAATGTTCTTTTTCACCATCTGGTCGACTTTCCATTTAGGAATCCTATTTAAATAATAGGTTTCTATCAACTTCTCTATTTATTCTCCATAATTTTTTTTATCTAGGGTAAACCTAATTAATCCATTTCCCTCAAGAATCCTGATCAAGGGGAGCTATGTATACCGGAGATGACAGATAAACAGGAAATAAAATAGCCTAAGTAACAGAAAAGCTGTCCTCTCTTTCTACCATCTTCTCACACAGGGCTTCTCTGGGAAGCTGTAGTCCTGGCCTTGGGCTCTAGGACAAATAGAGATTGAGGCCAAACTCTCCCATGCTGCATGGCTGCCAAAGAATCAGGTCTGGCCTTGCAGATGCACTTGTATGGTTGTCAGCCAAGAATATCTTCCTGGTGAGGACAGCTTCTAAGAGGAAAGATCCTCTCACATTTAAGTATGGGAAATCAGAGGAAGTAGGTCATGCCTTTGGACTTTCAAAACTGGTAAAATACATCAACCGTGAAAATGTCCCAAATAGATGCTGCCCAAAGGAGCTGAAAATATTCCCTTTCACTAACCTGAAAGTACATCAGGAGGAGGAGGAACCCAGTAAAAACACGAAGCTAAGAAATTTGAGAGGTTTTCAGAGGATGAGCACAGACATCATTAAGTCTGATTTTTCTTCTTTAAAATCCAAGGCCTCACACTGTAAACCTCTTGTATGTGGTTGTTGCAGACTTGGCTGCCGAATGTGAAATCTGCATATAATTTAAAATACGGTGTCATCTTCAAAGGATTGTCTGATGTTCAAATTGTTGAGACTTGACCTCTGACAGTATGCTAGCAAGACAGAAGAGGAAAAGAAGATTTGAAGTAATATAATAAGTCCAGAGACACACCTTATCAGGTGTCATTTGTGTGGTGGAAATGGGTCTCACTAAAGTGAGTAGATCCTGAACTGATACTCTCAGCATGCCGAAGAGCTCAGTCTTCATTTAGTTTGAAGCCTACTATCCTGGCTGTTTGGAACATCAAGAAACAGGTTGTAGAACTCATATAGCCCAAATCTTACAAATAAAGAGACCAAGAGGAACCATCTGTCCAAGAAGCTGAGTAGAGTTTTATGTACATTTCAGCAAATTGTTCATTCTCTATTTAAAATTTTTAAACAAATATTTTGATTTTGGGAGAGAAAACAGTGTGAAACTCAACGATGTTGAAAGATTCACTGGGGTTGAGAAAGATGGACATGAGAGCAAGAAGAGAAGAGGCAGGGGTAAGGACAGAGGAAGGGAGGAAGGGAGAGAGGGAGGGAGGAAGGAAAAGGAAAAGGGAAGGAGGGAGAGGCAGGAATATCTGAAATATAACTTTGCCTATGATCTCTGACGGAAGTTATCCTGGCACTGGAATGAAGAGCACGTGCTGCTCTTGCTGAGAACTCAGGCTCATTTTCAGCACTCATAGGGTGGCTCACAACCATCTATAACCCCAAGTCCAGGCGATCTGATGCCCTCTTCTGACCTACATGGGCCCTGGACATGCATCTATACTGACTTAACATTTATACGTATAAAAAGTAAAACTAAATAAATATTAAAAACATAGAAATTCAGTCAATACTATGTCCCAGGGCTAACAAAATTATTTTTAGTTGATTGGTTGGGTGGTATATATGCTTTCTGGTACTTATAACAATAGAATTCAGTCTTGATGGAATTTTTGTTTCATTAATAATACTATCTCCTCTTTTCAGTGTATTTCAGCATACATATTGATTTTTGTATGTTTATGTCTTTTCTTCCCACTTTGAACCCACAGCTGACCATGGATAGGAGAAAGGCTTTATTTTGTCTTCATAGGAAAATTTAAATTGAAACATATTCCCTAGTTACAAGCCTTTTTGTATGGGCCCAGAGGGTTCAATTCCTGTTCCAGTTGGTGTGAATGTCACTTCCAAGAGCTGGGAAGTTGCTAAGCAGCATGACTGTGTGTGGCAACTCTAGTTCTGAAACCTTCTGATGCAGAAAATTTACCAACATGATTACAGCAATCTTTTCTCTTCCTTTATGTTGCTGGGGGAGAAATGAGGATAAAAGTCTCTACCAAGTAGAAGTTTGGGGCATTCCAGTTTTGTGTTTACAGTTCTTGATAGAATGGTATTCTTCAAAGGATCCTGAAATTGGGGTCTTTCCTTATCCAAAAGATATTTGAGCTCTTTGTGGGACAGAGCATGTTCATTTGTCCTCTAAATCTGTTTTTGAGTCAGAACTTGAAATAGCTTTTCATGTGGGCTTTGGGGAAAAGTCAGTTCTTACTTGGATAAATGTCATTGCATGTTAAAAGTGTTCCTATAGAAATAAATCCAGAATATTTACAATGTAATTTTAACATTCATAATTTTGTTTACTTCCTACAATGTAAAGTTTGATAATATTTGTCATTGATGATTTTATGATTCCTAAAACAAATTACACTCAAAAATGGATACTTTAGGACCTCTAAATTCCGTTACTTTTTACCACATGAGATCTAGTGTATGTGTCTACCTGTATATAGGTTTGCCACATCACATATCTTAGTAATAAGTGGGAATAAAATGTTCTATTTTATTTTTATAAGTTTATTTTACTTTTAGCTATGTGTGTCCGTGTATGAGCATGTAAAAGTGCAGATAACTTTGGAGTCCAGAAGAGGGTTTTCAGACCTGGAGTTTGAGATGTTCGTGAGCCACTGAATGTGGATGCTGGAACCATATTTAGGTTCTCGCCCAGAGCATTATGCTCTCTTAACCCCTGAGGCACCTCTGCAGTCTCTTATTTTTATTTTTAAAATAGTTTCTGCTTAAGAATCTATTCTGATTGATGTGTTTTTCTTCCTTTTTTTTAAAAAGAGAGGTGTGGAATTTTCAAATCAATAATGTAATTGAAAATTCTGTTATCTGTATTTAGAACTATTTCTGTGGTTACTATAGCCCATTGAGTTCAAATACTTATGTTTCTCTTGGCTCTTAATGGAACTCTGAGTATACCTAGGGTTTAGAAAGGTAAGATCCAGCTTAGAAGACATCAGTGAACTTATCAAAGGGTATATTGCTTTTAAAAACCATGACCCTTACTACTTTATAGGTTATATCACATCTTAGAAGATAGTTGTAATTATGGATCTATGATTAGAAGGAACACATTCCAGCACTGTGTGGTAGTCATTAAATTTTTTTGAATTGTGGTTACATATCCTGGTAAACCCATGTTCCAACCTTGGCCTTGGGATGTACAATCTTGGGCAAAGTATTAATGTATTTGTTTATTGGTTTTGGTGATTGCTGTAGTTAAGAACTGTAAGTGACTTTTCCCATTTTATAATACAATTTGTACCTGTTTTGAGGTTTTTATATTTTTTCTAATGTCATTAATTTGCTAAGCTGCCAAAACAAAATGGTCCAGGTAGATAAAACAGTGAGATTTAAAGTTACACAATTACCCATATAAAGGGGTTGGCTATGTTGGCTTCTCCTAAGATTCCTTTCTCTGACCACTTTCTTGCTGTAGGCTCACGTTTTGTTTCTGTGTTAGTCATGGTGGCTCTATTAGGACCTCACTAATAACTCCATACAGTTTATTTCTTCAAAGCCCCTCTCCACGAATACAGTCATATTCTGAGGTACTAGTGAATGGGGCTTAAAGATAGTAAGCTTGGGGAGCACACTTACTCCGTCGTCTTTATATTAACTCATAAGTTTTCCAGCTAGCATCTACTCACACAGAGCCTACTCTGTGATAAGCACTTACTAGGTACAGAAGACTCAAAGATGCTAAACACTCTCTCTGCCCTTAATTAAGTCATGGTAAAGTCATACTGTTTTCTGAATTTGGCTGAGCTACAGAATGACTGACTTCAACATCTGTAGACGTAGTTACAAAAATGTGTCAGCTTGTCCATTGAATAGAAAATAGATGTTATTTTTCAGATATTTGAGTCATTTTACATTCACTAATTCATCTATGTCAGAGATGACAGTCTGTAAGCTCAGAGTCTCAAGTGCATTGTCCAAGACTGACGGAGTTGAATTGTGTAATGGAACTGGGCTCTCTGAATGCATTTCTTGCACACTGATAAATTTGCAGTCGTATAGCCAGACAACCTCACATCCTTTAACCGGGGTGAATAAGGGCTCAGAAAAAAATAACCTGATTATATTCGAAGTTTGGAAGGACTAAAATAAAATATATGGAAGAAAAAATATATATACTTATATACACACATATATATACATTATTACATATATTATTATTATATTACATATATCTGAGGAGGCCTTGGTCTTTTGGTCTTTAAAACTATCTAGATCCATTTTTAGATAAGGCTCTTTGGAGGGGAAAAAAATGAAAGTAGCTTTGCTGGCTGGAGTCTTGCTACGGTCTCTTAAGTTCACAAGCCCCTGTTGCTTGTACTTTGAAAGCCAGATTGATTTTTTTTTTTTTTTGAGTAAATGTCGTGGGAAATGTCATAGCTGTGAAAAGTCCCTGCTTTGGATTTCAAAGTTCCAGCTCCTCTCCAGTGGAGAGGAGGTGGCCCGCTCCTCTGCTTTTCCTACTCACTAAAATATATGGCTGCTTCCTCTCTTCTTGAAGCCTATCTAAAAATAGAACCTTCAGTCGTCTGTTGAAAGGCTTTAAAATGTATGTTTGGCTTTACTTTTGTTAAAGTGGTCAGCAAAATGATGATTACTCCCCCCCCGCCCCCCTACACCTTTCAATTAAGGTTAGAAGTTAGAGTTCATTGGCCTTAACAATACAACTACTTTAAAAAATTTTGCTAGCCAGGCGGTGGTGGTGCCTGCCTTGAATCCCAACACTCACGAGGCAGAGCCAGGCAGATCTCTGTGAGCTCGAGGCCAGCCTGGTCTACAGAGTGAGATCCAGGACAGGCACCAAAACTACACAGAGAAACCCTAACTCAAAAAACCCCCTCATTTTTTTTGTGTGTATGTAGTATAGTGTTGACTTTATTTCTGATCTACTTCATCGCCTGTCTTGGTTGGGTAGCAGACATACTCAGATAAAGTAGTAAACCAAAAGACTGATAAAATTTATGCACCTATTAAAAAAAAACATTGTGGGAAGTGTAAATGTCTACTGTTGACCTCTATTGACTTAAATGTCAATTGCATCAATAACATTGCATGAAGATAGTGACAGATATTTGTCAAACACAAAATGCAACTTGAATCCTTGGCCTACTTGAGTGAGGTCCAATTGAAATGTAGTTGACATCAGTGAAAGCCAAAGTGATGTTTAAGGAATTCTAGGGGAAAATGCTTACTGGAGACTGTGAGAGCCAAAGGTTCACTAAGTTTTAATTTTCCACTTAAAATGTCTTTAAGCGATAATTTAATTGCACTTCATACTTGGAGCACACAGCTTACACTTTTGAACCAGAGTTGTTGTCAAATAAATGCATCATAGCTGGGTTCAGCAGAGCAGAAAGCCACATTTAAAGCTTGGCATCTCAAACTCTTTTCTCTAAGGAAAATAAATTTATTTCTTCACCTTTTCATATCTCATGGGTGCTGTATATGGCACCTTTATCTCACATGAAAACCTGTTGGTTATGAATGTTGTAACTGCCTACCTCCAATAGTTCTGCTGTTGTGATGCATGGGGCTGTGGAAATAAGAGTCAGAAAATACATTAAGGGCAGATGTATGAGTTAGAGATTTGGCTGGAAGGCATGAAGAAATTAAGAGACAAAGCATGGGATCTATGTTTAGAATTTATCAGGGCATGTTGGAATAGATAGTTCCTGGTTCAGTATTTTAAGAATGTCAAAGGCTAGGTTTCTGTGATTTTTTTTAAGTCCTATCTCTCAAATGCACAAAATGATTGGTTTTTCAGCCATTATGTGCATGGTTCAGGGAGAAGGATAGCAGAGACTAAGGATAACAGGGTGATGGGATAATCCAGCCAAACTCCCAAATCTTTCCTACTGATGCTACTTCTTAGCTGTTACTAATTTATTATTGCCCTTTGCTTTCAGACAAAAAGAGAAATGTGGTATTTTTAAAAATATATTATCTAAGCACATTGTTACTCCCAACAAATTTGAAGCTTCAAGAGTGAGGAAGAAAAAAAAATGACTCTCAGTAAGGAGCCATCAGGCTAAGTTTGGGAGAATTAGGGCACTGAGGATTATCTGTAGCTAATGCCATATGGCCTTACTGACGCCGTACAGTTAGTGTTAGTTATACCAGCGACCCGTTCACTAACATTATATAGAAACATTTTAACAAGATGAACTTACTCGGGTGTTGAGACTGAACATTCTCAGTGAATTTAGAGATTTGAAAACACATCAGTGGTTAGCTGTGAAGTCAAATAGGGAGCTTGAGCCATCTCAGTGGAACATTTAGCTACAACTTATTTTTCATGATGTGCAAAGCTAGTCTATCACTTTGTACCAAGTCTCCAGAGAAAATACCATTTGAATATGCCCATTCATCATAAGGGTATTTCTTAAAGTTACAGATCTAAGAAAATATCAGGATTTGAATTCACTACCCAATGAGATTATAATAGGGTCAACAAACTAACTATTTCTATAATGTTCCGGTTAGTTAATATTTTAGGCTGCAAGAGTCATATTAAATTTTGATGTTTGTTTTAAAAACAGTCATGCTTTAAGCAATAGTAGTGTTTCTTTTATGAACTTAGATACCCTTGTGTTTGGTGCATAGATGTTAATATTTGCAATCTCCTCTTGGTGGATTTTTTTGTTTGATGAGTATATACTGTCCTTCCCTGTCTCTTCTAGTTAGTTTTCATTTGAAGTCTATTTTGTCAATATATAAAAATGGCTTCAACACCTTACTTTGACACTCACACATTGATACTGGGAGACTCAATACTTCATTCTCCCATTAGATAGGTCATCCAGACAAAAACTGAACAGAGAAATGCTAAGTAACATTGTAAACCAAATGTACATATCAGATATTTACAGAATCTTTCACGCAAACACAAAAGAATATACCTTCTTCTCAGCATCTCATGGAACATTTTCCGAAATTGACCACATACTTGAACTCAATGGATACAAGAAAATTGAAATAACACTCTGTATCCTATCAGACCACCATGAACTAAAACTGGATACCAACAACAGAAAAAACAGAAAACTTACCAACTCATGGAAGCTGAACAGTTTTCTACTGAATGGAAAATGGGTCAAGACAGAAATTAAGAAAGAATTGAGAGACTTTCTAGAATTGAATGAAAATGAATACACAACATACTTATGGGACACAATGAGGAGGCAAATTTGTAGCACTAAGTAATTACATAAAAATATTGGAAGTTTTAATACCAGTAACTTAACAGCACACCCGATAACTCTATAACAAAAAGAAGGAATCACAGTCAAAAGGAGTAGATGACAAGAAATAAACAAACTCAGGGCTGAAATCAATAAAATAAATAAATTAAAATAACAAAAAAATTAAAAATGTCAATAAAACAAAAAATTGATTCTTTGACAAAGAGCAGGAAGACTGACAAACCCTTATCCAAATTAATTAAAGGGTTGAGAAATAAGACTCAAATTAACAAAATTAAAAATGAAATGGGGATATAACAGACACTGAGGAAATTCAGAGAATCATAAGGACCTATTTTAAAAATCTGTGTTGGAAAATCTAAATGAAATGGATAATTTTCTCCCTAGATATCACTTACCAAAGTTAAATAAAGATCAGATAAGCAACTTAAACCAACTTATAATCCTCAGTGAAATAGAAGTACTCATTAAAAGTCTTCCAACCAAAAGACACCCAGGGACAGATGGCTGTAGTGCAGAATTCTACAAGACTTTCAAAGAAGAATTTATACCAATACTCCTCAAATTATTGTACAAAATAGAAACAGACAAAACATTACCTAATTTATTTATGAGGCTAGAGATACCCTGATACCCAAAGCACATAAATACCAACAATGATGAAATTTACAGATCAATTTTCATTGATGTAAAAATTCAATAAAATGCTTGCAAACTAAATTCAAGAACACACAAAAATACCAACTACCATGATCAAGTAGGCTTCATCCCAGAGATGCAGGTATGGTTCAATATATAAAAATTGGTAAATGTAATCTACTATACAAAGAAATTGAAAGACAAAAAAATGTGTTCATTTCATTAGATGCATAAAAAGCCTTTGAAAAATCCAACATCTCTTCATGATAAAAGTCCTGTAGAGATTAGGAATATAAGGGGCATACCTCAACATAATAAAGATAGTTTGCAGTAAGCTCATAGCCAACATCCACTTAGATGGAGAGAAACTCTAAGCATTTCCACTAAAATTAGGAATGAGAGAATGTTGTCTACACCTATTCAACATAGTACTTGAAGTCTTAGCTAGAGCAATAAGACAACTGAAGGAGATCAAGGGTTTACAAATTGGAAAGGAAGAAGTCAAAGTAGCATTATTTTCAGATGATATGGTCGTATACATAGTGGACTATAAATATTCTTCCTGGAAACTCCTATAGCTGACAAGTACTTTCAGCAAAGTTGCTGGATATAAAATTAACTAAAAAAATCAGTATCACTTCTATATACAAATGATAAGCAGATGAGCAAAGAAATCAGAGAAACAACACCTTTCACAATAGCCCTCAAATAATATAAAATATTTTGGGGGTAATTGTAACCAAACAAGTAAAAGACATGTATGATACAACTTTAAGACGTTGAAGAAAAATTGAAGAAGATCTGAGAATGTAGAAAGATCTTCCATGCTCATTAATCAGTAGGCTTAGCATGGTAGAAATGGACATACTACTCAAAGGGATGTACAGATTCAATGAAATACTTATCAAAAATCCCAGCATACTTCTTTACAGATATTGAAAGGATAACTTTTAGCTTCATATAAAAAAGATAAAAAACCCAGGATAGCTAAAACAATTCTGAACACTAAAAGAACTGTGAGAGATATAGCTAGCCCCAATTTCAAATTGTACTACAGCTCTATAATAATAAAAACAAGAGTGTTGACACAAAAATAGACACATTGATCAATGTAATTGATTTGAAGACCCAGACATAATTCCACATACTTATGAAATCTAATCTGATTTTTGATGAAGAGGTCAGAAATGCACACTGATATGAAGTTAAAAATATGTAGGGAAATAGACAGAATTCCAGTGTATAATTAAGTGAAGTCACACAATCTCATAAAGGAAAAAAAGCATGTTGTCTTTAATATGCTGACTTTAGCCAATAATATATGTACATATGTAAGGAAATGTACATGAAGAGAATAAGAAAGACTAAGTATAGAGGAAGAGGAAGGGATGAAGGTAGTTAACAGACATGAGTTATGAAAGATGATATAAAACTAATTTTTCATTATAATTTTGCTGTATTTTTTGAGGATGTTGGTAATGGACAAATGCATGATATATTTTGATACTGAAAGTGTGAAATTTAATATGCACTCCACAGTGTCTGTTCTGGAGGTCTATTGTAACTGTATAGAAGTTCCTGGCCAGGCGGTGGTGCACGCCTTTAATCCCAGCACTGAAGAGGCAGAGACAGGTGGATCTCTGAGTACAAGGCAGAGCAAGTTACAGGATGGCCAGAGCTACATGGAGAAACCTGTCTTTTGACAAAACAAACAGACAAGAAACAAAAACAAAAACAAAAACAGGTGGAGCTCTGGGAGTCCAATCGGCGAGAGAGAGGAGGGATTGTATGAGCGAGAGATGTTGAGACCATGACTGGAAAAAGCACAGGGACAAATAGCCAAACTAGTGGAAACACATGAACTGTGAACCAATAGCTGAGGAGCCCCCATGGAACTGGACCAGGCCCTCTGGATAAGTGAGACAGTCGATTAGCTTGAACTGTTTGGGAGGTCCCCATCCTTAGTGCGTGACCTGGCTTTTTGGAGCCTGGGGCCTATGCAGGGACACTTTGCTCAGCCTGGATGAAGGGAGGAGGGCACTGGACTTGCCTTGACTGAATCTACCAGGGTGAGCTGAATCCCCAGGGGAGTCCTTGCCCTGGAGGAGGTGGGAATAGGGGATGGGTTGGGGGGTAGGCAGGGGGTGGCAGGAGGGGGGAAGATGGGAAATCTGTGGCTGATATGTAAAGTTAAATTAAATTATAAAATAAAAAAAACCCAAACAAAAAGAAAAAAAAAAAAAAAAAAAAAAAAAAAAAAAAAAAAAAAAAAAAAAAAAAAAAAAAAAAAAAAAAAAAAAAAAAAGAAATGCACACTGAAATAAAGACAGCATCTTTAAAAAAATGATGTTGACCACACTGAATGTCAGCATGTAAGCATGAAAGCAAATAGATCCATACTATCACCCTGTGCAGAACTCAAGTCCAAGTGGACCAAAAATCTCAACATAAACTCAGACACACTTAACCTGATAGAACACAAAGTGAGGATTAGCCTTGAACTCATTGGCACAGGGAAAGACTTTCTGAACAGAATACTGCTAGCACAGGCACAAAACTCAACAATTAATAAATGGGAACTCATGAAACTGAGAAGCTTTTGCATGGCTAAGGGCAGTGTCCTTCAGGCACAGTGGCAGCCTACAGAATGGGAAAATATTTTCACCAACTCTACATTCTATAGAGGGATAATATCCAAAATATATAAAGAACTACAAATATGAGATAACAAGTAAACAACCCAATTAAAGATGGGGTACAGATCTAAACAGAGAATTCTCAATAGAGAAAACTCTAATAGCTTAGAAACAAAGAAGTGTTCAATATCCTTAGCCATTGGGGAAATGCAAATCAAAACTATTTTGAAATTTCATCTTACACACATCAGAACTGCTAAAGTCAATAAAGAAATGACAGCTCATGCTGGCTTAGATGTGGAATAAGGGGAACACTCATCCATTGCTGATTGGAGTCCAAACTATACAGCCTGTAAGGAAATCATGTGACAATTAGTCAGGAAGTTGTACCTATCTACCCAAAGACCTCAAGATCTAGCTATATAACACTTGGGCGTATACACAAAGGATGTCCATTCTGTTCCACAGAAACACTTGCTCAACAATATTCATAGCTAGTGTATTCATAAAAGTCAGAAATTAGAAATAACCTCGATTTCCTTCAACAGAAGAATAGAGAAAATGTGGTAAATTTACACAATAGAATGTCACTCAGCCATTACAAAAATAAAATCATGAAATCTAGGTATGCAACTAGAAAAAAATAATCTCTAATGAGGTAATTCAAACCCAGAAAGACAAATATAGTATGCATTTGTTCATATGTTGATATTAGTTGTTAAGTCAATGATAACCAAGCTACAATCCATAGAACCAAAGAGGTTAGATATTGGGTAATGGGTAAGGGTGGATAGATAGATCTTCCTAGGGTAGAGAAATAGATAGTTATAGATGAATGAGGAGGGCTGGAACAGGAGGGAGAGGTGGAAGAGTGAGGGAATATTTAAGGAGACAGCTAAAATTAAGGGCCATTTGAAGGGCAGTGTGGAAACCTAATGCAGTAGAAACTTCCTAAAATATATACATATATAAAGGTGATCTAAATGAAATCGCTAAGTAATGGGGGAGACTGAGTCCTAAATGGCCATCTCTTGTCACCAAATGAAGCTTCCAGTACAGAGACTGAATTACATCTAATTGAGTTGTTCGCCAAAAGAGTCTCATGAAAATCCCCAAACAACTTAAGCCTTTGCTAAGATTATGGGTTGCTCTCCACCAAATGATGGCAGGGCTCCGTGTTAGAAGACAATACTCATACAACTCATGGAACATGAAGAAGTGAAGCTGGTTCCTACATAGAGCCTTTACTCCAATGTGCTAGGGTCTTTGGTTCAGGAAGATACTCTGCATGCTACCAAAAGAGAGATGTAAACATCAACCCAGCCACAAATCCTTTTCTCTACAATGGTGTCTTGCCTATAAATTATGCTAGTTCAAAGTTGGCACAAATCTTGTGGGAGTAACCAAGGACTATCTGATTTTACTCTAGGCACACTCTACTAGATGGAACCTGTACTTCACATTACATTGGTGACCAAGACTCTGAGACTAGATAGCCCAGGGACTTAGGGTATAACTAAACATTACTGTTCTGTTTAGAACAGCAACAACAGCAACAACAAAATGTAGTAATACAATGATTCCTAACGACATTGTGCAATCCTCATAAGTCAGTGCCTTGCTCTGTCATTATTAGAGAAGTTTCCTCCTGCAGCAGACAGGAAAAAATACAGAGACTCACAACTAGAAATTATCCAGAGTGTCATATCTTTGAGCACTCTGCTCTAATTGGTATATCTCTATCAAAAAATCCCTCTCCTTAGGGCTCAGGGAACCCTGAGCTCAGGAAGAAAAACAGCCATAAACACCATGAAGAAACATAGCTGTGTTGTAAAAGAGTATTTATTTGTGAGCTCTGAAATTTTGCTTTCTTATTGTCATGCACTGAAGAATAATGTTTTATATTGATATTTTTCAGTTCTTTAAAATTCTTGTGCACTGTCCCAAAGAAAGGACAAAATGAGAGTTGGCCCACAGGATATCATTTCTGAATTTTGTTCTAAGTACTGCACATCTGGCTTAGGTACTGTATGTGGTCCCCACAGATCCATCGTCTAGATGTATGTCTGTGCTCTTTGGGCTGGAACATCTGCACCCTTCAAAGTTCTGAAACACACACCCCTTCCTTCTGTTGACCAGAAATCACATCAACCAAAGACCTCTCTAAACACTGAAATGCTACTTCTCTCTTTATCTTGGGACCACTTGAAGTTTCTTCTTCATGCTTTGTGATAACATTTCTCTTTTTCTGTTCTATTTCTTTGTGGGCCATGTGCTCACCTGTAAGCAACCTTGAAGATTTGTGAAGATAAAATATTAAATGTATCTACACTTCTTAGTCCAGTGCCTTATATTTTCCTCATCGATCCCCTCCTCATTATTGATCTCTGTTCTGACTCTCTTCAACTTCTTGGACAATGACTGTCATTAATTTTATCCTCTTCATTAAAAAATAATTTATCTGCAGATGCAACAAGCTTTCTCATTTTGTGTTATCAGTGGAGAAATATAGCCTGTGATCTTATTGATAGAGAGGTATAAGGCTTTGCTTATAGAAAGTCAAATTATCTTTATTTGATTCTAATCTCTCTGGCACCAATTCTGACTTTAAAGAAAACCCGCTTTTATTGGTTGATATTCCATCTTAGTGTGATCATTCTAAGACTGACTTCATTCTCTTGAGTGATTTTGTGTCATTTATTTGTCATATTTACTTAAAACTTGCATCATTTTTATCTTACGTTTGTTTTCCAATGCCTCCAAATGAGCTCTTCAAAAATGTGAATGTGGGATACATTGTGTTTCTTATACATACTGTAGGAGAGACTTACCTCAGTTTACAAATGAAAAGCTAATACATTGATGCATTGATGGCTGCTATTCCAATATTAAAGCAGAAATTTGTGAAGACATCATAAAGAAGGGAATTTTTAGTGTGAGAAAGGATTGAATCTAGCAATTCTCATTTCCCCTGAATTTGTGTGAGCATCAAACTGTTTAGAGATAGCTACGGAACTCTTTTTGTATGTAGTTGATAACATGTATCTAAGGGATGAAGTTTGGGGCTACTTGAAAGACACTATTTAATAGAATCTATTATAAAAGACAGCAGCATTAACAGAAACCAATTTCAGTCTTTCAAAATGCTGAAAATATGAAGGAGATCCTATGTGGCAAGATTACCCCATTGGAAACAAATCAGAAGATTTTTCTATGATTATTTATAATCTATATATTTAGTTTTTATAGCTAAAGTGTCATATGATATTATGAAATGATATAAAATGAAAATAGACTTATGAAGACTTCATGTGATTTTCCTCTTTTACTTGTTTGGGTGAGCAGCTCCCACATTCCATGACTCAAGACACACCTTTGCCAGTCAGGTTTCTTTTTTTAAAACGTGATGGCTTCTATCTAGGCCTCCAGGCACACCAGATGGTATTGGGGGATTTAGTCAGCCTGATTTATTGTAGCTGGGTTTCCACGTGTCACAAATGCCAGCGATGAGGAGTCCTAGGTACCAAGATGTAAGGGCTGTATGAGATGGGATGTAGTGAACTTCCATGAGAGGCTCAAATTAGACACTGTTGAGCCAGGTTTGCTGGGTTTTGGAACGAACCCAAGCAAAGAGTCCCAGATCTCAGCCGTCCATTCTATAAAAAGCCAGTTCTATACATTGGCTTGTTTTGGATGCACTAACACAAGTTTTCACCATCATTTCTCCTAGATCAATACATGTAAAAGGTACTTATCACAACAAGCCCTTAAACATTAATGATGAGAAGGATCACAGAGGAGTCATCTATTTCCATGTATTCACCCATGTTTGGGCATGTTAGATTCAATCCCAGACCTTAGGGCGTGACGGGTAAGTACTGAACCTCTGAGTTACAACCATAGCCCTAGCAGGTTCTCTAAATGCATTTCTAAATAACACATAGGCAAATGACATTTTATGGACTTAAAATACATGATAGAATTTTGCTGGATTTGTGATATGTTGAAATTTGTGTTTATTTAATATTTTTCCACTTTTTTCTGTACCACTTTGGATAAACCAAGTCTTCAGATTCATCTATTATATATTTCTCTTTCAATTGAAAATTGTTTTTTATGTGCATAGGGTTTTGCTGCATGTATGTCTGTGCACCCTGCACATGTCTGATATCCTTAGAAGCTGACCTATCCCTGGGAATTGGAGTTACAGATGATTATGAAATGCCTGATGGGTGCTGGGAATCAAACTCTGGTCCTCTTGAAGAGTAGCAGGTGCTTTTGACCCCTGTGCCATCTCTTTAGTCCCTCTGTTCTAGTTTTTGAAAGTTATACAGTCCACAACTATTTTTCTAGATGTCTCTTTAGCAGATATATGCACATTCACTTCAGACTTTGTTATAACTCTCATGGCTTGGGTCCTGGAACCATGAATAGGGGTAGTGAGGGAATGAAGGAAGAACAGGCATACGTATAGTAAATCTGGGGTATGTGGGGGATGAGTGCTTAGATGAGGGCACCTACTTCTGTTGGCCACCCAGAACTTCATCATGTTTATCTATCTAGAGCACAGCGGGGAGGGTTTATCTTGTCTCTATAGGAGATCTCTGTACATGAGCAGTCTCAGCCTATAAACATCCAGGGGAAGGAGGAGGATGGCAAGCAGAAGGGAAGAGGAGGAGTTGCTAGTCTTTATACACACTGATCTTTCACTGATACTTGGACTCCAGAGGGAAGCCTTGTCTGGGTAAGGCTTTGCCATTCCCATGACACTGAGACATTAGCCCTGGGCATGGACATGCTCATGTCAACAATACACATTCACTCAGGACTTCACACAATCAGGGTTTCCTCCCCTCCCTATAATGCTTTGAGTTATTTCTCTAGTCATCTGGCTGTGGACCTATCCATATCACCTTTAGATGAGATTTTTCCATACAAAGACTCTGAGATTCTACATTGTATAAATTACCTTTGAGAACCTGTGTGAACAATCTATTGCTGTTTTTCTTTAACAACAGTATGGGTCTAGTGTTATGCTTGTGTGATATACCTTTTCAGATTAGAAGAGTTCATTTCTCCTGTACTTAATCTTTTGTGCAATTTTTTTTGCAAATTTTTTTATAAGAGTTCAGTAATCACAGCAGAAGCACCAAGTCTTTTTGCTTTATGCAAAAATTGTCAAGGTAAAAAAATATTTTTGGTGCTCACAGAGTTTATGTAGAACATGTAAACTCCCATGGTATTTAAATTTTAAGTCTTAACTTAAGAACTACAATATATACTATGTATGTATATAGGTAAGTATCTATCTAACATCTATCTACCTATCTATCATCTATCTATAATCTACCTTTCTGTCTATTAAGATTTCATCTGTTCTTTAAATTTTCTGTTGAATTTTGAAGCTTATGTTTTATATACCATCTCCTTATGACAACATGCATTTTAATTTTTGCAACCAAATAAGGACAAATAATTAATGAAGTATTATTGATACCTAGAAGGTTATTTACAAAAATGTAAAAGATACTTTATTCTATAACCAGACTTAAAACTGTTTACAAGGTAGGATCCATATTTGAGGAAGAATATGAAAATTTTTTTCTTTCTGAGTTTGGGTGACTTCAATATTATATACACTCTAAGCTCATTCATTTTTCTGATTTCATATTTCCTTACAGATAAATTAAATTTCATTTTGTATGTGTACCATATTTTATTATCCATTCACATTTTGATATTGAAATTGCTTATGTTTCCTTACTGTTTAATACAAAGAAACAATATACACGGATGTGCAAAAGTCTCTATAGTAGAATATGGGGTTCTCTGAATGTATGCCTGGCAACAGAATAGCTGGGTAGGGTGTGGATATAATATAACATTGAGAAAAGTGACAAAGAAAGGCTACTATTAGGTGATGAGGAAGAGATGTGAAGGTGTAATGCTAATCTGTCATAATTCTCTGTGTGTGTGTGCGTGCGTGCATGCGTGCGTGTGTGTGCGTGTGCGTGTGCGTGTGCATGTGTGTGTGTGTGTGTGTGGTGGATAAGCCTGTAAAAAAGTGTGAAAGGATAAAACTCTAAAGGCAGCTCCATGGCTCCAGAATGGTCATTCTACTGTATGTATTCACTGAGATGCATACTTTTGGACTGCGCAAGTGTGTGTTTGGTTGGTTACCTTAATCTAGCTGTGTGATGAGTTCATTATATTAAGTTATTTTCAAAAGTAAAATATTAACATTTTATTTATATTAAATATGGCTATACTTACTCTGTCTTTTATTTATAAGGCTATTATAGCATGTGCAGCTATGTATGTAAATGCTCTTAGATGAGAGCTCACAGTCTAGTAAAGGGAAATCTGCATAACTGAATAACTATGACATAACCTCAAAGAACTATGGATGTTTAGAGAAAGGTCAATTCCGTCTGCCAATTATATCAAAGACCTCATAGGTATGATCTTAATGTTGAATAAGCGTGTTCCAAGTGAATAAATTTGGGGTGGTGGAGATAATGTTTCTAACTTGGGGAGTAGAAACTGTAAAGGCTTGGCAGCATGTTGTATTTTACAGAAGTGAAGTATGCTCGTATCAACAGTGGGTGGTACAGTGGAAAGTGGAGTGAAAACTTCTAAGCAAAGGTCAATAATTCCTTCAGTATTTCTAGGTCACTTTCAGTTCTCAGGATCTAAGTTGGATTTTTAGTGATAAATGTCACTGCTTTGTGCTTTCTGAGTACAGGTTATTTGGGAGGGAATCCTAGTTGTCCCTGGATGGAGATGCATATAATATTAGCATGTTAGAGGTTGTGCAAAGAGATGGCATGAAGGCCTGAGAAGAAAGGGGGCAAAAATCATGGTAAGATACGGGGGTGTTTTGAGACCTTTGGGACATTAAAAACTCTATTATAAAACTAAGAATGTTAAAGAATAACCCAGTAGTTTAGAAGGACTGACTCTATTGCTGCTCATAACTGAATTTCTTCCTGAATTGCCTCAATAATCTTCTATTGCAAAGCTGAGGAAAAGTGACTTGAGAAAAAAGTGACTGAGAAGGAAGGTGTTGAACATTTCATATCTAAATTTAATAACCATCTATGTTTAATTTGATTTATTATCCTCCCTTTCACACTACCAGATAATTATATGAGTAATTTTCCTAAGTGGGTAATTAAAATGCTTTTTAGTTATACTTTAAATTCTGGGATGCTATTCAAAATATAAGTGAAATAAACACTGGCCATTTAGTTTATAAATGTGGAACATTAATGAAGATTTAATATGCCTAATATGAGAATTGAACTAGAATATGCATGGGAAGATATACTACACTTACTGATTGTTGTTTAATTAGAAACCTGGCAAGGAGAACTATGTTCCAAAGATAAAATTTCCAGTGAAAGCTGGAATTGTCCAGTTAGAACCATATACATTTTCTTGACTTTTATCATGCTGCCAGAGGTGCTTTAGAGAGATGGTTAATAAACAATGTTCAGAACACCAAGATGCTTTAAGTGATGACTAATGAGCAGCGTTGATTTGTGAATAGAAACTGTCAACACTGGATTCTGACTATTGCATTTCAGGATTCCTAATACAAGAAGCAGAGTGAGTGAGGAAACCACAAAACAAATGGTCCCCTTTCAGCACACACAGATACATAGGAGAATTCTTCACATTTACTAGACACTACCTGTGTGAGTGAGTGGGTATGGGCTTTCTTGAAACGCAGGCTGGATTCACTGTGTGACTGGGAAGTGGCTATTTTATAATTTGTTTTCCCATTTTAATTTTCTGGTAGATAGTGGTAAGATGATAATAACCTTCAGTTTTTACCAGGACTTTTTTTTTTCATTTTTGTATATTAGTCATCAAAATGTTCATCGTTTTCTGTATTATCAGTTCCAGTGTGACACAGACAAATAAGAAATGATGGCATTTAAAAAAAAGATTTATTTATTTTTATTTCATGTGCATGGTATTTAGACTGCATGCATGCCTGTGTGAAGGTGCCAGATCCCCCGGAACTAGAGTTGCAGACAGTTATAATCTGCCATGTGGGTGCTGGGAATTGAACCTTGGTCCTTGGAAGAACAGCTAATGCTTTTAACCACTGATTCATCTTTCTAGCCCCCATAATGTTGCCATCTTAAAAATCTTTACATTGTGAGAAGACATAATCTTAAACATTTGCATCAGAAGTTAGTTTAAAATGGAGGAAGGGAGAGGGAAAGACAGACACTGGGAAACTGACCTAGATACGTGTTATCATGCCAGGAAATATTAATGCAGAAAGAAAATTCAGAAACTTGGAAGCTCTTTGAAGAAACTGGGCTAAATCTTCAGGAGACACTCTAATGCTCCAGCAATGACTGTCAATCAACATCATCTTTGTATTAGAAAAAAAAAAGAAAAGCACAAAAAACCCAAAACGTACTTTCCAAATGCAGTATAAAACACACATATATCTTTTTCCTTTAACCTCCCATAAGGACATGCTGGTGCAACACTCACCAAGTTATATCTTTATTCAAATGACTAAAACAAAAACAAAATAATAAGACACAATATAACCAAATACTAGCCATCTAGCCCCTTCCAACTAGTCACAAGTGGCCTCCGAACATTTTTAACTTAAAAGCAAATTTAAAAACAAACTAGAGAAAAGTATCTCCTGAGAACTCCATTTTCCACTAAAGTCCTTGGTGTGGAATGTAGATCCTTTAGCATGCCAGGTAAGTGTAGGAGCTCTGCACCAACTTTCTACTGAAGGAGAAGTTACCACAGACACAAAGTTAACTGGAGAAGGTTCTCAACTTTTGAAAATTTGCAGATGTTACATTGTCGAGGGTAAAACTGAGAGTTTGTTAAAGGCACATACGACAATAAACATTTACATACTCAATATTCTGTGGGAGGAGAGTATGTGTAGAAGAATGAGCTGCTCTGTGGTCCTTTAGTTGATATTAAGATGCTGTAGAGCAGAGTTTCTCAACCTGTGGGTCATGATCTCTCTAGGGGTGGCATTTCAGATACCCTGGATATCAGATATTTGCCTTACAGTTCACAACAGTAGCAAAATTACAGTTATGAAGTAGGAACAAAATAATTTTATAGTCGGGGTGTCACCACAACATGAGGAACTGTGTTAAAGGGTCACAGCATTAGGAAGGTAGAGAATCACTGCTATAGAGTCTTTTCCCAATATTTACCATTTAATATTTGTATGTATTTATTGAATATGTTACTGTAATCTGCTACATGTGCCAAATGCTTAAAGAAGAGTAATTTGAATTCCTATCTCAAACTTTTGATATTTCTGTAAGATATGGTAGAATTTTTACACTTTCTTACTTATGTTGAAGACATGACAGAATTCTAGTTGGTACTATATTTTTTTCACCAAAATTTTACACAAAAATATTTTATTAATTTTTTTCTTTTATAACAAAGTTAAAATTCTTAACTCCTTTAACTTTGTTATTAAGTGGAAAAGACTTGAGCTTAATGTGTCAGGCTTATCCCTACTTTTTAAAGAATCATTAGCTAGTACAAAAATCTATGAAGTCAGGCATTTGTTCTTTTCATAATGTTAAAAATCATTGGGTATAGGTATTTCAGATTGCAAATGATAGATGTGCTAAAAACAACATGGAGAAGTTTTAAGAAATTCACTCTTCAAATTGTCTCCATAGGTGGGTTCAGGTATGCATTCTATGGAAAGAATTTGAGAAATTCCCAAGTCCAGACATAGATGAGGTCTGCAATTTGAAGATAAGTAGGTAGGCACAGAATTGCCTTTGCATATATAACTTGCACATTAATTTCAGAGCCTTAGCTTTCTGGTTCAGTATTTTTTTTTAAATTCTACTTTAACACCCCAATCAGACAAACTTAAAGCCTTTGTGTTGTGTACAAGTATTTTGTAGCTGACTCCCTTAGAGATGCCCTTTCCCTGACTTTCCCATTAATTCCAGTTTAAGTGAATACCAGGTTAAGTGGACTGACTTGGTGATGAGCTCTTAGGGCCATTTAAATGATGGACACAGTATCTGTGTTAAAAGGATTCATTAGAGACAATTCACAATTTGTGTAACAGATGGAATTCTGCTGGCCCAGACATGTCTACAGTGTATTTGCAAGATAAAAAAATATTTATAAAGTTGTGTGTGTGTGTGTGTGTGTGTGTGTGTGTGTGTGTGTGTGTGTGTGTATGTTCTATAAGTGTTAAAATGGTAAGGAATTGTGGAATATATTTTTGGTAGGTTATGAAACCTACCAAAAGTTTAGTAGGCCTAATCTAATTGTATATTCAATTGTTGAATATATTAATAAGACATTAATAATCTGGTGGGCAGTGTTCTGCCAGTTCACATGTTCTTTTTGCTGGCTCATATGATACTAACACATCATGATCCCTCTGCACTACATTTTAAAGATATTTCTGTGTAATATCCATTTCTTTTACTAACTTGTACTTCAGAACATTTAATTCCCTGTGGATGCTTTTGACATAATAATTTTAAAAAGAAGATGAAAACTTAGAACATAATTGTTAGAAGTATCAGGCAATATATTCAATGCATTTATCTTTGTACTCTAAAAATTGTATTCTGCTTTTATCTGCTTTCAGTGACAAGTGAAACCATTATAATTGCTAGTACAATATCAGTCATACAAAAATGGGTTTTCACTGTGCATTCCAATGTTTTCTTAGGCAATCTTTACTTCCATGTGATAATTCTTTGCCATCTGTATGTCATTTTTATTATCAATTGAAGAGTATTTCTGCACGTGTATAAAAATACTGCTGACACTTAAATTAGTTTTAAATGTCTAATTAAAACTTCCATCAAAACATATCATACATGCTAGGAGTTTTCAGGCTGGCTTGCAGAAGGTTTTGCTAATATTTTGCAGAGAAAGCAAAAGAAATCAAAGTGAAAACTGTGAGTGGTTAGTGGTTGCTTTTGTAAGGAGTGGCTTTGAGAAAGAAGGTGTGGAGATTCCAAATGGAAGCAAAGAAGTAGAGGACAGTGAGTTCCTTGTGGCCAGAACTTCACAGATTTCTCTTAGACTCATGAGTGTGTATGTGTGTGTATGGCCATGCATGTGTGCCTGTGAACATATGTAGAGTCTGAATGTCAATCTCAGATATCATTCCTCAGGAGGGTCACTCATTGTACTGCAGTTTGCTGATTAGACTAGGCTGCATGGCCAACAAGTAGGGATCTGCCTATTTCTGCCTCCCTGGAGATACCATACCTGGTTTAAAAAAAATAGATGCTGGGGATCTGAATTCAGATCCCAATGCCTGTATGACAAGTACTTTACTGACAGGGGTTTCTCATTGGCTGGTCTATTGTAATCTATCTGGTCAAGTGAAAAAGAATGAGGAGAGCTGAGGATCAAGAAGAGGTAAACTGTTACTCTAGCAAGACAGCAACTGAGGATGGGTCTGAGTGATGATGTCAGCCTTCACAAGAGCCAGCAGCTAGGATCTTAGCCAGATCAGTTACCAACTCAACACTCACATTTCTAGTCAGCTGCTGCAGTAGAAGGAAGAGACACAGTTGGTGACAATCTAAGAAGGCAGATTGTCTTCCAAGAGGACAGCAACTGGTACACATGCTTGTTGAGAGACTGGGAAGGGACACTAGGCTGTGAGGAATGACATGTATGTTTAAGAGAGGCGTTGAGACCTTGAACGTTGCCTAGACCCATTCCTTCACTTTTAAAATGAGGGAACTGAATCCCCCAAAGCCTTAATTGCATAAAAACTTGGTTAAATCTCTTGGAATCAGACCTTAAATCTGTCTACCTCCACAGTGGTAGTCTTTAGTAACAGCATCGTATCTATAGGCTGCAAAATACTGACTCATGAACGCTACTGACCCAGTTAATCAGAGCTCTGAGTATCCCGCAGATTCATTCAAGAGTTAAAATGTGTTGAATGCTGCTGAGATTTGGACCCCCGCCCCTAAAAAAATTAAGTTAAAAAGGAAAAATAGGGTGTGATCATTTAATCATTTCCACCTTTCTCTGGAAAAAAAGTACCCTTCTAGGTTCTCTTCCTTTGAGCACAGGCAAGCAAAAGGCCCTAACCCACTCCTGCCTGACTCCCAGATGACAATCTGACCCTTTATTCGTATGAGAGTACCATCTAGAAAGTGGAGCCTGGAACCCCCATTCAAACATCCAACACCTGCTGCCCTTGAGCAGAAATGACTTTTGTCTGCTTTAACGGAAATTTGTGACCCAAAATGATGGCCATTAGTTACTAAGTTTAGGGGGTGAGTTGTCATTTCATACACACACACACACACACACACACACACACACACACACACACACACAGTGCTTATTTACTTGAGTAGTAGTTACCATGAAGGTCATAAGAAACTGCTTAGTTTATAGGTTTCCATTGTCATATTTTTATATTCAAAACTAATTTTTAACTTACAAATGACAACCATTGTCTAAATGGTTTAACAAGAAATTCACACTTATAGATTTGTGCTTTCTGGAAAAATAATGATTTTAGCACTCCCCCCTTCACCCCCTGATGTCAGATTTTCTTGGTTTTAACTTTCAGATCTACCAGTCATTGTGTGGTGCTGAACAAACCTTTCCTACCTTTTCTGCTGTAGGAATTTTTCCAGAGGACATTCAAGGATGTGCATTTACACACTAGCATTCAGCTTGAGTTCAGCCTAGAATTTGAGTTCAGGCATCAATAGCTGTAGTTATGTCATTCAATCTCTGTATGGCTGAACCACTTGAGATAGAAACAGAGGCTTCACAAATGTTTGCCTATTGTAGCTTGCTCTCTTAAAATGTGCTGGAGAAGCCATTCAGAGAAGAAAATGGTGACCCAGAACAAGAGCATGCATTAGCTTGACAGCACATCATGAAAGCCTTTCTGAAACATGCAAGTTCATGAGATCCCCCTGTATGTAACTGTGATGAAGATTACCATAATAACCTTGAAGCAAATGCAGTCCAAATTGTAGATTTCTGAGTTGATTTATGGTTTTTACTGAGACCTCTACATGTTAGGATGGTTGCTTATGAACAATAGGTAGTTGACATGACTATTCCCATCAACCTAACTAGCCACTCTGTGTATCTATGAATGAAACCTTCGTCTCCTTATTGTTGGCTCAAGTGTGGAATTGTTCATAGTTCTCTTCCACTGTGATATTTTAAAAGTTCCTTTAGATGGCTTAGAAGAAAAAGTTCTCATAATTATCCCCAAATTCTTCAGGATTTTATAAAACATTTTCATGTAAAATATGAATTATGTATCCAAAGTCAAATGTTGGTCCATTTTACAACTGAAAAGAGAGCTTTTACATATTTCTGTTAAGCTATCCCTTCAATGCAGGCAAAGTTATAATAGCTACCATCTTAAAATGTCTTTTGGGAAAAGGAGAATGAGCCTGATAATAATATTTGTGATATGGAAAAGCAATTAAAATTGAATTGAATTTGTACAAAGATTATTGTGTGTATTACAAAATTTTGGCTTCAAACATGATCTCTCTTTTAAAGAAAACATTGCCTTCTTTCTCCTGGTTGCCTGGCTGTTTTCAAAGCAAAACATCACCTATGTTTTACTGGCCTGTCTTTAACCATAAATCACAGCTGCAATTGAGGATGAGGTAAAGATTTTGGTTCATGTTTTATTCTTTGTCATTATTTTTCCAAGGCATGGCCTTATTATTCTATCTGGGCCAGCTTAGATGCTTAAAAAGAATGCTTTGTTGTCGAGCAGAATGATGTGAAGGGAGCTGGTTATTTTAATTCTGAAGGAGCAGAGGCAGCCATGCTGATCTTAAAGATATAGACAGTAAGTAGTTTGATTTATTAGGTCCCCGAGGTCTCTAAGGCATTAGCCTAGAATGCCTTCATTTCTTCAGCTTTCCTTAGGGGAGTCAACCTGGCAGGTATCAGGAACCTTTACCAACTGTTGTCCAATTTTTGTTTTTTTTTCTTATTTTATTGAAAATAGTTTTTTCTCACATAATGTATCCTGATTATGGTTTTCCCTCCCTTTATTCCTCCTAATCCCTCCTCCCCTGCCCTCCAGTTCAGATCCTCCACTTTTTTATTTCTCATTAGAAAACAAATAGGCTTCTAAGGGATAATAATAAAATAAAATTATAAGATAAGACAAAATAATACATCATAATAGGACAAAACAAAACAAAACAAAACAAACAAACAAAAAAAAACAGAAAGAAAAGAGCCCAAGAAAAGCACAAGAAATTTATCTAGATGTATAGACCCACTCATTTGCATACTCAGGAATCTCATTAAAAACACTAAACTGGAAGACACACACACACACACACACACACACACACACACACACACACACACAGAGTACTATAGGGTAAAAAGAGAGGAAGAAATATCTATATAAAGAAAATAAAAATGAAAATAAAAAATAAGATAAAAATTTTTAAAAAGCCATGACATGACATTATGAGAAAAGGAACCTCCAATAAATGCTGTTGAGATTTTTTTCCTTTCTTTTTTTCCACTGGCCATCTACAGTTGGCCATGCAGCCAGCCTACCCTTAAGAGTAATCTGTTTCCCAAGTGAGATTCCCTTGGAGAAAACTAAATTTTCACTTGCAAGTGGTTTTCAACAGACAATTGCTTCTTGGTTAGGGATGGGGTTGTGTGTCTACTTTTCCTTTTAGCTCTAGAAAGCCGTCTGGTGCAGACCCACACAGACCCTGTGCATGCTGCCTCAGGCTCTGTGAGTTCATATCTGCATTGATCCTGTTGATTTAGAGGGCCTTGTTTCCGTGATGTCTCCCATACCCTCTGGCTCTTGTAGTCTTTTTGTGCCCCCTTCCACAGTTTTCTATGAGCCCTGATGGGGGTGATTTAATGGAGATATTCCATTTAGGGTTAAATTCCCCAAGATCTCTCTTTCTCTCTGTGTCTGGCTGTGGGTCTCTGTGTTTTCTGTGTTTGTTCCATCTGCTGAAGGAGGAAGCTTCTTCTGAGCAAGGTGCTGATCTATGAGTATAGCAGAATGTCAGTAGGAGTCATTTAATTTTTTTTTTTTTTTTTTTTTTTTTAGGAAAGTGGTATTTGGTTTTACCCTAGTTCTCTGAGCTATCTAGTCTCAGATTCTTGGTCACCCACGCAATGCCATTGAGAGGCTCTATCTACTGGAGTGGACCTTAAGTCAGGCCAACCATTGGTTGGTGACTCCCACAAGCTTTGTGCCAATATTGCATGAACATATACAGGTAGGACACCATTGAAGATCATAGGGTTTGTGGCTGGGTAGGTGTGTATATTTCTTCTTTGGTAGTATATAGAAAAGTACCTTCTGTAATCAAGACACTAGAATGGAGGCCTTGCTATCGGTTCACAGAGAGTAACCTATGTTCTTGGTGGCAGCCTGGGTTGTCTGGGGATTTCCATGGGACTCCTTTGGGCAACAACACAATTAGCTGTAGCATAATCATGGTATTGGAAGTCTCATTTAATGACAAGAGATGGCCAGTTGGTGCTCTGTCTCTCCTAGTATTTGGTGATTTCATTTAGATTGCCTTCATAGATGTACATATTTTTAGGAAGCTTCTACTAATTGCCCTTAATTTTAGTATCTCTCCTCATATTCCCTTCCTTATCCATTCTTCCCTCCCCTCCCCACCTGATCTCCCTGTTCCAGTTCCCTCCTCATCCATTCCTAACTATCTATTCTAGTTCCCTTTCCTAGAGAGTTATATTTGCCCAACCCTCGTCACTTACTTTATACCTAACCTCTGTGGTTCTATGGGTTGTAGCTTGGTTACCATTGAATTAACAGCTAATATCCACATATAAGCAAATATATACCATATTATCTCTCTGGGTCTGGGTTACCTTACTCAGGATGATATTTCCTAGGTTCATCCATTTGCCTGAGAATTTCTTGATTTCATTTTTTTAAATGGCTGAGTGATATTCCATTTTGTAAATGTACCTCCTCTTCTTTGTCCATTTATTGAAGGGCATCCAGGTTGTTTTCAATTTCTGGCTATTATGAATAGGGCAGCAATGAACATGGTTGAACAAGTGCTTCTTCGGTATGATAAGGCATTCATTGTGTATATCCCCAAGAGTGTTATAGCTGGGTCTTGAGATAGATCCATTCCCATCTTCCCAAGGAACTACCACATTGATTTTCATAGTGGCTGTATGAATTTACACTCCCACCAGCAATGGATGAGTGTTCTACATCCTTGTCAGCAAGAGCTATCATTTCTTTATTGGTTTTAGCCATTCTGAATGGTATAAGATACAACCTCAAAGTAGTTTTACTAACATTTCCCTGATGGCTAGGGGTGTTGAACATTTCTTTTAAGCCATTTGAGTTTCCTCTATTGAGAATTCTCTGTTTAGATCTATACCCCATTTTTAATTGTTTTCTTGATATCTCATTTTTGAGTCCTTTGTATATTTTTGATACCAGGCTTCTATCAGTTGTGTGGTTGTTAAAAATCTCCCCATTCTGTAGCCTGCCGCTCTGTCCAACTGATGGTGTTCTTTGACTTACAGAAGTTTTTCAGTTTAATGAAGTCTCATTTATTAATTGATGATCTTAGTGCTTGGGCTAATGATATTCTCTACTTTCTCTTCCATCAGGTTCAGTGTATCTGGCTTATCTTGAGCTCTTTGATCCATTTGGAGCTGAGTTTTGTGCAGGATAAAAAGTATGGATCTATTTAGATTATTTCAAATGTAGCCATCCAATTTGACCAGCAGCATTTGTGAAGACACTGTCTTTTTTTTTCCTAGTTTGTATTTCTAACTTCTTTATAAAAAATCAGGTGTCCATAAGTATGGGATTAATTCATTTCAGTTCAATTCCAGTGATCAATATGTCTGTTTTTGTACAAGTACCATTTTTAAAAAATTACTATAGTTCTATAGTACAATTTGAGGTCAGAGGTGGTGATACCTTCAGCAATTCTTTTATTATTCAGTATTCTCTTGGCTACCCTGGGATTTTTGTGTTTCCATATGAAGTTGAAAATTACCCATTTTTCTTAAAAAAAAAAGCATCTTTGGTAGCATCTTCTATTTTAAATCCCCTTTGGATCCAGCTCAATAACAACAATTAAATAAAAGCACTAAAAACATATCTTTTCCTCAAAATTAATGTGTCTAAGGATCACTTTGGGAATATATTGAAATATAAACTCTTGGGGCTGCAGAGATGGCTCAACAGTTTAGAGCTTTGGCTGCTCTTCCAGAAGACCCAAGTTCAATTCCCAGCACCCATGTTGAGTGGCTCACAACCCCCTGTAACTCTAGGTCCAGGGGATCCAACACTATCTTCTGGCCTCCATGAGTATTCACACATATGTGGCACATACATTCACATAAACACACACACACACACACACACACACACACATATACTTTAAAAATAACTTTTAAAAATTAGACTCCTGTTCCATCATATACAGTGGATTTCATTTTATCTCCAAGAAATATGTTTTATTTTTAGTAATTTTTCTAAATGAACATTTAGGTGGTTCTGAAACTGATCCACTCGAACATGCTTTATAAGACCTTCTTATATTGTTTTTCTCTCCTTCCAAGTGGTACTAGTAATCCATATATATTCATAAAAAGATATTTTAAGACCAGTGATAAAGACAAAACTGTTACTAGCAGTGCCTTTATGGTCACGTGACAAGCAAATGGCTTGGTTTCCATGTTGAGTTCACTCCCCTTTCTTAGAATCAGGGCACCACCACAACAAAACATTTAGATAGGCTTCCTAATTAGGACAGGAAATGTTTCAGATACACAGTCCTCGAAAGCAAGTGTTCAAAAAAGTTAACAGGACTCTGTTTATGTCAATATCAGTGAGTCAATCAGCATCATGACACAGCATGGCATAGCTGATTAATGGCAGCCCACTCCAAGTAGCCACTGCGTTCCCTTAGAGGGTTATCAGTAATGCTCATAAATCTTGATTAATTAGGCTTTTCTCTCTAGAAAATAAACTCATTTTTTTTAAATCATTGGTGGCTATAATAATAAATATGTATTGCTAGTAGGGACACTTTACAAAGTACCATAGAAAGTAATGGGTTTCAGTATGCATTTCATAATATTATGTTTTCATTGATTGTCTTCTCACACCCCCTTCCTTTATTCCCTTGTTTGCCCCCTGCTTATCCCCTTCCCCTCTCCTGCAGCCCTGTCGTATTTATTTTTCTATTGCCATGACAAATCATTATAACCAAGCCCACTTTTATATGAAAGAGTCGATCGGGGCTCACAGTCTCAGAGACTGAGAATTTACACCCTGAGACACAACTGCAAGGCAGAGAAAGCACGCTGGAAATGGCGTGGGCTTTGGAAACCAGAAGCTGCTCCCCAGTGACACACCCAAAAGGCCATACTTCCTAATCCTTACTGAACAGTTCTACCAGCTGGGGACCTAGTATTCAAACATGTGAGCCTATGGGGACGTATTCCCACTCAAACCACCACAAGTTTCCTATTTCATTTTCATGTCATATGTCTTCTGTGAACCTGTTTTGTCCCCTTCTGTTTTCCCTTGGAACATCATTTTTTTTTTCTGTCTCCAGGCCCCTTTCTAGTTTCATGTTTTATATATAAGGATCCAATTGGT
Source organism: Peromyscus maniculatus bairdii (assembly GCF_049852395.1). Taxonomy (NCBI): domain Eukaryota; kingdom Metazoa; phylum Chordata; class Mammalia; order Rodentia; family Cricetidae; genus Peromyscus; species Peromyscus maniculatus. The sequence goes on from NC_134869.1 coordinate 36,652,434, forward strand.
GGCTGTTGTACTTATTTTGTTCATGCACAGATAGAAGAAATCTAGACTGCTTCATAGTGATAAACAGTGGTCAATGGGAATGTGAACAGAGGATGGACTTTCAGCTGGCTTTATGTTTGACCTCATCCTTTTCCTGATTGTCTTCAAGATTGCATTGGCTGTACAGCTTGTCTCATGCAGCAATAAGAAAGATTTCTGCAGAGGCATTTCATCATTAAGATTTATGTGACTGCAGGAATTATTGTTACTGTTAAGGAACTTGATTGTGTCATTTCTTTAATCTGTCTTAATTTATTCAAACAAAATTAGTCCATTTTATCCTTGAATTGGTGAGAACTTTGGTTATGACAGATAAATACATCACATCACAGATGTAGTTGTAGAAGTCTTTAATAATATTGTGAAAACTAGTAGATTATATGAGATCTCCAGAACTTGTGTGCAGAGTATGACATATGAGAGAGATGAAGATGTAATTATTGAGGCATTGGTATAGGACAAAAAGGGAATAAAAGTAAATGGTAAAGACTTCAGAAAAATGGTTAATTGGGCAGGATAGGGCTAGGTGAGACTGCATTTTGAGAACCACAGAAAAAAAAGGAATACCCTAACATGTTCATTATATTCAATGAGGTGGGGGGGAATCACTGGTAACCATGGCAATGACATTTTTTGAGAAAATGATACCAGCAAGTTGAAGCAGTGTTAGGAGAGGATAACGGGAAGCTAGATAGAATACCTATAATTACAAATGTGATAGAGAAGGGAAGAGGGGATAAAATTGAAATAAGATGGGGTTCCATGGAAAATTTCAGAGTAAAACAGACTGTTCAACTGTAAAGGATGGGAGAGTCCTGAGTTTTGTTGTAGGCTGCAGAAAACATGATAGACAGAAGGGGAACAGGCGGAGCTGAGTCTTTGATAACATAAGAGACTTTGTATTGTGTGTTGAAATAGAAAATTAGTTTAAACATGAATGATACCTTTCCTCTAACATCAGGGAATGGGGGTTGAAGGTAAGTGTGGTCTACATAATAAAGAATTCTGAGTCCTTCCTCAATAGATTATAAGCATGCCAAAGAAAGAGTACATTAAATTATCATGCATTATTCTTAGGGAGCATGCAAAGTGACATACATAGCTCATCATTAGTGATCAGAAAACCTGAACTTGAATCTATCACTCTATAAAGCTAAGGTTTATCACCAGTAAGGAATAAGTATGTAGAACATATCCATTGTGATAATCACCAAATCTGTGATGAATACAGAGAGGCCCTCTGTCCCTGAATCCATAAAAGATGTTCTTATGTTTTCTTTGTCTGATTTTCAATGAGCTCCCCCTGATGGCCTCCAGTTACAAGACTATTGCTGTAACATTGCTATTACATATCACTTTGTAAGTTCTGTCTTGGGTTAAAAATATGTATTTTCATAAGTACTGGGAGTCTGGATATTAGCATGTATTTATTTAGCTTTTATCTTTCTAGAAAGAACTCAAGAGAATCATTATTATTAAGAAAGTTGTACAGTGAGTCTTCCTGTAGGATATGTTTAAATGTGTGATTAAAATAATGAAGACCAACCCTGCAGTAGTAAAGAGGGACACACTAATGTAACCATCATTATCACATCCACACACAGCTGTGAGTGCATTATGGTCAGGGATTCAAGAACATTTTTTTTCCCTTACATTTTTTTTGCCAGAAACAAACACCTGGCATCTTGCCTAATGAATTCAGCTAGTCTCCATCTGTTTTGCCCTGAACTTACTCCCATTTGTGATGAAACAGTGGATGGAGAGTTTTAAAAGAACCAGAATTTTCAACCTTAGGGCATAACAGTCAGTGTTATCTTAGTTTGGCCTCTTGAGAGACACAACCTTTGAGATCACAACAGAAAAACATTGTATTTATTTATCAAAAATGATCTATTAGTGGTTATGAATGAATTTGCTGAAAGCCATTCCTTTTTGTGAGAGTAAGTATAAAAATTTATAACCTGGCTAGTTATACCAGGGACACTTTGGTTTGAATCAGAATTTTGGAATATTTAAGGCAAATGAGACTATATCATATTCGTTTCTTCATACAAGGATACTTTAGCCCAACATTAGGTGGAGTTCAGGAATCCTGTGGAGGAGGAGAAAGGACTGTAGGAGCCAGAGTGATCAAGGACACCACAGGAAGGCTCACACAATCAACCAACCTGAGCATGAACTCACAGAGACAGAACCAACAACCAGGGAGCCTGCATGAGACTGACCTAGGTCCTATGCACATATGTTACAGTTGTGTAGCTTGGTCCTCTTGTGGGGCTTCTAAAAGCAAGACCAGGGGCTGACTCCAACTCTTATACTGGCTTCTGGGACCCTACTTCTCATTCTGGGTCACCTTGTCCAGCCTTAATACATGGAGAGGTGCTCAGTTTTACTGCAACTTGATATGCTGTATTTTGTTGATACTCATACGAGACCTCCCCTTTTCTGGATGGAGATGGAAGAGGAAGGGGTTCAGGGTAGGTGGGGTGGGGTGGGGCAGGACTGGGAGGGGAGGAGGGGTAGGGAGGCTGCAGCCCTGATGTAAAATAAATAGATGAATAAAAAAAAGAACACGCTTTAGGAAACATTAATATATGTTGAGTATTCATATCAGGTGAGAGACAATCAGCTGATGAAGAAATAAAGACAATACAGTAAATCCATACAATAGCATCAGTTAATTATCTGTGAATAGACGCTTCCAGAAAAGGCCAGTAGCTGCTTTAAGATGTTCTAACCTTATTGTTTGCAAAACTGACATTTGATCACTCTACAAGAAGAGAATAATAGCACACTCTTTTCCTTGCCAGCTCTGCTGACACACTGGGACTGGTACTATTATTAGAAATACATGTAATTGTGCGTAAAACTTCTTCCAGCCCTGAGCTTACACAGTGAATCACTTCTAAGTCAACCCAAACATAGCCATTCTTATTTTCCTCTAATTGCAGCATCATCTTTTCTATGTTGCCCTGTTTCAGTCTGGTTTCAGAAAGCATAGGTTTGCCTAATGTTTGGACAGAAGCATGCATTTGTGACTCATGTGCTTTCCAAGGTTAAGTAGAAACACAACAGAAAGCCTTTGAATATCAAGACACTTTATTCAACAAGTGTTTACCCAGTATTTGTCATATCCGCTTAATTATGTTTTAATTTTACCAAACCAGTTTGCAGTGGCTGGAGACTGACCTGTCAGAGGATTAAGTGGCTAAGCCCATTTGCATCAAGCTGATGACAACTTCTTTTCATTTATGTGACTTGTCTAATATCAGTGTTTTTTAAAATACAGAATAAATATCCAACAAGACTCCTGGTACACACTGTTAATATCATCTTTTCCTGCCACCTGCTGCTTTTGATAATTCCAATTATGCTGTTCAAAGAAATACTCAAGTATGATTGTTACATGGCTTTTGCTTCTTTGCAGTCCAGTTCTGGGTATGGAGTATATGATTTATAACCCTCACCGGGTAAAGAAATCCATACTGTTATTTCTGAATGCTTTATAGAGAAGTAGAAATAATTTTTAAGTTTATCTACAAGCTGAACCAAATCCATTTCTTTTAATTTTGCATCGTATTTCTTTTCTTCTCCCCTGGGTCATTTACATATTGCTCAGCTCTCTGGGAGAGTACCTCCAAGTGGAGCTGAGCTTAGACATGGAGCTTTGATTGTGAATGACTTCTTATGCAGAAATAAAAATATATTAGTCATCTCAGCTGAGGAGAAACTAAGGAACTGGGTCAATTTTTGCATTAGAAATTGAAAAGAATGCAAGGAAGGATTTTTCTGAAAGTAGAGACTTGAGCATGAATTTTAGAACTGGTTTGAGAGGATGCTTTTAACTTCATTTTATAAAAATCAGTATATATTCAGAAAAAGCACAGCTATTATAAATGATTGGGAAGATTTCATTCAGCATCTGAAACCTAACAAATCTTCCATCTGAACATGACTCCATCATTATCAAGTACCTAACATAAGTAAGTGACACATTTTGTAATTTGTACTATATTTGGTCACCAGATATTTAGATAATTTCAAATGTGAAGTATTACTACTGGAAAAACCTCATTCCTTGTCTATAAAATTTGGATGTAAAATCATGAGCTCTTATTTATCTTTTGTATATAAAATATCAATTTAAAAATGTTTTATTACTGATACAAATTCAATTCATGAATGAATGAAATCTGATCTTTGTAATCTGAAAAAATGATTCATGTTTCTTCTTGGGAAGTAGAGGCTAATCAAACAGAAAAATAAATTCACTTATGGATATTCACAACTAAGGACCGATGCCTGTAATCCCAGCACTTGGGAGGTAGAGGCTGGCAGATCTCTGTGAGTTTGAGGTCAGCCTGGTTTACAAAGCAAGTTCCAGGACAGCCAGAACTGTGACAGAGAATTTCTCTCTCCAGGGGGGGAGTGGGGTGGTGGTGGTAGAGAAAAAGAAATTCTCAGCATGAATTATAAAGGTCATGGTTTGTAAATGGCCATCTTCATTGGCCTTAGACAGGTCAAAACTCTTAAAAGGATCTTCACAACTTGAAAGGAGCAACCAATTAACCAGGAAAAGATTTCATTACTCTGGTCCACATGATCTGACCAGATGGAAGTTGGGCTCACTTCCCCTGACAAAGGACAAAACACAAATTGGGGGAAATTTGATTTCTAGTTCTCCTGTGAGACAGAAACGGCTTTAGCAAGTGTCGCCACCATTTAGGAAACAAAACATATGACTAGTTCTTCCCGACCCCCTATTTCCTTATTTCATTTTTTTTCTAGAATTCCCTTAATTTTTTCCCATTAGCAATAAAAAAGAGAGAGAACAATTTCTAAAATTTTATGCTAATTTAGCTCTAAGTATATGCTGAGGGAAAAAATCATCATCTTTTTTTGTGTGAAGATTTTAATATTCTTTGCAAGCATTCAAACTCTCCTGCTGAAACTTCTCAAATGGACTCAAGGGATGAAGGGAGTAGATCTGTATTGATTCTGATAGCTTCAGAATTGAATTGTGCTGTGGTTTGGACAGGAGGATCAATGCCAGGGATTTTATCAATGAGTGATGATCTAGATAAATTTAGAAAGGAAAATAACATCTTTGGTTTGCCAAATTCCAAATTCTTTCCATTATATAATTGTATAACTGCCTAGTAAAGATGTTGTATACATATATCATAGAGCAACTCTGTTCAGTCACAGTACATTTAGGTGCATGGCATTTAGAATGATTAACTTGTCCTAATTTGAATTATATAGTTTCTTTCTTCATAAAATGTTCCTCTTCTTTTTTCATTTTTCGTATGGAATAATTGCTATCAAATTTCTTAAACTAACATGGGATTATATCACTATCAACTACCTCCTCTCTGCCATTTTTCAAAAGAAGTGATATGCTCACCCATGAATCTATCGCTAGCTACTTTAAAGTGCAAATCAAACCTCACCATTTCAAGTTTATATCCAATTCTAAACTTTCAACTTGTCTTCTTTGTAATTGGTTTATACACAGCCATGTGATGATTTTTCTAATGACAGAACTGATTAGACACCCCACCTCTTAAAAAAAACCCCGAAAACTAAGAAGAGAATAACCGTTCATCTCTGTTTTATGAAAAATTGAACTCTATGTAGTATCACTTATCAAAGAACTGTTTTTTATTAATTTTTCATACAATATTTATTTACTATATACTTTGCCTCCTAAACTCCCCCTAGATCCTCTTTATCTCCCTATCTACTCAATCTTACATTTGTGTTTGCTTTCCTGCTCTCTCTGACTCTGTCTCACAAAATAAAGAAAGAAAATGAAAATAATTTCTTATTATAGTATTTGTAATTCCTGAAATTCAAATCTCATTTTCCAATCATATTTTCAGTTTAGTACAAATGTCCTTGATTTTCTCCTATCTTACCTTCGTCCTAGCCATAGAACAGTGAGATGGAAAACGATTGAGATTATCTATATTATATGTTATATAACTGAGATTGTGGGATTAAGAATATCTGAAATACTGTGTCTGAAATGGAATGGGCATTAATGACATGTAAACACTCGCAACTAAACAGCAATAATTAACTGCCACATTCCTTAATTTTAAAATATTCAAAGGATATGACTTAACATTTGTCAATAAAGGATATGAGATAACCAATGAGTGTGTGAGAAGCTGCTCAACATCATTAGTCATTGAAGATGTACAAATCAAAGCCACAATGAGAGACCATGTCACTTCTAATAGTATAACTTTAATAAAAATAGTAGACAATAAAATGTGTGGGTGAGGATGTAAATTGGAACTCATGCATGTTAATGAAAATGTAACATTTTATATCCAATTTGGAAATGGTTTTGACTGTCCACGAAGAGCTTAAACATAGAATGAACATACAACACCCCAACCAACTCTACTCTACTTACATATCAAAGAGAGTCGAAGTCAGTTAGTTACAAATAGACTTTCCTATGAATGTTCATAGTAGCACAAATCACAAACAATCAGAAAGTTAAAAACAGCATGAGTATCCATCAACTGATGAACAAATAAATACAATGCAGTGAATCCATACAAGAGACCGTGGTTGAGCTATAAAAAGGATGTGGCGTTACATGAGTGCACTATGAAAATATTGTGTTAAGTGACAGAAGACCTATACATAATGACATTATATGATTTCATTTATATGAAATATCCAGAATATCTGTATCTGCAGATACAGAAAGTAGACAGGTGATTCCTAAGAACTGTGGAGAGGAATGGGTCAGAAGTAAATGTGAACAGGTATGGAATTTCCTTCTGGGTGTTAAAAAAAGTTATAAAATCAGGATAGTGGGTAAAGTTCTATAATCTTCTAATAAGTTAAGAGCCAATCAGTGTATACTTTGCAGTGGTGACTTGTAATGACATGTAAGTCACCTCAGTGATGCTATTATAAAAATATACTGGTAATTGGAATAACCAAAACTTAATGAAGTAATTGAACCTATAATCTAAAATGTTCCTACAAAGAAAATGCCTGGCCTCTGTAGACAAATTTCTAAATAGTCTTATTAAATAAAAAACACAGAGCCAGATATAGGGGTGAAAGCCTTAGAGAGCAGGGAAATAGGGAAAGCTACCAGCCAACCTTACCTCACCAACTCTGCAGCCTGCGAATGCGAGTTACTTCCTGTCTTACGCCTTTATTGCCTTGCTGTTCTGCCATCTGATTTGCTCTCTGTCTGGCTACCTCACTTCCTCTTTCTACACGGCTCTGTCACTTCATGTCTGTACAGGCCTCCAGAACGCTATGGTTGGTACTGGGATTAAAGGCATGTGTGTCACCATGCTTGGCTCTGTTCCCTAGTGTGGCCTTGAACACACAGAGATCCTGCCTGCTAAGTGATAGGATTAAGGGCATGGGCTGCCGCTGCCTGCCTTCTTTGTTTACGTAAATTGGCTTGCTGTTTCCTCTGATCTCCAGGCAAACTTTATTTATTAAAGCACAAATAAAATATCACCACAGGGCTCAGATGGCTCCGCTAGTAGATTCTAGTAAAAAATGAAAACTGGGAGAAATAATATCAATTGTCTAAAGACTCTTGCAGAAAGTAGAGGTAAGATTTTTTTTTTAACTTATTTTGTGCTTTATTCTCTAGTTTTCATCTCTCACATGAAAACAGAGCACACACAAAGGATAAAATATGTGAAACCTGCAGATCAACATTGCTTATTAACACGAACTCAAAGTCATTTTACACAGAATCAAATCAAATTTAATAACATATAGGTATCAGCTGAGGTTTGTTCCAGAAATGTAAGTTAGATTTATCATTAACAAATCAATGCAATTTCCCCTTTCAGCACATTAATAAGCCAATAAAGGTAAACAGTGGGACTTCCTCAGCACACTAAGATATTAAGCAATGACTCTTTGTAACAAAATTTCCCAGCAAGCTAGGAGTGAAAGGAAGGAAGCATGCTAAATCAGTTACCACTCGTTAAAATAAACCCCGAAGCTAGCATCACACCTCACAGGAAAAATCTGAATGCTTTCCACTCCAACAATGTATTCCTTTCATCACTTCAATGCTTTATCTCTGATCCACTTTGCAGGAACACAGGCTCCATTCATTTAATAACAGTAGCATTATCTGGCCCCTGACTGAGCCTGTGGGGAGAGTGGAGTACTTGGTACACTCATAGTACCAGGATTTCATTCACTTTGACTAATTTTTAAACCATTTCTCTCTCTCTCTCTCTCTCTCTCTCTCTCTCTCTCTCTCTCTCTCTCTCTCTCTCTCTCTCTCTCTCTCTCTCTTACTGTTGTAAGTAAAGCATCCTCTTGTGTGATAGGGAAGGTGTTGGATATTCCTTCTTAGCCTCTCAGACCTCTCCACTCCTCTCTTCCATACTTTAGTTCAATCTTGTCTTCTGCTGGCTGCGCTCTTTGCTTTCTGTTTTCTATTAATATTCAGCCAATTGGAGGAACTGACAGAGACCAGACACCTGAGGTGTCTATTTGTTCCTCCATCATCGCTGCTGGCAGAAGCTCAAAGCTCCCTCCCTCCCAAATACCTGCAGCCCTGCACAGCTGCTTGGGAATTCCCTTAGCCTTTTCCCAGCTCCTTAATAAAGGGGTGTCTAGAGTCCACGCCCTGTTCTTCTTATATGTTTACTGTTTGTCCCTAGTGGTATGGAAACAGAAAGTAATATTATTTACTTAGTTTGTATTTTTTTTTCTTTCTACATGCAAAATGACGGCTGACTTCTTCTTAACAGTTCCCGAATCTGAAAAAGGTGGTTCTGATTTTTTTAAAAAAAATTTCAGGGCTAAATTAACATTTTTACAGCATTAACATTCAGTTCTTGGTACCTAAGCTTATTATGATCAAGGTGAATATAATAGAAGAAGAATTTCCTCAATATTTTATAAATTATAAGATCTAGAATTCTTTGGATTATAATTTATCTTTGTATTTTAGCTGACTATGAGAATGCATATGTTGAAAAATATGGTCTAATGAATAATCAGTCGTAATCCCTCTGATATTATTTGCCCCATCATCTGGGAGAGCTGGAATTTTATCATAGATGGCTTAATAAATGTTAATTTAATTTTCTCCTTGTATCTTGAGTGGAGTGCACATGTTTTCCTGATTTGCATTAGAACCAAGTCTTCTGAGTGCTATTCTGGGGTAATTAGTAGAATTTTGATGGGCATTAATTCAGTATTTATGTATCTTCATGTTATTTGATTTTTACAGTCTCAGTATTCTCACTTATTCATTGAGTATCACAGTATACAAAATAATGACCATATGCACTGAATTTTGTAGTTAGGACACAATTGTTAGAAATACGAACATTTTTTAAGATTTATTATTAGCATTCATTCAGATGCATATGTAGTCTCTTTTCTATATTTTTAGATAACTAAATTTTAAAAATCCTTTGGACCTAGTCAAATCTGAATTTAAACTTGTTATTTTTATCCAATGATAGCACTCATTCATATGAAATACAACTGCTAAGTCATAGAACATTTATGTATATTCTGAACTTGACTGCTTAGGATCTTGCTAAGTTACTTACAATATCAGAATATTGCACCAGGTACCCATAATCAACTTCAATTAGGATTCTGAGTCTGAAGTAGCTATTTGTAAAAAACAAAAAGAACAATTAAACCCTTTGATTACAAATTAAACAGAGGTACAAAGCACATTGAATAAAATACTTAGTCAATTTTTACAATAATTGTTTCCTCTGTAATCTAGATTTTGAATGATTAAATATTCAAGGCAACTTCAAAGGGCAATTAATCAGCTAGAAAATGTGGATTTCAGTATGAGAATTAATGAGATGTGAACACAGGAGGTGATGGTCAGCAATGGCATCTAAAGAAGGCTAGGAGGGAATGTGTGTTAGTAGGAAAGCTATCATTAAATTTGTGTTGCATGTATTCAGTTTTGTGTGGTCCATTTAGTTTAATGAAACCATTTAAAACATGCACCTGTATCTTAGTGAAATTGAAACTATACCAAATAGCATTTTTATCTTGTGTACACAATTTCACTCATATGATTTGATCCCTCATTTTGAGCCCCTGAACATCTCAGAGGAACACAGGATTCAGGAGAGGGAGCTTGGGTCGCAACCAAAGTTTACTCCCAAGGCTTGTGTTTTTGCTGATAATATCTGATCTACTCCAATATAGTTTTTGTCATTCCCCAAAGCCTCCTGACACTTGAGAACTTTGTTTTCTTTATATGTTTTTAAAGTAAAAATTGTCAATTATATCAAATGTTGAAACAATCTTACCTCTTGTGTCCCTACGCCCATCACCTGGTCTACTATGCAGACCGAATTGTACTTACTTTGTCACGTGACCACGTATTTATCTAGCCTTCTTTCTACCCATCAATCAGTGAAACTTTGGCAGATTTCAGATACAAACATACATCTGGTTAAATATGTTGACAAATGTATTTGATGCCGAATAGAAAGAGCTAGTATTTGTTTATATTTAGTGTAAGTATCATGCAAAACCCTTGCTAAGCCTGCTACTAGTTTCTTACTGATACCTCAAATGGAGCTGTGAGGAAGATGTTAGCTTTACTAATTCCATTCTGAAAATAAAAATAAAGAGACTTAAAGCAGAATCATGACTTTCCCAAAGTTATTTTCACTCATAGTGGCCAGCAAACTCGCTTAATATTACTATCCTTTCTGAGGTTATGTCTCTGAAGTAGGGCTGAGATTTGAACCTAAGAAGTCAGATGCCAGAGTCCCAGTTTCTATATTTGTCTTCTTTTGCTGCTATAACACATTACCATAATCTTAGTGATTGAAAATAACATCATTTACTATCTTACAGTTCTATGGGCCAGAAGTCTATATGGAGTGTAATACAATTAAATCCTTTGCCCAGGAACTTTTAGGTGCCATCAAAGTGCTATCTTGGCTGGGTTCTGTGTCTAGGAGGATTCCACCTCCAAATCTATTGGGATATTGGTAAAATTGATTTATTTGTAGTTATATGATTGTTTCCACATGAAAATATCAATTGCATTTCAAAGATCCCCTTTGATATGTAACATGTCAAGTCTGAAGACATGATTTAGGAGACTATTACAGTAGGTGACTACTGTAGTCACCATTAAATGTCATTCCTTTCAGTACTTGTTTATTTGAACAAAATACTCTAGTTTTGAGTGTGTATTAAACATTGTACAAAATAGTTGAAGGTACCATGTGGAAGAAAGTATGGTAAAGTTCATATTTACTCTTTGATGTTTGAGTTAATGTAGAGGGCCATGTTTATTGAAATATTGAAGCTGTAGTTTCTCAAGGCCCACTAAACCAACTGAACAAAGTTCATATGAACTCACAGAACTTAAGCAGCAAGCATGGGGGTGGTGGTGGTGGGCATGGGTCTACACCAGGTCCTCTGTGAATATATTATAACTTTCAGTTTAGTACTTTTATGGGACTCTTGAATGTGTGAATGAGTGGGTCTCTGATCCTTGTGCCTTCCTTGGGGCCCTTTTCCTTATGTTGTGTTGCCTTGTCCAACTTCAATATGATCAATTTTGTTTTATCTTTTTTATGTGTTATTTTGTTTTGAGAGAAAAAACTGTAGCTTTCTTTCATGTGAAATATCCATTCTTTATGCAGAGAATCATTGTGACTTTATTGTAGGCTCTTAGCCCAAATTTCCCACCCACATAATCATATAGCCTTGTTTATTTTGGTGGATAAGTACCTTGGTTGCCTCCAAGCCTTAGGCCTTTTCTCAACATATGCTTATTCTAGTAATATCTTGAAGGGTATTTTGCACATGAGTGCATTGGTGCTTTCTAATGGCAATCATAGAGGAGCTTTAACAGATGGCATAGATTTGTCTGTGAATGGCAGATGTTGGAGATTCACTCAAGATTGTCAGTGAGCTTATTATACAAGTTAAAGGGTGGGCTGAATTAGAAATTTAATTTCTTGCCTTTCTGCTTCATTTTACTTGTTTCTGGCTTCCTTTATCTCTGGATATATGCATCATTTTTATTATTATGAGAAATCTTTTATAAGATATTACCTCTGCTATATGCTTTAAAAAGATACTCAGATCAAATACAGTGATCTCGTAGCAAATGTAACATATGCGTTTAACATACATACAGATGAGAATGAATTACCTTGCCCTTGTTATTTTCCTCACCTTCTATGCCAGTGGTTCTCAACCTGTGGGCCGTGACCCCTTTGTGGGGCTGAATGACCCTTTCACAGGGGTTTCATGCCAGACATTTTGTATATCAGATGTTATATTATGATTCATAAGAGTAGAAAAATTACAGTTATGAACTAGCACCCAAACAATTTTATGATTGGGGATCACCACAACGTGAGGCACTCTATTATAAAGTGTCTCAGCATTAAGAAGGTTGAGAGCCACTGCTCTGTGCTATAATGATTTCTGCATACTCATTAAACTATAACTTAGATATGATTCATCTCTAAAGCCTTCTCATTTCCTAGATCTGTTACTGATGCAAAGGGAATACTCAATGTTTTTGGTTATTTAATCCCATCATCCATTCATTTATCTTAGGTAGAGCTATTTCATGTCTATCTTGTGCTAGTTAAGGTCAGGGCCTGGGACAAGACAGATGAAGATTCCTAAAGATGTTTACGACCTAGTTGAAAAGAATAACATCTAAATAAGTTATTGGTACAGAATTTTAATTGTTATCATTAAGAGTATTAAAGGAACATGACTGAAGAAAGGTTAGAGACTTGAAATAGAAATGAATAGGTGCATGTTATTATATAATTATATATATATATACACACATCATATGTAAAATGTGTTCTTGTGATTAGTGATTATATATATATTATATATATATATATATATATATAGTGTTTAGGATCTGTTTTATAATGACATTTCAGAACCATTTAGAACAGTTCCATACATTTAAAACTTGACAAGTGTCCCTAAAGAATAAACAGACAAAGATGCATCCTGTGATTGAATCAAGGCTAATGCTTGGCATATCGTGGGTACTACAAAGAACTGAGTAGTGTTGTGTAGACCTGCTGATTTTAGCAAATCGTGTATGAGATTTATTTCTGCTTATATTTTTATATATTTATCTAGCACAACAAATTCCTAAATTGTTAATCTGCCATGAATATCCTTCTGAAATGTCACAGTACAGTGAGACACTAAGCATAATAACATTTTATAAATATCTCACTGGTACAGTGATTATTATAGACATTCAAACTTTTTACCTCTAATAAAATTTTTTCCATTCTTGCTCTTCTGCATGATTGTCACACCAAGGCAGAGTGTTTTACAAATAATTTTCTGTTACCATTCCCCCAGTACTTTTTCTGCATTCCTCTCTCACTTTATTCTGTTTCAAATTATATACATGGGGAATTTTGGTATGCCAAGTGCCATCCGGTACACTGTAATGAAATGGGTAAAGACACACAGCCCTGAATGTACAAATATGTTTAATACTTAGTGCTTGATAAACGGGAGAGTTGGGAAGGGCAAGCTCAGGGTAAGCTGTTTGTCTCTGTTTAAACTCACTTTATCTTTGTTGTCTAGGATGATCATCGATCTGGTTGTGGGTAGACAAATCCTTCAAGACACGTTAGTGCTCTGTCCCTTGTCCCCTGTTCCTCAGCTGTGTAGTATGCTCAAGAAGTCGTCTGCAAATTGTGTGGCTGTACTTATTGTTATTGATTTCCGCTGTTTACTCATTTGCCCTTGAGTCTCATGACCTGCACCGATAAGAGAGCAATTTGATGGGTGTGGAGGTGCATAATCATGGGAGATAGTGAGTGGTTGGTTCACAAGAGTTGGGAGTCGTCGTCCTAGTAAACTTAGTACAAACTGTGTCAGAAATGGTGATTCAGTCTCCTTATCCAAGCTGTAAAGAGCTTGACTTGTAAGAAAGTGGATGAAGTTTTTTTCCTATTTTGTGACAACCTGACCTTACTTTTATGAATCAATATCAATTGAAATGCTGAGAGGCGTGAAGCCATACATCTGATTAGCAGGTGAGTGGCTAATTGCACCTTCTCCAGAGAAAACACGGAAATAAATAAAGCATAATAGCCTCTCCACTCATGGTTATCTGATTAAATGCATTTCCTTTCGCCTCATATATAAAATTAATGAGTTTCAAGTTTAACCTCATTTTTTGTAACATACCCAGGCACTTAGAATCCTTCTGATACCTAAATATTTATTTTTCCTTTATGTAAGATTTGAAGGACAGAACTCTAAATAGACTTTTTTTTCTTCTAGCTAACAAAGGAAGTTGAATATTGCTTTCATGAATGTGAGAGTCAGCATCTCTGATGTTCTTTTTGGTGACAAATGATGTTTTCTTTGAATCCCTTCCTCTACGGGTACTTATATTCTAAACTACATGTGGCTTTAGTGCTCCAAATATTTGCTTGCTTTTTTTTTTTTTTTTTGGTTTTTGGAGACAGGGTATCTCTGTGTAGTTTTGATGCCTGTTCTGTATCTTGCTCTATAGACCAGTCTGGTCTCAAACTCACAGAGATCTGCTTGCCTCTGCTTCTGCCTCTGTCTCCCGAGTGCTGGGATTAAAGGTGTGTGCCACCACCACCCCGCTTTGCTTGATTATTTTTAATTGGGTATTGGAAATCATAGCATTGTAAAGACCTTTTAGGGGTACAAATACAGCAACACAGCCATCAGCTCCCAGGGTGTGGTTTTAAAGCTACAATAATTTACCACATTTCATTTTCACACCGCTTACAGCATTTTGGGTAATAGACATTAAACACATGTATGCATACAGTTGGATACTGAATTCATTTCTATTGCTGAATGTGAGGGAAGAATAGATTTATATTGTGGGTCATGGAGAATTAAATACAGTTTAAGTTATTGTTCAATTTTTTGATTATTATATGGAAGGGTTTTCTCGCTTATCCTCTAGCTTAAAGAAAATAAAACCAAGGTGTAGATGTTGTCATGTTAAATATTTAATAAAAGTAGATTTCATTAGTAATAAGAGTAGGAGAAAAATAAAGAGTAGAGGTAGTCTTGTAATCTGAATTCCCCCCCCCCACACACACAAAAATGTGTTTGAAACTGGGACGTCATACCCAGCAACAGATATTTTCTTACTCAGTCACTTCCGTCTCATACTAAACATATATTTATCATTGTGACATTCATTATTATTTTGGTGTATTTTACTATTAGCTTACATAAAAGTACTGGCTTAGATAGAAGAAGTAGCCATATAGTTTTAGATGGCTACAGATGTTGGTTGTCTAAGTGGGGTATCTGTGGAAGAGTCTTCTTTATTTATGAAAAGGGAATTTTATGAGCAATTCCACAATTAATAACTTATTTGAAGAGTTACATTGGGCTAGTTATTAAAAATATTCCCTGAGGATTCTGTGATAGCCTCTACTACTTTTCTTATTGAAATTGTTTTCCAAATAGACAACCATCTGCATCATTTTTTAAGGCGTTTGATTATGGTCTTTTCCATCTGCCTGCTTGTTTTAGAGCAACAACACTATCTGATGTCCCCTATTTACTTCCCTACCAGCTCTCCTCTTTATAATTCTCACCAATAAGGACTCATTTCCTCTTTGAAGATTTCGGGTTTGGGAGAGCGATCCCATAGGCTGTGATGACCTGATGGTGACCTGCCTTGTCTCTCTGTTTCTTGGTTTTCCTCCATGTTTTGCAACTGAAGTGTTCCGTTATTAATTCTGAGTGATCACTAGAACTAGACAAAGCAGGATCACCAAACAGTTGGTTTCTCCACTTTCCATTGAGCC
Source organism: Peromyscus maniculatus bairdii (assembly GCF_049852395.1). Classification (NCBI taxonomy): domain Eukaryota; kingdom Metazoa; phylum Chordata; class Mammalia; order Rodentia; family Cricetidae; genus Peromyscus; species Peromyscus maniculatus. The sequence goes on from NC_134869.1 coordinate 36,668,309, forward strand.
CTTAGGCAATGTTCCTTAAATAACAGGCTCTCTTATCTCTTGTGCTGGAGAACTGGCCTTTTCCCCTGAAAGTAAGAGAGAGATCCTGTAATTCTCAATATTGTTTGAATTTAATTTGAGTTACATTCTTAGCCAATGCTGTCATGTAGCTACTGATTCACACTTTGTTAAAGTGCGGCTTTTGCCAGAACCCGTAAATTGTTACTACCTGCATTCCGTAATTTCCACCGTTGAGGTTCCATTCATAAATCTTTGTGACAAGTTCCAAACCCCAAACACTAACTGAGACAGACAAGGAAGAAAACAGCACATAGGGTATTAACGAATGTAGGGGGTGTTTAACACAGCATTCCTTTAGTGAGCATTATAAAAAACTGTTTTTGAAATGCTTATTATACATGGGTTTTTCTTTTTTCTCCTCTTAAGCTGTCAGGGTCATTTTGTGGCAATTATAGGGGGAAATGTTATTCTTAAATATAAAGCAACCTTTCACTCCCAAAAGTCAGGTTAAGGGCTCTTTTGGTCTTGCTGAATAGAAATTACAGATTGGCAAAAGGGCAGTTCTCTTAATATTTAAGGCTGTGAGTTCTAGAGGCTCACGAGCTGGGTGTCTAAACCCAGACGCTTTTGCCTTCTTTAACCCAGAGATCTAGAGGCTTGTGGCTCCAGGCATCAAAACTCACATTGTTTTCAGTCTCTCTCTCTCTCTCTCTCTCTTTTTCTCTCTCTTTTTTTTTTTTTTGTGTGTGTGTGTGTGTGTGTGTGTGTGTGTGTGTGTGTGTGTGTGTGTCTGTTCTGAACATCATCCAGAGCTCTTTTGAATGATGTTGGCTCACTGGTACATCTCATGCTACTTCTGTTTGTGCAGCCTTGGGGTATCCTGCACCTCTTAGGACAACTTCCTCTCTTTCCCAAATTGGCTTGTCACACCACATATGACTCTTTTGAAGACTCCCGCCCACCTCCAAATGCTTAGTACCTACAACACTGTTGATTTTTATTGTTTTTAATAACCTAATAAGTGATATTCATAAAGTACTAGGGATATAGTAATGTCTCCTCCAACTTTTATTCTCAGCCCCTTATTCTGTGCTTTGTAAATGGTAGGTATTCCATAAATATTTATTGAGGAAATATGTGACTAGACAAAGCTATTTCTGTAGCTAGAGTTTTCCTGCCTTGTCCACAGTCAGGACAAATCTTTGTCACCCGCCAGTCCCACAGCAACTCAGACCCAACCAAGTAAACACAGAGTCTTATATTGCTTACAAACTGTGTGGCCATGGCAGGCTTCTTGCTAACTGTTCTGATAGCTTAAATTAATCTATTTCCATAAATCTATACTTTGCCACTCGGCTCATGGCTTACCAGCATTTTCACATGCTACTTGTCCTGGCGGTGGCTGGCAGTGACTCCTTCTGCCTTCCTGTTCTTTTATTTCTCCTGTTAGTCCCGCCTATACTTCCTGCCTAGCCATGGGCCAATCAGTGTTTTATTTATTGACCAATTAGAGCAACTTGACATACAGACCATCCCACAGCACAGCCAAGTGTAGACCATCTCAGACACCTGCACTCAGGTCCTAATCATCCTGTATGAGGACCTGCTGGATAAAGCCATGAGGAACCCGAGAATGGGCTCCCACAGGACATATAGAACATCCCACAGCATATTTCAGTTTTGGAATTTACTGCCTTGTTCAGGAGAAATAGTTTTCTATCTTTTTATTTATCATTTTGATTCATTTATTTCAAGGACTTGTCTTGCTGCACTAAGGATCAGATCCATGGCCTTGCGTATGCAAACTAAGACTTCTACCACTGAGTTACATCCCCAGCCTTTCAGATTAATCTTTCTAGACAAAGAGACAATTAAGTGACATAACACATTAACTCATTATTAGTTTTTAATCATCTCCAATGTAGCACATACTCAGTTAAAACCAGTTTTCCTAGCACTTGTATAGGCTATACAGATATATTTCTTATCTGGAGTGGCGGTGTAGGCCTTTAATCCTAGAAGTCAAGAGGCAGAAGCAGGTGGATCTTTATGAGTTTGAGACCAGCTTGGTCTATATACCAAGTTCTAGGCCATCCAAAGCTATATAGTGAGACCCCACCTCACACAAAACAAAACAAAATGAAAGATACAATTCTTTACTCTTTTATGTAGTGGTAAGGTGGCAAGATTGAGAAAAAAGGTACTAAGCTTTTAGTACTAGCTCAATAGCCCACCAGAAAGCCATAACATGATCATGCTATTGAGTTATATGAGCAGCAAAGTGATATCATATATATTAAAGTACCTTATAAATCCCAAGGGTAATACTCAAATAGAATTTTATATATTTAACATTTGATTTCCCAGTGGCTGACTCTAGAAGAGGAAGAGCCCAGAATTCTGAAGAAGAAAGGAGAGAGATTGATTTCACTGGAAACCAGAGACTGTATAATTTTTGTAGTGGTGCACATTAAAAGATAAAAAAAAAATAGTCGTCAGATGGAATTTTGTTGATGAAATGACATGGAAAATTTCCTTCACAATTCTTATTAATGACTATCTATTTAGTCCTGGTTAAAGATCTTATAACAGTTATACTGAAACCAATGTGATGTTATTATGGCTCAGGTAAGAACTAGTGAAATGATCCACATTCATAAAGACTGCAAAATGGAGTTAAAGAGATGTACCTTGTACCTCGTTTCTCTGCTTGTTTTGATCTTCTGGGAATCAGCTAAATAGTTCATGCTATGTATCCATTGAAAAGTATCCATTATTTGAGAGATGGCTCAGTGGTTCAGCTGTACCCAGGACATCTCAAAATACAGTTGCCTTAACAAGACTTCAAACATGACAATACCAATTGCCAAGTCAACGTAGGTGGGAGAATTCTCACAGCGCTTCACCCCTGGTATAAAAACCACAGGCAATTGATGCTTACTGGAGATGGGTAATCTGTCTTCTCCAGGGGCATTCCCCTGATAGGTTGGCCAATCCCAAGGGATCAGCATTATTATACACGAACAATAATTATCCCATAAGGTTATATTTATGAACTCAAACACATATATGTAACAATTGTAATTGATGAATAAGGAACCCTGAATTTTAAAGGAAGTGGAAGAGATGCAGGAAGAGTTGGAAGAAGGGGGTCAGGAAGAATGATGCCCTTTCAGGGCTCACATATGAAAGTCTCAACAAATAAATAATAAATAAGAAAGAAAAATAGTGTTTATTATTCTACCAGAAGACCCGAGCTCAGCTTCCAGCACCCACATCAGATGGCTCACAGCAGCCTGTAGCTCCTCCTGCCTTCTGGTCTTCACAACAATCTCACACACATGTACATGTGCGCGCGTACGTACACACACACACACACACACACACACACACACACACACACACACCCCTTTGTGTAAGAGGGAAAAGTATCAAGAAGAATAACAGTTTAGCCAAGTGATTCTAAATCCTGGTGCACTGGTCGAGATTGCTTGGACTAATTTTGGCTCAAATTTAAGATTTAGAGTTTATTTTCCAAAACAGTCAGCTTGGAGTAGTATTTTTTTTTCTTAGGCCATTTAATACCCACACTTGCAAACCAATTGTTCAAGGAGAATGCCCTCTGCACGAACCTTCCTTCTGCTTGGCACAATTGCTCCACATTGGAGCAGAACATGAACTAACCACCTCATCTTTTTGACATTTTCTGTCATCTTGGTTATCATTTTTGCCCATAATTGTTGATACAATTCTGAGTAAGCTCTGTCCAGTAGGGATAGTTTTTAAAGAGATGTCAAATATGACAAATTTCATTAGGGGGGTCATAATTTTTGTACAGAATGTTTTACTCACCACTCAGAAAGCAAAGCATTTTGGGGAGGAGATAATGAATCATAATACATGGAAATTCTATAATTTAATCCTTCATAAGTATATAGAAAGCAAATTTGTCAGCAAAGACTCATCTGTGTCATGGTTTGTTTCTGTAGAGTCATGAAACTGTCCAACCCCATTATCTTATTATGTGATTGAATATTTAAAACCTTCTGAAAAGGTTAATTTCTAATAAGCCCACCAAACATCTTTATGAAAACAATTTGTAATTTACCTATCATATCTCTTTTGCAATTAAATCTCTTATTTCGGCCTTAGTGAAGGCATAAAACAGTTGGCTATGTGATAAACCTTCATAGAACTGAAGATCATGTTGAAATAAACTTTCAGTCTTTTGACTGAGACAGTAAATAAGAAGGTGTTTTGAGGGGTGTATAAATTCCCTGGATATGGTTTGTGATATGGGAATAATCACATCTCTGTTCTTTCTTGAAGCATAAAAATTGATCTGTGTAAGACAGATTGCTTTTTCCCCTGGAGTTATATATGATGTAAAAAAATTGATTTGGGATACAGATGATTACTTAAGTGTATTAGAACCAATCCACGAACACAGAAGATAAACTGTCATGGAGTAAGATTTGAGAACTTTGAGGGTTTTTTTTTTTTAAATATATGGAAGTTTCCATCATCTTCTTCTTGTCTTCATTGAAATTGCTTGGTTAGGTGAATGGAGGCCATACAAGGTCTTAGAAATTCTGGTGTTCACTGAAAAATGGCTCCATTGTTTTAGAAGAATGATATTATATTTAGTTTGATACAAATAACATTCAGAATTTGCTCAGGTTAGTTTTCTCAATAGTCAGTTTCCTGAGTGCTACCTGGATTTGAAGGTGTTCTTGTTTTCTGTGTGAGTCGGAGCAATGTTTCCTGATTCCTGGGATCCCCAAGGTTTCACTGTGATGTGGAGGAATTAAGAGGTTGGTGCATTTCCCCGAGGCACAACTATCCTTAGACTGTGTTGGCTGAAATTCTATTGACCTAGAATCAAGGTCTCCAAGCTTGTTTTCAGACACATTAGGATGTTCTCTTAAGAGGTTAAAAAAAAAAAAAAAAAAGAATGCTGCTTTATTGGTTTTCTTGGCAGAATGGGAATGAATGATTAGGAAAAGGAGACTTTAGCAGAACTAAGGGTTACAAACGGCCTGTTCATTCCTAAAGGAGGCCTTTGGGAAAGGTAGATGCTTGGGGTGGTGGGTGGATGCCAAGCTGTTTGTTTTGCTCTTCTCCCTAAGTGTATTCTTAAAACATTTAATTAGAAGAGAAGTATTTCATTATATCTATTTTTATACTATTAAGAATAGAATTGGTTTCAGGCAGTACCCTAGCTAGATTTACATAGCATTGACTTTAAGCCAACCAAAACAAAACAAATATATATAATGAAAACTAAAATTAACCAAATACAGAGGGCTTTGTCATGTAAGTCTCTTTTGTACCTATATTTGAGTCTAGATTCTTATGAAACTGCTTTATTTTTACATTAAAGTCATAACTTAATATCAGATAATGGTATTAAGAAGACTTTTACCTTTTAGAAATAAGATTTTTTTATCAAGATTTTTTTTTCATTCATTTTACACACCAATCAACGATCCCCTCTTCCTTCCTCCTACCCCTCCCAGCCCACCCCCTACTCCCACCCACAAGAAGGCAAGGCCTCCCATGGAGAGGCACATTCAGTAGAGGCAAGTCCAAGCCCTTCCCCCTGCCTCAAGGCTGCATGAGGTGTCCCATCACAGGTAGTGGGCTCCACAAAGCCTGCTCATGCACCAGAGATGGATTCTGATCCTACCACCAGAGGGCCTCCCAAGCAGATCAAGCTACACAACTGCCTGGGCATGTAAAGGGCCTAGTCTAGTCCCATGCAGGCTCCACAGCCATTGATCCAACTTTCATGAGCTCACTCTAGTTTGGTTTGGTTGTCCCTTCATGTTTCCCAATCATGATTCTGATGCACTCGCTCATAGACTCCCTCTCCTCTCTATTTGACTGTGATAGAGAGAGACATCATGGGGATACAGAGAAACCCAGTGGTAGGGAAGTTGCCAGGAATCCCCAAGGATGACCCCAGCCTAGGCTACTAGCAAGAGTGGAGAGGGTGCCTGAACTGAACTGGCTTGCCCCAGAGATCAGACTGGTGAATATCCTAACTGTCATCACAGAAGTTTTCTCCAATGACTGATGGAAGCAGATGCAGAGATCCACAGCCAATCACTAGATAGAAATAAGATTTTTGAGAATTTCACATACTGTATTCTGATCTTGTGCATGCCACCTCTCCCAGCTCCTGAGATCCACTCCATCTCTCCACCTGTGTCTTTCTTTATCAAGTTCATGTCTGCTTTCATAAAGCTCATTGTGTTCAATTTGTGTTGCCACATATTTTTGAGTGGGGGCCAACTCTTGGAAGATGGTGTCCTACCAGGGGTCACATCCCCAGAAGCTACCAATTACCAATAATAGCTCCTCAATTAGGGTCAAGACTTCATGAATACCTCCCCCTTTCCATACTGGCATTTTGTTACCATTAATTTCCACTAACCCATCTCCTGGCTCTTAGTCTTTCTGCCCCATCTTTTGGGATGAACTCTGAGCCCCAGGGGAAGGAGTGTGGTATAGACGTCCCATTTAGGATTGCACACTATGTAGTTGTGCAATGTAGAGATTGCACACTCTTATTCTTTGCATATTGGCCAGTTGTGTATCTCTGTGTTAATCTCCATCTACTTAAAAAAAAAACTCTCTCATTAGGGTTGATAGATACATTAACATTGAAAACCTTCTGTAGAAGACACGCAGAAACCTAGTACAGGAGAACCTTCCTAAAATATGTACATATACCCATATAAAAAGATTATAAATGGATTTCCCTGTAATAAAGGGAAAATACCCTTATTAGATACTACGCCCTAGCAAATCAAAAGCCCAGTGCCCAGAATAGCTTAGCACTTTTGGAATCACTGGCCTGTGGGACCACATAGAACCCCTCCAGACATTACAGGCTATCTCCGTTGTTCTTGGCGACACTCTAGAACTTGACAGTAATGCCCTATTGCTGAATACACCTCATACCTGACTCAAAGAATATGGAGAAATCAGGTCAATCCTGACATGGCAGCTTGGTCCCTACTGACTAGCTTTCATAGTGCTAGAAGGCATTATGCATGCTGCTAGAAGAGAAAAGTAATGAGCATTCTTACCTTCCTATGACCTCTGTGAACTGTATCATCTGACCATCATGCCTGCTGGTGCAAACGTGACACAAATGTTTTGGGAGTGGCCACATAGTTTTCAATTGGACTTAAGGCTGATGCGACAACATGGATGTTATACTTGGCACCACTTTGGGGGCTGAGAAACAGTAGCTAAATAGGTCATAGACCCTGATGGAGAATCTACCGCTGTTAGTCTGCTAAACAGACATAGTATTAAAGAGATTCTAATGACTTACTGTTTTACCCACAGATTGGCAAATTTCTCAACGCTTACCTTTTGACAATGCACAAAGCTTTTACGCTGATCTTCAGTTTTGTTCCTTACCAAACTTACACTGTCTTTTTAAAGGACTATACTTAATGTTATGGAATCCCTTGATTGCTGGGTTTTATGTCTAGAATTTGATAGACTCGAATTAAAAATATTCATACTCAGTGAAATGTCTGTAAATTACCAAGGAAGACTGGCCTAAGAATTGTATTTAAATGGCTTGTGCTTAAAATAAATATGTGTTCCAAAGCCTAGACTTTTAAGGGGGTATAATAAAACTATGGCCCACAACACTGCCTGGTATTTTTTTTCCAGATTCCTGATTTTGACGAGTGTTTCAGTATATAATCTTCGAAGATGTTAAAGGGTAGTGGCTATTCCATAGATGAACATCATCATCAACAACAACATGCTTGTATTTTCTGATGTGCTTTATTATTTTTGGTTGTATTAGTTTTGATTTGTCTAATATCTCTAAGAACATTCTATCCTTAGATTTTGTTACCCACTAAAAAAGAGGCTTAGTAGCTTTGGTATGCCTTGCCATGATTTCTTTGGTACTGAAACCATCGGGAGGAGATGACTACTGTTTTCCTTATCATACATATAGGAGTGTTTATCAGTAGATGGACCGGTAACATCATTCAGCCACAAGTGAGAATAGTTAGTATGAACTTGACTGACATTTTGACCTCTACTATGTAGTTCTTCTATTACATGGACATTCTTAAGTTTAAATTTTTTCAGAGTTACAAAGTGGACTCTTTCTACCACCTAAGTGTCTCTGAGACACAGTTTCTATCTTTCAAACAGGGATGACAGTGCCTGCCTATAAGGTCATTGTAAGATTTGGATGTCATTTTGATAGTGTACCTGCTGTTATGACTAGTACAATGCAGGTTAATTTTCCTGCTCCCTCTACTCTGTACATGAATCTCATTGCCCATTGGTCTATGAAAAGACAAAAATGTCCCAGTTCTTCTAGGAACCAAGGCGGTGATGGCGAACATTGATGGATCTTTCAGTTTGTCTTCCACCATCCTTCTGAATCCTTCAGTTGGGCTGTTGTGGGATCGGATTCTTGGTTTTGTCTGCAGTGGTCTCTGTGTCGGGATTCTCAGAACCCTCTCTCCCTCTCTACCAAGCCGATCAAGAAATTGGTAATCTGGATCTTTGTGTTGGAGCCTTTTCTCTCCATTTTCTCAGAGGTTGTTGAGTGAACTCAACACAAAGAACTCATTGCTGGTTGAAGTAAAGGCAGTCAGTGATCATGCTGAACACCAGAAAGAGGTTGGAGACTTTCGCTCTGGCCTTCCCGCTGAGCTGACAAGTGACTAACACTCTCTTTAATTGGTCACATATGCCCACGGGGAAGATTGCTCTGTTCTATCAGGAATTCCAAAGGAAACAGGATCCTGCACAGCTGCAAAGAGTCTTTGAATCACATGCTGAATACTAACCAAACGAATACAACATTCTAACCTCCATAGCTAATCAAAAGGCATAATTAAACAAAAGAAGACTGATTATGGTCCTGTGAGAAATGCAATCATTTCGTAGGGGTGGGGGTGCTTTGCAGACTCTCTCCCACTCTGTATATTTTTTCCTATCACACACGACAACTTATATTTTCTAGTTATGTATGTTACTAGTTGTCTAGCATCTGCTCCTTCCCAAGGGCAGAGATCCTGCCTGTTGATCCCTGCTGTGACCTTACCACCTCAGGCTATTTGCAGCCCCATCTTCCCTAATTCAGAAATTCAAAAGAGGACTTGCTGACACATTTTCTGAAATCAGTTGACTTTGGTAGATAATATGTTTGCTTTTTTTCCATGAGACTCAAAAGGAAAAGGTTTGAAGGCAAATCAGATATAATTAATTTGAAATCAAATATACATTAAGAACCAAGCCAGGTGGTCATTAGGACTAGTGATGGATACCTGTAGTGTTAGAACTTACAGGGAGATGGATTAAGACCTGGGGACATTATTAATGAATGGGGAAGGAAAAAAACAGGTCATCAAATGACTCTTAGCATCTCAGACCATGTGAACTAGAGGGAGCTGTAGAGGGGACTGGAACTGCAGAGAGGGCCTCTTCAGGGAACTGTCTACATCAATATGTGACGCATAAATGTAGAGAGGCATGGAAAGAGATGCAGTGTAGCATCCATCAGTGTTTTAAAATGTTTAGATTGAGTGTTTTGCAGATTAGAGCTCTAAGCTAGTGTTTAAGAGGAAAATATTTTGCCAATCCAAAGGAAATGTGAACTGCTAAGAATTGTGAGAATAAGTCCAAGACCTTTGGAATAGACATATGTGGAAACACCTCACTCCACCCCACTCCCCAGTCCTGTGGACCAGCTACTGCCTTGCTTGGCAGAGTAATTAATAGCCACATGTCAAGGGGTGTTTTGTAAGAATCTCTACTTTTTGACAGAGTCTTTCATCAACTTTAGCACTTGTATGTCGGGAATAGGACATCCTTTTAAAGGTGTTGGCCTCATTGGTGGTCTTCACATATGCAGCTTTAGATGTTCCCAGGAGTGCCTGGTCCCTAGGACTTAGAGGGAAGAATCATATGGATTCATTCCAATGCCATAAACAACTGGCAGCATCAGAAAAAGTGCATTATAAAGAAGAGCTGTTCCGTGTACTCCTGGCTATAAATCTGGCTTGATCGAGAGGACGGCACTATGGGGTGACAGAAGGAGGCAGTTACAGCTTCTGGTGGAAAGCCAGACAGGAGGCAGTCTGCCAACTCGTATTGCCAGTACACCCAGGAAACTGGTCTGTGCTGCAGCATGAATCAATTGTGAGTGTTGACAACACACTGCTGCCGTGTTGTGGCATCTCAGCAACTATTAAAGTGATGGAGTGTTTGGGATAACGGGAGTGAGATGTTCAGCATACCCCTTAAGTGCATACGACTAGAATTATTAAGCTAAAGCTCTTGAGAGACTTAGCCTTCTGTTTTATTCATTCTGTATTTATTACACTTAAATCCTGTCTTGTATTAATTATAAGCGAGACAGAGAAGATGACTTGGGGATCTCTGAAAGCTTTAAGAGGAGTATGCAAACTGTCTGATTCATCTCTTGCCTGATTTGTCTTCCATTTTAACCCCAAAGACAGCCAGAGCAATATTCTTCATTCATTTATATGGATAATCTATTTTTTGAACTAATATCTAGGGAGGTGCCGTTGCTTAAGATGTCATAGGAAACTTTTATACATTGCTTTAGTTACCAACATTAGAAGACATTTCAGAAATTTTTATATATGCGAACACTAATATAGAGTTTTACAGAGATACAGAGAGCTCTCGAGGAGCAGAGTTTGTAGACTGACCTACCTCAAGTCTGTTTTCTCTGACACAGGGCAGCTTCCTGGGGAAAGAGAGGCTTTACAAGTATAAAAAATATGGGATGAGAGAACTAATACAATCCAAGACCTAGAAAAATGGCCTCAAGGTCTGTTCTGTTATCCCATATATTTGCTGAGTTTTCTTGGTTAAGTTGGTAACTTCCTGGAGCCTGCTTATCTGCTGAGGATAGACATTATGGTAATATTACATCATGGTGTTACGTTGAGGAACATATGAGACATTGAATTGAGAAACTGTACAATAAATAAATAAATAGTAGAATATAGTCTTACTCATGTTTAGTGGAAGTCTATTTCCACCAGGGATGGAGAATATGTATTTTTTTTTTTTTTTTTAGCACTGACCAGGTTCTGTCAGAGTGACCTTTTAATGAAAACTTGAAAGATGTGAGCTGGGTCTCCTGGAAGTCTCTCCTGGGGGATGTTGTGTTTATGAAACTATAAACATCCTCAGGCCTCAGTTTGTATGCTTACCAAGTTGTGTATGATATTCACCAATTAGACGGGACTATTGAATGAAAAGGAAATGCCTGAAAGATGTGATAGGAGGCAAATCACATTCCAAGTAACACTTCATTTAATTGATGCAAATTTTATGATTACTGGGTCACTCTGATTTAGGAGAATCCTAACTTAGCCTGTTGATCAAAACTGTTACTATGATCAAGATATGCTGTATGATATTCTCCGAGAATTAATGAAAATATTATAAAAACCTTAAGGTTTCTGAATCATATTTGTTTTGCAGCTAAATTTTCCTTGTGTCATTCTACTGCTTATCAATCATGGATCCTGAAATAAGGAAAGCAGTGTTAATCTGAAGCATGTTTTCTATCGTTAGCTCTTCTATCTCTTTTTTTTTTTTTTTTTGTTTTTTTTTTTTTGTTTTTTTCGAGACAGGGTTTCTCTTGTGTAGCTTTGCGCCTTTCCTGGAGCTCACTTGGTAGCCCAGGCTGGCCTCGAACTCACAGAGATCCGCCTGCCTCTACCTCCCAAATGCTGGGATTAAAGGCGTGCGCCACCACGCCCGGCAGCTCTTCTATCTCTTGAGGTGATATACACAATACAAATACAAATCCATTTCCTGCATCATTTCATTGGGCTGATAGGGGCCTTTTCTTCTGTCAGATTCTGAATATTAATTATAGCACTATCAACTTTTAAATTATACCCCTCACATACCATCCCCTGCACCCTTCTCTTTCCCCTTACATTTCATTTTTAAGTATCACATAAGACAAAAAGTACATGTTTATAGCATGCTGTGTGATGTTTCAGTACACTGTGCATGGTATGGAGTTGAAGCTGTACTAAACGGGCCTACTGCCTTTAAAATATTCACTAGTTTTATGTGAAAATGTTAAAAAAAATCTTACCTTTAGCTTTCAAAAATATACATTACACTATCATGATCTCTAACCATGTTATTGTGCAACTGCTTTCTGCCTTAATATTTTACAATTTATTATTTGTGTGTATGGGCCATACCTGTGTGTGTATACATGTGTGTATGTTTGTGTGTGTGTGTGTGCGCGCGTGCGCGCACATGTGTATATGTACAAGTGTCTGCTCTTATGCTATGGTGAGCATGTGAATGTCAGAGGACAATTTTGTGGAATAGACACTTTCCAATTCCTGTGGGCTTCAGGTCAAGTTCCAGTTACCAAGCTTGGGTGGCAAGTGTTTTATCCACTGAACCATCCTGTAGGCTCTGGTTCCCTTCTAAAAGCCTCCAGAACTTCCAGTGGAACAGAGGGAAGCCTGTTCTTTTGAACACAGTGCTAACTCACAGCCTTTCCGACTTCTTCCTATACTCTGTATTTTTGGTATACTCCAGTCACTCTTGATGTTGGATTGAATGCATTTTTTTTTTTTGCATTATAATATGGCTACAAGCCTTTAGGGGCCAGGGAGTGGAATGTGGTGGTTTGAAAGAAAATGCCACCCCACCCCCATGAGCTCATAAGGAGTGACACTATTAGGAGGTGTGGCTTTTTTTTGTTTGTTTGAGTAGGTATGGCCTTGTTGAAGGAAATGTGTCACTGTAGCCATGGGCTTTGAGGTCTCATATATGCTCAAGCCACAACCAGTGAGACAGACCACTTTCTGTTGCCTGTGAGTCAAGAGGTAAGAACTCTCAGCTCCTTCTCTAGCATCATGTCTGCCTGAATGCTGCCTTACTTCCCCGGTGATGGTAATGGACTTAAACTCTGAACTGTAAGGAAATCGCCACAATGAAATGTTTTCCTTTATAAGAGTTGCCATGGTCATGGTGTCTCTTCACAGCAATAGAAATCCTGACTAAGACATCCTGCTTAGAACATTTTTTTCTCTTAGTTTTCACTGTCACCTTCTTTTATTAAGGAGGGACTTCAGGGTCACCCTTCCATGAAGCTTTCTCTAAACCTGTTATATTAACTGGCCACAAGCCTTGTTCCATGGGTTAACCAGCCACATCAGCTATATCTGAAGTTATTTTATTTTATTTTGTTTGTTTATGTTCTCGTTACTCAACTGTTCCCACCAGAACTTGGAAATTCCACAGTAACAAATAGATGTTGTTTTTAGCTGTGCCTTGGAAGTCTGGCAAATTGTAGGTTATTCAGTAATAGTGCTCAGTAAATGACCAATCATCATGCAATGGAAAGGTTTTGATTAAGTCACGTCCTCTGGAAACTTGGTTTGTTTGTCTGATATCTTCTTAATAAAAATCCTGGGGTCCCATGAAGCTTCCGAAAAGCCTATTTAACTTTTAAAGAATTATACTGGTACAGAAGCACTGGGATGGTGGACTGTTCTCCTTTGGGTGAGTGCTATGTAGTGAAGCAGCCACCTCACAAACACATCTGCCTTTGAATATGTTAATCACTATGCAGGCTCTTTGGATTGCTCAACTGCAGTGATGCCATTCACTGGGATGCTCAAGCTCTTTATCTCTAAAGTGGAACATGCACTATTATAAAAACACTTTAACTTATCAACTCATGATCTCCATTAAAAAATTGGTACAGGTCATCTTCCCGTTTCCAGTGTTTACAGGTCACTCTATGTGTAAAGGACATATCGAAGATATTAATATACATTATGTAGCTTTATTGTCCTTTCAAGTTCATCTCTCCAGGCACAGGAACTCTAATTATTTAGCTTGTTCCCATAGGTTAGTCATTTCTGTCTTAAAATCAATATCCTAAATGCTGCAACATCACCTTTGTGAAGGAACACCGATGAAACCTGCGACAAACTGATTTGCTTGTAGGAAAATAGCACCTGACTTGAGAAATCATTTGTATTCTGCAGGGTCACCCCAAGCGCCTAACAATGACCACAAAAAAAGTCAGTGTTCTAGTCTTTTCTGAGGACCAATTGTTATAGTCATTGTTGTTTGGCGGCTGTCATCCAGATCTTCAAAGCAGTACAGGGCCAGCCTGTTGACAGTGTAGCTTGTATTTTTCTCCTTTGTATATTCTGAAATGAATAGGCAAGTGGATTCAAAAGAAAACCGTGGAGCATCACAAAGCACAAGGAACACAAAGCCTTAGAACCTAGAAACTTCTCAGTGTGTAAAGACAAATGTATAATTAAATTTGGGAGTTCTTCCTTTCTTTTTTTGTTTTCTCTTCTGTAAAATAAAAAAAAAAATTAACAGCGATGCAAAAAACATTCGCAATTACTGGCAATTACTGGGAATAATGAGAGTCAGGGAGTAGCTGTGGCCAAAACAAAAGAAAAAAAAGCTGTGAGAATGGGATCACAAGAAAAAAAACAACTGGAAAGGGAAGTGGTGTTCAAAGCTAGCCTGGAAATTAGAATCAGAATAGATGGTACTCCACTCTTTCAAAGCCACTTAGTTAAAGCAAGCTTTGTCAGGGTGGGATACCATCTATTCTAACCATAAAGCAGAGAGTAAGTTGTACCAACCACGAGTTGCATGTGTTTGTCTGGTCAGTCAGCACACACTAAGGATGATGGGTTTAGGGTTGCGGACTGTGAGTGCCAGGGCAGAGGATTAGGGACAAGGTCTTTAGAGAGCTTCACAGTTCCTACTTTACCCTTTTGTTCCATTTTTCAGTCGTCTTTCTATCATCTAGAAATCTGAATTTCAAGCCAGAATACCACTGCTGTTACTTGCCATACAAAATGCTGCTGTCTTTATTTTAATAGTGGCCATCTCTATTCAGTATATACACATCGGTAGTTACTTCAGAATGTTCACTTTATTTGAACCTGATAAAGAAACGTATGTGAAGTAATGAAGAAATAATAGTGATTTCTTGCAGGCTGCTTTAATTTTGGAATGTAGTGATTCCTTTTGTCATTATGTTATCATTTTTATATTAAGTGATTTCAATCACATCTTTAGGAGGGACCTTTCTTCTGATAATGCCTCTAAAGAGGTACTGAACCTCATTGGCTGCCTTTGGAAAGTTACAGTGTCCTACACTTTAGCTTCTGCAAAATACACACAAGATTTTTATCCAGGCAAGTGTAGTTCCATTGGTTTATCCCAGAAACCTATTACTTTTAGTTATCTAAAGCACTGGGTTCTTTGACACAGAGAGAGGATCTCTATACCATGCCAGGCACAGTAGAGAACACAAAAGAAAGTCCTTTGTACCTGCTGCTTCCAAGGAACATATAATCGCCTTGGGAAGCTTAAAAAAATGATTCAAATTGTTGTGCCCAGATCGTGACCCCCAGAGAGACCACCAAAGACAAGCATGCCAGAATGCAAAAGCAAGGTTTAATTCTGGATATACAAACCTAGGCAGGGACTTTGTCCAATACATCCAATGCAGTGGAGGCTGGAGGAAGTGCCCACCTATCTGCAAGCTCAGCTTTTAAAGGGAAAAATCACAAGGTTACATCATTTAGGGGTGCTTGTTACCGGTACAATTTTGATTGGCTCGCTTCTAGGGACTTCTAGAAATTACTTCTAAGGGAGTGGTTGCCTGCCACCATTTCTCATTGGCTGCCCTCAGGTGGGGGCATTTCTGTGGTAAGTTACCCTGGAAACCAGGGAGAGGATAGTCCACAATCCGGCAGGCATTACATCATGACTACCTTGTGACTCTGTACTTTTACACTTCCTGGTATCTGGAATCTGAACTGACTGGTTTCAGTAGCTAATGGCCTATTCCCAAAAGGAGAAATCTTAGGCCTTAATTTTTAGGGTGAAAGCATTTTGGTCTTATTTCTAAGATGGCTCATTTTGGTCTCACAAAATCAGAGAATCCAGGGATAGTTTGTTATATGCACAATATTATACTTATATTTGTTGTGTATTTGTGGAGGTTAGCTAGAGTTCTCATTGGGTTTTTAAAGAATTTTACTTAGAAGTGATGAAAACTCAGACAAGCAGAGAAGTGACCAGGTACCCGTCTATATAATTCTGTTCCAAGAGGACAATGAGTTCGGAGAAGAAGTGTCAGTGTGACCAGAGCTAGTCAGGACAAATTGTGGCAGCTTGGCTTTGAAGAGTTTTGTAGGCAAAAGAGAAGTAGAATAGAATTCCAGGAAGCATTCTCAGTCTTGTGTAGAACACATGGAGCAAATGGCTTTCTCTGTGAATGGAAGCACACATTTGTAAATGAATGGAGATGAGGGACATGGTTCAAATTTCAAGACCTTGTGCACTCATGAGGACATGAGTTCAGTTTACCAGAACCCATGTGAAAAGCTGGGCATGGTGAGTGCACTTGTCATCTTAGTGCGAGGGACAAAGCTCTGTCCAGCCAGCCCAGGCTATTCAGTGAAGTCCTGGCCAGCGAGATACCACTTTTTACAAAACAAGGTGGGAAAATCCTGTGGAGTGACACTTGTGGGTATCTCTTACCTACACACACACACACACACACACACACCAGGAGAGAGAGAGAGACCAAGAGAGACCGAGAGAGAAAAAAATAAATGTATAATAAAGTGAAATATGTGAAATTCAGAATGTTATGATAAATATGGATTTTGCATTTGCTCTTTGCTCTTAATGTGGTCACAATCTTGCAGAGTCAATTCCAGCACCGAAAACATTGAATGCCACCTACTTCCCTAAAAGGATCATGTGTAGGCATCAGATGGTTCATGGAAGGCTACTGGGTAGGTCTTGGTTCTCACTGGAAGTTTCATAAGCATCAGTTCTCTTCTCTCTTAGATTCTCGGTGCAGTGCTAGTAAGTGTGATCTTTGCCCATGAAAGGCAGAAGTGGAATGCTGACTGGAGTTTTTGGAGAATGGATTATGGAAAAAGTATTAGGATCTGCTTGGTTTGCAGAGGGGTTTGAGAATGTTTGAGAAGACAGCAAGCAAGCAAATGTGTAAAGGAAATACAACGGTCTGAGTAACTTTTAAAACAGGAAACTACGGGCATAAGGGGAGCTCAGTCTCTCATGCCAGTCAGGCTATGGTCAGTTGCTCTCCCTTAGGGTTGTTATTCTGGTGTCAGACATTGTATAGCACTTATTTTTTTTTAATTTTTTAATTTTAATTTATTTTTATTTTGCATTTCTTGATAGTACTTGCTTGAACAGCAGAATATCGCAGGGCACAGACTCAGGAGTGTTCACTACTGTAATTCTTCTGTTGGATCAGTTCCTGGCACTTAGGACATGACCCATGTGTGTTTGTCGAAAGACATAAAGAATGCCTAAAGGATATGTTGGAAGCTGAGTGTGGTGGTAATTCAAGGACTGAGAAGGCTGAGGCTGGAAGATCACTGTAAGAACAAGGCCAGTCTGAGCTACATAGAGAATCTTTGTCAAAGAAAAAAAAAATAAAGAAGGGGGATGAAGGAAGGAAGGGAAGGAAGTAGGGATGGGAAGAAGAAGGAAGGGAGGAAGAAAAAAGTCAGGCAAAAAGATGGATTTGAGTAAAACCTTACTCCATTATTGACAGCTTAGCTATAGGGTATAAAAGGAGAAAAGCAGCTGGGCGGTGGTGGCGCATGCCTTTAATCCCAGCACTTGGGAGGCAGAGGCAGGCGGATCTCTGTGAGTTCGAGGCCAGCCTGGACTATAGAGTGAGTTCCAGGAGAGGCGCAAAGCTACACAGAGAAACCCTGTCTCGAAAAACCAAAAACAAAAACAAAAAAAAAAAAAGGAGGAAAGTGTCCAACCAGACAACTGTCTAGGATGGACTGGACTTTATAACTCTGGAAGTGTTTTATTTAATTATAGCTTTTAGTAAAACGTACCTGCCTGTAGTTGGTTTAAATCTCTGAAACGAAAATGAGACGCCCTCTCTTTTATGGTGGAATATTTCAGATATTGTCCCATCAGTTTGGGGAGTCATTCTATTTCAGATTAAAACTGCACTGTGCTGAAGTTTAAGTGCAAGTCCTGTTACTTACATTTTCTGATTTCAAAATGGGTCTTGAACTGTGGTCTGTGAAATTAAACTTTATGAAACAATTGTGTTTGTATTATTTGGGAAAATAAAAACAGGTTTTTGGGGCAGTTAAGAAGAGGGCTCATTGGGTAAAGGTGCTTTCTTCCAAACCTGATAATTTGAATTTTATCTTTGGCATCTTCATGACAGAATGAGAGAACTGACTTTTGCAAGCTTTCCTATGATCTCCATACACACAAATCATGCATGCATGTGCATGCGCACGCACACACATACATTCTTAAAAATAAAACCAAAACATTTTAATTAATAAGTTTTTTAAGTAAATGCACTTTATTAAGATGGATCTATTGATTTTAAAAGTTTCTTTCCTAGAGAAACTTTTAAAAAGACTTTAAATGGCCAGAAGTCAATGACTTCACATCTGCACGGTGTCATGATGCAAACCACAGATGGGACTAACACTCCGTTAGGGACATGACTGAGACTAAACTTCAGCACAAACAGAATAGGAGGGAGGACCTTCCCTTCATTCCTGTAGTATTATGTTATACGTTTGCAAAGACAGGTCTCTGAGATTAAATGACAGCATCCCATTCCTAGTGGGCAGGCAGTGTCCTTAGTTACTATCAATTCTATTTGGGGAGAAGTTGGATGACATTTTGAACAGCTGGTATGGTGGCTGTGTGCGTTAACTATACAGGCCCCAAGGTGTTGATAAGAATATTTTGACTAATGTCAATTCACTATTTATAAATTGTTTAAATCTGTCAAATGATGGATAGCTTCATGTGTGTATGTTCATGCTGAACACTCCAGATGTTCAAAAGTTGGGAAACGTCTTTTCCATAGAATTTTTCCTTATGTAAAAAAAAATTTTTTAAAACCTTCATACAAAACTGTATTGTACATCAAGCATATGCCTCATTAGCCCCTTTTCATTTCTCCTCTGTGGGTCCAGGTCCTTCCCTTGGAGACTTCTCTTTCAGCTGTCATGTCATATGTAGGTTTTATTTGTCTATATAAAACATAGGAACCGACAATGAGAGAAAACACACAGGATTTGTCTCTGCAAGACTGCCTAACTAACATGATGATCTCCACTTGAATCTCTTTTACTCAGATAATATAAACTTGTTCTTCTTTATAGATAAAAAATTCAGTTGTGTATTTTGGTTACTTATCAATTGAGTACAGATTATCTAATTGTTGAACTGTATTGAGACTGCCTTCTGCCATTTTGAGAATATTCTGTGGGTGTCCAATTTTCTACCAATCTGTAGATAATGTTAATTGTCAAGAAATGATAAATATATGTGTACTGTAGTCACTTATTACTTGTTTTCTCCTATATTTTCAGTTTTAGTTCGGTCATGATGACTCATGAGAATCTGTCCTTTTAGTGATGGCAATGAATTTAAAAGTACTGTACACAAGATTCCTTTATTATCAAGTATAAGGCTCTTATCTATTTTGATGGCTTGTTAATGAATCATGTACTTATGTCAACTTACACCTAGAGAGTCACTTCTTAATGAATTTGAGGTTTACCTTTGTGATTTCAGGGGCCTTCTGCTCTTGTAGATAAATGGAGATATTTGTAGGATTTTCCAGTTGAGGAACTTAAAAATAAATATGGGATCAGGAGACTAAAATGGGGAGAAAGTGAGGGTGGGGAGAAAAAGAGAGAGAGAAAAGAATTTTTTAGATTTAGATAAATTCGAAAGTGGAGTGAGCAAACGCTCAAATCAAAAAGCAGTGGCAATAACACCAGCACCCAACAAAACAGGGTGGCTGTATGCAGAGCTAACGCCCAAAGCAGCAAAAACTCCTACTGAATACTTCAAGAAAATATCCCAGCTCTTAGAGGTCTTACAGAAAGAGATGTGCGCTTCCGCGTTGTGGCTAATGAGGACGACATCGCTTCAGAAGTCACTCTCCAACACTGAGTTTCATTAGCGTTGTTGTCCTTCCGCCGAGTGGCTGACTGTGCAGGGCTACTTTGTGAATAACGAAGCTTCCACAGCTCAAGCAGAACTGGAGAACTCTTCCTTCCACTTCTTAGAACTCTTACGGTTAGAGAAGTAGCCATCTTCTATATTGGCTACTCTTGATGTAATTTTGACATACTATGAAGTGATAAGTTATTGTAAATTTTAAGAAGTTATAATGGACCTTTACTATTTTTAGCAGGATAATTCTAACATTTATTTAAAGGTGCAAAATTTCAGCAAAGGGGACTGGGAAAGGACAGGAAAGAGACAGGCAGCAATGAAAGTAGAATTACTAAGAAGAGATAGTGATACACATATGTACAAAGATCTCATAAGGAATCCTATTATTTTGTGTGCTAATTAAAAATTTAACCATAAAAATGAAATGAACCTACAACAAACAATATAATTAGAATATAAATTTTAGTGTAAACTTAACAGAATACTCAATTTTTCATGTTTTTCCTCACTTTATGTCAGGAATGCATATATATATGCCTTAATATATATGCTATATATATATATATATATATATATATATATATATATATATATATACAAATAGAGTGTTCAGAAACAATTCAGCTTTCTCCGTACCACTCCTGTGATATTTTGCTGAAGGGACGTTAAAAGTAAAATTATTGTGTCAGCTGTTTATGTACTGTGTATTTGTGTGGATCTGAAGAGCTGGGATTTTAGTTGTTTTAAAGTTTACTTCTAGTGCTATTGATTTAGAGTTTTTATAATATCTTTGTGCTCTGTTAGCTTCTGACTTTTTATTGGCAACAGCAGTTTTCAAGTTTAGATGGCATATTTATTATTTTTTAAGAGGAGCTGGTATACCATTCTTTTGCTTATAAAGGAAGACAACATTTTAAAAAGCACACATTCCTTAAAACCCTTATTTTCTTCCTAGCCTCTACATGATGCTCTATTATCTTTATTTTTTTATGAGTAATGGAATAATTTTTTTTGGTGGAGAAGATTTCAAGACAACGTAATATTGATCTTGTCACACGGTTATTAATAATGACTCTTATGCAGGTCTATAATGTAAAAGAGCAAATAGGGCAAAAGGAAGTAGAAAATGTGCACTTTGAAGAGAGAAAGAACGCGTGTGCTGAGATTAGACGATCGAAGGTATGCCTGCACTGCATCAGGATAATGATGGGTGTTCTCAGGGCAAGACCCTACCCAGTAAGTTTCCAAGTTATGAAAGAAAAAGGCCTATGTAGTTTTTTGTTCCTAGAAAGACACAACAAACAAAAAGACTCTTCAAATGTGATTTAAGGGTGCCAAAGTTCCTCCTAAGTGGGCAAATGAGCCTGGTAATTTTTAACATGTGGTTCTGCCTTTTAGTGTCGCAAAGGACATGTGAGTACAGGGTTTTGGAATCTTCATCCATGACTAAGGAGAGCCCCTGAGGACAGGTAATGTGTAGCAGGACAGTACCTTCATGAAGGCCCTGAAAGGGCAAGAGACCCTGAAAAACCATTGCTTGAAGCTGTAAAAAATAAAGCCTAGGTTGCACTGTAGCCCCCAAAGATAGAGATGCCAGGGCCAATGGATATCTGCTAAGGAAAGCTGAATACAGGGAATGCAACCAGACCAAGAATAAAGGTAGTGAATCTGGAGGGATGGAGCCAGCTAAGCCCTTTGTCATCAGACAGGAAACTGAAGCACTTGATGTTTCAGTCTTGCTTTGGCCCAGCATTTCCTTGTTATACCTTCATTCCTTCATTTTGGCATGATAAGGTATAGTCTGTGCAATTGTTTGTCGGAAGTATGCAAAAAATAAAATGATTTTACAGGGGTTACAATTAAGAGATTGCCTTGAGTTTCAGAAGAGAGTTTGGCCCGTCCCTAGAGTGTAAGAACCAAAAGGGATGGAAGACACTATGAGAACAAGGTCCTCTGAAACAACTAAGCAAGGCTCACATGAAATCACATTGACTGACTGAATCATCAAGCACAGGGCCTACATGAGTCTACACCATGTTCTTTGCATATATAGCTTTTAGCTTAGTATTTCTATGGGACTCCTGAGCATGAGTGGGTCTCTGACTCTTGTGCCTGCTCTTGGGACCCTTTTCCTCCTATTGTGTTGCTGTGTCCAGCTTCGATTTGATAGTTTTTGTTTCATCTTATTATATTTTGTTTTGTCATGTTTGGTTGTTGTCTCTAGGTTGTTTGCAATACATACATACATATATATACCTATATATATACATATATATGTGTGTGTATGTATATAGTTATCTGACAGACAGAAAGGGAGTGGATCTGGAGGTGAGATGAGGTGAAGAGGAACTGGGAGGAGTGGAGAGAGGGCTTGTAATCAGGATATACTGTATGAGAAAAGAATCTATTTTCAATAAATGGAAAGAAATAAAATTGAAGATTGTTACACATTTAAAAAAGACAGAGATATATCTTAAAATTCTTATGAATAAAAAAGAACTAAAAAAAAGTGTTGAGACTAAAAGACTATGGGGACTTTTGAATTCAGACTAGCTGCATTTTGTATTAGTCTGGTGAGCACCACAGTCTCCAACAGGAAATAGATGCACCTCTAGAGGTGTCTACCTCTTATTGTCCTGTGTGATAAGTGATACCTGGATGTGGTTTATATGTAATATGTAATATGTAATATCTATCTATCTATCTATCTATCTATCTATCTATCTATCTATCTATCTATCTATCTATCTATCTATATCTATCCATCCATCTATTCATCCATTCATCCATCCATCCATCTATCATCTATCTATCTATCTATCTATCTATCTATCTATCTATCTATCTATCTATCTATCTATATCTATCTATCTATCTATATCTATCTATCTAAAAATATATAATATATATTGAAATAAGGTTTCCCATAGCCCAGGATGGACTCACAACATACACAGGAGAATGACCCTGACCTCTGACTGTCTCTCTTTTACCTTCCTAATTCTGGGATTACAGGAATATACCACAAAGCTGGTTTTATATGGTTCTAAGAGTTCATGCATGCTAGCTAGTTCTCTGCTTAAAGGCTACATCCTTAACCCTGAGTCTTAAGTTCTTAATCACAGTCACCTCTCAGTGGCCTGTGAATATTACCGATACTCTGGCATTGCAGATATTTTTGAATGCTACTCTGATTCCTTTAAATAATTCACCTCATCTTAGAAATTGAGAATAATTTTCCAGGGTGCGTTTTTTCCTCCCATTAGTCTTTCCTAGGACGGAGAGAACCCTTTCAATCTGCAACTCAAGTGTTTCTTCGGTTTAGAAAACGTTTTGTCTATTGTTGGTTTGATTATTCACTCTCTTCCATCTGTTCATTTCCCTTCATCTGAAATTCTCATTATTTGCATATCAAACCTCCTGCATTTCCTTTCAGAATCAACCTTTATCTTAGTCTTTTATATTCTTATGTATTCTATCTTGTATCCTGAGATATTCCTGTCCATAGATCTTTCTTTCAAATTCTTAAAAGCTTTAATCCCATTTTCCATTTTTCTCTAGTGCATTTTAAGAATTCCAGTTTTGGGGAAAAAAATCTACAGAAAGTCTTTATATGGTCCTCTTGCTCTTAAATATTTTATGTTATTGTCAGACTTTTCTTAATGAACTATTTAAAACAAAAACCTTCATTTCCATCTGCTGGCTCCTGGGTTCCCTTGTCTGTTAGAAGACATCATGCCAAGTTGTCAGGATTGCATAAAAGCTGACCTACCAGAGAAGGGGATAATTTCAATATCTTTTATACTTTTTGGTCTGAGGAAGACTTGTGATCTGAGGAGGCGACATGAAAAAGCTTCTTGCGTGTTTGCTTGGATGTAATGGAACCCTATATAGGTTTAGTTTTAGATCCAGTAGTGATGTAGACCCGACTATAGCTCGTCTATTCACAGATACTACTAAGTATGACCTCCCGAAAGTAACTCCAAACCTGCAAAAACCCAGGTAACTCTCAGAGTACTATGGTCTAAATGATAACTCCAGGGACATGGTTTCTTGATACTCACTAGGAGAATGAGTATCTACTTTGCCTTTCCATACTATCTTGAAGAAAGCATGAATGTGGATGGTAGAGAAATTAAGATTTAAGGTCCAGACATGCTGTCTCTCTATAATCTTCCAAGCTTTTTTATTAGATGATCACCAGGCATGAATGAACAATATTTTGCCTTTTATTATGTGAAGATATCAAAACATTAGTAAGAGATAAACTTCCACAGTTGTATTAATGAATGGATATGATTTTGATTCCTACTTAGCTAGATTGTGCATTGTCTAGCATATAACTGCATTAATTCCCAGCGCACCTTACATTTGATTATAGGAAAATTGTGACAATTGCTGTCAC
This sequence comes from Peromyscus maniculatus bairdii, assembly GCF_049852395.1. Taxonomy (NCBI): domain Eukaryota; kingdom Metazoa; phylum Chordata; class Mammalia; order Rodentia; family Cricetidae; genus Peromyscus; species Peromyscus maniculatus. The sequence continues at coordinate 36,692,778 of NC_134869.1, forward strand.
ATTCCTCCTTTCCCTCCCAGACATATAAAAAAAATGCAGTTTCAAAAGATTAAAGTTGAATTGTTAGGTAGTAGTTTAAATCTCACCTGAATGTGTTGTAAAAATGTTTAAATACCCCTTCCCAACAAAACCAGCTGAGCTTTGAAATACAACGGAGATTCATGAAAACACATTTTCTTTTTTTGTGTTAGAATGGATTAAAGGAAATAAAAAACCCATTTATAAGAAGCTTCAGGGGTTTAGGGCAACACGTAGTAATTGCTGAGTTTCTGAAATCAGCAGCTGCTCCGGAAGGGACAGTGGCAGTTAACAGCTTAGTTGAGTCCAGTCACAGGCTTAACTTTGAATGCAGTTTTCAAATAATCACTTCTAATATGGATGCTTAAACAACACTGTTAGAGAAATTGATCCAGGGACTCTAGTGGGTGAAAAGGTGGAACACAGCAAGTCCCCTTTTGCCCTTCAAAAGAGTCTCCAATTTACTCACCATGAAAAAGAGTGATACAGCTAGGCAAGGATAAACATAATTTTTCTGATGCTATAATTAGAACAGAATCATAATCACCAATTCTATCTCCCTCTATTTTCTAACTATAATTTTCTCTTGAAGTCTCCACCATAGTAATATGTTAAGAATTTAAGCTAAACCATGGACACGGATATTTTGGAACCCATTAATAATTTTGAGGCGGGGAACAAATACATCTTCACAATGAAGGCGACAGTAGTCATGGCAGCGGCTGTGTGGTTTTCTGCCTTGTTTCAGACCCCAGTTAAATGCCTTGTGCGTGGCACCATAGTGTCTTACAGCCAGACAAGACACGTCCTTTCTCTTTAAATCAGAAATTCCATTCAATGCTGTAGATGCAGAAACTAAAGGTCAGAGAGGGTAAGTAGCTTTCTGAAGGTTGCATTAGTAACATATATATATATATATAATTGAAACCTTTATCCTCTCAAGTCAAAAAACCCATGGTGGTAGTTAATTTTCAATACAGGTTTATCATGAGAGAGTCATGTTAGTGAAGAAGCAAGAAGAAAATGTCAAACCTTGTTTCTTCAATTCAATCTGCATTGATGAATTCAACTCATCTTTTTTTGTTAATATCATCTGAAACAATGTGTTTGCTCCCAAAGTCAAGGAACCCTAGCATGGCTCTGGTGACTTTTGACTTTGAAATCTTAGAATTGTTTTCCTCAATTTTGATTTTAGTCTATGCTTGGTGATGTGAATACAGACTTTAAAGGTGAATTAGGCTTGCACCCAGGATTCTATTTGCTACTTCCAGGAAATAAAGGAGTCTGGAGATCTCTTCATTTTAATGTGCACCAGGCAGAGTAATTGTCTTGCAGCTCTTTCTGAATATTTTGGAAAGGGTAAGATTGATGACTCAGGAACGAGTTTTCTGTTTGCTCTTTCAGATTGCTCAAAAAAATCATTAATTTTGGGGTTGTCATTACAAATTCTATGTACTTTTCAGTGTTTTAAACCAAAAAGTTGTAGCTTTATTACTTGAAAGTATCTGCAAGAAATATATGCAAATCAATAGATATATTTCATGTTTTCCCTCTGTGCTTCAACTGAACCTGTAGCTACTACAAAGGTTTGAGACTGAGTGGTCTTATCACTAAATCGAGATTAATCTTAGATAACTCTTTCCCTTTCGAACAGAAGTTAGCAAAGTAAACTAGGTATTCTAATCAATGCATAGAATATAAAAGTTACTAACACTTGTCATCACTTCTATGATATGTGACTTTATAATAAATTATAAATTTGTAAATCTCTACTTTCAACTGTCATTAATTTTATTTGCTCTTAATCAAATATAAAACAAATCACTTTAAATTTCCTGACTGAGAATGGAGCTGTACCTAAAAAATTATTACTAATCTGTGTTCTCTCTCTCTCTCTCTCTCTCTCTCTCTCTCTCTCTCTCTCTCTCTCACACACACACACACACACACATTTGATTACTGGCAGGTTTCTCTAAATGGCACAGCAGAATTGAAAAAAATGAAATTCATGATTGAGCCGTTGCTGATATTACTTTTCTCATAACAGTTTAGGGCTATCTAAAACTTTAAGGGACGTCAGGACACAATAATTGGGCTCACAGTGCCTGCTCTATGGTCAGTGTGTGGTAGTGCTAGTTTGCTGTCATTTATTTCCTGCTTTTCTGAGGAAATGTTGTCAGTCGGAAGGAAATCCATGTTCTCTTCCACCTCCTTTGTATCTGTTTCTCTTACCCCAGTCATTACTGCCTGGCTCCTCTGAATGAACCTTCCCTCCGGCTGTCTGCTAGCAGTCCCTCCTGCTTCAGTCCCACACCTCTTTATTCCACAACGACGGGACACCCCTCTAACAATTCTGCTTGATGGTGGTTCCTTTCTCACCCTAGGAATAATTCTCATCAGTGTAGGAACATGGCGTACTTTCTTCTCTCTATCTCCATCTCCTTATTTTTCTGTTCTCTTTTATTGAAAATATCTCCCCAAACAGTTGTCCACCTCTTGTCCCCTACCAGTTCCTATCTCCCTTGCCTAGCCACTTTTGGGCTTTCAGCTCCCGCTTTCACAGAGGGGGCTTTTTTCATGCTTTGGTCATTTGCTGAAGCTGGTCTTACACCATCATGCTTCCGCGGCACAGACCTCTGCCAGTGGCCTGTGATACAGCTGGAGATTGCATTCTGCCTGAAATGATTTACCACCCAGCATCTGCTTGTCCTTCTGTCTGCTCCCTTCCCTGTTCATTTGCTAGTCTTTATTCTTCAGCATCCTAATGATTAGTCCAGGAGCTTGGTTTTCAAAGCCCTTCCCTCAACACTACTTCGTCTTCTACTCCTTTCCCCAACTCGTATCCCCAACCCCAGGAGCTCGTCATTCCAACAAGCCTCAATTCCATCTCTGTACACTTGCGATTCCTCCTTCCCCAATTCAGGGTTTGTCTAAAGTCTTTGATGGCTCTTCTCACCCTCTTTGTAGGCACAATTACAGACTGAACATGTACTCCAGTGAGCTCCTGCTGGTCTTCTAAAGTTCCTCCATCTCATGATGTGGCAACTCCATCCATGTGTTGTGAGGGGTAAACGTTCTGTTTTCTATTTTTAATTTTTTTTGTTTATTTTACACGTCAACCACAGATCCCCCTCTCATTCCTCCTCCTGCTTCATCCCCTCTCCCCCCCCCATCCCCTCCTCCAACAGGGTAAATTCTCCCATAGTGGGACAGCTAAGCCTGGTACATTCAGTTGAGGCAGGACCAAGCCCCTTCCCGCTTCATCAAGGGTGAGCCAAGTGTCCAACCATAGGTAATGGGATCTAGAAAGCCAGCTCACGCACTGGGGATAGAACCTGATCACACTGCCAGGGGCCCCTCAAACAGACCCAGCTACACATCTATCTCCCATATGTAGAGGGTCGAGTTCGGTCCCATGTAGGATCCACAGCTTTCAGTCTAATGTTCATGAGTTCCTATGAGCTTGGTTCAGTTGTCTCTGTAGATTTCCCCATTATGATCTTGACCCTCCTTGTCCATATAATCCCTCTTCCCTCTCTTCAACTGGATTCCCAGAGCTCAGCCTTGTGCTTGGCTGTGGATCTCTGCATCTGCTTCCATCAGTTACTGGATGAAGGCTCTCTGATGACAGGGTATTCACCAATCTGCTTACCAGAGTAGGCCAATTCAGGCACTCTCACCACTGTTGCTAGTAGTCTTAACTGGGGCCATCCTTGTGGATTCCTGGGAATTTCCCTAATACCAGGTTTCTCCTTTACCCCATAATGTCTCTCTCTATCAAGATATCTCTCTCATTGCTCTTCCAAATCAAGTCCATTGCTTCTTTTCTCCAGTTCCTTAGTCAGTATCTAGAGCAGGATGCTTCTCTTTTTTCTACCTCATTGTCAAATGTTGACCAGTAATCATCCCTTCTTTATTTGTACAGGGCAGCCTTCTAATGGACCTCAGTGTCTTTAGTTTTTCAGTTTTCCCCTTTTATTTTTTTATTTTTATTTTTATTTTTTTGAGACAGAGTATCATGTATTCAAGACTGCGCTGAAACTCCCTGTGTATCTGAGCATGACCTTGAACTCTTGTGGTGTGCACTATAATGGCCAGTTCATGTGGTACTGGGGACTGATTCTAGGACGGTGAGCGTGCTAAGCAAGAGGTCTGTCACTGTACCACATTCCAGCCCTGAAGCTGGTTGTTTCTTAGTGTTGAAGAGATGAAAGACTGACTAACTGCTTCACAGTTGTTTTGGGGTGAAAGCCTTTAGAGCTGGGCTCCATCTGCCAACTTCACAGTCTGACTCTACTGCTTGCTTGAAGCATTGCCTTTAGTAACAGCATCTAAACCCCCTTCAGTCTATTCTTATGAAAACAGCCTGCTGCTAAGAATCTAGCAGTTGTTTCCCATTGTTTTCCAAGTAAGAGCTGAAGTCCTTTGTGTGTGTGTGTGTGTCCAGATCCCTATCTCTCCCTGAGCTCACTCTTTGTGTTCCTGCCCCTTTGTTCCTGCTATGGCCAATACACTGGCCTTCTTGGGGTTATTCATATATATGAAGCGTTCTGTGGCCTCTTGGCTCCTCCACTTGGTGCACATTGCTAGAATGTCCTTCTTCAATATTTGCACGTCTACATCCTCATCTTTCATCCCTCTCCCTAAATGCTATCTTTGCAATGAAGATATTTCAAAGAGTAAATTGTCCCTCCTTGTGTACTTAGCCATTCTTCTTTTGCTTTTTGTTTCTTATTCCCTCAAATGACTGATATCTTGTATATCAGACCAATTAATGTCTTTGGTTTGTTTCTGACTTCAGTATTAACACAACTTTCTTCAAGTCAGGAAGTTTTATGCTGTTTAATCCTTTCCTTGTTTAATCGTTTCCTGTCTCAAGCACCTAGATTAACATCAGTAGATGTACAAAAGGTGTTTGCTAACAAAATAGACAGTTGAAATTATTAATGTGGGAGAAAATGATTTGTGTTGCTTATAGAGAATTAGTGCGCCTGTGGTAGCATTTTGGGGTTTTAAGCATGAGACTTCAGAGCTTGAATCATGATTCTATTTGGCAAATTACTTAACTTCTCTGTGTTATTCTTCTTATGTGGATCTACTCTAAAAGTATATTACAAAGGTAAATTGACACTTGGAAATTACTCCAAAGAAACCTAAGGCCTATGAATTCTAAGTAAAAGCTTATGATGATGATGCGTGTGTGAACTAGTCAGAGTTCAAAATCATGGGCAGAATGGCAATTCATTGGAAGCTACTAAAGTGCAGAATGCTCATAGTTAATGTTGTTTCTGGAATGAATGTACTGTGCTGATTCTTATATATTATTGTCAGTTTCTTCATGAATATGAAATTTGTTTGTTTTGAATTTTTTTTGAGACAGGATTTCTTTGTGTAACAGCTCTGGCTGTCCTGGAACTTACTTTGTAGACAACTCACAGAGATCCACCTGCCTCTGCCTCCTGAGTGGTGAGATTAAAGACATGTGCCACCACCACCTGGCAGATAAGAAGCTTTGTAATCAATTTGTAATATCAGCTCTGTTTGGTGGATAATTGTAAATTGCTAATACCAAAGTATATTCACTTCACCTTACAATAAGACATTTACATACCTTTCTGTTCCATCTGTGGCTAGAGAATAAGGAAACCAGGCAAGGACAGACTATCCAGAAAAGACATTGATACTAAATAAGAAAATAACATCAATAATAATGGCAGTGATAATAAGAATCAATTCTCTAGGGCATTTCAATTTTTTTTTTTTGCATGTGATGGTTGATTTTGCTTCCATGTATTATACAAGATCGCTGGTGAATTTTATGCATTTTTTTTTCTTCAGGTTCCAATTTGATGGTTAAGAATCCACCTTGGTGTCTCCTTAACAATGAAATCTATTTGGTGGGGGAGGGAGAAACCCACCCACATTTGAGAACCATATTTGCAAATATGTATAGCCTGTGTGCTAAATCTGACTCACAGTGGGACATTTTCAATTATATTCATGGGTTTGTTTGCATTTCATGTGAGATGGATTTTGCCCCTTTAATCATGTGTATTTGCAGATCTTACGATTTGTCCTTGAAAATGATTTTGTAAGCAACTCAGCACTCTCTTAGGGAAAATTGAAACTTGCTTTCATCTTTCCTAATATCCATCTTGGTATCCTGTTTTTTTTTTCTTCCACATGTACACCCATGAGAATCATCCAGTACCATTATCCTTCTTAGTAAACCTACCCTGACCACCATTCAGTACAACTGTTTTAAATAATATAGATTATTTAATTAAATAATTAAAGATTCCATCTCATATATTCCCATATGGAATAAATTGTATGATTATAGTATTGAATGTGTGTTGTTCACTGCATTCTCACCAAGTTAGCGAGCTTTCAGAAGGTCTTGAAAGTGAGACTACCCAGGTGGGTGAGAATGTACTTTCTCTGACAAGTCTTTAATTAGCTCTATTAAGGTACAACTTTTTTTTTTTTCAATTTTAAAATACAAAATCGGTGTGTATGTGGATAGATAATTAGAAACCTATGTATTTAACTAGAGATATGTATACATTTATTGGAAATCTGTGTGTGCATTTATACATGCATCCTTACATGTCTTTGGTCACCGGTAGGAAATACAAGAGTGTTCCTGAAACACACACATGTCCAGACATTTGCACTGCTCGCACTCCCTATGGAAACCGGCTCCCAGCATGCTTCCCTCCTGAGCATGTTTGGAGCATGCCACTGGCCTCCTCCAAAATTAGTAATAGGGAATGATGCAGGTGTCACCGCAGCCATCTAATGTACAGCTAATGATTATATTTTAAAAGCTATTCAAGCTGGGCAGTGGTGGCGCACTCCTTTAATCCCAGCACTTGGGAGGCAGCGCCAGGCGGATCTCCGTGAGTTCGCGGCCATCTTGGTCTACAGAGTGAGATCCAGGACAGGCACCAAAACAACACAGAGAAACCTTGTCTTGAAAAACAACAACAACAGGAGGAGGAGGAGGAGGAGGAGGAGGAGGAGGAGGAGGAGGAGGAGGAGGAGGAGGAGAAAGGCTATTCAAATGATCGACTATTCCTTAGAAAGGGGGCTCAGGGAGAAATCTGCTCTACCACTGCATCATCATTCTCTCTTTGTCCTCACATCTGGACAACAGCTCATTTATCTCCTTCTTCGTTTTTCAGCAAACAGAAAAATATGGCTACTTCCGCTATGGCAAACCTGATTTCTTTTCCCCTGGAGAAGAAATTTGCTGGGAATAAAGGTTTGTTGTTACCTGTGAGCTCCATGCCTCTCTCCATTGATGAAACTGCACTTTGACAAAAACTCAGCGTGAGGCCCATGCATGCCGAGGAATTGTTCTTGACAGATCCCCTGGGCTGTGAGCTTTGCCCTGCTAGGTACTCCATTGAGATGTACCCTTACTGTTTCCCATTTGATTGGACACGTGCGTGTGCCGTCAGTTTGCATTGCCGGGATAAGTGGTTTGGACTTGACGATTGGGTCATGTAAATGCATTCTTTCCTTTTAAATGGGATTTCATTTTCTAGCAATTTCAAGGCTTGTTAAATTTGGTCACAGAGGAATATGAATTCAGTCTTAGTTTCATGTTCCTCTTGTTACTTGCATCATTTTTCCCTGGTGCTGAGAGGGAGGAAGAACACCATAGCGTCAGTGTGCTGTACCTGAAGCTCTGGACAGTGTGGGTTGGAATAATAGAGAACTCCACTTCTCGGTCCTTTCATTTTTTTTTTTTTTTTTTTTTTTGATGATGACGTACCTGTATGCTAGGTAACTCTTTGGAGCTAGGGATGTTAGATGGTGGCCACATTTGTTCCTTTTCAGAGATGTTTATTGCATGGCAATTACGGTTGCTTACACACTAACACTGAAATCAACAGATTCTTCCTGTTGCCAAGTTCAGTGCCAAGCTGCTCACATTGTGTCCAACCGGCCAAACAGCCAACTCTGAAACAAAACGTGGCTTCTTGGTAAACCACTTCAGAATTCCCTGCAGGGATTCCCAGAATGGGCTGTAATGTGAAATTGCTTCAGAATGATACAGCATGTCTCTGAACGTTGTGTTACCTGAAATTTAACCATTCTCATCCATGTGAAAAAAATGTAACTTAAATGCCTCTTTAAAAAAAAAGTTAAATTAGCTGCCTTCCTCTACCATGTTATTTTGTTTGTTTGTTTGTTTCTTTGGGTTTTTTTTGTGAGTAGGTGAATGGGTCAGAAATCACCTGAATTAGAAAGCTTTATCTTATCAGTTTTAAAATCACGAGGGAAGCTTGGCATTTAGCCCAAGACACCTTTAGGTATGTGAGAAAGTCTCATGGTATCCAAAGGGCAAACAAGTCTACTTTAAAATAAGAAGTCCTCATTGAAGTTCTTTGGCTGAAAACTATCAGTGTTGGTATGATAGGTATGCACAAGCATCTCACTGCTTGAGGATAAGTCCTTTCCTTAAAAGTAAATTAATAGATATAATTCAGTGTTGTAACATATCTTTTAACTACCTCCTCTTTAGAGACTGATTTCCTTACATGGTCTTAATATTTATAATTCAATACCATCCTACAACTTTCGGCCAGCTCCTGTTTAGAGGATGAGTCTCTTAAACACATAGTATGATTGTGCTTAAATATTTGTCTAAGGTAGTCATTCTCAACCTGTGCCTTGTGACCCCTTGGCGGTGCTGTGGGGAGGGGGAGGGGCGGTAATCAAACAACTTTTTCATAGGTGTGGCCTAAGTCCATTGGAAAACACAGATATTTACTTCATGATTCATAATAGTAGCAAAGTTACAGTTATGAAGTAACAACGAAAACAATTTTATGGTTGGGGGTCACCATAACCATAACCATTTCATCTGTATTAAAGGGTGAGGAACTGTATTAAAGGGTCACAGTGTTAGGAAGATTGAGAACCACTGGGCTAAGGCATTGATGCCAATGTTATCCAGAAACATGAAGAATGCCAATTCATACCATATTGATACAATACGGAAAAGCATGCTCTCATTCCACCAACTAGCATGCTTTCAGTTATGTTACAGTGCTGAGTACATGATAAATGTATATTTACTTAGGTATAACATCTAATACAGTTGGAAATATATAAAATAATAATTTTATGGGTTATAAATAAAATATATGAAGAGAATTTGAATTAGTCAAGGTTTTTAATTTTCCCTCATCTTATTAATGATATACTTTAAATTCAATATTATAATATAATGGCTCAGGGAGCTACTTTTCTTTCATTTTAATTTGTCATCCAACGGAATTAGATACTTTAAAATTTGAAGCCCTCTTAAAAAGAAATTGAATTTTATTATGGTTAATTGATTTAGTCACATTTAGAGAGGATAAAGAGTTAGATCCCCTGATACCCATTTAGTATTTTTCCACATCATTTTTCATTTATGACTAGATGCAAGGTTGGAAAACCTAAAAATCAGAGAAGGATAGGGACCAGATACAACAAAGTCTGAGCCATAGATTGTTTTAATTAGAAGTCTATAATGTCTAACATGCAAATTAAATATAATTTTATTTGAGCTTTGACAGTTGCCATTTAACTATTGATTTTTTTCCAGGTTACACACTAGAAAGATGGATGTGTAGCTCCAGTTGTCTTGATTCCTGTATTCTAAGATAGTCCCACTTTGCAAGTCCTTTAGTAAGAATATGTTTTCATACACATTTTCAAATGATCCAATGCAAATAACTACACATGTATTGTATGTGCTTTAGGTAAACGAAAATTCCATGTACCTTTTCTCATGTACTTTTAATCACATGATTAAAATCTTTGTGACTATGCTGTATAGTTTTCTGTTTCTAGCCTTTCTAGTAGTTTTATAGTAATACTTCAGGTTGATTTCATTCATATTCCTCTGTTGACTAGTAACACTGAACTCATTTTTATGGACTTTGTACAGCATCTGCTCTTTTCTAAGGAAATATCTTCAGAGCTTTTGTCCAGTGTTTGCCAGGTTGACTCTCTCAGTGCTCAGCTCTGAGTTCCTTGCCTATTGTAAGCACAAGTCCTTCACCACTCAGATCTCTTGCTAATGACATCTGAGCTTTTTTGTCTGTTTTGCTCTGTTGTTATGATAAAAACAGAAAACACGACTTTAATGTTCTTGTGATCTCCAGCTTACAAAGGTTTGGTTTTGTGACTACTGGGTTAACCCATTTTTCACATGGTTATTTTTCCATTGTTTTCTTCGGGAGGTTGAATAGTTTTAGTGTTTTTATTTAGTCTTCTGATCCAAATTAGGTTGATGTTTATATAAGCAATGTCTTAGTTAATAACTCCATTACTGTTTTTAATTTCATTGTGTTTCGTGCAGCAGCATATCTCCTGATATCTGATTACTTAAATTTTTAGTTTCACCTTCATCAGAATCTGAATGAACATAGGTCACCATTTATGGTCTAAAAAGATTAAAGACTTTCATGATTATGATGTACTTTGTCATGCTTGTATCTGAGACAAAACTGTATTGAATGTTGTATGCAGTCAAAATTCTGATATAATTCTAGGTCTTGAACAGTTATCTACATACTTTACCAAGATTCTTTCAACTCACAACCGCTACTGAAAATGGAAAATCCTGAAGGGGTACTAAAAAAATGATTCAGAAAAGAAGGATAAGTTGGCTTAAAAGCATCCCAAATTATCTGTTCCTGTGTTTTATATAAGCAGTATTTCCACATACTGCTGGTGGCAACATATAATTAAAGGGCACTACCAGTTTGCAAATTTATATATCTATCTATCCCAGTTATATAACACTAGGAAAATAGGTTATTACTCTTTTATACATTTACCTGATGGCCAAATGAATTGGCAGACTGTGTTTTCTCAGAAGATACTGAGAAACATATTTAAATGCATAATGCTATAATAACACAAGATTCATCAAAGCAGGAGCGAACCTGTGATGTAGTTCTGCCTGAGGAACAGACTGAACATAATTCATCTTACTTTCATCAAACTGTTTCTTCACTAGCTCTGCAATTCCAGTGCAAAGGCTGTAGAAATCAGCCTATTCTTTAGGATGTACTTCGAAGAGCAATCACTTTTCCTAAGCTGAATCTCATTACAATTTAGGAGTAAGGCTGTATACAGTTAGACTAATGAGTAGGAGTCCCGAATCCCATCCAGCTGATTTTTTTTTTTTTGTCTTTTCTATCACCTTAACCTTCTCTAAAATATGACCACAGAGCCCAGTTGTATGACACAGTTTTAAGTCCCCTGGCTTTGGGTATAAATGGCAGCCAACAAGGAGAACAGCACACCATCCCAAGGTCAAACCACTGTTTGCTCTCAGAGAAAGCAGACACTGGTCCTACTGTTCCACACATCCCAGTGGCTCCGCCTCTCTGACAAATGTGGTAAGTTATAAAAATGTGACAGCAGTTCTTAAAATATGTTTTGTATGCATGTTAATTTTTCTCCTCAGCAGTTACTTGAAATTGGAATGGGAGTAATAGGAATATAGATTTTCGTTTTTGTTTTTGAAAAAGCTGAGCTCTTTATCTTCAGATAATTGATCATTTGATGGCTGTGTGATGAAGCTGTAAGAACTCAGAATTGAGTTATGATAAACACCATATGTTTATATGAGACTATCTGAATGCTATCCATTTTATAACCCTTGTTTGTATAGAATCAGAAACTTTTTGGTGTGACCTTCAAATGGAGGAAGTAGACCTCTACCCATTTTTAGCATTGAAGGAAAATAGCAGGAGGACAAACCCACTAATAAAGCTGTGGTCAAGAATGACTGATCCACAGCTGGAGGAGCAGCTGGGCTTTTCATGGACAAAACAAAAGTGGGAACAAATGAAACTGTATCTGAATGTGAATGAAATTCAACTCCAAGACCCCTGAATGCATTGTACAGTTGGGGGTCGGCATGTACAATCATCATTTTCCTCTTTCATCTGAATCTTAGAATTCGAAATTTATTTTATGTTGGAACAAATAGCCCCTTACATTTCTGCCAGTCCTCTGAAACCTATTCATGGTTTTTTCAAATTAATACACTCTAGCTTTCCATTTGCATTTTATTACATTATTTTGCATAAATAATAGTGATGTTTTGCATTTCTTAACAGCACCCCTCGTGAGGTTTGTCATTAAAAGAGGTTATTAATCCAGAAGTTGCCATTAAAGAAAGTAGGAATATTGACATTTTTTTGCTCATTTGCCACATATAGTGAAGAGAGTCCTTGAACGAGGTCAAACAATGAATCAGCAGGACACCGGGAGCACATTTCCAAGCTCCCAAGGCAAAGTCCTACTCTGTATAAGAGCAGATCTCCTGTGTGATGTTTGTCTTCAGACCACACTTTGCTTGTGATTTTATTCATCCTTAATATTCTTCCAGTATGATTGCTGGAAAAAAATTTTTTTCTCTTACCAGACCATGAAAATCTAAGAAGTCTACAGAGAAAAGGGATTTGGGATAGATTTAGAATGTTTGAAAAGCTTCTCTGCAGGTCTCGGTGGAAATGAAACCTGAGTCAACCAACCAAAGTAATGCGAAATAAATATTTTACAAATAGCAACAGATTGCGTAGCAACACGAGAGCCCAGTAAAACACATGAGCACTTAAAGTGCTGCTTATGTTTCTTATTAAGAAAGATAGGAGAGAACGTCTATAAAATGTTGCTAATGTTTAGTAACATAAAATATTCACCAATATAAATGTGTTTTAAAGTTAATCGTATCTAGATAAGATCAGTGTGTACTTACAAAAGGCTCCGGTTGGACACTGAACACTGTAAACTGACCATCTCTTTAAGGTTTGGAAACGAGCAAGACTTTTTAATTAAGCACATTCATATCAGTGTAAACAACCTGCCTGCTTATTACAGAATTCTCAAAGGTGGGAAGTAGTAAGTTCACAGTAATGGCTCAGACCGAACTATCTCATTACTCGATACCATTCTTATTTTTACAAGAAAAAATAAAAAAGATTACGAGGTTTCTAAACACTTCGTATCAAGAACAAGCAAATACAGGGAATAGCTACCAATACTATCTCTATTTTATAAATATTTAAACTTAGGTGCTGAGTTAAAATTAAAAGTTGTTTGGTCAAAGGTGACATAGTTGTTAGGCAGGAAAGCTTTTTATACTGAGATTATTCACCGGTCCTCAGTCTTTGCCATCAGAACTAAACTACATTGCTTCTAAATATTTTTGTTAAGTAGGTTTATGTTTTTAATAAGGTGGGATGCATTCTTCTTATTATATATTGGGTTTTAAAGAATAGAAGTTGGTTTATTTACCTACATAGTGGAAAATGGTGAATCATAGCTTCATGACATCAGAGAACAGACAAAACTCTGGAGGCAGTGAAAGAGGCAGTGAGTACTGGAGGCTGAGAGGAGAGAGGGCACCCAGTACTCAGCAATATGCATTTAAGGTTATTTCATGTCCCCTTGTGTTTGAGCTGGCTTTTGTGGCTGTGCCTTACAAGTGGGTCTGTTAACCTCTTTGCCATGGAGAAGTTAGTTGTTTCCAAGCTCTGGCATTTCTCAATGAAGTTAATATTAACATTGATGTGATGTTTTATTTTTATATGTAAAAACTTTGGTGCTGGAGGTTAGAGATGAAAGAGTGGGTACTTGGTACTCACAGAGTCCTAGCTTTAGTTCTCAGCCCTAAGGGGAAAAATAGTTTCAAGAAATTAATTATTCCTCATAATATTAAAGTAGCAATTTATTCAGGGCATAAAACCAATGTCAATGTTATTTATGCACTAAATATTATGACTAATACCCAACTTTAATCTTTTCTTCATATATAAATTTCAGTTTTGCTTTTAAACTAAGTCTGGGTAAACTTACTTCATAAGTGCATAAAGATGGAAGGCTAATATGAGGATAGATAAATGAGTTCTTGCAATTTGTTACTTACTGATATCCAATTCTTTTCTTCAGTAATTGTCATATGTTATATTTTATGCTCCCTGGAAACTTCTCAGTAAACATCCTCTTTCTTTCCATACAGATTCCTTGAGCAATAAATTGACAATGCAGTTTTTCTTATGTTCAACACAAAGCTCCCTTTAGGTACTAAAGCTGTAATGACCTTAGATCATTTTTAGCACAATAATACTTTAAATGAAGTATTATGAAAAAATTTAATGAATGGAGATGAGAAATGATGATGTACTTTGTACAGAAGAGGGTCATTTACACTCTGACAATTTTCTCCAATTTCCTCATTTCCCTGAAGCTGTTCCAAAGTAATTTCAAAAAATATGACTTGAAAATATTCTAGTTTACACTCCTCATTATTCTTACATAAAGTGAATCCTATAGATGTGGGAGATTGAATTGAGCATTTATTTGTAAATGGAAATTAGTTTGACATGAGTTGCTTTCAATAGACTTGATTGGCTATGGTAATATGTAAATACTAACCGGATTTGTCCATTGTGTTTGTAGAAAATCAAGGAAGTCAACCAAGATGCAGATTGTTTATGTTATAGGAAAGAGTGAAACATAGCCTATATATTCCTTAATAATTTCACCATTTTGCTAAAGCCAATCTAAATTACATTCTCAAATGAGGTTTCACTTGAACCACTACCATCTTACTTGAAATAGATTCCTCTGGAGGGTGGACTAACAAATAAAGTCCATTTACATTAACTTTCTCGTGAGAAAGGAATGAATGATAATAATTATTGGTAGAAGAGTCAGGATTAAGAAAATTGAGCAATTTAATGTTGTTTAGTAGATTAAGGAAACACACTTAAGAACAGAACAGGGTACATGCATCCATTTCCTTAACTCCCACAGAAGCTATCACTTTCCTAAGTGATGGCTTTCCAAACCTTAGATGGGCATCCATAATGTCAATTTAGTTTCCCACTGAAAAATAAGACCAAAGTATAATAATATTAATAGCCTATGGAAAACATGGTTCAGGGTTAAGAGCAAAATGGAACTAGGAATGAATTACACAGATTGATCACCCTATTATAGGACTGAATAGGCCAGAGATTTGGTAAACTATGGCTTTGGTAGCTAATTAAAAAAATAAAGGAAGAACCATCCACACAATTTAATGGGAGACCAGACTTCATTTAAGTCTAGTTAAGTATATGTGGGTAAATCGTGTTAGCAATAGATATAAGAAATAGAAAAGAAACCCTTTTTTAATAGTTTTCATTTATTTACTCTGTAGTAAAATAATAACTCCAAATCAATAAACTGAAACAAGAAGGGAAGTATCCTTGAGGATGGAAGAAAACAAGATATGAAAGATGAAAGAGAAAGGGAGAGTAAGGATGAGCTGTCCAGAACAGGGAGGACTCAAGAAAATGTCAAAATGTGGGCTCCTGCTAAAATTGGTAAGAACGTCAAGAGATTGATGGTGGAGTGGTAATCCAATCCTTTCTGAGCATGATGCTGCTCAACTAAACCACGGATTCTGTCTGACTGACAGAATACAGAAGCATGGCCAGCACTGAGGATTAAGATAATAAATTGCAAGTCATGATGGTTGCATAAATTTTGTCTTATTATCATAAGTCTTTCTTTGTTCTTGCACTTCTCCATCCTTGTGATCATTCGGTTATATACACACCAGTAACCAATAAGCAAAGATTCTTCTGCCTTTGGAATGGACAATGCAATGGTAAATCTTTTTTTATATCAAGGGAACATTCAATGTTGGTTTCAGACTTTACTTCTTGTTAAACTAAAACCATTTAGAATGATGTTCCCAGACTTCTTTGTCTGTTTCCAAGCACTCTCGGTTATATACTCTCTGTAGTATTGTTAGACCCTTTTCTGGGATGTCTTTGCAGTGAGGGTTCAGGTCAGAGAGGCAGGAAAGTCTTCATCACTGCCAATTTCTGTGGACAGACCTTTCATTCTATTATTGTTCCCACATCAGTACTGTCATGAGGACAGATGTAGCTAATTAATCCTTATCACTTCTGACTCAGTTAAAAAATTCCTGGAAACTTTTCAATGTCTGCTTGGATTGTCCTCTGGAAACCTTGAATTTTTTTTGAAAGGTTAAAACCTTGGTAAAAAGAAACAAAGACTTTACAATTCAGACAGTTTCTTGGGTGAGAGTGGTTATGCTTGTCAAGGCTTTTAGGTAAAAAGACAAATTATTCTTAAATATAACTTTGAAGGAGTGGAAAAGAATATTGATGTTGAAGTTTGCATTTTAAGCTAGGAGAATAGAACAATAGAATAGATGCAGATGCTTGTAAATATACAGGAGCAAAATAATTTTGCTGTATCTCTTATAATTCTTTAAACAAATCAGGCTATTTTACTGTCTTCTTGAGACTGACAACCAGGCATCATCTTGGTAGAGAAATATTTTAAGGTGGTTTATTTATTCAATATTAGCAGATAGAGAAGGTCACCGATGTAGTATAAGAGGAAGAGATACTGTTTTGGCTTTATTATGTACTTTGTGTATCTTTTGATTTTTAAAATTAATTGGAAATCTAAAAATTACTTAAAATAAGTGATATAATTTTATGCTTACCATGTACCCACACAGATGCTGAATCAGCATGTAAATACAGAGTCCCGAATTTTGTAGCAAAATGATATTATGTTAGCAAAGCTCTTTTCCCTCTTCCTCATCCTCCTCTTCCTCTTCTTCTTGCCAATAGATACATGTTTTGAACTCTAAGTAGTAAGGATTCCACACAAGTTTTTCTAAAAATCTTGAACCTCTTATGGGTAGCCATGAGTTCCAGTAATTACTAGAGATGAAAACTGAATTCAGCTCTAATAGGTGTGGCCTTTTCCCAGAACCCCCAAATCTAATCACAGTGTCACTGACCAGTTGGCAATGTGGACAACTTTCTTGCCTCTTTAATATGTTTCCATATACACCTCCAAAACTGTTGCTGTTTTGATTCCACAGTAAACTGGAAGAGGACTTCAAAACCTTGAATATCCCCCTGATTCATGAGTGTCCATGTAATGGTCAATATGTCTGATTTCCACAAAGATAAATATTGCATCTGGGAAATGCAGGTTTGTGTGGCCCTTAGCTATTTACAGTGATTGATTTTCCACAAGGGTGTGAAGACAGGAACTCTCTTGGTTCTCTCTCTCTCTCTCTCTCTCTCTCTCTCTCTCTCTCTCTCTCTCATATTAAATCAAGCTAGTCTTATAATATATTTAGAGTTGACACTAGCTGGGCCATTGACAAAAAGGAAAACATTACGAAAGAAGATTTTGCTAATGTATGAATTAGTGCCCCTTCTTAAGAACACACACATTTCTTTTATCTTTATGACTGCAAGGGGATTATGGTTCTATGAGTTCATGAAATGATCCTTTATAAAGGGTCACTTTTAGTTGGTTGACCATTTCATTCTCCATGTTAATTTCCTTGAGAATTTTTAAAAAAGGAAAAAAACACAGAGATATTCAATCAGCTTTTAAAAAAGAAAAGGTCAAACAACCCTGCACTAGATTTCACTATTTTTTGATGTTATGACAATGCTTATGATAAAAATTTTTCATTAACTGATGGAACAAAAGATATAAGAATAACTTCTACTGGAATATTATAAACCTGTATACATATTAGGATTAATATTCATCAAGGATATTAATATGTTCCTTTTATTCAAATGATGCTTTGGGGACTGAAATATAGTTTTGATATGTTATCTTCTTTTTTTTCAGATTGTGACAGATATTTGGAAGTATGGAGAAAAGGAAATAATAGATAATTATTCACTTATTAATTATAACACTTCCATTTTTGTGTATTCTTTAGAGTTTGTTCCATTACCAGAATCATCGCTTAAAGAGTCTCATTTTCCTGAGATTGCTGTGATAGATTTATCCAATTTGCCCAGAAGATATTTATATAAGTTGTCATCGGTGAATTTTAATGAATACTTGAGTCAAAATATACTTGGATACATTTATTAGAGAATAAAAAATAAGCTTGTTTTTTCTTCTTTCAGGGCAGCACTACAATGATTAAGATATTTTTACAAATAAACCATTGGCTGTTGTGGTAGTTTGAGAATGGCTTCTATAGGCTCATATGTTTGCTGCTTGGTCCCTAGTTAGGGGAACTGTTAGGTCTAAGGATTAGGAGGTGAGGCTTTTTAGGAGTGGGTATAACCCTGTTGGAGGAGGTCACTAGGGGTGGGCTTCTTCGAGATTTCAGAAGCCCGTGCACGGCTCAATGTCTCTCTCTGATTGCAACTTGGGTTTCACATGTGAACTCTTGGCTATTTATCTGCCTTCATTCCTGCCTTTCTGCCACCATGCTCCTCTCTATGATGGTAATGGACTAACACTCTCAAGCTATAAGCAAGCCCCTAATTAAACACCTTCTTTTTATAAGAGTTGCCTTGCTCATGTCTCTTCACAGCAATAGAGCAATAGAGCCAGCTGCATAAGTATTAGCCAATATTACTTTTTAACTCTTAAAATTTTGTCAAGAAAAATTGTAAAGGAGATCTGTCATCCTAAAGTAAAATTGTACAGGCCAGCTCAAACCTACATCTAAAGTGAGAATTTTATTTTTTCAGTGAGTGTGAATTTTGGGAGAAAAATAGAGAACTTTTGTGTTTCTTCTCATGGTCTGTTTTGTGTCTTTACTGCTCAGTTTCTGTCACTTTAAGTATTATAGTACAGTATTTTAAAATGTTGAGCCCTTAGGTGTCATTTGAAGATAGTGCTAAAATGCAGAGAAAGCCACACATCCAAAAATTCAGATTATTCTGGGGATCTACATTCAAACAAACATCTCAGCTAGATATAATGCCCTTGACCCAGGAAATGCATTTTGAGACATTTGGATGCTAATATTTAAAGAAAATCATGAAGAAATGTAACATGGATATTTTAAGTTAAATCCACTATTATAGTAATTGAGGTATTAAACATTTATCATAAATTATGAAGTAACTGATAAATTCTGGCTTAGAACAAAATATGCAATTTTTGCACGCATATCTTAAAGAACATGATTCTAACTTTGCTTAGAGTCTTTATGTTATTTTGCTTTCTTTGTACCTTTTTAAAAATGTAGCACTGTATAGTGAGTCACTTACTTCTAGGTTATTATTATGATTTTATTTATAGTCAGGTTTACAATCCCAGGCACGAGTTCTGCCCTTTAGAGCAGGTTTTTAATTCACTCAGAAAGCAGTTGGTTACCCATAGTATTCATGCCACTATTTCACCAGTGGTTGGCTAAGCCTTACCAGGCCAGTCACTACTATAGCGAGGGTGGCTTACATCTGGTAACACTCCAGATCATTGTTCTCCACCAATAGCCTACAATTAAATGATGATACATGAACTACAAATGCTGGGCAGTGTAAGAAAGCTTCCTGTTCTGTACCAGCTCGACTCCTCTGTGTCATGTAACCAAGTGTGGCATCTTCAGTTTGACGGTCTTGTCACTAAGTTCTGTTGGGCATCCAAGAGCAATGACGGTAGGCTGACTCATTCTGGGGTCTTGTTCCCAACGATCTATAGCTAGGATTTTTGTCTAAGAATTTATGAATTTGGGGGAGACTATTATCACTCCATGTAGACAGTGCCATTCAAACATTTTTATTATGTATTATAGTAAAATTATAAAGTAGCAGGTTCCCATGTACCTTTTTAAGATAAATGTATCTATTTATCTCTTCCTCCTGCATTTTCTTGTGCCCTACCATGC
This sequence comes from Peromyscus maniculatus bairdii, assembly GCF_049852395.1. Taxonomy (NCBI): domain Eukaryota; kingdom Metazoa; phylum Chordata; class Mammalia; order Rodentia; family Cricetidae; genus Peromyscus; species Peromyscus maniculatus. Next base: position 36,712,516 of record NC_134869.1, read on the forward strand.
CATTAGACTATTATTTTTAAGGGCCATAAATACTTTTAGAATAACTTAGAATTCTTTCTGTAGCCAATGTCTAAACATTGTTCAAGAACAAAATAAAATAAAACCTGTTTACAACATTGAAAGTAGAGGACTTTATGTTAGAGTGACATATTTAAATTTGTCTCTAGTTTCCATGAGAATCAGAGGACTTCTTAAATAGCAAAGTTCTTTTTTTTAACATATTTTATTATTTCTTAGAGCAGACCTGGATATGAGGAAAACTGAAGTTCAAAAAAATTAACAAAAAAATTTTTTTTGTTCACAAAGCAAAATTTTATATTTTCACTAATGTTAAGTTGCCTTTTTTTTTTTAAAGACAGTTAACTACCTTTATGGCACCCTCATTTGGGTAGTATTGGTATTGTAATGCATCTGAACATCAAGGCATGCATAGTACATATACTACCTTTGTAAAGGGATTGAGTGCTGGATGATTGTGTTCTATCATGGGGAGGATATCTTTATACAAGGCTACTATTCCTTGATATGATTGGTCACGGCAAGTGGATTGTATATTGTCCGATTCATTTTTTCTTCACCAGTGCAACAAAACAATGGGGTCTTTACATGTTTGTCTGTGTGGGCAACTTTGAGAATACAAAGGGAGACATGGAGGATTCAATCCAATGAAGCCCACAATCATGATGATGGTATTGGTGAAATTAACAGTAACAATTTGTTATAGGCTTTTAATTTTCATGTTATGGGCTTTTAAGTTATGACTGAAAGAAAATATTGTTTCATAGATGGAGGAATCAACAATCACAAAGGTTAAAGATCTTGAAATAATATTCAGGTATTTTGAAAATTGTTCATTGAGAATCCTTAGTGTCTCAATATTTAAAGGCACCGTGAAGGGCACTGGGTGGTAGGTGAAAACTATGATTAGTTTCTTAATCTTATACTAAGCAGTTGATGTCTAGTTTTGTACTCAGATCTACTATCTTATCTTTCCTCAAAGAAGGCTGTTTTGGCTTTGGTTTGAAAAGGACATTATAGTGACAGAATGATAAATAAACTAGAGACAATGAGAGTAGAGATCAAGAAAAGATATATGTGTGTGTGTATGTGTGTGTGTGTGTGTGTGTGTGTCCTTGTACACCAAATCAGTTAAGCATAAAATCATTAAATGTTGGGTCTTCTTTTAGCTGCATATTTCCTGTAGGTGGTAATAAAATATGGAGATAAAATTGTTTTCAAATATTTCAAAATTTGAAACAGGAATTGTTTAACTAATATGCATTGATGATGGTTACTTATTAATCACTGAAGATTTAAAAGACTGGCATTTCTTTTGGACAGTCATGTACTGGGTTGGAATAAACAAGGCCTGGTGGTCACTTAGAAGAGCAAAGAGAGGAAGAAGAGGAGATGAGAAGTATGCTCTTGAAGTTTACTTTGAAGTGACCTTGGAGATGGTGGAAGCATAGAGAAGGGGGAGGGAGACCGGAAAGTGAGCAGCTTCTTAGAGTAGTGTGCTAGAGAATCTGCAGGGGCATCCAATGGAAGCAGCTCAGGGCTGATGAGCGTGATTGGAGCTTCTTGTAAGGCAAACATGAAAAGACTACTTAATTAATGATAATATGATGATACATTATTTTTAAAACATATGGTTCCAGATTTACAAAAAAGCCTTGAACTGGGTGTTACATTCATTTAAAACAAAAATCAAAGCTGAAAATAGTGTCCAGTAAAGCTAGCAGAAGGCCATCTGATAGAAATTTTGGTGTTTCAAATCTACCTAGTTTAATAAGTGATCAGTATCCATACGTGTTTAATGAATACTTCAACTGTGAGTAGTGCAGCTGAGGAGATAAATTTTATTCAACTTTTAACTATTTTAAGATAAATACTTTTTATAGCCAGAGGAGTCTATTTGAAATAACTCCACCATATTCATCACTCATAAAGAAAACAAATATACAGCTAGCTAAGTATAAAATTGAGAATGTTGCACGTTGTTGTAGCTGCACATTCCCCATAAATGTGAATGAAGCATGTAGATAAAGTTGTTTGCAATATTTCAAAATTTATAAGGTATATTTTAAACATAACTAGATTTCATCTTTGCTTGACTTCACTGCAATTAAGATCACCATTCAAAGAACAGCCAGTTCAATTATTGGCAGACTATAAATCTATTTCATGGTAACATCACGCACACAGTGTTTTAAGAGAAGATATCCATTTCAGAGGATTGAACAGTGAAAGCCAAGACTGCAATTACACTTACTTGACATAAAGTTGGATGCAATGGTTGATTGCAGAGTAAACACACTCTACTATTGTGCTACAGCAGGCTTATACAGCCACTTAACGTTTGGTAGACTATAAATGGAGAAATGTCACAGTATGTTCCTAACTTCATTTTAATTTCTTCCTCAGTAATTAAAAACATACAGATGTGTATTTCAGCAGAATGCTTATATATGAGCATAATGACTTATCCTTAACTTGGGGGGGTTTGTTATTACAATCTCAATCTATCTTCTAGAGTTAGTTTCTGTTCGTTTCAACTTAAGAGCTAAAGCTGATGTAGGATTTTCTTTCCATGGCTTCTGTACTGTTTCTTCATTATGAGGGGATAGACAATATTAATAGCCACAAAAGGCATTCTGCCTCAGATACACCCTTGTTTGGGATGCAGCCCATTTGTACATTAGATTCACGGACCCAGGCCAACGTACAAGTTTGTTTGGAGAGCTAAAGTATGTGATCTTACATCTATCTTCAAATTCTGTGCCTTTTTAAACATCACTTGAAATTTTTACTTGAAGTTTCTCTGAGTTACTAAGCAAAAATTTAACTTAGAAAGCACCAAGTGAGGAGACTTATACATCTCAAATCCCTTTAATGCCAAAGCCTGATTTTTTTTAAAAAGTTTTCTGTCATATTCAATAGGTACTATGGAAATATTTATAGGTTATATAAATTTTTAATCGATATGTGTAATTCCATGGCTCTTTTCAAAATATTATTCAACTATTAATAGAATCGCAAAATATTAATAATAGGTAGGTCTATAAAAGCAAAAACACCAGTAGGAACTGATACAGGAAAAGTTGATAAACAAATGTTTGGGAAGCGACAAAGACCTTTATTGTGTACTTGTAGAGTGATGATAAAGCTTATCATCCAACTTAGACACTTCTGAGGTAACTGGAACCATAACTGTGACTTCATTGGATAGACAGACTTTGGCCGCTCACACTCTGTCCTTTATCAGCCATGGTGTTCGGGTACTCTATATCTCAGTTCATACAGTTTTTTACAATAGAAGTTTTACTTAATTCTGGTTTTCACTTGGGGTTTGAGAGAGCTTCTTTTGTAACTTGGTGTCTACACAGTATACTGAGTTCACACTTATTAAGCTCATATTTCAAGCAGACACCAAGATAAATACATATAATGCAGTATGTCATTGAATCTCCACAATTTATGAGGTAGGTTAGTTAGTTTTATCCCCATTTAATGGATGAAAAATTAATCTTCATTAAGCCCTTAATAAAGGACTTAATCTTCATATAATTTGGCAAATTCTATTTTGCATTAGTCCTGACCCTGTGCTGAACACGTGTGGTTCCTCATTTAAACCTCATAATGAATGTATTAGGCCAGTAACTTTAAAAATTCCTATTTGCAGATTGACTGTACTAAGTATGTTGTTTGAGGCACGTAGTTGGTAAGTGTCATTAACCAGATGTGAATTGAAGTCTGTCAGATTAATGGCTACTCTTCAATTACTGGGCATATTTGCTTCTGGAAGTAGTATTTGTTATCATGAAATTTAGGACTCTGACACTGGGGCAATGTCCAGATTAAGGAGGAAGACATCGTCAGAACTGTTGCTTAAGAGTTTTGTTTGAAGCATGTGAGTATGACCCAGTGATACTCACATAGATGATGTTTGCAAAGGATTTTGAATCCAGGTCTACACTGTTGGTTCAAGGAACCACTCTCCTCCAGCTTCCCGATCTTTCCTAGCTCTAGCCCTGGTTTTCTGGTTCCACAGTACAGCACACTCACAATAGGACCTGCAAACTAGTTTACACTGATACTGAGATTCTCCAAGACCGAGTTGCATGAAATTAATGTGGGCAAGTGGAACTGAGGTTGCAGGTACTGAAAAAAAAATAATTTCTCAGAATAATCAAGCATTTGAGAACCTAACCTGAAAGTGTATCATGTTTTCTCAAGACCATTAGAGATTTCAACATTGCTGAAATCATCAAACAGAGGGAGACCAAGTGATATATATATATATATATATATATATATATATATATATATATATATAATATATTTGACCACCTAAAATAATACATTAATGTCCTGCTTAATATGGAGAATATCATTTCTCATATTTTTAATTTTTAATTTAAATGTTGTGTATGTCAATCATCTCAGTGTATGAGTGTGCATGTGCTCTCCTTCACCACCCTCCACCCACAGTGTCTGTAAGCAGAAACTTTCAGAACGTTATTTTGATTACTTGGAAGAAGTGCCAAGTACTCCGAGGAGTGGCTGAGATGAGGCTCTTCATATTCTTTCTTTGCAGTGAGCTCTGAGGCCTGAGAGAAGCGATTCTACATTCCTGGTGCTAATATTAGCCTCATCTCAGCCACATAACAACCTTCTTAGCTCACAAGGTGGCTGGGAAGGGAAGATAGTTTGACATTTTAAAATGTTCTTGCGTTCATCCATTCACTCCTTCCGTGGAGGTCTAGCTATTGTTTCATGTGCTTTTCTTCACACTCTAAGTTCTGCAAGGACAACACCTCACAGGGCCCTGCTTGTTCGTGAATCATCAGCATTGAGCAGAGATCTTTGCAGTGGAATGTATTTGATGAGTTTTTGTTGTAGTAGGACTACGTCATTGAAGTATAAGCAGTCAAAAATGCCTTTGAACATAGCAAATATTGTAAAAATATGTATTATAGTGATTCAATACCAGTCTACCAGTCTATCTAAGTAAGAATACAATGTTGCATTAATGTTCTGCTTAATATGGGAAATGAAAAATGCTCATTTTTTAGCTTCTTGATTGGTGCCCAAATTATCTATTCTTGTACATGCATACACACACACTATATATAAAATATATTATAAATGAATTGTATTTATATTATATACTATATATGTAAAATAATCTGCCTTATAAGGAAATCCATTCTTATTTGAATTCATTACATTTGAATTAATTAAACTGTAATGCTTATGCAAACCGTAGATTTGTATTTATCAAAGCCAGTACTCAAATAGTTTATTAAGACAGGAGAGATGTTTTTAGTGCAGTTTTACAAATGAAGAATCAGTGGTTGAGGATTTTAGGAAATGTATCAAAGTTCTTTCCCAGCAAATGGCAGAAGCTGTGCTGGACTCTGTCTTCATGACTTTTTCCTTATTGTTCTTATTAGCTTCAATCTCCTGTTGACATGATTAGGCTAAGCTGTATTCTTGACAGGATTAGCAGTTATACTCCCAAAGATTGGTTTTAATACTATCCAACTAACTACCAATACAGTTAATAAATTGCACCTGGAGATGACTCAAGGGTATTAGTTTTCTTCTCTCTATATGCTAAAATGGCTAAGAGAAAAAAGGCATGGCACTCACTTTGGTAAAATTACGATTTTGTTTACTTTTTTAAAAAGTATTGTAATTTTTGGACAATTTTGTAGTAATAGATAAATAAAGCATTTCTAGTCTTCATTAACTACATACACCCATTTCTAAATTTTGATAAACATGGCTTTGTCTTATATCTTTGCAGCTGTATTTTTTTATTCTCTGCAGATACCTCTAGCTCCATCTTTATCTCCAATTCTAACTGTATAGATGAGCATCTAACATGCTCATCCCCATCTCTCTTATTCAACTGCTATTTCACATCTACATTTATTCATCTCTCTCTAAATAGGTATCTATATAGAGATGCATCCATCTTCTTAGAGATGCACCAATGGAGCATATGATATGCAGTTCTTAAACTCAAATAGAATCATCCTCGATATTCTTTGGACATATGAGTTGTCATATCATTAAATAGTTTTACACATATCATCTTAATTTGTTGCACAGTAAGTCAAGCTGTGAATGCACGAGGATTTATCTGCTATCCTTCATTACATGAGAGTAGAGGTTGCTTACTCATTTTGTCATTGATGGCAGCACCATAATGTCTATTCTGTAGCTCACTTTGTTTTACACGTGTGTGACTGATATGTTCATTTTTAGAGGATTTTGTGATGAAACAGAGTTTATGTTTTCAAGATTTTCGAAATCATATTAATATTCTAAAATTTAGCAGCAGTTTACTACTAAAATGGGAATAAACATCCCTGAATTTTATCATCAGTGCACGTGCACTTCATTCATAGATGTATTTATAAATTCTTTTTACTTTACACTTATTTATGTAGTGTGTGTGTGTGTGTGTGTGTGTGTGTGTGTGTGTGTGTGTGTGCCTATACTGCAACACGTGGAAGCCAGAAGACTAATTATGGGATTCTAGTCTCTCCTTTCAAGTTGTTTGTGTCTGGGGTTGAGCCCAAGTCATTTGTCTTGGTATAGTCACCTTTACTCTTTGAACCCTCTCAATGCCTCACAAATATTATTTTGATTTATTTATTTTTCTAACTAATGAAGCTAAGCATTAAAACATGAATAATGAATGTTTGTGCTTAAGCTCTTACAAATTCATTTCTTGTATTGTACAACTCATATTATAACTTAAAAATGCATTAATTTATTTTAAACAATATTCTTTATATTTTAAGACTACCAATCCTTATCACAACGTTGTAAATATTATTTTTCCTGATATTATAACAACAACAACAATAGTAATTATTATTACTGTAATGATGGGAGTTGAACATGGGGTCTTACACATGCTAGGCAAATGTTCTACCACTGAGCTGTGTTCCCAGTCTTCCTAAGGATGTTTATTTTATTTTCATTTTACTTGGGATGCTAAAAGTTTTATTTGTCCTACTGTTCAGCAAAGGTCATGATGAACTTTACTTATCTTCCTACTCATCGGATTCTGTCTTCCCATACATGGGTGATATCCTTTCTCATATGTGAATGTGCCTTTCCTTAGGGATGACCAGTATTTTACTTTTCAGGGGTTTCAAGTCCCATTAAATAAAAGTAACATTAGTTATATTTATGTCAATGAGAAAATAAATATTCATGGCATGTTGACGTACAAGAACAAAAATCTTGGATAAAAATTCTAGGAAGTCAGAGTCACTTGACTTGAGTACATTTTTGAACATACCTGAGATGGGATTTTTGTATCCCTGAGTAAATCAAACTTGTGTTCAACTCAAGGATTGTTGTAAAACTAGAATGATATCATTGTATAAGACTAACTTGTAAAAAAATCTGCCATATAGTATAGTGTCTTATAGGAAAGGGAGTTTGTAAGTACTTAATACACTTGTCAAGGATGCTATTGATTATATTTTCCAGCAGTGGTTGTATAAGGAAGACTTACGTTTTAGTACAAAAGATTGGGAGTGGGAGTAGTTACAAGATTGAATGTAGAATCTCTTGTCCATTGGGATCCTATAACTTTATATGAAATTGCATCTATTGCCATTATTATAGTTTATTCCTGGGTGTCCACCGACAATTGCAGCACCTTGGGATGCATCTTGAGCTTTCAGCATTGAAAAATTTCAATAACTATGGGCTCTCAAAATTGTATTACTTCATATTTATATATCACTTTTCAGTCTTTCCTGCAAATAGTACTTTAATTGATCTTCACATTGTGTTTGTGAGGAGGTATTAGTAAGAAATAAGTGTTGGGCATGTTTTTCATGTTCAAAAAGCAAAACCAAAACAGCACAAAGGTCACTTGTTCAAACTTAAACAGAATTAAGTGGTGTTCAAGGATGCATAGAGCTAGGAACCTGACATTCTCTTTATGTTTTTAAGTACTTGTTTTCAAAACTAGCAGAAACACCCATATAAGTTTGACTTTGTTATTTGATTAGACTTCTAGGTACCAATCAATCATTTTACCAGATAATGCCTGCAGATCAAGGTTTTCTAAACTTAGTAAAAGCATACCATGATTTTTCAGTTTATGTGTGTTTCCACTAAAGCATTTACAGTTCTTTTTTCTGAAGTACAAAAAAATGTACTTATCTTCTGCTTATATTTTCAAACTATCATATAAGCAAAACTGTTAACTGAGTTGGAAAATTTTATTGCTAACATTTTCCCAGAGAGCTGAAAAAATTTATTACAAGATGTGAACCAAGCTGTTTGTAGATAAAATATTTAGCAAACTATCCCTTGCAACCAAATTATTATTTTAAGAAAGAGCTGTAAATCTGTAGCACAAAGGTTTTGAGGTTGGTCCCATTATGATGTTTTATTGTGTCTCCCTCAGCCAAAGGGACTTCTAAGGTCAACATGAATGATTAAAAGTAGCAGCAAATACATTGGGTGTGGAGATTGTGCTTCCACTTAACAATATATTGATTAGGAGCATGAAAATTGAATATGACAAAATACCTTTATTACTGAAACACACTGAGGTGCACACCTTTAATCCCAGCACTTGGGAGGCAGAGAGAGCATATCTCTGTGAGTTCAAGGCCAGCCAGGGCTACAAAGTGAGTTCTAGGAAAGGCACCAAACTACACAGAGAAACCCTGTCTTGAAAAACCAAAAAAAAAAAAAAAAGATTTTTTTTCTTTAAGATACTTAGACCAAATAGTTCTAGGAATGAGAGATTATTGTAAGAAAACTTACAACAAATAAAGAAAAAGTATCTGGGAGCTGGGATGATGGCTCTGTAGGTAAGAACACTTGCTGTGCAAGCATGAGGATCTGAGTTCAAATCCCCAGAGCCCATGTAATAAATTGGGCATGGTTGCACAAGTGCCTGTAATCCTAGCATTGTAAGCATGAAGGAGTAGAGACAGGAAAATCAATGGCGGTTGATGGCCTACAGCCTAGCTCCCGGCTCAACCTTGTCTCAAAGGAATGTATGGAAAATGATGGAACAGGCCACTGATGTCCTCTACTCACTCCTGCAAGTGTGTACACAGACACACACACACACACACACACCTGCACACATGCATACTTAACATTCATGTACACACAGCTAAAAATTATAACAGGAAAAATATAATAGAATGAATGCTGACAATAGAGTCAGCACATACATTTGTGAGAGGAATATCAACTTAAATTTTAGAAAATAAGACAACATTATGAAAGTCATATCTTTTACTCTATGCCAGGATATATATTACCATTTTCAGGGGGAATTTGCATTGAGAAGGTAAAGACACCATAATTGCATTAATCAATCTTTGTCAATACTCGTGACTGCTGAAATATGCATAGCATTACATATTACTTGGCCAACTCGAGTAGCTGCACCAAAGTTAAATTCTAATATAAGTCAATCACATAACAGGAGTGTGTGTGTGTGTGTGTGTGTGTGTATGACACTAAATGATTGATGACACCTCTTGAGGTCATAATAGAGAAGGATTCCATCTGCAAAGGGGGCCACGGATGGCTTCAGAACAGAACTGGCCCTTGAGTTGGTCCTTAACAGATAACCAGAACTTGAAAACAGGTCTGGTTTGCATCATTTGGTAGGATTCTACCCCAGCACAGCATTTACATGATGGAGAAGTCACACACACATATGGAAGTTGTGTTGTGTTCTCTGCTGGGAATAAAATCTCTGGTGTTGAATTGACCTGTGAGTTCTCTTCACTTGTGGCTATTTGGTTAATAAGAGATGACCTAGACAGTGTCTCAGAATTCTTTTTTTCTTTCAGATTAGCACTCTAAGTGAGGCTTACACATAATTGTAAATATATGCTCTCTCACACACACATATTAAAACTGAGTTTTCAATGATCAGTTTTCGTCTAAAAATGTCCCCAAGCAAGGGTCATTTGACGATAGCATCTGCTTTGCTTTAGCACCTTGTCCACATTTACAAAAAAAAAAAAAAATTTTGTCAATGAAATTTTTATTTCTCTAGAAAAATAAATTTTAGGTTCTTTTTTTCCCCAACAGAGGTTATCACAAGGTCAAAGGAGTTGAAAGGAAAAACAAAGTCAATATATCTTAAAGCTAAAAAGAACATTTTGCTGGAAAATCAGACTTGATGAAAGAAAGCTTTGCTGCAGGACCAGGGCAGGCACTGAGCCAGGCTCCTCCGTGGCCACTCTTTATTCTTATCACATGCTCTGTGGAAAGGCCTCAGACAGGATCAGGGAGGCATTGCCCCTGCACAACTGCATGATGAAATGTTTATATATCAAGGAGAGAGACTGAACTTTTCTCTTTCTGTCCCCCAAATGCTCAGCAAAACTCCTCTATGGTTGATGATTGGCTGATTTTACATTAAGACATTGATCCAAAGAACTTCAGATGTTAGCTCACTATTTGATTCCTAAGAAATATCCAAGGCTCCAAGGCTTTGATCCCTGTGACTGAATTTTGTTTCATTTTTCACTGAGAAATCTAGTTGTACTGACCCCATTTATATTTATGATATATGCTAAGATTTATGATGTGAGGAATTCACATGATCAAACAGTATAATAAAAGTGTCAGCATGTACAGATGTCTATAACCTTACATACTCATATATATAACAAAATTATTCCATTTAAAAGTTTCCACCCACCTATCCATTCATTCATTTCTTCTGTCCACAACAATGCCAATTGCAATTAAAATTATGATCTTAGAATCTCAAGATTTTATATTTTTTCATAGCAGAATTTTTTCTTCCAAAACAAAAATGTTACATTTGCGTTTTCAGTCAGTAATGGGGTGACATTGTGCCCAATGAAAGGACCATAGAGAATCTCCAGGCACTCCTATGTTGGTGTTTTATTATAAAGATTTTTGGTTAATGTTACTTCTTGCCTAAAAGTTTTTGGTGGAGGAGGCTTTTGTGCATAATTGTGACTTGACATATTCCCATATTTTTGTACTCACAACATAAGAAATTTCACCACCTTCTATACAGCTTGATAGGCTCTTCTGTAATCTGAATGAAACACAAGCAATGCCATTTTTAATGAGATCCTATCCAATCTAAACTTCTAACATTAAAATACTGTTTGCGTTTTTAATACTTACCTATGTAATTGAAGTAAGGAAATATACTTTAAAAATCATCAGTGACCTTTACTTGAAAATCTCATGTATGTAGAGTTTATAGAAAATTATCCAGCCATGACCAAAATATTGTCTCACTAACTTGTGGTGATATTCTATTTGTGCCAGACAGTGGTGGCACACACGCCTTTAATCCTATCACTCGGGAGGAAGATTCATCTGGATCTCTGTGAGTTCAAGGCCACACTGGGAACAGAGCCAGGCATGGTGGCACATGCCTTTAATCCTAGCACTTGAGATCTCATATCTTTGCTTGGGAAGGACACAGGCCTTTATTCCCAGGAAGTGATGGCAGGAAGCAGAAAGGTATATAAGGTGTGAGGACCAGGAACTAGAGGATTTGAGCAGTTCAACTGAGACCCTCAGAGGTGAGGACTCAGAGGCTTTCAGTCTGAGGATTCGTGGAAACAGGATTGGCTGAGGCGTTGGCTAGGTGAGGTTGGCTATGGCTTGTTCTGCTTCTCTAATCTTTCAGCTTCCAAGCCAATATTTAGATCAGTTTTTTTTAATTAATAAGACTTTAGCAATTTGTTACTAACTAACTAACTAACTAACTAACTAACTAACTAACTAACTAACTAACTATTTAGTTCATTTAAGAGAAAATGCCTTTTCATAGCAAAATGGCACTTTAAAGAATGGTTCTCAACCTTCCTAATGCTGTAACCCTTTAATACAGTTTCTGATGTGGTAACCCCCCAACCATAAAATTATTTTGCCACTACTTCACAACTGTAATTGTGCAGATTTTAAGAATCATAATGTAAATATCTGATATGCAGGATATCTGGTATGTGATCCTTGTGAAAAGGTCATTCACCCGTCCAAAGGGATCACAACCCACAGGTTTAAAACTGCTTCAAAAGAATCATTGCAATGCCATAAAGTAATTCCCTTTGCTTAATTCCTTGAGCCATGTAAGAAAGAAGCAGATTAATGAAGTCTAGAAGAGAAGCTATTGGCTGATGAATGATTGAGAGTCAATTTTCTCCAGGGAAATGCCACCTTAAAAAAAAACCCACTGTGAATTCTCTAGTCTTTGTTTAGAATATTTTCTTCTTGCATGTATAGTCTGTGATGTGATGCTGTTGACCAAATTCTGTAGTGAATATTATATCCATGGTGAATGAAAAGGAACTAGAGGCTTTTGAGCAGTTCAACTGAGACCCTCAGGGGTGAGGGTGTATTCTGTTTTTTTCAGATTATCCACACACAGGAGTATACGAATAAGGACTGGAATCAGGATAACAAGTGGCAGAAGTAATGTGGGCAGAGAATGTGATTTGTGAATTGGGAAGGGGATACGATGATAATGGGTGGCTCTCCTGTGAAGCTCAGAGCTTATCAGAGCATATGGCGTTCCGACTTTTTCCAGCATTAGTCTTCTTCGGAGACTCCTGTACGCTGTGGTCCTACATGTTCTGCTCTTCTTCCTCCTCATAGCATCACCATGGCAGAAGTAGGAGTCAGTTAATTTCCCCCTGAAAACACATCTTTTGTAATGCACTTTGAAGGCCTTATCCTATTATTACTTAGATATTCTAACAAAGAATGTTACCCATTGAATAGGTCTTAAATTGTCTGAGCCTCCCTTCTAAGATTCTAATGATTACCGTGATTATTTTAAGATGGGTGACAGGTCCATTGTTATAGATTAAGGTGTACTTTGGAATCCTTTTTGAAGAGATGAAATTTTTGTCCCTCAGCGTTACCATGGGCAAAATAATAAAAGAACAAATGAACAATACCAAGGCGCTGAGTTGTATCAAAAGTCTTACCTTGTTTCTCAGTTACAATTACTAGGATGTATGGAACAATCCATCAGAAAAACTTACAAATTTGTTCATACTGTGTTATGATATTACTGAAATGACCAAGTATAGGAAGAATTATTATGTGTCATTCAAATCTGTAAAAGCAGAACATGGTTAAGTCTTATGAAAGGGGTTGATTTCAGTGTGGCTCACCATGCAGAACTGGTTGCATTCTTTAATAATGAAGCTCAAGAAAGTTTTTTTTCCAGAAAATCATATCGATGTTAGCATCAACTAACAGATATTTTGTGACATTATAAATCTATTACTGAAAGTTGGTCAAACAGAATTTTTAAAATATATACATTTATATTTATTGATCAGATTAATTTTAAAGCAAATTTCAACCAGAAGTAAAAGCAAATCCAAACTTTGATAGGAGAAAATAAATGATGTTTGCACAATGTTGGTAAAGGATATGTTACATTTAACTGGAAAAAATAATTGAAGAATAATTAGCAAGTCAATAATTTTTTTGCTAAAAGCAGATATAGGTATTGGTTATTGAGAAGAATAATGCTAAGAATCGTGTACTGTGGATGTTAGTCATAACTAAAATATTGGCAGTAGCTAATAATAAAAGGAATAATAACAACAGCAGTGTTACTTTTATTGTGCTAAATGGTAAGTTGATGAAAGCTCTCTATATAAGAAGCTCTGCCACTGTTCAAGAATAACCCCTGGCATTGGCTATACATTCTAATATTCATCTTGTGGGTTTTTGAAAGCACATTTTCACTATGTAACCCAGGACAACTTGTGACTCACTGTGTAGCCCAGTCTAGCCTTGAAATTACACAATTTCCTGCCTTTCCCCTGGAGTACTAGGATCCCAAGGCCTTCTCACTTCACATGGCTTGAGTCTTTTAATATTTGTCATTCTATTTTAGGTAGGTAGGAGGAAAAATGTTTATATATATCCCAGCCCTTCTATATGTGTGGCTTTTGTAAGATTATTCTTGGATTTGAGTGTGTGTGTTGACTTCATGATTATGAATACAAAAAAATGAGAAAGTGAGGGTTAGGAGATGAGAAATGTAAAATAAGAAAGTATTAGTAAAATTTCCTTGGATCAGCAGTCTGAGCACTGGATTATTTGCCAATGTTTTTATTGTTAGAATTGGTCCTTTTCAAAGGCTGAGGAGAAAGATTATTAAGGCAATGTTAGACTTAACTAACCAATTCATTGCTATCCACTATCCACTATGAAGAAGACATTGTCAAAGTATGTTGGAGAAGTATGCTCCTTTCCAGATGTGCTTATTAAGAGCTATCATGAGTATGGCAGTATCAGGCCTCTCAAATATATATTTTAGGTAAGATTGCATTCAGGTACCAAATCTGCAGGGTCAACACTCAGGTCAAGAGTTCTACCATGATGAGTCTAAATAATGTAACTCATTTTTCTTTTCTAAAACATCTGCTAAATTTTAAACATAAGACTGGAATCTTTTTGAACAATAGACCTGGTTGTAACAATGGAAGACTTCTCTCCCCCTCCCCCTGACCCCCCATCAAGGAATTAAGGAGACTGTTCAGATGTCAAAGTGGTATTTTCTTTGGAGAGATCATGGGAAGAATCACAGCATCTCTTTGCTGGCACAAAACTTAATTGGCTGCTTGGTCTCCTTGGATATAGACAGAGAAAGATGGGTGAAACAAGAACACAAATTTATAGTCATTCCACATCTTCTTTGAATTCCAACGGACAGGTTTGATCCTACCAGCCCCTTGCAGTAGACCTTTCATCTTGATGGAAGAAGAAGGTTGGGAGTTTTTTCATGAGCACTGACAATCTTTTATTCATTTGTTTTACATTTATTTATTTATGAGTGTAAGTACATGTGTGCATGTGTGCATCTGTGGACGCAATGATGCATACGTGCAAGTCAGGGAACATCATGTGGAGGTTGGTACTTTCCTTCCACCATGCGGGTCTGGGGATCGAGCACAGCTTGTTGGGTTTGGAAACAAGTGCCTTTACCCACTGTTGCATCTCATTCAGAATCATCAGCAATTCCTTCTAACATATATATATATATATATATATATATATATATATATATATATATATATATGTGTGTGTGTGTGTGTGTGTGTGTATGCATATGTATATATATATATATATATATATATATATATATTTTTTTTTAAATAAAACTTGCAGTCAACAATACATTTTTCTGTTTTTTTTTTAAACTATTCCTTTCCCTCTTTCTTTGCCTGGGAAAAGTTTCCTCCTCCCATAATTTGAACTATGGCAATCCTGTGTTCTCATCTGAATTAGTCTTGCCTCTTGTTCCTCCTCAGGTAAAGCTCACTCCTTGGTGACGCAACACTTATCACTTATTGTGGTACTGAGTCACCTGCCTTCCTGAGCTAGCATTACAGACTTTGTGAGGACAAAGAATGTATCACATACAACTCTGTAGCTTCAGTGGCTTCTGTAATGTTTGAGAGACTCTAAATGTTTACTTAATAGACTAGAGATAAGCAATGCTTGGGTTTTATTAAAGACTTACAACTTTAAATTTAGAAAAGATACTCAAGATCATGTCCCAATCTTTTTTTTTTTTTTCTGAGACAGGGTTTCTCAGTGTAGTTTTGGTGCTTGTTCTGGATCCCACTCTGTAGACCAGGCTGACCTCAAACTCACAGAGATCCACTTGGCTCTGTCTCCTGAGTGCTGGGATTAAAGGCATGTGCCACCAGCGCCTGGCCCCCAATCTTGAATTATGTATAGGAGCTAATTGATTTCAACATCAGACCAAGATTGAATTCCAAGTCAGGATAAAAAAAATTGTGAGCTGAAGAATTTTTGTTTGCCTTGCAGTAACTTGATATATTGCTGAATATTCAGAAAGACAAAGAAGAGTAGAAATGATCAATAGTAAAAAGTTATAAAAGTTTGAGTATCAGGATGAACATCTCAGGAAGAGAACTTGGAATCTGATGCCTCACCATTTTTCCTCCCTCCTTGCACTGTTCCAAATCTGGCTATGGGGTATCTTTGTACTTACTGTCCATCCTGGGAACAAGCACTGATGAGCTTTAAAGATTACCGATAGAAATTTTACCTACTGAGAATCTGTAAGTGATAGGTGATTTCCTATATATTTCCCTGGTGACAGAAATTATAGCATAATGTGTGTGCTTTTTATGAAAATAGTTACTGTCATCTTAATTAGCTGTCAATCTAATTCTTTTCTTGGGCTCTTTTATGGCCAAATCTTTCTCATAATCATTGAGATTTCAAAAGTCAGGCAATATATATAGCTATCAAAGGGAAGGATCAAATAATGGTCAGTGTCTGCACTGTGTCAAATTGATGTAAATCTAAGGACTACTTCATTACAAAGCAAACATTTTTATGAGGTTAAATATATTTAGTTTTACTTAGGTCCATTGAGTTAGGAATATAAATTGTAAGACATAGTAGTATTTTAAGCATAATTATTATCTGGACTCTAGACAGAACAAAATTAATATGCTCTGTGGAATATTAAATCTCTTCTATGGCTTATTCAGCAAAGACATTGAAAAACCTATTTGTATTTTTGGAATGTGATAGTCTTCCTCTTTAAAAAGATATTTTAACTGTACATAGTTTGAATGAGTAATTCACAGCCTCCTAAATTTAGGCAGAGTCTTTATCAATATGCAGAATATTTTAAGAAAAACAAAACAAAACAAAGCATGATAAATAAGACCATCTTTATCTATCTGAAACTCATGTAACATTGCAACCAAGAGAAAATTTTTGTTAAACATGTTGAGACATTTTTCTATTGAGAAATTTAGGCTAAGCTAATGCAAATCTCATCTAGCTAAAAACATGAGAATGCACACACAATCATAAAAAAATCTGGGCTCATAAACTGATGTTGAAATATTCAAGGATCAAATTTTCTTTTTAGCAGATTTAAGACAACCAATAATTTATTCACCAATTAAATTTATTTTTTAAGCTTATTTAGAGTCAGTATTTTGTCATCAGTGTGGTAGCATTTGTTTGAAGGCAGCTTAGAGAAGTGTACAAACAGTACATACCCAGGGTAGATAATAGAGGAAAGAACAGCAGCTCCCCAATGGGGACAGGAGCTTAGGTCACCATTCTTCCTACATCTGCAGAAACTCTCAGCAAGAAAACCCAGTCTCCTAACTAGTCTGCAAGTTATATTTATTTGGCAATTTTGAAAGATTTGTGTCTGAATACCATGTCAGATCAAAGCTATTTCAAGACCTGCAGTTCAAAAATCTTGACTGAAATAGTTTAGAAGTTCTGGTTCAAACTGAGAAGGGGAAGAGAATTTCAAGTTAGGGTTGTCGTTCCCAGGCACTCTGTGAGTTGGCAAGAAAAATTCAAGTTCTACAGATGTGTTTCTGAAAAGCTAATAAAAATAATCTCCTGTATATAGGATTTACTTGATGTTTTTTTCCTGTCTGTTTTCCTTTTTAATGCTTTAACTGTTTCAGATCTTTTTGTTTTCCCAAATGTTCTCTATTTTCAAGACTTCAGCAACATAGCGAGGTTACAGTATCTAAAACACCTGCATTTAAAAACAGCTCTCCTCAAGGGCTCAGATATATGTCTTATTTGTCTTTTATTTAAAGTTACAGAAAAAACCGTATTCTTTTCACTGTTATATCTTATTTCTTTAAAGATTAGTTTGTACCACTTACTTTGGCTTTAGTAGTAGAGGTTAGTATCTTTTAAAACTTTCTTAGCCAAATCAATTTAGTAGCTGAATCAAATCAGATAGTGTAGCAGGATTCTTAAAGGTACTTATCAATAAAATCAAACCCGAGGCGAGTTATTGGGGTCCATGCTGGTAGATCAGAGAGACAGAACAAGCCACAGCTATCTCACCTCACCGGATCCTCAGCTGGTCTTGACTCCTCTGAGTCCTCATCCGGAATGGGTCTCAGCTGAATTACTGCTCAAAAGCCTGAATGTTTAACCAGCCAAATGCTTAACCAGTCAAAAGCTTCTAGTTTCTGGTCCTCACGCCTTATATATCTTTCTGCTTTCTACCACCACTCCCTGGGATTAAAGGCTGGCTTTCTGGGATTAAAGGCGTGTCACCATGCTTGACTATTTCCAATGTGGCCTTGAACTCACAGAGATCCAGAGGGATTTCTATCTCTGGAATGCTAGGATTAAAGGTGTGAGTGCCACCATTTTCTAGCCTTTGTATCTAGTGGCTGTCTGTTCTCTGACCCCAGATAAATTTATTAGAGTACACAATATTTTGGGGAACACAATACCACCACAAGATAGCACAATTATTTTTTTACGACAGTGCTCAGCACCATCATGAGTTCTGTAATTCAATCAAATGCTGTGGGTATCGCTCTGCATGCTGTGAATGTGTTGCTCTGACTTGGTTGATAAGTAAAATGCTGATTGGCCAGTAGCCAGGCAGGAAGTATAGTATAGGCGGGATAAGCCGAGAGGAGAATTCTGGGACAAGGAAGGTGGAGTCAGGAGTCACCAGCCAGACACAGAGGAAGCAAGATGTAAAAGTACAAGTAAGCCACAAGCCACGTGGCAACTTATAGATTAATAGAAATGGATTAATTTAAGATATAAGAACTAGAGAGCAAGAAGCCTGCCACGGCCATACAAATTATAAGTAAAATGTCTCCATGTGTTTACTTGGGTCTGAGCGGCAGCAGGAGCCGGGTGGACACAGGAAAACTCCAGCTACAATCAAATGATGTTTAGTCACAGGTAAGAACAGCTACAATGGGCAGCAACAGAGGAGCAGAAGAAACAAGGACAGTGTGTGGCTTCACAGCTGCTGTCGCTGCATCAACAGTGTTACATGTTAATACCAAGCTAGCATTTTGCATCTGCCATTCTATTAGCCAGCCTTTGCTTCCACAGATGTTCAGTTATTACTCAGGTTAAAGGATGCGATGGACACAATTACTCTTAAGGTGTCTGCTGATTCACTGGAGTTTGGTGAGTTCTGTACGGTTTCAGTAGAGAGCATTGCCTGTTGCTACCCTTATTCTTTGAAAATGGACACATCATGCACCACGGTGCATGGGGTAGTTATCAATGAGAAGGGACTCTGTACATAACCACTTAAGATTATGTAGGTACCCATTTGAGACTACAGAAGAAAGAAAATTGTTTCCTGGATTGTTTACTTACTTAAAAAAGCGCAACCAAAGTAACACAATGTTTTCTAGGCCAGACTTTGTTCATCAAACAGCTAAGCCTAAGAAGAAGAGATGAAACTGTTTATGGGACACCACTTCAATAAGTGTACAAGACTGTGATGTCCCCCCCGCCTTTTTTCTTTTTTAAGTGCTATCAAGGCGTCCTTTGTGTTAGAAGAGACCCCACCTGGCATTATGCAATGCCTTTACTTATATCAGGTCATTTTCAGGGTCAAACAGCAGCTATAAAAAGGGTTCCATGATCTGTCTCCTTAAAGTGGGACACAAGTACCCTAAGTAAATGGCCTGGAGTTACACAAATGGACAATATTAAATGTATGACTCAGTCCCTGTCCTGTAAGCCTTGCTTTCTTCTATACCATGAAACTGTATTAAAGGCACGAGAATCATGCAAATGTGAAATAAAGTTCTGAGCCAATTTGTAAAAAGCATGTCTATAGCTCAGAAAATTAACTATTAATTTTACTGCAGGTATACATATTGACTTGGTGTGGATGTATTCAATTGTCCCATGAGTATGCTTTAGAGTCAAACTAAAAAAAAAAAGTTTTTTCAAAGAATAGTTGTATTCTACTTATTTCCCATACTGTTTTAGTTGTAGTTGTAATTAATAAAGTTATTTTCTTTATACTCAATGAAAACACATCAACTTTGTAACATTTGTATATAAAGTATGTATTCTATGCATTTATGCACATATTATCTTTATTACTGATTTTATATATATATATCCTCTTGAGAAGTGTGTGCTCAGTAGAGCCAGGACTAACTATCCTTTTCTTGTATGTATGCATCTCCTAACACCCATGTTTAGTATATATTTAAATGTTTTTGTAACCAACTCCATATACATTGAGAAAAGAGAATATGTATAGGATTTATTCTGAATCCTATTGTGCATATTTCACCTTGGCAAGAAAAAATGAATTAACAATGCATATGTCAGGATGGGGATGTTCTTTCCAACACATTTAATTGTTGAAAGAGCCTGCCTTTTTGATTTTTAGCACCTTACTTAGAGTTTAGAATGACCATGCTGTCAGTAGAAATCTAGTATCAAAATGTATCCTTTCCTGGTAAACTCTAGCTATCCAGAATATTCTTATTATAACATTAATTTCATAGTTTTATTGACATATAACTTAGCAAATGATTATTTTCACATTTCTGTGCACAAATCAATGTATTTCATAGAGATAACCATATTAGTCTCATTTGTTATAACGATGATGATTATTAATACTCTGTGTGATATGCATGCATGTACAGGACTGTGTGCTTGTGCATGCTGGGCATACACATGAGAAAGTCAGTGTTAGGTGTCTTTCCCTATCACTCTCCATCTTAGTTTTTGAGACAAAGTCTTTAATTGAATCTAGAGTTCAGCACATGGTGGAACTGGCTGGGGAAAGTTGCCCCTGGATTCCTCTGTTCAGTCCTCTCCATGCTGGGTTTATAGGTGTGTAATGCCACACCCAACTTCTTATGTGAGTTCTGGAGATCAAGCTCAGGTCTTTTTGCTTAAATAGCAAACACTTTAACCCCTGAGGCCTCTCCTTGACACTATTATTTTTGTTATTGTTGTTATTTATTTCTCTATATGTAATAATAACAATCACTGAAAAGAGACCGTGAATTTAGGAGACAGAAAGGGAGGGATGTGGGAGGGTTTGGAGGGAAGAAGTAAGGGAAGGGAGAATTTCATTGCAATTAAAATTTTAAAAATGCTAAAGGACTTCATTAAAAACAAGAGATCCAACCCCAAAACCTAAATAAATTGAATCAGTGCATATTCACCACAGTAATTACTAATCTTCGGATTGTTTGACTCCTCACTGGGGACTCCTTAAGTCCTTGTAATTTAGTTTTATTTTTTCATTGAAATCCATTTCTTTCAAGATTGATAAACAAATGTCATATTTTCATTTTTGGAGCATCAATGCTACCTTATGAAAAGTAAAGTTATTAAATGGAAATCACTAGACATTATAAAGTTGGCTTTTGTGTCTTGTAGAAATACACACAATGTTGAAATTTTGTCAGTGTTTCCTAGAAATTTCTATATGTTGATGCTGTACTATGTATGTATAGTAGAATGTTCATATTTACATTCTAATTTTCCCATAATGCATAAAAACATTTGACTAGATTAAAATAGTAACTAATATACTTTAATAGAGTTAAATCCATAAAATTCAAATATAAACTTTTAAATTGAAAACTTTAAAAAGTATTTATTGGCCATCAATGTTTATTGTTTTGAGCAGTTTCTTCGTTTTATTGATTGATTTGCTGATGGGCAGTTTTGCTTTGTTGCTGTTTAGTTCTTGCATTTCTGCATAGTTTCTAGATATTAACCTCTATTTGCAGTAGTTGGTGAAGAATTTCTCCTATTCCATGGGCTGTCTGTTTATTCCGCTGATGGTTTCCTATGTTTTTTAATTTTATACAATCCTGTTTATCAATTCTTGGGCCCCTTTTATCTGTTATTAGCTGTTCAGAAAGTTCTTGTCTATGACTGTTATGTCAGAGTGTGGGAATAGGAAGAAGTGAGGAAAAATGGGCCTCAGCAACAACAAACTATGTTTGAGTGCCATAGTGAAACTCAGTACTTGGTATATTAGTTTAAAATATGTTAAAAAGAAAAGCATTTGAGCATTAAAGAAATCTTTATAATGAACACAAATCAGTTTGGTTAGCCAGTTTCCAAAAGGACGATATATCTTGTCATAAGAAATCAACTCCAGAGTGATAATTGAGTGCTATTTTTATTGTCAACTACATTTGAAATTGTCTATTTTTACTGAACAATTTCCACTAGTGAAAATAATAGAAGCAAGACGTCTCAATGGGAAGACACTTATATTGCCTTTTAATTACAATGAGAACTTCTAATCAGGAAGGCTATTTCTGTATTCGTTCTATAAGAGTTATGATTTAAAGAAGCATTTATTAGAACTTCCTCTGTAGTTACTGGACATTTAATTTTCTAAGAAATATAATCCAGTATAATTCATGCTTTTCCCAAAGAAGTGAAAAGATGTCATTACAATTTCAATAAAATTGAAATGCTTTATTAAAACAGTCACATTCATGATGTAGTTCTGAAGGATGAAAGGTAAAAGATGAACTGAGAGATAATGGCATTAGAATCTGTTAAATTCTGACAGAGGGGTGTCTTAGTTTGGTTTCTATTACTGTGATAAAGATCATGAGCAAAAGCACCTTGGGAAGAAAAGGGGTTACTTGGCATAAATATCTCAAGTCACAATGCATTGGGGAAAGCCATTACGGGAACCTGCATGCTGGAATTGAAGCTGAGGTCATAGAAGAATGCTACTCACTGGCTTGCTCCTCATGGCTGTGCATGAATTTTTAAATAACCCAGGGCTACCTCTCCAGTGGTGGAACTGCCATATAGTAACCTACATTTTCCCATGTCAATCATTAACCAAAAAATGCCCCCACTGACTTGCCTATGGGCCAGTTTGATGAAGAGAACACCTTAATTGAGATTTCTCCAAAATATGTCTAGATTTGTGTCAAGTTGACAGAGCCAATCAGCACAGAAGACTGAAACAGTGCTTCAGGGCAGTGTAGCAAAGGAGCAGCAGAAGAAAGGTGCTAATGAAATGTTTCAAAATCGAACTCAGTGGAGATTATGCACATCTGTATCATCCTTGATTCCTACGTTTCATTTTTCTCTCTAGTTATTGAAATCAGACAAAAATTTCCAACCAGATGGACAGTTTTTCATCATATTTTTATTATGGTCACCTATTGTTAAAATCCTTTTTATAATATTGAGGGATTTTGCAATTATCTAGATTTTGTTGTGATGTTTTAACATTCATCCAAATCAACAGAATGAATTTGAGGGTGGGGGGGATAGTAATAGAAAGTGAAAATGAACTCATTGGCAAGTTGAAGAAATGTAGGCATCCGTGATCAGCCTTGCCTCACCATCTCATTTTTTTCTGCTCTTTCTTATCTGCCTAGACATGTCCAGTATAAATTATGAAGGCATTTGTTTTAGATCTGGCCCATTGGATTGCTATACTGCCCAGATGTATAATAAGAATTCTTAGGCTTTCAAGCACTTCATATTGGCGACCAATGATTGCTTATTGAATGGAAGTTTCAGCTGTCTTCAGCCCACAAGTGACAATCAATTGCCTGTCTTCTGTTTTACCCTTCTAGCACTGCCCCAGCATCATCCCCAGCCCATTACTACCACATGCCTGCTGCCCTCACTCTCTGTATTAATGGTCATCATTACCTGTGGGGTCATTGCCCTTCTAGAGTCAGACAAAGCAAGCTGTGAGAATGGGAAGTCCTTTTATTTGGCCACAAGAGAAGCTGGGGTATGATACATAAGTTGAATGTTTAATTACATTATCATTCCTAACCCATACTATTTAACTCAAGCCAGAGTTTTAATTCAATTCTGTTGCCCGTGATTTATTATTACCTGCATGCCAACATTTCACCAGCTCTAATGATGCCACATCTGATCCTAACTCCTTGTCCACTCTTTCAGATCCCTTCCTCCATTCTGTGTTCCCATCTCTTTACTCTCTAATACTTTTCTGTTCCTAGAACAACCTGAGACATTGTGTTGTCTTATTCTCTCTTGGACCATGGAACCCAACATTTGTTTTGTAGATGAAATCATGTCTTACTACAAAATTCAGAGGTTAAAGCCATAAACCATTTGTTACTGTATTTGGAGGTAGGATCTCTAAGAGCAGAGTTAGATTAATGAGGTCACAGGAAGACTATCCAAGAAGGCTGGGTCCATACAGGAGGAGGAAGAGATTATGGAGCACTCATCCACTGAAATAGGAGACAGGGAGAAAGCAGCTATCTGTAAATCAGGAAGTGGCTTCCCCTCTCGCTACACCTTCTAGCAGCTTCAGGACCATGAGAACATAAACTTCTGGATTTTGTTTAAGGTGGTATTCCATGATGGCATCCTAAACACATTAATAATCAGGTTATAGCTTATTTTCTCCTTTTTTTTTTAGCCTTAGTGGCCAAGTGAAAGGACTTTCTTGAGATTATCTTTAGTTGGTATTACTTTCTGTCACCATTTCTGAGAAAGAGACAATTTTTCACTTTCTGGCCTGCTGTTACATTCATCTCACCATTTTAAAACTTCCTCATTTGAAGTAACAACTTTCATCCCTATGGTCAGTGTGTAAATTCAAGGTCCACCATCTTATTGAAGTTATTCAAGAATTTCTCAGTCTCCTTCATTCTTTTTTGTTAACAATAGCCTTTTCCAACTAGGTTTCTTTTAGATTTTTTTTCTTCCATTTTACCCCGTGGTGAGATCCTATGGTCTTTGAACACAGGCTTCCAATCCTACTGGGTAAGAATTAGGGTAGAGTACATGACACAAGTTAACCAACAAAGCAGAACACAAAGCATGGTTTCAAGTCACTATTCCACCGGGACCCTTTCCATTAAAGGAAACCTAGACAGAACAGTCACGAAAAAGATAAGGATGCCTCTCAAGGTCAGCAGCCACATCAATGCCTGCACAGAGGCAGCTGCAAGCACCCATAGAAGTGTCTGGAAAACCGTGAGTCACAAATTGCATCCCATCCACCAGATGAGAGTTATCAGCTAATGAGGTCTGAGTCATGTCAGCAAATCAGCTCTCCCGTCACTACTGCTGCTGGGGGAAAATGTACGAAATTCCAGGAAAAAGAAGTGAACAAAGATTTACAGAGGAAGACCTTAAGGTCTTGGTTTTTGCCTTGTTAAACTATATTATCTATGAACATGAATCTTTAAATTATTTTTCATATATGTGTGTGTGTGTGTGTGTGTGTGTGTGTGTGTGTGTGTGTGTGTGTGCTATGGTGTATATAGAGAGGTCAGAAAACAACATTGTGAAGTAATTTCCATGCTTTTGTCTTTAGACTATAGTAGTAATTACACTGGTTTAGTAAAGTGGTGGTGGTTAGTTCTTCTCCAAGATCCACGAGTTCACTAGTACAACTTCTGTACCAAAGGCCGAGTGACCACTCAGGGAGAGGGCCCGAGGGACTGACAGAGTGTAGGAGCCAAATAAACAGGAAGTTTAGTATCTCCTACGAATTTCAGAAACCACACACATAAAAGTATTGCCAACAGGACTGCCTACACATGAGCTAAACGAGGAGGACACCAAAAGGCACGCTAATGCCGAAGGTAGTGGGAGGTGCTTCAAAGTCCCCAGTTCTACATAAAGATGTGTGATCTCTCTGTGTGTAACATTATATAGACTGGGAAGGATGTATTTATATATTTAGAATATTTACATAACACAACCAACCCACACAACTCCCCCCCCACACACACATCAAGAATTAATGAAAAAGTCCATGAATTTGGAAGAGAGCAAGGGTGATTATATGGGAGGGCTTGGAGGGAGGGAAGGCAAGAAGGAAATGATGTAAACATAATCTCAGGATATAAAAAGTTATTTAAAATATGATAGAAAACGTCAGAACACACTATAACAGACCATTTTTAATTGGATTCTTATGTATAGGAGCTTATATGCATATATATTATTACTATTCTTTAGATGCCTAGTTTCTTTCCTTTCTTTTTCTCTTGTATTGAAAATAGATTTTTTTCATACGATATATCATGATTATGCTTTCTCTTCCCCCAGTTCCTCCTCACCTGCTTTCCCATCAGGATCTATATCTTTTCTGTCTGTCGTTAGAAAGAAAGACTGACTTCTAAGGAATAAAAGTAAGGTTAAAATAAGATAAAAGCAAGACAAACAAGGCAGACTGGGACAAAACAAACAGAAGGAAAAGAAAAAGTATGAGGAACACACAAGACAGAAAGGGTGTGGATTCAGATGCGAGGGGGGTTGCTTAGGATCTCTGGGAGCTGCGGGAGGCCAAACCATAATCAGAATATGTAATATGAGAATATATATATATCAATAAAACAAAAACCAGCCAGTCAAACAAAACCCAAACATTTCAGTGAGAACACCTGTCAGAACATGAAACTGATGGGATGAAGCTCTGGGACACTGACTGGTGAGACCCCTACAGATGGGGAAACCTCTGGTTATTTACTGATTTTGGAAGTTTAAACATAAAAGACTTCCATTCATCCTCTGGCAAAAGCGCGGCAGTGGATAAGCTCAACAGAAGGTAGCTCTGTATGCGGAAGCATGAGTGGAAACTGGACTAGTCTGGCGATTTCTTCAGCATTTTGTCTTCCTCCTTGGACTTCCTTTGCCTACCCATTTAAAGGCATTTGGTTCTCTGTTTTCCCCCTCGATATAGATGATGTATTTCTCACACATGGGGAGTCATCTTGGTCTTCCTAGAACCTCACAGTTGAGAACCTTTACTTGCTTGTTGGAAAATACATATTTATTGAATGGCAGACTTTCACGTGACCTGTGATGATATTTGCAATTCCGGCATGGTGGCAGATGTTTGTGGTGCCCTGGCTTCGGGGTTAGGCATGAGAATGATCACAACCTTGAGACTTCTTAGTGAGACCCTGTCTCAAAACATTTCTCTCCAAAATATCATAAAAGAAAATCAGAAGTTTGCTGAACAGAGAAGAAATATAATCACATGGAATTTATTTTATTTATTTATTTATTTATTTATTTATTTATTTATTTATTTATTTATTTATTTATTTTTAAGAATCCCATGAATCCCTTTCTGACCTCTAGGGATGAGGATTATTTTTTTCAGTTCTAATCTTTTCAAAAGTTTACTGCATTTAAAGAAATATTTACATTTGTCAAATCGAAAATGAAAAAAAAGATTGTCTGATATGCAATAAATTATTGACTATCTTGCATGACTGGTTTGCTTAGTATTCCTAAAATTTACCTTTTTTTTTCCAAGCAAAGGAAAACAAAAACAAGAAATCAAAATAATATAGCACAAAGCCTAACTAAGATCTGGCCATTGTCAAAAGAGCTGAAGTCTGAAAAGACAGAAATAAATGTTTTTTTTGTGTTGTTGTTTGTTTGTTTTTTTTTAAATGTACAGGAAACCCTAAAGGACAGAAAGTTCACAGTCATTTGCTCTCATTTAGCTAAGAGCATTTCACATCAATTTTTAAAGAAAACTCTTTGGTATTAAGACTGTAGCCATTCACATTGTGGGTGTCATTTTAGAGAATGGATGGCTGACTCTATGTTTGAGTGTCTACATGTGGAAAGAGACTCTGTCTTTCCTTGAGGGTCAGCTCTGTGCAAGCCCAAGAGTATATATTAAATGCAGTATTTTCTAGCTTTATTAAATATTCAATAGTTTTCCTTCTGTTACCTCTGTATCAAGGGCAAGGCCTGTAAACCTTGTTCCTGAAGCCCTGAAATGAGCTAAATAATCTATGAAAACATCACTTCTTCCACCAGCAAGAGGTTAGAATGGAAATATAAAGGGAAAGGAATGATCCAGCTCACACTTGTCCATTCATAGGTTTTACAATTTTCCAGTCTTTAGTGGCCAAATATGTACTTTATTTTACCTACATGCTCATTTCCTTAGTTTGCTCCACATATGGGAAACAAGAATTTAATTATTGTACTTTTACTTTATAAGAACTTTGAAGAATCCATAAGACAGTGAGGAAGAAAAGCCTAGGATTTCTCATTCTCCAGTTTTATTATACCTTATCTTTCAATAACCAACGTTTAATATGTGTCTTTGCACATGTGAATAAAATATTGTTTACAAGTATAGTCTAGCATTTATGTTCTAAGTCTTTATGTTCAGTAGAGTGAAAAATTATTACTTAAAAGGACACATTTAGAGATAATATAGCTGTTATAAGGCAGGCAGCTTTATTCTACTCTCCAAACCTGAGTTTGGTTCTCTGTAAGATGTTATTAAAGCAATTTGCTATGCTCTTTGTCCAGAAGATTTAATGAAATAAAAGTTTATTGTTAAGAGATATATATGTTCTTTGAGTTTTGCCTAGTTGATATTATTATTAGTGTCACTTTTAGAATTTAAAAATGCATCTTGGTTTTTAACATCATTCTTTTCCTTACGTCAGGATAGAGTTTCTACTGGCAAGGTAAAGTTATTGCTAGCTTTGTCCTTACCAGTGGCACATGCATGAATTTCTTAATTTCCTGATCTTCTAAGTTCAACAGACTGATTTTGAGGAAATTAGCCAAGAGCAATAACAAATAATACATAGATACTATGGCTCTGTCAGGTTACATTAAAAAATATTATTTTGACATTATTTTAAAAAGAGTATTATTTCGACAATTCTAGACATAGTATTCAGAAACATTTGACATTCAGAAACAAGATTATTTCCTACTAATGTCTGAAGTTTAAACCCAAAAATGTGACCAAACACTGACATCATCTGTGTAGCTTTTCTGTTAGAATTAACACATTATTTTTAGGAAAGACAAAAAAATGAAATATTGTGATGACTTGTGGTAATCTCTCTGTACTGTTGTGTGCACAGTAAAGTTTGTGTATTCATGCACTTGCCACATACACTTCCAAGTACCAAGTATGTTTTTAATCCTTTGAAATCTGTATTTTATTTTACTTTACAAAAAGAAAAAAAGTGGATTATCTCATTCAGTGAGCCTCTTCATATCTTCTTCCGGACTCTGCATAGTATGACATTGTGCCTCCTTCCCTCAGGCAGTTGCATGTTCACCCTTCACATCTCTGGCATTGACTTGTCCTAGAAACACCGACAATGCCCCATTCTTATTTACTTTGTCATATTCTTCTCACGACAGCTTTTATTTTTCTTCCCATGACATTGTTTCCTTTATTTCCATGAGCCTCCTTAAAAACCTATTTGGAGGAAATGCCTAGGTGTAAAACAAGGAAGCAAGAATGAATATTGTATGCTTGACATGATTGAAACCTTTAGCATCATTTCTCAGTGCTTATGAGCCTCAATGCTTTTATCACAAAAGCAAATTAATTTTACTCTGAAAATGCATACAAGTTATTAAAGAAGAAAAGAGAATATGGCAGAAATGAATGTCGCAGTAGAGAGATGAATGAAGAGCTGACAAAAAGAGCTTGCTTGTGTCTTTTTGATCAGGGACCTTTTCAATGACCACATGGTTTCTGAGTTGAATCTTCAATTCTGTACATTTCTTTGCTAGCACACAAAGCAAACAGCTGTATTTAAAAGGAAAAAAGAACCATATGTACACGACTGGTACATCGTGGAGATGGTGATATTCACAGTGGGAAGGGTAGATTAAGAAGGTCCATGTGAAGAAGCATTTTGAATATTAGGTAAAGGATATTATGGGTTAGCAAGTAATTAGAAGCTATTAAACTATTTTGAACAGATGGACAGAGTCACATTTGTTTCTTTAAAGCGGCGATTATTCCAAGTAATGAAGAAAAGTTAATTAAAGGCAAATTAAAAGCTAAGCCCTTGGCTCCAGGAATGGAGAAAAAGGGATCATGATGTCATAGATATTTAGAGTCAGAATTTACAGGATTCAGTGATTCAACAGATGGAGGCATTGAGGGAAGAAAATGAGTCGTGTCTTTTTGGCTAATTGGAAATAGAGTATACAAAACAAGAAGGATGTATCATTAAAAGCGTATAGTGAAAAAGCAGACTTGAACAATACATTAGGAAGTATGCTTTGATGTTTATCAGAATTTCAGTACAAAAAACATGTGAGCACCTGTTTTGATCACCTTCATATTGCAGTGAGTAATGTGAAGGGTGTTATTGATTTGGAAATAAAGATTATGAATCACAAAGTATCAGCTGGAGAATGACATTTTAGTTGCTATTGGTACATTGATGGTTGCTGGACTTACAGAAGTAAATGAGATCAATTCATTTCAATAAACCCCAGTATTTGGGTAGTGGGCCAAATTTGTTGTCTATTCAAAATTCCTGTGAGTCTTAGAATTCCTTAGATTAGAGCCCAAATTTTTCATGTTTGTGAAATGTTCTTGGCAAAGTAAGCACATATTGTTTATCATCTAATAAAGGAGTCATCTGTGTTGCATATGTCTTGGAGACATTGTGAGCCAGAAGAGTTAGTCCTCTTATTGATTTATAAAAGTTCGGGGACTCGGTGGTTTTCCTCAACTAGAAATTGCCCAGTGATATAAGCATACATATTTTCAATTAAAAACAAAAATCTTAAATAAAATTAAAATTAAAATCTTAAAAAGAAAACTAATTCTGAAAGAGTAAAAACAAAATGAAGAGAATAGCATTATTGTCTACTTTTTCAAATATCTTTCTTATTTGGCTTGATACAAGACAATTATTTTAAGATTCTTTTGCCTGATTCTGCAGTCAATCTGTTGAGAAACCATATCCCAGAGCACTAAAAAAAATTCCACTGTAAACTAGTAAGGCAATGAGAGGAAAATTAAATATCATTTCCTAGTATTACTTCAGTACTATTATTTGTGAACCCTGGAAAAGGTCTAAGGATCATTAGCAGTCCACAGACCACAGTTCATTATCTGTTGCTCTAGTTAAATTGTGAAGGGAAGCAACACCAAGGCCCATCTCCAGTGCATCTCCATCGCATTGCCAACTGATCCCTTCTGGATTTTAATTAATATGCTTCTTGTAACCAGATTCTAATTTCCACAGCCTATATTACCGCTTTTGTGTCATACCACAAACTTCCCTGTGTCTCCTGGGGAGGATTACCGAATATATGAAAAAGTGCACATGGCCTTCAGTCAGAGCACAAAGTGAGACTGTAGAGTCACCTAACCCCAGACACAAACTAGCGAACCCCACACAGACACAAACGAGGATGCCTGCTGGAATGTAGCAGAATGGACTGGGGGTCCTCACTTGTACTCACTAGCAAGGGGGGACATGTCTGCTACAAAATCCACAGCCCAGGCTTCAAAGCCTTGATTGTGATGGAATAGGTGATCTCATCTCAAGACAAACTGAATCACTTAAAACACAAGTTCACGTATTTTATTAAAGACAGAAATCTGGAGAGGCATTTTCCATAACTGAAATTAGAGATGGAAAGTCTGCCTTATGTCATGAATTTATGAAATATAGCTTAAATCATACTTATAAGTGAGAAGTGGCATTTTTTTCCTTTCGTATAGATAAACAATAAAAATTAATTTCATAAAATGTGTATATAGAAAAACATTTTAAGTCTTATGAGATTTACAAAACTAAAATTGCTCTGTGTCTCGTAACTGATTATTCTCAATGCTGGTTACATGACGGTATTCTGGCATTTATTGCAATAACACTAATAAATCATGCAAACCTCCCTTGCCTGTATCTTCCTAAATTATACTTAGATGTGAACAGATTTTAAACAGTTAGGATTCTCTTAAAATTAGTCTGAAATAAAAATATAAAGGGAATGTGGTATATTCATATTGGACAAAATATTTAAAAAAACAGAGTAAAAAAATGGATTATTAGGGCATACATGAATGTTAATGGCCAAGTCAATACCTAATAATATTTTCTTTTTTGCGTAATGGATGTTAAATTATGTCATATTTGGAGGCCTATATTCATAATATAATAATTTCTTTATATAATCTGTACTTGTATATTATATGTCATGTATAAAAAAGTATATGTATCACATGTCATATACATGCTTACAAATAGATGCCTGAAACTTCATCATCCCCACTGATGTATGAACCTTATAATCATGTGCAGAGGCTCTACTGATGTGCGATCAGCTTTCCTCACTCTAATATAGTCCTATGAATTTACAAAAACCTGGGGTTCTATTTTTAAATGGGAGAACAGGATGATACAAGCTTGATGTCGCCAGTCTGAGAAGGAGCTCAAGCCGTTCTCGGTTCTCCATGGGAACAGGAGATTTGATGCCTAGTTACTTCTGTCTGGACGACTCTGGAGGGTAGACTCACTAATAAAGGAGATGTGCTTTGTCGTCTTCTAGGCCATAGCACTGTGAAAAGCACAATGCTCTTGTTAATTATGGCAAAGCTTGTGCGTAAGACTTGAATAGGTACACAACCAAGAGCATCTACTGTGTTTAAGAGGCTGTAGGAACAAAGAAAAAAAAACTCTGCTATATAAGTTTTGACTAATAAAGCCAGAAAAAGGTTCAGAGTAGTAGGTTTTCAAACACTAAATATAATATTCTTTTAGTTGTTGTCTTATTAAAATTTTATTTTAAAATTAAACTTATGATGTGTGATTAAAATTTTTGTATGAAGATCTAAATTCAGACAGGAGTCTCCACTAGCAATACCCAATCCAATGCTACTGCCTTATACCTATATATGTAATATTATACCTATATATAATATTCCACTAGCAATACCCAATCCAATGCTACTGCCCTATACCTATATATGTAATATTATACCTATATATAACACTCCACCAACAATACCCAATCCAATGCTGCTGCCTTATACCTATATATGTAATATTATACCTATATATAATACTCCACTAGTAATACCCAATCCAATGCTACTGCTTTATACCTATATATGTAATATTATACCTATATATAAAATACTCCACTAGCAATTTTTAACAATACCCAATCCAATGCTACTGCCTTATACATACATACATACATATATATATATATATATATATATATATATATATATATATACTGCTACTAAAACATAGTATTTCTGTTTATTTGTTTCCTTAGGTGTACATCTGTCTTTATTTTAACACTATTATTTGGGACTATTTCATTTCAATACATGTTAACCTATACCACTATTTAATGCTATATTATGGGTAGACCATCAACTCATGCATCTGTGCATCTTTCAAAATACAATTGCTAACTAATTACATCTCCTTACACATTCATTCTTCCTGTGCTTTAATATGGACATATAGTACAATAGATTTCTGAAAGTGCAAATATTGTATCTGGGTCTTCATGAGCATCTGATACCTTGGTCCAGAATGTTCTTGCTCTTCACCTGTCTTTATGTCATTTATTTAAGAAAGAAAGCAATGAAAATATAGAAGTGTCATATCCCAATTTGAAAAACATATGTCCTTAGATCATAAATTAATAGTGGATTTATTTCACTTGGAATTAACAAGTGAAAAATTCTGCATTACATATTAAAGTCACAAATAAACATCTCCCATAATGTTAATTTTCAAGCATTAACTTGCCTTATTGACTTAATAAGATTGATTTTATTTTCTTCATAACAAGTTTCCCTTTAAGTTTTTTTTCTATGATAGGTCAAGTTTTCTGATCAGGAGTTATTAGGTAAATGAGATGACAGATTCTGCTTTGGGACTATTGGAACCCTAGCATAGTTCACTAATATATTTTTTAAAAAATCTATCCTTTTATTGAGTCAATATCAGAAACTGAATAGTTACTTCATGCTTTTGGCCTGGTGGGGACAGAATGTGTAAATCCCTTATTTGGGGAAAATTGCTTTCAAGTGAAATTAAAAAAAATGTGACGAAATCACAGCAATGAATATAGGTTATAGGAGCAAAAATAAGAGACACAAATCAACTAGAAAGCTTGGTATTTATGAGTAAGCTATAGAACCCAGTTTCATTTACTTTGATACTAATGGGAAAGAGAAAATGATGAAAATGAGAATAGACTCTCTTTTCAAAAATCTCTTTCTAAGTGTGTGTGTGTGTGTGTGTGTGTGTGTGTGTGTGTGTGTGTGACTGCTTGTATTACGTAAATTGGACTTATGCAAGGCCCTGACTCTGAGGACTTGCTCATCATGGTGCTAACAGAAGAAGAAGTACTATCTATCCACTTCCTGCAACTAACCATGGGCACTAGACTTGAGGAAGAAGTGTCTATACCCATTAGAGTCACAACTCATTTTTTTTTTTTAAAGGCGTAATTTCATTCTGAAACTTCCTGGAATTATGCAGCAATTCTCTGAATTCAGTCCACATGACACACCTTGTCTGAAAGCTTTCGAACCCTTTAATTATTTAACTTGTGTAATTTTATTTCCATTTAATGTCTTGGGAGTCTGTGGTGTGATCTTGATGGAAAAGCAAGAGAAATGGCAACGTGATGCTGCCCGGTTCCTCCATCAGACACATTCTTTTAACAGGATGGATGGGGGGCACTGCTGGCAATATTTGGAAAAAAAAATGGACCCCTTTGGTTGGCTTCTGTTGTAAATTTGACAATTTACTTCAATTTATTTTTATTAATTTCTGTTAATTTTTAATTAGCATTTTTACCCCCAAAGAAATATAATTGCACCTTATTTTTTCTTATTTATTTATCATCTGACTAGTTCTTCCACCTCTATTTTCATCTCTACTAACCATCTAGGCACCAATGACCACTCCAGGAGTAGGAGATTAGAAAATGGGTATGACATAATTCCAGTTCATAATGACTGTGCAGCTCAGTGAAGAAGAAAACCAAATTATCTCCTCCCCAATTTCTTTCCTTCTAATTTGTTTTTCTTAATATTCACTCTAACTTCACATTTGACCATTTCAGCTCTATTCAGTGAGCCAGAAAAGAAGACATTTTCTGTACCAGAAGAGCTTAAAATAAAGTTCAGATAAATCATGTCAAGTTGTTACTAATGCAGCCAATGTTTGCCTCTGGGTGATTGCAATCTTCAAAGCTCCTAGCATCACCCATTCGTTTGATATGTAAACTAAATTGCTAATAAACCAAGCTTCTCTTCATCCCACAGGAGACAGTATACTCATTCCTCTTAAGATTTTCACTGATGTCAAACTTCTGATGCCTTCTACCCTCACTGAGTACTCTGCTCTGTGTTTGAACCTCTCTGGCTGTCTTGTCTCACAGATGATTTCCACCTTTTTGTCTTCACATGGCCCAATGCCTTTATGATTTAAAGCAGAATTAATAGATTTTGGCTAGTGGGTAAACAGAGGTGGTGTTATCCTACGCTGTGATACTGTCCTTGCCTGTCCAGTGTTCTGCTGGCGAGCCTGTGCAGGTAATTGTTTGATTCACACCATCAACTTCTGCTCCTCTTTAGATGTTTTGCCTTTTTCCTCCCTTCTCCAACTTCAGCTTCTACCCTCTTAAGCATCCTCTACTCTCAAGCAGGCAGAAGACAATCTCTCACTCCTCTCATGTCATATAGCACACACGTTCTTTCTTACAACTCTCGCATTTTAGTTCATGCCTGGTCTTTAACTTTGAAACAATTTTAAAAAATTGTTTATCTTTCTGACTTTATATAAACATAACAATGATCTACTTGTAAAATAGATGCCTCTTTTTTAAAATGCTAAAAGCCTTAGCTTATTCATTTATTTTTACATATTTAGTTTATTGAAATAGATTCTTCTCTCATGCATTACATCCTGACCGTAGCTCCCCCTCCCTCCATGCTTCCTAGCTCCTCCCCACTTCCCCTCTCCCCCAATCCACTCGTCTCTGTTTCCTCTTCAGAAAAGTGCAGACCCCAAGAGACAGCCAAACAGAAGAAAACAAGACAAGGCGAAAGCACTCATATTGAGGTGGACAAGGCAACTCAAGAGGAGGAAAAGAGTCCTAAGAACAGGGTAAAGAGTCAGAGACACACTCACTTCCACTCTTAGGAGCCCCACCAAAAACAAACAAACAAACAAACAAACAAACAAAAAAAACAAGCTAACAGACAAAATATATACACAGAGGACCAGTGCTGTGGATATTTATATGCTGTGAATGTGTTGCTCTGATTGGTTAATAAATAAAGTGCTGATTGGCCAGAAGCCAGGCAGGAAGTATAGGCGAGACAAAGAGAAAGGAGAATTCAGGGAACTGGAGGGCTGAATCAGGAGATGCTGCCAGCCGCCACCATGAGAAGCATGATGTAAAGTACTGGTAAGCCATGAGCCAAGTGGCAAGATATATATAGATTTATAGAAATGGGTTAATTTAAGATATTAGAATGAGATAGCAAGAAGCCTGAGCCATTAGACCAAGACGTTTAAATAATATAAGCATCTGTGTGTTTATCTGAGTGGCTGTGGGCCAGGGTGGGACTGGAGATAACTCTAGCTACAGACTAGGTACAAACCCAGACAGGCCCAGTGCTTGCTGTTTCAGTCTCTGTGAGTCCATGTGAGCCCTGCTTAGTTGATTTGGTGGACCATGTTCTCCTGGTGTCCTCCATCCCTTCTGCCTCTTAAAATCTTTTCTCCTTCTCTTCCATGGGGTTCCCTGATCTCTGAAGGGAGGGACCTAAAGGAGACCTCCAATTCTGATTCTGTTTTCCTGCACAATGTTGGGCTGTGGGTCTGCGCACCAATGACAATGGGACAGGGATTGCTGTGTGAGTACAGCAGACGATCATTAGGAATCATTGTTTTACAATGTTAGTAATACCATTCTCCAGCAGATTTACAAAGTACCTAAAAGTGAGAGCTACACATAGCTATTATACAGTAATAAAATATGATGCAAAATACAAACTTATGGCATGGTCCAGCTGTGGAGTCCTAGGCCCAAGACTCAATACTGAGATCCCCAAAGGAATCACTCCCCCAAAAATCAAATGGGAAAAGAATTTGTGAAAATCAGGATAGGGACTCTAAACAGACTGACAGTTTGGGGGAGATGAGGAAATAGTCCTGTGTTGGTATTTAAGAGCTTTAAGTGTCAGTATCAAGAGGAACACACAGTCTTGGTCAAACTGTGATCTGATTGATCATAATCATCTCAGGATTGGTCATGTAGAACTTATTAGGAGCAGAGAAAGTTGATGAAATCTGTATAGTAATTTCCACTCATCACAAGAGTTTTATAGTCTACCCCTGTTGTTCCTGGAATCCAAGGTGACTGAAGAGGAGAATGACTCACACGGAAAGAGACATGAAGGCAGTGATGCTAAACTTCCATCTTGCTTTTAGTTATTACTTGAGCATCTGCAGATGCTTTTGGCAGAAGCATCTTCTAAGTTCTCATTATAGTTCTTTAATGTTTTTTAACCTTTGTGTTTATTTCATGCATATGGGTGTTTTGGAAGCATATATGTCTCTGCACCTCTAACCAAGTTCCTCTAGAAGAGCATCCAGTACTCTTAACTGCTGAGCCACCTCTCCAGCCCCTTGTTACGGTTCTTAAAATAATGGTGACACAAATATCGATAGCTACATGCAGCAAAGGCTTACAGAAATAGCTGCTGGTCTCCAAAGCTTTATGTTTTAAACTTGTTTGCATTTATAGATTGTTCAGATGTCTTATTCACTCAAAAACTATTTTTGAAGAAAAAGAATTATATCAAAGTAGATATAAACATCCAGACATGCTTCTATCGAGCTGGTAAATATTTATTAGTAAGCCCCTAGGGAATTTTATTTAAGAATATGGATGGATGTTTGTAAGTTGAAAACTCTTCCAACTCATTGGATAATTTGTTTTATCTGTTTTCTGAAAAAAACACACAAGAAATTGGTTTTCGATTTTAATATGCATATTAATCACCTAAGAAGCTTGTTAAATGCAGATTTCCTCTTCCAGCAGAACAAAGTCTGATATCTCATGGTGGTGGAGAGTAAAGAATTCATACTTTTGCATATTCTTTAGTGGATTTTGTTGAATGGAGCTTTGTTCTACCCTCTTCTAGGAGCAGGGTGGCCAACTTAAATTGTTTCCAAATACAACTGCTTCAACGCACATAAAAACAGTATTCTAGAATAGCATTTTGAGGTAATACTTGTATTTTAGAGGGTTTACTAAAATACATCTATGTTTTAAATTAAAAAATCACGATAATATGCACTTTCTGCTTTTATATCATTTCAACTTAGTACAGTAGTTTCAAACAAGTAAATCATATAGAATAACAAACTCAAAGTAGCACTATCAGTAATTAAGTGCCTCTAAAGCTATAGTTCTCAACCTTGGGGTTGTGACCTCTCTGGGAGTCAAATGATCTTTTCACAGGGTTTGCCTAAGACCATCGGAAAGCACAGATGTTACAATTCATCACAGTAGCACATTTACAGTTATGAAGTAGCAATGCAAATAATTTTATGGTTGTGGGGTCACCACAGCATGAGGAACTGTGTTAAAGGCTCACAGCATTAGGAAAGTTGAGAACCATTGATCTAAAGTCACTTTATAGCCATGTTTTAATACCACCAAGGTGATACTTCTGCTTAATAATATTTCCTCAGAGAAATAGATTAACCTTTACAAAGACAGTATGTGTGGTAGATGGGGTTTATAAATAATAGTCTATGCACTGTTGGCAGATTTGGAAAACCTGCAGCTCTGTGGTATTGCAACCAACCATCATTTGAAAAAGAAAAAAAAAATAATTAAAACAACTGGCTTGAGATGTAGCTTGAGAGATAGAATTCTTTTCTACCAATCATAAAACCTCGAGTTTGATCTCTACTACTGCAAACCCATACTTGGTGGAGTATGCAGGGAACCCTAGCATTTGGGGGTTGGAAGCAGGAGAACCTGGGGTTCACAGTCATCATCACACACATAAAGAATTCAAGGCTAGCCTGAGCTATGATATCCTTTCTCAAAACAAACAGCCATGGAATGATTTTCTTTAAATGCTTCTTATATGATTTTAAAACCCTTGCCTTTCTATACAGTTGACTTATGCTCATCCCTCATTTTAGTCTGTGGACAAAGGTCTCAGGGACCCTTCATCCCACATACAGTCCACATTTTATCCTTTCAAAATCTCATCTATTTTTGCTTTACTGAACTTATGACAACCACAATTATAGATCTTTTCTGTGATTAATGAATTTTTATGTCTGTATCTTTGGTGCCCTGTGAATTCCTCAGTAGATTCTGTTTCATTAACTGCTATTAAATTAAAAGCTTGACCTGAGGCCTGGAAAGGAGAAGCATCTAATATGCTCTATGCATGCATTAATGAATGATGGTATAATAGAGAAATGCCAAATTATAAAAGCATCAGTGATTTTTTTTTGACAGGCATCAATGCTTATTATAGAACTGTTTTGTTGTTTGGATATAGCAGGCACACTAAGACTGTCTGAAAGATGAAACTGTTAGGATGTCTCATGTAATGATGACATTTAAGACCACAGAGTCAACTGAAAAAAGTGATTACTGAAGATCTGTATAAGCA
This sequence comes from Peromyscus maniculatus bairdii, assembly GCF_049852395.1. Lineage (NCBI taxonomy): Eukaryota > Metazoa > Chordata > Mammalia > Rodentia > Cricetidae > Peromyscus > Peromyscus maniculatus. Next base: position 36,751,805 of record NC_134869.1, read on the forward strand.
GACCATCAAACTACAGCCTAACTACTAGACCATAGACTTTGCCGCTAAAACATTATGCCTAATCTGAAATGCTGGAGACAGAATTGCCTTGTGGGGACTGTGGGAGACTGGGTGGGGTGAAGAGCAGGGCCATAGGCAAGGCTCAGATAACAAAAGGTTTCATATTTAATCAGAAACAAATACAACTTTCAAATCTAGAGCTAAAATAGGGGTGGAGTTCTGAATGAATTACCAATCACAGAAAACTACAGCACATCATCATTTAGTGTATGTAAGATTGAAACGATGCTAGGTCTTACAACTGACCGAACAAGCTGTGCATTTATTTGAACATGAAATGAAAAATTGAAATGGAAATAGTGTCTCAACTGCCCCTGTAAAACTGAACAGTTGGTCTATAATGCCCAAACCAAGGGTGCCTGGAAGATGTGCACAGGGGACAGGTCAAAGCTGTAGAAGTCACAATTCTTCGATGTTATAAGATGAATGTGCCCAGACTACATAGGTAACTCTTTAATTTGGGGTGGTTATCTAAGGCAGACAGTCACAGTCCTGATTAGTCATTTTGTGATGTCCTCACAAGCTTATTAAATTAAAAAGAGGGAGGGGGCTGTTTTTTTTTTTTTTTTGAGACACAGCTCAGCCCTTCTCAGTGGCATCCATGCTTGAAGAGCAGATGTAAAGAGACAGATTGGATATTGGAAATATTCCCATTATTTCCAACTAAGAGACTCCTGCTTGATTACAATTTCTTTTTCCTGGTGACTCCACTGTTTATCTAAGAATGGAACAGCTTGCTCATTCAGCAAGTATGGCTTCTAAGATATTAGAAGTATAGTATAAGAGAATAGTAGAGGTCTCAGCCATTCTGCAATGCCTCCTGTGAAGGACAGCAGTGCCCTTCATTCCAACATCTGCATTTCAAATATTCAGATCTGTAGTATTAGGAACTGTGTGACCCTGGGGAAGGGATTTCAATAATTTGCATTCTTCTTTTTGGAATTTGATAATTTTAAGGCATGGAAGCTTTGGCTGAATTTGTTAGGTTATTGTCTGCACCTGAGACTTTAAATAAACTGACTTAGGAAAAAGGGATGTGAATGCTCCTGACCAGTTCCTGAATTGTAAAATGGGGATAGTGGTAGTGTAGCTGGAAGTTTTCCTGTGTCCTGCCCGGCCTGAGGTAGGTACAAATCTTTCCTACTCCCCCAAGTAAACACACAGAGGCTTATATTAATTAAAACTGCTCAGTCATTAGCTCAGGCTCATTATTTACTAGCTCTTACACTTAAATTAAACCATAATTCCTATTTATGTTTAGCCATGTGGCTTGGTACCATTTCTCAGTTCTTCCTCCACATCTTGCTTCCTCTGTGTCTGGCTGGTGACTCCTGACTCTGCTCTTCCTCTTCCTCGCATTCCTTTAGTCTGCTCACCCAAGCTATACTCTCTGCCTGACTACTGGCCAATCAGTGTTTTATTAAACCACTGTACAACAGCATTATCCCACAGCAATTGTCTGTACCTGTCACTTTATATGAACTGACTTAGAAAAAAAGGAATGTGAATGCTCCTGACCAATTCCTGAATTGTAAAAAGGGGATAGTGTTAGTGTTCCTATGCAGATCGATGTGAATCAGTTCAACAGTGTGTGGTTTTAGCTAGAAGTATATAACTGGGAGTTCTTAGGATTAATCTGCATTTGTAGGTATGTATGCTTTTATATATCATTAACTGAAGAAGTAGAATCATTAATTTTGAAAAAAATAGCTTTATAATATATTACTTCAGCATTTTCAAGTTCTTATTTTAAGCATATGAAGATAGTTGTATTTTAATTTGTCTCCCTAACTCAGTTTCTCTCCTTTAATTCTTGCTGGTTGAGTTTGCCCCCACCCAGATTTACTTAATTGGGCAGTTTCTACCTTCAATGTAATGTTATACACTGTAAGTATTTTTTTCATGTTCATATTGCGTGATATCCAAAACATTTATAGAAACTGACAGCTACATTTGCCTGGCTCCTAAATTTCCACCATTGTAATCTGACTTATATGTGCAGTTGTAAACCTTTTTAAAAAAATTTCCACGTCGTATGCAACTGTCAAAATTGGAGCTATTGTCATAATTTTGTTTCATTTTTCAGAATGTTGCCATTAAAAATTGTGCTGAAATAATTTTTATGGTTTCTTCACAGTTTTCCCCCTTTCATACAAAATAAAGCAAAGCTTTGTCTATATGTGAGCAAAGACAAGAGTTTGGAGAACCTTACAAGCCCAGCCTGGTTAGCGTTTGAAAACCATCCCAAGTGAAATCCTCAAATATCCCATTATCCCTTTGGGTTGATGGTGATCAGTGTCTTCTGGATTCAGATATAAGTCTATGATGGTTCAGGTCACTCTATTTCTGTTTCTTTCTTTCTGCAGTTTATTGCTTTTGCTTCTTTATTCTTCATCTTGGTTTCCATCACAACCTTTTGCCTGGAGACACACGAAGCTTTCAATATTGTTAAAAACAAGACAGAGCCAGTCATCAATGGCACAAGTGCTGTCCTCCAGTATGAAATCGAAACGGATCCTGCCTTGACGTATGTAGAAGGAGTGTGTGTGGTGTGGTTTACTTTTGAATTTTTAGTCCGTATTGTTTTTTCACCCAATAAACTTGAATTCGTCAAAAATCTCTTGAACATCATTGACTTTGTGGCCATCCTCCCCTTCTACCTAGAGGTGGGACTCAGCGGGCTGTCCTCCAAAGCTGCTAAAGATGTGCTTGGCTTCCTCAGGGTGGTTAGGTTTGTGAGGATCCTGAGAATCTTCAAGCTCACCCGCCATTTCGTAGGTCTGAGGGTGCTTGGACACACTCTTCGTGCAAGTACCAACGAATTTTTGCTGCTGATCATCTTCCTGGCTCTAGGAGTTTTGATATTTGCTACGATGATCTACTATGCTGAGAGGGTAGGCGCTCAGCCTAATGACCCTTCAGCTAGTGAGCACACACAGTTCAAAAACATCCCCATTGGTTTCTGGTGGGCTGTGGTGACCATGACTACCTTAGGTTATGGGGATATGTACCCCCAAACATGGTCAGGGATGCTGGTGGGGGCCTTATGTGCTCTGGCTGGAGTGCTGACCATAGCCATGCCTGTGCCTGTCATTGTCAACAACTTTGGAATGTACTACTCCTTGGCAATGGCGAAGCAGAAACTTCCGAGAAAAAGAAAGAAACACATTCCTCCCGCTCCTCTGGCAAGTTCACCTACATTTTGCAAGACAGAATTAAATATGACTTGCAACAGTACCCAGAGTGACACGTGTCTGGGTGGCAAAGAAAACCGGCTTCTGGAACATAACAGATCAGGTAAGGCACGATTCCAAATGCATCCCATGGAATACTTTGTAGATCAGTGTATCCTACAGGTAGAAGGTAGCTGTGCTTGTTTTCTGTAAATATACATGAGTTTTCAGTTTCGACTCCTCATAAAGCGTGTGTTTATGTGAGGCTCGTAGGTAGCTAGACGGTAGCATTTCTGCATATAGATCTGCAGAGCAGGTCTGTGGGGTTTTCTAACGTTGCTGGGACTGACCTCTGCTGATGGTGCCAATATATTCTCTTTTGCCCATTTGTTGCTTCTGTGCCAATGTCTCTTTGTTTCTCCGCATGATGTGATGGTATGATCTTAACCATTTTCCATTCCGCATTCTCAAAATGTTCACCTCCATATCATTTGGCTTGGTGTGTTTGTCTCAGTTTTACCTCTGCCTCATGGTACTCTGCATCTCAACCTCATTCACGAGAAGCAGTTACTTAAGGAGAATGGATGCTTGCACATCAAAGGCCTAGACACTAAAGAGGTGATGTGGAAGACAGATATTTCAATGAGAAAGCTCATTATTAGTAATATGCTAGATTGACCAAATTTTCATTGTTTTAAAATTAGGTGGGATTTCTAAACCTAATACTTTTCATGATGCAAAGTTACATACGTTGCAAAAAAAAAAAAAAAAAAAAAAAAAGCACTCACCATTGCTCAAAGCACAAGTCATCTGTCATGGTAACCAATGACAAAATTCCACCTCTTTCTGACAATCATTTCTTATGGCATTGTGCCTTGGTCTCTACTCTCTTCTAGAACTGAAGTTTGAATATTTTACTGCTTGGCATTTGCTGGAATCCCACACCCTGTATGCTAGATGTAATCTACAGCTGATTGATTCTAGCTTGAGAGTCAGTCTGTCCAAGCCAAGGCAGAGTTCTTGCTTGTTTATTATGTCCTAGTAAGATATATTTTAGATTAACAATTGAAATAGCTTATTTTGAAATTTAAAGTAAATAGATACCGCTCTTTTAGATCTACTTTAACTATTTCTTATATTAAAAAAAAAAAAGAAAGACTGTTGGTGATCTCAAGTACCATTTAGTAGCAAGGCCCCATCTTAGATGCTTCTGAAAATTTTTATGAGGCAAACAGAAGACTCAAAGAAGTGTGACTGGAGATGAACTGCTGTTCAAAATTTTCCTCCTCAGTCCTTATATGCATTTGGAAATTCACCTGCTGATTCCATCAGCACATATCCGACAAGTGTTAAGAATATCTATCTGAAAGGGAGAACTTAGAGAAGGTTGTTACTCATGACATTGCTCTCAGTGTATTTATGCAGAATCCTTAAGAAAAGCATGGGTAAAAAGGACACATATTCCTCTCTACTCAATATTGTAATGTCAAACTAGTGTGCAGGCAGATATAGGTATAGAGAAAGCCCTTGGCAAGCATGCAGAAGTAAACATCACTATGCCTCTTTAAGAACTGCAAGACCAGTAACTACTTCTGAGATTTTCCTTAAGGATGCTACACTCTTAACCATCTCCATTCATAGTATCTGAACAACATGTAACACATTACATGGTAACTCTGTGCTAATTGATCACTGCCCTTATTTTGAGTTCACAGCACCAGTGTGAAAGCTAATTATTCCATGAGATAGATTCCAAAAACGAATCAGAATTTTGTAAGGAACCTTTCTCCCTTTTTTTGATACATTTCCATTTTACTCCGTGTAATTTTTTTTCTTTATTGTGGTGGATACTGTGATGTGACTACTGTGTTTTGTATACTGAGTGACCGGACTACAGGCATCTGTTGTAAACTTTCTGTACTGTCTCATTTCCGCATCCATCACTGTCTGTCAATGGGCATGGTGCTGTGACCAGTGTTATCAGGTGACGACAGTACAGGAAGTGAGCCGCCATTATCACCTCCAGAAAGGCTCCCCATCAGACGCTCTAGTACCAGAGACAAAAACAGAAGAGGGGAAACGTGTTTCCTGTTGACGACAGGTGATTACACGTGCACATCTGATGGAGGGATCAGGAAAGGTAGGCATTTGCTTTTAATCAAATCATACTAGGTAACTTGGCCATTGAGTAAGAGTGATGCAAAATGCTCATTCATCTCATTTTCCAAGGAACGCTGCATGTGGTGATCTTTGATACTCTCCATTACATCTTCTCTCATTATAAGCACTTTATAATCGCCATTATGACAGACTAATTTATTGTTGCATTACCCTTTTTTTTCTTTATACTTCCTTCATCCTTTCATTTACCATGTGTCTATGGGTAGAATTTTAACAGAAGAGGTAAATATCATTAGGTCAGTCATTAATTATTTTAATAGTCTTTAAAAGTTATCTTTTTTTATTAAAACAGTACTCACTAAATGACTCTATGACTTTATTTGTTAATTGATGATGATTAAACAATCGATAAGGGCATATTCTTTTTCAGATGGAAGAACTAAAGACCCTTTAAAAAGCTTTCTCAATACCTACCTAGGCAGCTAATACCGGTAACTTCTCTGACTGTCTCAATGGGCAAGATCCTCTGCTCTGCCACGTGCATTTTTAAAAAAAATCACTTGAAAGGTCACCACTTATGTAATTAAAAATACATGTTTTTTTTCTTTAGGCCCAATAAAATAATTTTAAATCCATTAGTATTTTTCAGTAGACACTAAACAGTATTTAACATATAGGAGATGATAAATATTTGTTGACGAAATTAAAATGGTTGAGCAAGTGTCTTTGTTAAAGAACAAGTAAAGATCTATAATGATTTATTACCCTTAATGACTAAATCTAAACATAAACTTTCATAGTTTGTTCCACTGTATTCTGTAATTGAGGTCCACATTTGTTATGCAAAGCAGTTTTTTCTAATTCTTTAGTGTTTTAAGATGTCCTCCTTAAAAAGTATCTCATAATTCATACTCCAGTTCTCTTTCATTTCTTCTGAACATTTTGTTTCTTCTCTGTTTTAATGTCTTTGAGGCATGAAAACATGACAGTATTTTTTGAAGAGTAATATTTGAAATAATTCTTCACCCCAATTATTTTCATCATTTCCATGTGTTCCTTGAGCTAAAATGTGTTACAGTCCTCTGAATGAGTTTCTTTATTATTTTTACATTTATATACGTGCTGAAGAGTTTAAATGTTTAAATGATAGCTAAAATCTATTGAGCAAAATATATGTATATACATTAGGTAGTAATATCTTGTGTTCAAAATACTTTACTAAGTGCATATATATCTTAACAAGCTTTATCTCTGTATATGTACATGTGTATATGTGTGTATACACATTTACATGTATATGAGATCAAACATGTATTTTATGCATCTTCCATTAAAGTGTTATATTTAGTGCTTATACAAAGGTAATGTGTTTAAGGTCTTGATATCAATTTTCTTCCAAGTCAAATAATACTTTCTACTTTAAACTATTAATAATCATCTGAGAAAAACTTTGGATACTATAAGATAGCACGTTAATATCAACTTTTACTATAAAATTGTAAAACTTTGTGAACAAAGCAATTAATAAGATATTTATTTTGCATGGAAAGATATATGTAATTTTATTTCACACATGAAACTTTACTTTTTAATGAGGACTTTTTTGGGAAACTGATTAGCTCACATGAGCTTTCTGCACTTCATCATTCCTTCCAACACCAACTCTTCCACATTCTTGCTTCCTTATTGTCATAGCTGCATGTTCTTTCTATGTGGGTATTGTTTATGGAAACACTTAGATATTTTGACTTTGTCTTCTATTGTCTCATCTACCAGAAATCCATCCATTGCCCTTCCTCGTTCCTTTATATAACTTATAGAGTTCTTTTATTCTACCCCAATATTTACTTCCTATAGGATTTATTCACTTTCAAGTTGATTATTCTATTAATTTTATTTCAAAGTTCAAAAAAATTCTCTCTGTATAAATTAAAAAAATATTGGATTCCTATTTGTTATTTCACATATAAATATGAAAACATTCCATAATTCCTTTAGAGAAAGGAAATATTCATTTAAAGAGTAACCTTCAAAGATTTAAGACCTTTGTGTTTCCTTACAACTGCCTTTGAGTAGTTATCTAAACTAAAGCCTTCATGCATGCCATATATATATCAGTGTTGACAATATCCCAATTGAGCACATGCTCCTAGAAGCTGAATAAAATTTTAATTTTGTATTCTGATGTTGGTTCTAAGTAGGTTTACTATTGTTTATTATCATGAGTAACTTAGTAATTAAATCTTCATTGATGTTTTCAGTCACTCCAGGAAAAACTTAATTAAGCAAAAAAAAAAGTATCAGAATTCCTAATCAGAAATATTTAGAATAGTTAAAACTAAAGATGTATAAAGAACATGTAATTTTACTAATTAAATATGTGTTGCTAAATGGGGAGAGCTTTTTCAAATGATATTAAATTACTGATATTAAAAAGAAAAGGATCTGTAAACAAAATAAGAAATGTTTACTTTAAAATCTATAATTTTGAAGAATAATTAACATTTAGAATAGCAATCAAGATTCATATATCACTGGGTGTTTAAAATAAAATTATCTAACAGATCATTATATTTCTGAGAATTGTATAAAGGGCTTGGGGTATAAAGTACCCCTTTAAATGTGTTCATTGCAGTAATTAACATTCATCAATGTTTATAATCTAGTTTACATTTTTAGGTCACATAATCAACTTCTACTGCATAGGAAAAATAATTTTCTCTATAATCTTCAAAGTTATAGTGTCAGTCACTGCAGAGAAGAGCAGTAATAATGGAGTTACCATGCACCTGGTTTCTATGTAGAGGATAAATTATTTTCAATTTAAAAAAAAATGAAGGCATTCTTTCATTAACTATCACATCATCTAGTAGCATGGAATGAAAACACACCCTCTTCTATGTTTTATAATAAAGGATGTTAAAAGAACAAAGCCAAGTAAATGTTTGTTCAACAGAAAATATATCTCCCAAACCACTGTTATAATTAATGGATGGTAAAATGTCTATTCACAAAACCATTTAGAAGACATCCAGTCTACTGGAAATCAATGCGTGTGCATGTTGGTAGTGGTCATTATTCTCCTCTCCTGTTCCATCCAGGGTGAGCCTGTTATAAGGTTATTATGGAGTCTGTCTTGGTGCATATTTGTCTTGGCCTCTCTATGTCAGATTAATAGAGAAATTATTTCAGTCCCAATTAAAAGAAGTAGAGGTAGTTACAAAGGACTCTTTCTTTTCTCTTCACCCCACATTCAGCAAGCACACTAGAACCCATGGAGAGTACTACACAGTCTAGAGGAGGCACCAGACAAGAAGCTCATTGGAATTGTGTGCATTTACTCAATTTTGGTTGCCCTACAGGAAGTTCATTTCCAGCCCTGTAACTGTTCAGTGGAACTGCCAAAATGTTTATTTCCAAAGCTGTGTGATAGGACTCCATTTTCATCCAAATGTCTTGCTTTCTACTTCATGTCACACTTTATATGAGATGCACCCCAAACTCATTCAATTGCCTATAATATTCTACTGAAAATGTTTCAACATGTGAATCACTCAAAAGGTCACAAGATGGGGTAACTGGCTGAGTGGTTAAGTAAAACAACCAAGCTAATGTTCCTGAAAAGTTGTTTCATCTAAGTACATGGATATCACTAACAATACATTAGTCTGAAAATTTTGGACTGAAATAAAATTTGCCTCAATTTCTAGTGGGTGAGGGAAAGAGTTGAAGTCATCTGAGAACATCAAATTCAGATTTATTTCACTGAAATTATGACTCAGTTTACATTTCATTTGCTTCCATTTTATTTAATTTTATTTTATTACCTAAGGGATTGGTAATATGCTTTCCATCCTGTATCACCCAGATAATGGCACTAAATGCCATTATTATATGAATCACCCTTTTAAACATGTAAAGCTCAAAGAATATATATGTTGGAAACAAGTGTCCTCTTCAAGTTAAGCATGCTTCATTAGCTACTAATACTAAAGTTGAAAAAGAAAAATAGCTCATGTATTTTTAATTTTCAGAAACACATCCTGAACTTTAAAAGTGTTGAGTCTATAATCTTATTAAAATTGCTTTGCCTAAGTCTTAGAAGTTCTTGTAGTCTCTATGGCCAAATTACATCAATGCTAACTATAATCTGGACATAAACATATTTTGGAATATTGTAGCTGTAATTTGTGATAGATGGTTTAATAGTTTCAGAATGCCAAATACAGTAAATTTTGGGTTTAGAAGTATGAATTGTCCCAATATTGAATTCATTGCAAATGGTTTGAACACACACACACAAAAATAGCACTTTTGATTATTTTTCATGGTATTGTTTGTCTCTGTCTATTTTCTGGTTGATTTCAACTGATGTCTGTGCATTTTTTCATGAAAGGATATGAAAAATCCCGGAGCTTAAACAACATAGCGAGCTTGGCAGGCAATGCTCTGAGGCTCTCTCCAGTAACATCACCCTACAACTCTCCTTGTCCTCTGAGGCGCTCTCGATCTCCCATCCCATCTATCTTGTAAACCAAACTGCATCAAGCGACTAAATTCTATCAATACAAGTACTGTTTACCCTATAATGGAAATAATTAAATGTAGAGTTTCTCCAGGCTCCATTAATACAGTATAAATCCTGCATGATATTACTATTTGAAGTCAGAAATGCTACTTGAGTAGCTAAAACATCTTATTCTGGCTTTCAAGATGATCCAAAAGTAGTGCTACTCCTCAGTATGAATTGCCCCAAATTTCCTGTTGCAATACAGTGACCAATAGTGTCAGATATTGGCCAGTCCACTAATATAGAACCACATCTTCAGGGAGATATACTTAAATAGTGTGCTTCTAAATGCCAACCACTTCACTGGACCTTCATTTCTTGTGACTCCAAACCATTCTGAAGATGTCTGGGATCCTATCTAGATTGCACATGACATGACTTTGGTCAGTTCATTTGCATGGGCCATCTTGTCTGTATCGCCTGAATACAATGTTGTAGAGTCCTGGGACCGGATGGCTCAGGATGTGTGTCCTCGCTTCAAGCCATCCTGCCAACGTGAAAGCACTGGTCGCCTGTTCTGCATGTTGAATTGTGGGGCAGGGAGGGTGCCCTTCTCCTTGGTATTTCCCCCCCTTATTCTCTGATAGAAATATTTATTTGAAATACCTTAATTTCTTGATTTACTTATCTTCAAAAAATGTTGTATTGGTGTTCTGAATGTTTTTGGTTGTTTGTACACACAGATAACTGCAAAGAGGTTGTCATTACTGGTTACACGCAAGCCGAGGCCAGATCTCTTACTTAATGACTTGGGGAAGGCACAAAACATGAGAGAAAGGTAACTGCTAGCCAGGCTTGCATTGTTTAGCCAGGAATTTCTGCTTGGTAATAGAGCCATCCCTCTCCCACTATAAGTCCTAGAATTTGTCATTATTTTCAGAGGTTAGAGTGCTTAAATATTACCTGAAGCTCTCGTGTATTTTCATTTCTGATTTTATGTGAACATCAAAGGTTACTGATGTTCACTGGAGGGTTTTTCGTTTGTTCTGTTTTGTTTTTGACTAGCCTTAAAATTTGCATCAAAGGACTAACCAGACTCTTCAGGCCGTGTTTAATCAGGTGCTTTGTCCTGTGTGTTGTTTCGGTCTGTCTGTCTTCGCTCCCTGTCTTAACCGTAGATGCCATTTGTCTCCGTAGAGGGTAGATGTGCCCCGATAAGCTCTTTAAACTTAGCACTGATTTCCCTACCTCCTACCTGCTGTCTTGTTTGCTACTTGGAGCAGCCTCTCTGCTTTGTATATACAAATCATAAATGTTAATGATGCTCTGTAGACTACCTAAATTAATAGGCACTGTGAATCTTCTTTGATGAGCAGGACTGAAGCAGTGATTTCACCATAGTACTCAGTTGCCTACTGCACTATCAGTTTCTACTACCTAGTAACCAGCATTCATCACTACATTCCAGCATACATCCCTAGGGAGTCTTTTGCAGTCTGGAGGGAAGATAGTCTGTTTACACATCCCTACCAAATGCTACAGCAATAGTGTGTCTGATATTTTGGGAAAGAAATGCCATAATATAATTGCAGTCTAGACAATACTTTTGATGCATTGATCCTTAAGATTGTTAATGAAGTCCTACTTCTCATGTTTATTTTTGATAGGAAGACAATTGTCACTTTTGTTATTGGCTAAAGACATGTGTCACTCTTCATTCCCAAGCTCTAGAGCATGAGCTGCATGTCAGAGATCTTGTACAGCAATGCATTTACCCAGACGTAGCTATCTGAGATTTAGAGATACTGTGATTCTTTTGATAACACCACTCATAGAATGCTATAAGTACTCAGAGGTTTATGGTAAAGAATTAATATGCTGTCTGATGCTGCTGTTATAGACTGCAGTGTTGTACAGAATTTATCATGGATTTTTGACTGCTGAAAAAAGGGACAGTGAGATTTAGCCATGCCAAGGATTGTACTGGAAACTTCTGCTACTGAATGTGCCCTGATGTGACCGGTTTGCACTCAGAAGAGGTCCTGCACCTTCGTGAGGCATTTAAAGCTTATACAGGAATGGAAGCTGGAACTGAAATGGTGCTTGCCATGGAAATATTCTGCTTTTAGACTGACCAGTGTCCAGGAAACAACTGTAAATACCACCGTGTGCATGGGTCAACCTCTCTGACAATCTCATAGCACAGGAAGCCAAACCCATGGCTAACATCTCCAAAACTTCGAGAAGTGCCCACAAGGCTTGGAATGGCTCCTCTCCGGCTCATGGTGGTTTTGTTGAGAATTGATGAAGGCAGTGAATCTGATGTAGTATAGGTCTGTTTTCATTTCTCTTATTTGTGCACCGTGTGTTGGATCTACAAACACAGACCGCCTCATTTTCTTGCAAACCACTTATCTATCAGCTTGTCAACTGTGTTGTAGACTTTTAGTGTCTCCATATAAAATCTCATTTTTAGTCATGTATTCATTTAGTTCTGGAAAAGTGTTACTATCCAAAAGAAATTCACTAACAGTATTCATAGTTTAAGTCTTTTGTCCTTGTTACCTCAATTATAAATATTAAAAATATAAATTCTGGCAATGAGAATATTTTTTTATTAAATGATCAAGGAAAATGTCAGTATATAGTAGAATATTATCAAATTATATCTTAAAATGTCTATTTTGCATAACAGAGATATTCTTCAATCAATTCTTTTTTTGTGAGCTTTGTGGCTAATGAAGTGTGTATTTGTCTTTGACACTGCTGTAGGTGAAACTGTATAAGAATTTTTCATCTTGCTTAATCAATATTTCCAGAATCTGTTAGTTCCCCTGGGATTCTGAATATACTATATAACCGAATTATGAACCCCTGTATCGTGTACCTTTTGTGACCATCTCAAGGTGCATGCCTAACCTTGGTGATAAACCAATGGACATGTTACTAACTGAAATGAAGAATAAAAGGCAAATGATCTGGGGATAAACTTGAATCCGATCTGATTAAATCATTCACATCATTCTCTGGGCTCCTTTCTTTGTGTGCTCCTATTTCAACAGACCTTTACTATTGTTCGGCTTCGTGGCTCCACCACACACACTCATGTGTTCCAAAGAAGTTGGCAATGAAGGGCTTTTAAACTACTGAAGCTCTCATTTTTATTCAGATCTTAGAAATACAGCTGATATTTTCCCGTTCTTTATGTCTTTTTGCTTCCTCTCTCTAAATGCCCCCCTAAAAAGAATATAAAACCATTAATTACAACGGTACTCAATATTTACAGGCAATTTTATAATCAATACTAAAATTTTACTTATATTTCTGATTTGCCACAGTTCTGGGGGAAATACTTTTGTTTCATTTATTAGCAGTACAGTTAAGGACCTGGAAGGCACAACTGTGCATTTATATTTTTATCACCATTGTCCCCACAGTAGTTTCCTACATTTTAAATATTGACTGAACTTCTTGGTGTGAATTCTACTTTAAAACATGCCTTCTGTCTTTAGATCTCTGTTTCCTACACATGACGTCCACAGCTGGCATTCCAGTCCTACTGCAGGACTGTGGATAAATTTACCATCCACAGTTCTGTCACACCAGCTTAGGGTAGGAGAGAAAGGAAAGATAGAAAACAAAATTGAGGCAGAAAAGAATGTGGGCAAATCCAAACCTTTTTTATTTTTTTAATATAGTGTACTCAGCATGTAGTTTTCTGTCTCTAAAGCTGCTCGCTGCTAATGATTAAGAGAATACTTAGAAGCTGAGCCTAGCAAAGAACGTTTTGCAAATAGACGTGCCTGTAAAGTGTTATTAACATTTTGTTAATAACAGACAATGATGTCAGGATGAAAGATTTACTGTGAAAAGGACCACTATGTAAGAAAGAGAAAGCATATATTTACATAAGCGTAATTGCCACCAATTCTTATTGAAAAAACAGGAATAAGTCATCATGACTGAAGAGAAAAGATATTCATCTTATTTTTTTAAATAAATCACAAGTGGGGACCTGTGAGATGCCTAAGAAGGTAAAGACCTTTGCCACCAGGCCTGGTGATCAGAGTTTAAGCCCTGAGACCCGTGCAATGGAAGGAGGACAGACTCACTATGTGTCCACTACTCCACAAATGCACTTTGGCACACACACGTATAAATAAAATACAAAAACAAATAACAATGAGTCAGACTGAAGGATAGCTTTCTGGTGAACTTATCTTAGAAAAACTCCAGGGAGGAGGGACTAACAATCTGCTTGAGAACATTTATAAGTAAGTGAATGAATTTAAATATTGAAATCCTTAGGAGTTAAATTTGATTAAAACATGTCCCTTGATGTTTTCCTTACTGAAAAGAATGTTCCCCTTTCTCCCAATTTCCATTGCCAAAATGAAAGTTTTAGCATTTAAATATTATTAAATGATAGATTTACATTAATTAATCTATTGTGGGTTCAGTGAGCTTAATATTGATATAAAATTCCATCTGATTCTTTCTTAAACTACTTTTGCTTAGAAATATGACATTTCCAGTGTTTTCTAAAACTAAATGGTTGAATCATTATTATGACATTTATTTTGTCATTACATTGTCAACTCAAAGTGACTAATGATGGAATATCTGATTGGAACATTGCATTAATATTTTCAAAGTGTAGGGGCACCTCCACTCGGAATCCCAGATAACCTAGCATGCATTATTTTAAAAATAGAAGTTTTGTTCTTCTACAGGAGAAGGTACAGGGCCCTTCTGGTTCTTTTCCTACATACACACATGTGCTCCAGTGTCCACACAGTGACATCATCACATAAAGTCCCATGGTTCCAACAAACCAAGTTCACCATAGGTATTGTGCATTCTATGGAGTCTGAAAAACATGTAGTGCTCTATATGTTCCTTTGTGGTACCACACAGAACCCCTTCACAGCCTAAGGATCCTTTTTTCATCAGTTCAGTTTTTAGAAGAAGCATCTTTCATTTACCAATATACACAAAAAGTCACTTTATATCTTTTCAAGATGTGATATGCTGCTCAGCTTTCTGTCACTCTGACACAAACTGGAGTCACCTAGAAAGAGGGAACCCCGATTCAGGAAATGTCTCCATCACACTGGACCATAAGCCACTTCTGTGAGGACACTAGTTTGATTAATGGTTGATGTAAAATGGCTGGCCTAGCTCACTGTGGGAAAAACCACCTCTGGGAAGGTGGTCCTGGGTTGTATAAGAGAGCAGGCTGAGCAAGTCAGGGAGAGCAAGCCAGTGAGCAGCATCCACTCATGGTCTCAGCTCCAGTTCCTGTCTAAAGTTCCTGCTGTAGCTTCCTTCCATATGGACTGTGGCTTGGCAGTATTAGGATGAAATAAGCCCTTTCCGCTCCCAATTTGGGTTCAGTGAGTATTTTATCACAGCGACAGGGAAGAAAACTAGGTCACTTGATAGATAACTCATTTCTTTTTTATCATTCCATTCTTTATATGCACCACAGTTTCCTTACTTATTAGAGGGGATTGCAATAGTCAGCTGTTTCCAGAGAAACAGGACCAACAGAACACACACGTGAAGAGATTTATTTTAGGACATTGGCTCATGGAACTATGGAGGCTCAGAATTCTCAGTCTGG
The DNA here is from genome assembly GCF_049852395.1 of Peromyscus maniculatus bairdii. Taxonomy (NCBI): domain Eukaryota; kingdom Metazoa; phylum Chordata; class Mammalia; order Rodentia; family Cricetidae; genus Peromyscus; species Peromyscus maniculatus. The sequence goes on from NC_134869.1 coordinate 36,767,295, forward strand.
TATTTGCATGCTGGAGGTGGTAGTAGATTTCCATGGTGAGTCAGAAGGCCTGAAAACAGAACTCAGTTGAAGTTCTAGTCTAAATCAGAAGAATGGAATTCTAGTCTCAATCTAGCCTAAGGCCTCAGAGTTGGTAGTAAGTACTGGTAATAGAAATCCAAGTCCAGGGGCATGAGAAGACACACATGGCAGCTCAAACTGCATGCAGCCAGAAGATCAAGCTCCCCTTTCTCCACTATTTTATTCCATCCAGCCACTCAACAGATTGGATCATGCCCACCCACACTGGGGAGGGCAATCTGCTCTGCTCAGCCTACTGATTCAAATGTTAATCTCTTCCATAAATACCATCAGAGACACATCCAGAAATAATGTTTAGTCAGGGTACTGGTCCAGTGAAATGACACATGAAATTTAGAGCTAGAAGGGTGCCCCTTGGGCATGGGATCTTCCAGTTCTATAGAGCACTTACCCAGAATGTACAGGTCCTTGGGTTTGATCCTCAACATTTATAAACCAAACCAGAACAAACAACGACAAAGCCTCAAAATGTTCAATGTATCACTTTGAATCCAGAAGTAAATCTTTAAGTGATACCTAACCTTCAAATAAGGATATAACAAGATTATAATTCTGAATTACCTCTTGTTCACATCTGAAAATTCAACCAACCATGGCTAGAATGTATTAAGGTAAATAATTGTTTCATTGCTAAATATGCACACACTTCGTCTTGCAATGATTTACTAAAGAACATTCTAACAACTAATTACATAGCATTTAATTCTATATGCTACATAAGCAATGTCTAGGTTATTTAATACAGAGGGAAAGATGTGCTCAGATAATGCAGATCCTATGTCTTTTGGTATAAGAAACTGGAGTGTTGTGTGCATTTATCTCTGGGAGGTGGTTTTCTGGACCTAATCCTTCATAGATACATTGCAAATTCCGGTGTGACTGACTAAAATATTCCACTTTCATTTGAAAATATACTAAATCATTCTGCAGAAAAGGTGGTAAAATCCTTAAGTCATGATTATTTTTCTCCGTAATAGCCAACAACTCAAACACTGTGCTATAAAAGTAACAGTACTTAAATGCTGCGCTATAAAATTAATAATGCTTAAATACTATGATCCAAAGTCAGGACATATTATGAGTCATAATATGGAAGGAAAATGAGGAGAAATCAGGTGTGTCTTATATTCACATGTATGAACATGCATAAAAGTGAGGAAAGACTCATGACTAGTTACATAATCAGGGTTGGCATTATAACTGCCCTCTTCTACTGCTCACTCTGCATTCCTTCACCAACCTGGTTGTGGTTTCTTGTTTTGTAGGATGACACAAACCTTCAGTCCTTAAGGAGATAGAGCATGTGTAGTCCTGTAGGACTGAAAATGGTATTTGTCATTAAAGTTAGTCATCAGACAGAATAGTAATGAGATACCCTATGAGGCAATAACACTCTTCTTTGCCTTTTGATGAAAAGGAAGGAAGAACTCAAAGGAATTGAACAGTTTCTTGGGACTCTGGGGTTTCCATAGACGTATGATGTTTTCTCCTGCAGAACATAAGGGGAGATAAGAAAACACAAATTTTTCTACTGGGCCACTAGCAGTGGGAGTGAGTAATGGTGTCCACATTTCCTCCCCTTAACTCTTGGATCTATGAATCATGGTCCTAAGAGGACACAAATTTGGTGTAGTTTCAGAGCATATAGAGCCTTCCGAGAAGACCTGCAACTTGTCCCCCTGACGATGCTACAGTTGAACACTCATAAAGTCATTCACGACTCTCAATTAGGCAGTTGCTTCTGGATGGTTGTGGTCATGGCAAGACCAGTGAATTTTGTGTCACAAGCCCCATAGATAGTTATTCTTTCAGTCCACAGATGTAGTTTAGGTAAGAACACTGCATTCAAGAAAGGTAAATCCCTATCTAGAGTTCCCGTATGTTTCAGTAAAAATGAAACACCTCAACAGGAATTATGGGAGTTGTCCAGTGTAGCCAACTGACTACCAGACAGCTGTCTGACCATCCCATCTGAGGAAATGATGCTACATCAGCAATTCAGTGTGAGTCTCCACCGCTGGAAGATTGAGCCTGCAGCAATGGCTGTAGCCAGGTCAGTCTTGGTGAGTAGGAATGTGCCTTGTTGGACTTGTTGATTTATAACCTAAATCCCTACTACCATAGAGATTTTGTTCTTAATCCCATTAGTCAATGACATTGGTTGCTGGGCAAAACGACTGATATTGACATAACAGGTCATCCTGTGAACTGGCAATAATAGTGTTTTCCTTCTGTGGTTACTCCTTGGTGAGCATTCGTATAGGCTAAAATTTCCACCTTTTACTCAAAATGTATCGCATATACTACTCATAGACGTCTGCCAATTTCCTTGCCATCAATTTTCCAAGTGTGGTTATTTGTTAGTGAAGTGCTGTGAATTCCCAGATTAATAGCAGCTTGGTGTGTCAACGCTCAATTCATACAGTTAGGTAAGGTTGTATAATGATGTGGTGGCCATGTTTGTGATTTCATTTGTGACTAGGACAAAATGCCCAACAAAACTCCCCCAGGGAAGAAAGGCTTTATTTTGGCCCATGGTTTGGGAAGATACCACCACTTGTGGTAGAGAAGACATGAGGCAGACATGTAGGGTAGCCTGCCAAACCACCTCAGCAGAGAGAGGTGAATGATAGTGCCCCTCTGTCTCTGTCAGTGGAACTGTTTATTTAGTGTGGGACCCAAGTACAAGGGATGGTGTCCTAATTCACTGGGGTAGACTTAACTTTTGTCATGCTTTTTTTTTTCTTTTGTCTTTTTTGGTTTTTCGAGACAGGGTTTCTCTGTGTAGCTTTGCACCTTTTCCTGGAACTCACTTGGTAGTCCAGGCTGGCCTCGAACTCACAGAGATCCACCTGCCTCTACCTCCCGAGTGCTGGGATTAAAGGCGTGTGCCACCACCGCCCGGCCTGCTTCTTTTTTTCTTTTTTCTATTTGCTAACGCAAAACACATCTAGAGTAGGTCTTCCTTCTTCACTGAAATGTTTCCAGAATTTCCCTCAAGACATATCTGGAGGTGTGTCTCCTAGGTTTTTGCAAATCTGATCAAGTTGATATTGGAAATTAACCATCATAACAGTGGTATGTGGGTATGTGTTTAGGTTCTATATGCTACAGATCTGGCTAAAATCTGTTTCTTAAAAGGAGAACATCTATATAATATGGCACAAGTTTTACTCCAAAAATCATGAGAGTTTTTGCTATGGTTTACCTGTGGTTATGGATAGGCTCTAAACAGTATCCTTAGAGATCACTAACACCTAAAAGCATAATCCAATCTACTCTATTATACAACCTGTTTGTCACTGTAGCTGCCATATACCCTGAATCTGTTCTAGTGCCTTGTCTTTCACTAGGTCCCACACAAAACTAGCAGGTTTGTGGATCATGCAGCAAATGGACATAGATAAGATACCCACATCAGTTACATGCCTCCTTTACAATCCAGAGAGGTTGATTAGGTGCTGTGGCTCATTTTTGTTTGGGGAACCAGATATAACAAGATATATTTCACCTTGGAAGGAATATCTTGACACGCTCCATACTGCTGAACCTCTAGAGTGGAGAACTTTGTTGGATTATTTTCCTATTTGCTGACATTCCAAAACAACTTAGCAATAAGTCTAGTAGTAGCTACTTCTTGACTACTAGATCAGATCACAATAATACTGTTGATGTTATTAGCAGAACTGTTACCTTGCAGAAGAGAAAGGTGATTAAGTTTATGGCAAAATTATGGTAAAATGCCAGGAGGCTGAAACAGTCCTGAGGTGAAGGCATATTGCTGGCCTTACCAGGTAAAAGAAAACCACTCTTAATGGGAGCAGGGGTGGACATTTGTCAAATAATAGCTGAATTCCAGATGTGTGAATTTATTCAAACAAAACCAAATCTGAGAGAACAGCCTCAATTATAATCCTTATTTGATTAAGTTTATGAGAACTCACTGTCATTTTCCAAGATCCAATTTTCTATTCCGTGTTAATTGAATAGACATATGGTAAGAATATTTCACATGCTTTTTGGTTTTTTTTGAGGTCTATAATACAATTACAGAATTTCCCTCTGCTTTTTCCTCCAAGCTCTCCAATGTATACCCCTTGTTTGCTTTCAAATTCATGCCCTCTTTTTCTTGATTGTTGTTTCATAAATATATTAAATAAGTGATATATTATATATTTATAATATATTTAATAGTATAATATAACATGTATTTTGAATATCACACTAATCAGTGTATAGAAAACTGAGCATAGCCCCTTGTATCACTAACAGTTATAGGGTTTCCACTTTTTCACCATAATAGTTCCCATTCAACAAATCATGAAATGAATACAAGAATGCTGTCAGCTGCTGAATATATCTACCCAAATGACATGAGAGAAACCCCCCAGGGACCATTGGAAGATGGATCTGTGTCAAAACTATCAATTGCCCAAATTCTGTAAACTTCAACACTGACTAGTGAACAGTGTCATTTGATTTATCCTGGAATAAGGTGATTCCAAGTTTTGAATTCCAAGATTATGGTAAGGGTGGACGTATGTTTATGCTTGGTTTTGTGTGGATATACTTGTCTATTTGGGTAACTACCAAAGCACAAAATTCCTGGATCATATGCCATGAGTGTGTTCAGATCACACATTTTTGGCTGCATGTGTCTGCCAGAGAATGAACCTGGGGCTTTCTGCATACCAGACACATGTCCTACCATGGACCTGTACCTCCAGGCCATGATACTATTTAACAAAAACTATTCTCTTACCAAGTTAGTACAACTATAATGTCATCATCTCTAGTGGGAGACATACACAATGAATGTGGGTCAGCTTTTTAAAGTAAGCTGCTTAGAGTTGAAACTCTAAATATATCAGATTATTAGCTACAACTAGACTCTTTCTCTTTAAAAAATAGTCTTTTTAATCAATACATAGTAAAATGGTACTAGGAATTAATAAGGAAATAGCTATAACTTTTATCATTTGCCATTCCAAAAAATATGTTTCCCTTCTGTTTTTTTTAACACCAGTACCTTACCCCTGAACGTTACTCTAAGAATGGAACTATCAGTTAAAGGAATATGAAAATGTCTATAATCATACATACAACATCAAGTAATGTCAGTATATTTTATTAGGGATTCATGAAGTTAACTTTATTATGACTACATTTTTAGTTTTATTAGAATTAGAAAAAAATTACTCTTTTGCTTTGAATACTTCTATGTGTGTGATATGGTGCTGTATTGGAGCTGTATACTTAGGCAGCAGTGGTTGATCAATGATGTCTAGGTTTAACATATAGAAATTTAATACCAGAATTACAATCTTTTCAAGTCTGTTTTTGGATGAGATATGTGGGAATGGTCATATGGAAACAAAGAAAAACCGAATTATGCAGCAGACACTCAACGCTGCCTGAAGCCACATCGCTGCCTGAAGCCACATCATTTAGTCTGAAGTAAATAAGATAATCTGGAAGTTAAAAAAAATTAGTTTCATGGTTCTGTTTAGCAAGTCATCTTAGAATAAATACAGCATTAAAATACTAGAGATGTTCTTTTCAATGAGAAATGATTTAATACATAACAGGGAGACAGGAGAAAAGGCGATTGTTGCTTTTATATTCCTTACATTGTAAATTTAGATCAATTTGTCCCTAAATACTTTGCTATCCTCATTGGTTATTGACAAAGAAACTTATTCTTTGTAGACAAAGTTTCTTTACATTTACACATTACATGCTTTAAAAATCAACACATGGCTCTAAATATACAAAGTATAGCTGCTTTCTCTTAATAAAAATGTTTACACAGGTTTAGGTCTCATTTACTAGAAGAACAAAACATGATGACAGACTCAGGTTCCTATACAGACAAAAAAAAAAGCTGTGACATCACAGGAAAATGAAATTTAGTCAGAAACTGACCACTATCTCTAAGTATACTTTACCAATCTGAAACCCGAATATTTTCCTTTAACCAATCAAATGATTTCTTTTACTTCCTTAACATTATACAGAATCTGCCCTGGTGGTCTTTTTTGGGATCCTTAATACCGTGTATTTTGGCTTTGTGTGGTTGATAAATTGCCATCTGTGTAAATCTGCTTTTAAAAAGTTTATCTGTCTAAGTTAATTTTTAGTATTTCTTAGAACAGCTGCTAAGATACTATTAATTTTCCAAAATTATGTGTCCTTAAGTTTACATCTATTTGCTTATGATTTAGAATCAATAATCCTGTGCACAACACTGAGTGGTGAAATACCGAGCAGAGAAAAAGACTAATTTCTGTGGATGACAGCTTCGCTTAACATTGAATGCATATCTTAGTACTTAGACCTAAGGCTAAGGACTGAGACAGAATCTGTTGTATATGTGTGGAAAGAAGACAGAATTAATTCTGAGAAAACATCCTCTCACATGTCATCCACTGTGATGTGGGGCATTCAACCCATCACAATATCCTTTATCTAAACCATATCAACCATGATACAAATGTTAGCAAAGAACACCGGGTTGCCAAATGCTGGTCATCATAAAGATGGCCTTACCTTTCTTCTCACCTTGAGAAAATCATGGGCTTCTTCCCAACTGTAGCCCTTTAAATGCCTTTTGTTGTTGTTGTTCATTTACTTTTTTGCAACTTACAAGTATAAATACTTTTACTGCCTTTTAGGAAAAAGAAAAAGAAAAACAAACAAACAAATGAAAAACCATCTTCCAGTGTCTTGCCAGATTTGAAACTCAGGATTCTCTTTTTCTGAGCAGTCTGAGAGTCATTGTTAAATGTTGTCATTTAAAAATTTAGAGCTTAGGTCTCCCCATTTCTGTGAGAAGATAGGAGACAACTTTGGAGAATCAGTTATCAAAAACAGATGAGTTACTCACATTGACCAATCCCAAGATTATGTTTTTTCTACTATCTCGTCTCAGGACCTCATCTCTCCTATTTACTTTCTAAGAGCCCAATCTTTATCCTGTTGCTATTGTTTGAATTCTATCGTAATAATCTTCAAGAAAGTCTTCCTTGTCTGTTTGACTGATTGGATGCAACTTTTTTTTTTGACAGATACTAGTGGAAAATCCTGAATGATCAGCTTTCAGGATCTTCAGAGATTGAACAGGGATGGGGAAGAATGGCAATCAATTTGCAGGCTACATTAATTTGAAACAGATCTCTAGGAACCTTTACTAATATCATAAAGATTATGTGAAAATCACTAAGAATCAGTTCCTTCCTGTTTTCTAATATTTCAGCTCCCTCTTCATAAAATCATTGCTGAGGCTTATCATTTTATTTTGTTTTATTTTTTACTTTACTGTAAGGAAACAATACAACGACCTAAGTGGTCACGCTTTTTCTCTGAATCCCCCCCCCCCCACGCAGGAGTTCTCACTCCATCCCCTTGTTTGACATTCTTCCAAGGTCACAGAAGATATTTAATAAATACTTGTTGAAGTGAGCAGTTAGTTACCGAGACTGACTTTTCTGAAATTTATATCTTAATGTGTTGTCTCTAGCTGTTCATCTCTAAACCTCAGAGGAAAAAAATATCTGCAAACTTTTAAAATCTTAAGCCTCCTAATCATTTGATGATCTGTCTAGGGTCAAGTGTGACTTTGTTCTTGATTTCGTTTTTTCCTCATCATCTCCAGGACTTAATGAACTATCTGGAATGTTTTAAGCACAGTTTTTACTACCATCCTTCGATCTCTTGATCTCCCTCTTATGTTGGACTGGACTCTCTCACCCATTAATGCCAGTGTGATGTAATTCATTTTGCCACTGATTCTATAATTACTATTTAAAAAAACTCATATATTCCCTTAACATTTTTCTGCAGCAATGTCAGCGTTAATTTCTAGGGCCAGAAATCACATTCCTGGTCACCCCTGGGGCTTCCTCCCCCCAGTAATTGTTCCTTGCTTTGCCTTGTAGATTTTAATCATGGTGCAGAAAATGGGTTTTAGAGCCAAAGTAAATTTGAAATTTTGCTCCTATCCTTTATTAGCTCTGTGGCTTCAGGAAAACAGTTTGAACTGCAAATTTTATGAAAAAATGGTATACTGGTGAAACTAGCAGTACGTTATAATTTAGTCATGTGATTTAAATAAGATGATATATTTAGTGTGGTAATGTGCTTAGCGATTCCACTCAACACATGCACTGATGTGATTGTAATTGTTATGTTATCTTTTCTTTTTACAAACAATTCTTAAAGCTTAGCAACTTGTAATGTTTTTCTTACAATTGATTTTATTTGTAGTGTATGCCATAGAAGAATTTAGGATGAGCCTGTAAGCATATTCCCAAATGTCATTAAATATAAGATTATAATAAATCTTATTTTAAATCCATCCTCTTATCAACATGAATATGCATTCAAATATCTTTTTTTTTTTGTTCATAGACTGTGTCTCCAGAGGTAGGGATGATTATATTTTATGAAAATGAATAGAGATTGGTAGAAACTTTTCGTTTGTTTAAAGATTTGATAAGCTTTTTGTATTCTGGAAGCATATACAAGCATCTCCCATTAAATACCCAGATGGAGGCTTCAGGCAGGAACCTTCAGATTATCGGGAAAATCTATGTTGGGAAACATTAACTTTGATATTGTTAGCATACGGAACACCTTTGAAGCCCTCCAGCTGGGTGAGGTCATCGAAGAGGGCAGGGTGTGGATCTGAAAGAGAACAACAAAGGACTGCTACCTGGGTCACTTCATATTGACAAGGAAGAAGAGACGGTGAGAAGCAGCAAGGGGAATTAAGAACAAAGAGAGCTAGAAAGGAATCCCATAGAGTATAGGAGCTGCAATGTGGAAAAACAGGAGGGTGTCATACACTGTGAGTTCTGGCAGTTGAATTTGGTAATATTACTTTTACAAGGAATCAATAAGGCAGGATTTATAATATTTTCACAAATGTGTTTCACTTATTTCTGGACAAAGGAAAAGATGTTTTCAGATCGGTAGTTTTCAACCTGTAGATCACAACCCCCTTTGACAGCTGCATGTCAGATATAGTGCACATCAGGTATTTTACATGACGATTCACAACAGTAGCAAAGTTACAGTTATGAGGTGGCAACAAAAATAATTTTCTGGTTGGGGGTCACCCCAGCATGAGGAGCTGTATTAAAGGGTCGCAGCGTTAGGAAGGTTGAGCATCACTGCTTTGAACTGTACTTTATATGGAAATAGAATAGAGTCTCTGAATTGAGGGAAGCTTCAAGTGGTTCACAAAGAACTGAAACAAGACTTCACTTTTATTTCTCAGAGAAGTTCTGTTTCCACACTAAATTTTAGTTTTGCCTATGATCATCTTTTTAAGCACAGCTTAACATTTGAAATGGGGCAATTTGTTCTTTCCTATCTTAATCATAAATACATCAAGTATGTTTGTCATTCAGTTGGCTGATAGGAGCTGACACAGACTTCAGAATTTACAATTCACTTTTTGATTGACAATTAAATAGGTATTTCCAGAGAAGTTAGGTTATCATGGTGTAACTTTGCAAGTTAATGTGAAAAACATATCAAGTGTCACCATCTATTTCCTCCCCTCCATTTTCTTCCTCTTCTATATCTTACACTTAAGAAAGATCTCAATTTAGGGTTTCAAGACCATTTTCAGTGAACTTATTTGATCTTTCTAAAGAGATTAAAGGTAAACAAAATGTTTGAAGAGGAAAGACTGGATCCACCTTCTCTAGGGATGGACAAAACTTCCTAAAACTGACTGGGAAGGAGTAAGATATTTAAGGGATAGTGATAATTATAGGAATCACTTCTTATGGTATGAATGTTTTTCCACCACTAAATCAATCTGTTGAATTTAACACTAATATGAGGGTATTGGGTAGGAATCATTTTCAAAGTTTATTAAATCATAAGTACAAATACTTTACAAATGAGACTTCATAAAAGGCTACAGAGAACTGCCTTTTCTATTCTATCATGTATAACACGAATCTCAAAAGGTCTTATTAATAAAAACAAACCCAGAGCCAGGTATTGGGGTGAATGCTGAAAGATCAGAGAAACAGAACAAGCCACAGCTAACCTCACCTTGCCAACTTCTCAGTCGATCCTGTTTCCTCAAACTGGAAGCCTCATCTGAAGTCTTCATCTGAATGAATCTCAGCTGAACTGCTGCTAAAAGCCTAAAAGCTTAAAAGCCTCTAGTTCCTGGTCCTCATGCCATCACTTCCTGGCATTAAAGGCTTGTGTCACCATGCCTGGCTGTTTCCAATGTGGCCTTAAACTCACAGAGATCTGGATGGATCTCTGCCTCCCAAGTGATAGGATTAAAGGCGTGTGTGCCACCATTTTCTGGCCTCTATGTCTATCTAGTGGCTGTTCTGTTCTCTGACCCCAGATAAGTTTATTAGGGTGCACAATATATTGGGGGCACAATATCACCACAATCATGTGGTGATATCACTTCAAAGTATCAACGATAAAAGTTAGTATTTTGATTCTGGACATCAGTGCATTCAGAACCATGACTAACACATTCCCTTTGTATAGGCAACTACCAACATAACTGAAGAGTTTCATTATAGCAATCAAAACAAACTAATACAACTCTACCCACTTGATCCTGATTGTTCAGGAAACATCTAAGGAAATGGCTGCAGGGTGACCACACTACATGAATGTCCTCTCACCAGGCTAGTGTTCAAGTTAGAGATATTTTGAGCTAGATGACATAACTGTAAAGCACTTGCTATGGTTTCATCTGATGTGTCCCCTGAGAGCTCCTGTGTTGAAGGTGTGTAGTGTTCAGAGATATAGCAACTTGGTGGCCATTGAATAATGAGGGTATAATATCAATGACTTGCTCTATCAGTGGCTTCACAGCTTCACAGGCTATAGGGCGTTGTTGCAAACTAGGCTTGGAACAAATACGCTACTGGTAACATGACTTGGAAGGCTGTATGTTGTCCACGGGTGGTCTCTCTCTCTCTCTCTCTCTCTCTCTCTCTCTCTCTCTCTCTCTCTCTCTCTCTCTCTCTTCTTCTCCAATGCCATGAGGTAAAAAGCTTCTCTGTACCACATGCTTATCATTATGATTATCTTCCTCCTCACACTCCAGAAACAACAGTGCCAAGTGATTATATCTGGTCCGAAACTGTGAGCCAAAATAAATCTTTCATTTCTAAGGTGTTTTTTCTCTGTTGCCTTGTAACAGTGAAGGAAAATTCACTAACCTAGTATCTTCAACAAAAGATGCTTATTTTTCTGGCTCCATATTCAGTGATTATTTTTTCATCGTTTCAGCTATTCAGCAACATTATTAAAGACACAAGCTGTTGCTGTCTTTCTATGCCGGCATTATCAGTAAGTAGGGCTCAATACATTGCTTTTCATACTACAGCTTCTTACCATTGGTCTATGGATCAGAATGGGTAAGCAGCCATGATGAAAATCAACGCTCTATAACTCATTACCCAGATTGAACAAATTCAAGCACCCATAGAAGCAGGTACATTGAGGCCCAGTGTTCATAGTCTCTTGGGTTGGAAGAAAACAAAAGTATAATAGAGTTGAAAGTGGAGGATGAGACAGGCAGGCCGGAGCTTCTGTAACTCTTCATATCTATTTTTTTTCCCACCAGGAAAAATGTCAAGTTGAAATACTTGAAAATTTTTAGCCTGCAGTGAGAACCAAAGACCAGGGAACATTCACTTTCTGAAATTGATGAGACCCTGACCTCTCCCTAGAATTTTAGGGACAACACAGAATGATGTGTTTAATAATGACTGTAGTTGTTTTTGATTTTTGTTTTTCGCAAATCATGTAAAACAAGATATGGCTGTAGATTTAATATAGTTGATGCATGTTATGGAAATCAAAACTGCATTTGCCACTCAACTTTATAATACCATTCTAAAAGTGGTATTCATAACCTACAATTTCAGCCACAAAATATAACCAATTGCTGATCCCTGATTGACAGTAAGGAATGAAAGAAATGCTTTCACATTGCTTATTTTTGTATTGACTTTATTGACATTTTTAATCTATAAATATTTTCAGATCAACAATATTCCAATGATGAAAATTCAGACTTCTGGAATGAAGATGTAGGGTGCTCACTTATCTTCAGCAAGGTTCTATATTTGATACACAGCAGTGTAAAAAGACAAAAGATATAAGAGCAAAATAAAACCATCAGTTCTATATAATAGTTTATAAAGTTGTAGATACAAATGACAATAATAGAGAATTACTATCTTTGTTTATGTAACACATTATGTACCTTAAGAAGTTTACACAGTTTGACATTCCCATTGATTTAGCTCTGTTTCACAATTACATAATTTCTTCTATAATATACACTATACATAAAGTCTATACTGATTCATTCATTAGTAAACAATTACTGAACTCCAGTTATTTTCCTAAGCATGCTACAGCTTTAACAAACTAAATAAATTCTTTGCTGACTGAAATATGTGCTGTACTGCAGAAAGATATAAAAAAATGAATAAATGCTTCTAGAAAGTGATTAGGGGTATAAAGTAAAAAACAGAAGGGCTGTAGATATGACTTTGTTGGTAAGGTGCCTGTCTAGCGTGCACAGACCACCGAATTCAATACCTAGCATCAAATAAAATAGGTACAGTGGCTCATGTATATAGTCTCAGCTCTCTGGAAATAGAGGATTGGGATACAAAATCCTTATATGACCATCCTTTACTATACAGTGATTTCAAGGGCATCCTAGGCTATGTGATACCTTGTTTCAGAAATAAACAGAGAGAGAGAGAGAGAGAGAGAGAGAGAGAGAGAGAGAGAGAGAGAGAGAAAGAGAGAAATAAGAACAAAGAATTGATGGGTGGGTGCTATGCTATATGGAGTGTTCAGGAAATGCCTTACTATGACACAAATTAAAGAGTTTTTAAATGACGGGGGATGGAGATATCATAGTTTGACTGGGGTAATGAGAACTGTATGAAATGAAGAGGGATGATGTGGGGTCTAGACCAGGTGAGACATTTTAGGTCATCATAAGAAAAAAAGAAACAATAATAACAAACCTTTAAAATTGTAACTAGTTATCTGATTAGTTGACCTATCTATTTCCATGTAATATGAAATACATAACTGAGAGAAAATCAAACTGCTAAAAATGTCTTGAATAAAATTGAATTCCTGCTTATGTTATATAGGTAATGTGTATATCGACAAATGTGTATATATACCTATGTTTGCAGTGGTCCCCAAAGTGTTGACTCTTGTCTATCTTTGGAGATTGAATTTTTGGCCTCTGAATACCTGTAACTTTAGGTTGAATACTCACAAAGCATTGTAACCTGTCAGTGGGCAGTGTGGGCAGACTTGCCCACACAGTGTGATTCAGCTCGTCTTAAATCAGAATCCTACCACTCCCACACACTGTGATTCAAAGACATTTTTTCCCCTACCCTTGCCACAGGGCTGGAAATTACCACATATTTCATTCCCTTGGGTGAAGCATTGTAGGTTGCTGATAATTATCTGACTACCCTTCAAGAGGACAGGCAAAATAACCCATTATCCATTACAAAAATCCTCTCAAATCCAATTAGCTAGGAAGTCACCCACCACGCACCATGAGAGCAGAACATGAGTAAGGTGTGTTGAGAGTGTGAACGGTAAAATCGTGAACCCGACCCTTCTGAGGAAGTTGTCCTCTGAAGCAATCCCTGAGTATCTGGGAAGCAGAGGAGGGCACTGAAAATAGACGGAGGTGTTTAACTGATACACTCACTACCTAAGGCTTGACTCTGCTCAGAGAGTGACTGCACATATCTTAAGTAATGGGAGCAGAGGATCTGGGTTCCTCGGAGAAGTCACGTCACATATTACAAGGTGAAGTATGAGACTGTACAATGGATGTGAAGTACTTCCCTAGGGGATGAGTAAAAGCATGTTGTAGTGCTCAGATTACAGGAAGTAAGAACCAGCTGTAAGCCACAACAACATATAACGATCATCTACTGGGGGTCATAGCATTACAGGGTAGCAGCCAACTCAGTCTCATGAAAGCAGTCCTACTGAAATGTGATTTTCATCCCTGAAATACTCTTCTGAGTATTTCTACCTAGTCATTATTTTCATCAGCATCACTTAAAGACATCCATAACCACTAAAGTACTGGATATTACTAAGTGATATGTGGACCTTAAACACATATTTAGGAACCAGGCAATGCAAGATGTTGTTTTATGAGAAATTTAGGGAGATACCAACAATTCAAAGCAGAAAAGTAAGTCTGAAAGTTTCTTTACCATCCTCTGAATAGAACGGATAAAGATGAATTAAGACTCAAAGAAGCTAAGTCTAGGCTCTCAGTGTCTTTCTCCTCCTTCTCCTCCTTTGTCTCTCCTTTATTTAACCATTGTAGGTTGCTAATAATTATTTGAATTCTTCCTTCCTTCTCTCTCTTCTTTCTTTCTTCCTTTCTTTCTTCCTTCCTTCCTTCCTTCCTTCCTTCCTTCCTTCCTTCCTTCCTTTCTTCCTTCCTTCCTTCCTTTTCTTCTTGTCTATGAAGCCCTGCCTGGCCTGGAAGTCTCAGTGATTCAGCTGCCTCTACCCCACCGCTGACCCCATCCCAGTGCTAGGATTGAAGGCTAAGAACTTGAACCAATATACTCTGCTCTTTCATTCCAATCTTATTAACTCTTATATCGTATATCATACAGTAAATATATTCATATATACACACATATCTATGTGATTTACAGAATAAATTTAAATTCAACAGGATATGTCCGAGTTTCACAAATGGACAGATAGAAATGTTAATGGGTTCTGTGTTGATTGATAGGAACTCAGATCATCCACTGGGAAGAAGCCATTGCTCTCAGGCTAGGAGAGTCACAGCAGAGATACAGAGCAGAAGCCAGTTGAGGTTGTCAGCTCCACCCAGGGGCACAGGATTCCTTCTCTCTCAAGATGAAGTCAGAAGCTCTTGGTCAAATGAAACCTCATACAGCCAGGCACAGCCTAAAAACTACTGTTTCACACATCACGGAATAACATAACACAGGGAATAGCCTGATTTCAACAAGCAGAACAATCATATCAGAAACTAACTTCTGTGATGAAATGACATTCACAGTGAAATGAAGTTAATCAGACCAGAACTACTTAAGAGCCAATACATCTGAAGATAAAAAGTGTATTATTAAGTAAATACTCTTGTGTGAAAGAAAAACGTCAATAGACAAACTAAAGAAATGGTTAAAATTGCATGGTAATGAAACACTACACACTAAAACTTGCATGAAGACAAAGCTGTGCAGAGATATTTATACCAGGAAGTACATTAATCACAGAAGAAGGAGTAAAAAGAAAACTATCAAAGCAAGCATTCATTACCAAAAACGTAGGTGACTACTAACAGAATGATAAGGCAAATCCAATCAAAATAAGGTAAGGAAGAGGTCAACCAAATAATAATAAAGCAGAATATGAGCCCATGAATCAAATAACGCCTAGTCTCCAGGATTACTAATAAACAGACAAGTATCAGGTAACTGATCACAAAAACAAATATAGTTTAGAAGAAAAAGAAATGACTATCTTGATTTTAATATATAAAAGGAATACTATTAGTAGTTATGTAAAAACAAGTCTTAGAAATCTAATAGAAGTGTTCAAAATTTCAGAAATTTTATATATATAATACCAAAATTAATGCAGTACAAAATAGAAAAGTTCAACAAGCCATAACCTAATGCTAATGAAATTCAAATGGTAATTAGCATGCATCCCAGCTCTCCAAAGGAAAGCCACAGACGAAATGAGTTTGATTAATAAATTCTTGCAAACAGTCAAGAAACTGGTGCAGAATATAGAAACAGAATGGAAGTTTTCCACTTATTTCTCTGAAGTTAATGCAACTTTAATTTAAAATGGAAAATGAAAGTACAAGCAAAAATATAAAGTAAAAGAATGATAGACTCATTTAAATTGTGACATGCAAAAATGGGAAAAGCAAAACTCTTTAAAATAGTTCATCATGCTCAATTGAAGTTGACAATCAGGAATATGATTGTCGTCCTGTATCAGAAAACAGATCATTTTCTAGGCTGGTGTTAGGAAATCAATAACTTCATCAAGATTAAAATTAATACCTGGATATGATTTACTTTTAAATATAGGATGCTGTAGGGGAAACTTCTATAGGTCCTAAAAGCTACAATAACAAAGGCAAGGTATTCAGAAATAAATAGTTGGTGGTCTGTGATTCACATGGCCAGGTATGTGCCATGGCACTGTGACTATTAACATTGTGCCCTAGACAGCTTTCAAAGAAGAAATGAAAGTTTAAGAATTAGAAGAAAAAACTATGTTCTTTTGTTTGCTTTGATAAATCCAGAAAAATCATCTGAAATATTGTTGGACGTTAAAAAAGAAAACAGGTCACAAAGTATCTAGCAAAATATAAGCTTGGTAGAGCTAATAAAACCTCAAAATGAGTTAGGAATTAGTCCAAGGCAATGCAGTAAAACCATAGAAAAGTTAAAACTCTGTTAAACACATCAATAAATGCAAATTTCTTCATGCTCAGAATTCAAATCTAACCTTGGAGAAAATAGCATATTATAAACCATGTATATAATGCTACAAAATTTAGTTCATAACTTATATCTGACTGTCGTGAGTTCACCTTGCTAGGAACACAGTGAAACCCTTTTGAATCCTTCCACAATGTCAGAATTTATTAGATAACAATAAATACTCAAATTTCAGTGCTCTCCGTGAGACTGATTTGTCATATAATCTCATCTACCTTGGTTACTTTGCCAAGGTGAATAAAGGTTCTTTTATTGCATCTGAATGAGTAATATTACCTTTCGTGTCACGTATAACACAGTAAATATACCCACATGCACATATATAGTTTACAGATGAATGCAAGTTTCAAAGGCTGCAGCAGATTTCAAGAGGTTTTGGAAGTGGATCTAGAGGATGTCTGTATAAGATAATGAACTCCACCAGGGAGCATCTGCTGCGGGATCTATGTTTGACAATGAAGCTATAAGGGTTCTCCGCTGACAGGTTAAAAGCAGAAAGAGGCTGAGAGTTGGAAAAGGATCCAGAGCAGGAGATGGTGGGTCAGGTCCAGGTGAGTGAATATGTGGATTAGCAGGCAGTTGTACAGGCTGTGTCAACAGTAGGGGTTTGAGCCAGGCTGATGTCCCAGGAACTGGTGGCCAGGCTTTGGTCCGTGCCCCACAAACAAGGTGTCAGATGATAGGTTGGAGTGAGGTCATGCCATGTCATTGGTATGTCACATCACTTTTGGAGGGCCAGGTTACACCATTTCCTTGGTCTGGTGTGTCTGATAAGTTCTTGGCCTGTTTTCCATGGTGTTGTGATTTTAATATGTTCATTAATGGGAACATGCATGGTTGCAATCCATCCAATAAATCTGTAGGGTTACTGACTCCCTTTCTAGGACCAGGAATAATTCATATGATGGATGAAGGACATTTCTCAGGTGGTATAGTTTCTGGCTTTACCCAGAGAAATCGAGTGAAAAAATTGTTTCACAAGGAAAGACACAGCCTGAAAAACAAAAACAAAAACAAACAAACAAACAAATTTTAATACAATATATAATAATTAAGAGTATGGCATAGGCTGATCTCAATAGACATCATAGAAGTTTTTAATAATTTAAATGTATGCTAAAATTTGTGAAAAACTGTACTTATCTTTGAATACATCTTAGTCTCTCTGGATTTCTATGGCAGAATACCATGCACTAGATGGGTTTTGACAGCAGATTTTTATTTTGCACAGTTCTGGATGCACAGAAGTCCAAAATCACAGTGGTGAGGGTCTGTATCTGGTGAAGGCTCACTCTCTGCATCACAGTCACAGGTAGTCATTTCTGCCCAGTCCTCATGTAGAAGAAAGGTGACCTCAGGTAAGGGGTATGAATTCCAGTATTTGAAGGCCTGACTCTTATACAATCCATACAAGAAAGGATCACGGTACTGAGGTTACTTTTTACTTAGCATAAGTGGCTGTGCCAGTTATGAAAATAAAGAGCAAAGCCAGAGACTACAAGAACTATGATACAATCCAAAGGTACAGCACAATATTTATAGAGAAACAGATAAGACCACAGATTAGAAACTCAAAAACAGATCTGCATTTACAAATAAAAAATGGACTGTTAATAGGGAACGAAATTAGGAAAATTAGTTCAACTCATAAAGAAGATATTATGGCCATCATCAAATTCAAATTGAATTTAAGGCAGGCAAAATTTTGGCATAACTTCAAAGGGAAATTTTTGAACAAGTGAAAGTAACTGTTAACCGGCAGTGTGAAAACATATGATGGTATGATTTAAAATGAGAGTCCAGTTTAACAAATGATACGTTACCTAAAGTCGACAGGGGGTCATATTTACATTCTAAAACTCAAATTTCAAGGAAATATAAAAATATCCATCTAGGATCCCCTACTGGCTATTAGTCAGAAAAGCATATTTATAGAAAGACAAATAAGAATGGTTATTAAGCAAATGAAGAAGTTCTCTTGACTTCGTTGAAAAGTGTAATGAAAGTGAAAATACAATTCCACATATTTTGGCTAATTGATGAATTTTATGACAGATTCTTTCTGAGCATAGTGTAGAAGAGTACATGAGTGGAGCTGTTTTTCAACTTTAGCTTATCTCACTTAATGAAAGGAAATGCACATGGACTTTGCAACCATGCCCAGCTACAGAATCGAAAGAAAAACACAAAGGTGTATCAAGAGTTTCATTGTAATACTTCTTTTGGGGTCAAGGATGGAAGCAATCTAAGTTTTCATTTCTCAGTCAGTGGAAAAGTAAAATGTGGGATACTATGAAACAGCAGATCAGAAGTAGAAAGTTAAAGTGTTGTTAAGGGGAAATGCAAGATAGCATTTTTGTGTTGTGTCCACAACACAAGTACACGCACTTTCGATACATGCACCATAAACTAGGTTATACATTATGTATGTGAGACAGATTTAAGGGTTCAGAGGATAAAAATACATCAAAAAATAAAATTATATGAAAACAGATGTTGAACACTTTGTAATGCTCAAGTCAACTTTCTATGACCGCAGCCATAGAAAATAATAATCACTAAAATTGCTTTTTGCAGAAAAACTAAACACAACAATGGAGGTATGCACCACCTCTTATGGCTCTTCCACTCTTACCAGCTTCACTTCCATGGGTTTCCCTGAACCCTGAGTGGAAGGACTTGATGGAGACATTCCATTTAGGGTTGAGTTTTTCAAGGTCTCTCACTCTCTGGATATTATCTGGTTGTGGGTCTCTGTATTTGTTCCCACCTACGGGGACTTTTGAATTTAGACTAACTTCATTCTGCGTTATGATATGGCACAAGCCCGTGGAGGCCAGGGAGTGAAATATAATGGTTTAAATGAGAATGATCCCATGCTCATATGTTTGAATACTTGGCTCACAGTTGGTGGAACTGTTTGGGAAGGATTGGGTGTGGTGTCGTTAGAGAAGCTGTGTCAACTGGGAGCCTGCTTGAGGTTTCAAAATACTCCTGCCATTTCCATTATGCTCTCAGCTTACTGTTGATAGACTGAAATGTGAGCTCTCAGCTGCTGTTCCATATCATGATGGTAATGGACTCCAACCCTCTAGAACTGTAAGTCCCAAATAAACCCTTCCTTCTGTTTCTTACCTTGGTTATGGTATTTTACTACAGCAATACAAGAGTATCCAAGACAGCACATGGACACACAAATACACACACTCACACACACACATACACATCTGGAAACAACTTTTTTTTTGTATTTTTACTTATTTTTCTTTTTATTGAAAATAAGATTTTTTCCCCTCATTCAAAGTATTCTGACTAGTTTCTCCTCTCTACTTTTTCCAGTTCTTCCCTACCTCCACTTCCATCTGAATCTACCCCCCCCCTTTTGTCTCATTAGAAAATGAGCAGGCTTCTAAGGGATAATAAAATAAAATAAAACAAAAACAAACACATCAGAATTAGGTAAGACAAACAAGCAAAGGAGAAATGCCCTAGAGAAGGCACAAGAGTCAGAGACACACTCAGGAATCCCATAAAACCACTAAACTGGAAGCTGTAATATGTACATGGAGGACAAGGTGAACACCCACGTGGTCCTTGAGCATGCCGCTTCAGTCTCTGTGAGTTCACAGGAGCTTTGATCATGTGGGTTCAGAGGGACTCACTTTCTTGGTGCCCTCCATCCCTTCTGGATCTTACATTCTTTTCACTTCCACTTCCATGAGGTTCCCAAAGCCCCGAGGGGAGGGATTTGATGGAGACACCCCATTTAGGGCTGAGTGTTCCAAGGTCTCTCACAAATGTCTGGCTGTGGGTCTCTATATTTGTTCCCATCGCAGCAGGAGGAAGCTTCTTTGATGGTAGTTGAACAGTGATCAACAAGGCCCTGATCTATGAGTAGAGCAGAATATCATTAGGAATATTTTTATCACTAATCTTTTTCTTATTTTAGACCAGTGTTATTAGGGTTTGGCCTAGGTCCATGGGCTATATAATCTCAGGTTCTTGGTCACCCAAGCAGTGTCAGGTGTGGGGTCCATCTCCTGGAGTGGGGCTTAAGTCAGATTAGTTATTGGTTGGTTATTCCCACCACCATTAGCACCACCATTTCACTAGCATATCATGCAGGCAGGACACCATTGAACATCAAAAGGTTTATGGCTGGCTTCCTATTTAATTTTTCTCTCTCTCTCCTTTTTTTTTTGCTTCCCTCTGAAACTTTGTTTTTTTAAATTAGTTTTTATAATTAGAATTTAATTATAATTATAATTATTTTCATTTTACATACCAATCAAAGATGTCCCTCTTCCCTACGCCTGCCTCCCCAGCCTCCCCCTCCTAACCCACTCCCCACCCCCACCCTCACAAGAAGGCAAGGCCTCCCATAGGGAGGCACATCCAGTAGAGGCAAGTCCAAGCTCTTCCTCCTGCCTCTCATCAGTGAATACCCTAACTCTCATCACAGAGCTTTCTCCAATGACTGATGGAAGTAGACACAGAGATCCACAGCCAAACAGCAGGTAGAGCTCTAGGAGTCCAGTCAAGGAGAGAGCAGAGGGATTCTATGAACTAGTGCATCAGGATCATGATGGGGAAACCTGCAGAGACGACCAAACCTAACTAGTGGGAACTCATGAAAGTTGGATCAATGGCTGTGGATCCTGAATGGGAATGGTCTACATTTCTCTTTTGGTAGCACGCAGAGTGCCTTCCTGTATCAAAGATACTGGAACAAAATGGGCAAAGGCTCTATGTAGACACCAGCTTTACATCTCCATATTCAATGAGCTATGTAGGTGTTGTCTTCAGCAATGGGGACAGCTGTCGGTTTATAGAGAGCAACAGTATGCAACAGCATGGGTTGTTTGGGGATTCACACAGGGCCCAACAAGTCAGGTAAATGTAACTGAAACCCAGTACTGGAAGCTTCATTTGGTGACAAGAGATAGCCAGTTGAGTATCTTCTCCATCATTTGGCGATTTCATTTCAATTGCCTTCATTTATGTATATATAGTAGGAGGTTTATACTATCTCAGGTCTCCATACCACCCCTAAATACCCCTTAATTTTAGCTGTCTTTCCAAATATGCCCTCCCACTACCCCCATTCCCTTCCCATCCCCACTTGATCCTCCCATTCTAGATGCCACCCCCATCTATCTGTAAATATCTACCCCATTTCCCTCCCATAATGAGATCTACCTGTTCCCTCTAGTCCCTTACTCTATACCTACCTGAAAAAGTCTCATCACTATCAGAAGATAAGTGACATTTATAGGTAAGGCAAATATTAAAGGAGAAGATTTCTTTTCTTCCTATGCCCTCAAAACATAATTATAAAAACCTAGATCAAAATAGCTTTTTGGCAATTGTCTGAACATTGAATAATAACTCCAGCAGTGAAAAACCAACAAAATAGCATGTCAAAATAACTGGCTTAAAAATAACATTCAGCTGGCTTTAAAAATAACACACACCTGACCCAATTACTGTATATACACTTCAAATATGGATGCCATCAATATGAGTACTAAGTGTGAACAGTGACCATATTCTATTGTGCAAAGCTCCCCTGCACAGGATAAATCAAGGTTTCAGAGCTGTGACTGAATAAATCTGAACAAAACATAATTTTTAGCACCTCTCCAGAATATTCATATATTCAAACCAGCAAAAATTATCCAAGTTGGTTTTAAAAACACTTCAATATTGTAAAGACTGAAGTAATTGAATTTTGGAGTTTTTCATTCATATTTAACAATGTTTAAAATATGAATGAAACTTCTACAACTAAACTGAAAACAAACCAAATAGTCCACTTAAAAAAAGTGAATTTAACAATTAAATAGACATCTCTCCAAAGAAGATGTTAAAAATGGTCAACAGGTTCTCACCATCACTATCATCTGCGAAGGGAAAGTTAAAACCATGGCTTGATAGTGTTTTACTTCTGTTAGGATGGATGGTATTTAAATTGAAAGATGACTGTTGTAGCTATTGAGAAAAAGGAATCTTTTGTGATGATCTACATTCCTGAAACTAGTATGAATCCCATTTTTGGGTGAAGACAGACAGACAGACAGACAGACACACATCTAAATTGAAATCAGACAGCAAAGAGCTATCTGCCCTCCTCTACTCATTGAAGCATTATAATAGTCAAGCTGTGTGCCTAAATGTGTAACAAAAACTGAGAGGCTAAAGAGAAGGTAATCTACATGCCCAATGGAATGTTTGAATATTTTCCTTAGGAAGATACGGAAATCCTGAACAAATAAAATAATTTGATGCTGAGAGAAATAATCCAGACAGAGAAGAACAATATTCTATGGCGCATTTTATATGATGATTCTAGAACAGTCACAGAGAGTCAGAGTGAAGGGGGGGCTGTCAGCCTGCAAGATATGGGGCCAGAGACGATGTTAGAACAAGAGAACAAAGCTTGAGGACTAAAAGATGAACAAATCTAGAGACCCACTGCACAGACAGTGTCTATAGTAAGTGATACAGTAGTGTTTGCACAGATAGTGTCTACAGTAAGTCACACTGTAGTGTTTGCACAGATAGTGTCTACAGTAAGTCACACTGTAGTGTTTGCACAGATAGTGTCTACAGTAAGTCACACTGTAGTGTTTGTACACACAGTGTCTACAGTAAGTCACACTGTAGTGTTTGCACAGATAGTGTCTACAGTAAGTCACACTGTAGTGTTTGCACACACAGTGTCTATAGTGAGTCACACTGTAATGTTTGTTTAATGTTTTAAAAGAGGGTAGACTGTATACGTTCTTATCACACACACATACACACTTCCCATAGATGTATTTATCCAAAACACATCAGGTTTTATGCATCAACTTTATGTTTATATAACTGTTTACAGGTCAGCCACAATGCAATTTGGGTTGCAATGTAAATACAACGCCTTGTATTTAAAAAGTAATAACCAACCCAGACATAGTGGCTCACACTTGAGATTCTTTCACTTGGAGGCAGGCTCACTCACAAGTTCAGGGCCAACCTGTTTTTCAGGGCAAATTTCAGTGAACCAGATCTGCATAGAGTGACCTTGAGTCCCAAAGCCAAACGATAGGGTAGCAAGATGACTTTGCAGGTAAAGAACTTGCTGCCAAGTCTAATGGCATACGTTCAATCCCTGAGACCCATATGGTGGAAAGTGAGAAATAGTCCACACATATACACATAGTCACAAAACAAGTAAATACATGTACTAAAAATTTGAAACAATGAATGAAACAATCCATGCTCCCTCTTTGTTATCTATGTGTGGTGGCAGATAATGGTATAAATATTAATATATGAATTTATTGGTTTTGCACAGTGCTACAGTTTGTGCATTAAATATAATAATATAAATACTAATCCCTGGGTATGTATTTCTCAAAGGAATGATTTTCAATTTGATATTTTTCACATGTCCTCATATTTTATTACAAAACAGAACACAATGATGAGCCAGATGCTTTGAGTAAAGTCATTTTGTTTAGAAAAATAATATCCACTAAAAAAATTGGCTCATTCTCTCTCATAAGCATGGGTGGATTGGTGTATGGGGAAAATGTCAGGCATACATCTTAAGTGTTTTTCTTCTATTCAAAGTGTGCTAAAGAAAAGTTTAAAGCTATTGCTTCTGTAAATGAAAGTGCCTTAAAGATAAAATATAGAAACACTTGAATATGAATTGGTCTAGGTACTCTAAATATATATTTTATATATTTCAAATACCTGACATACATTAAAATAGGGTGTTTTAAAACTTCCAGAAACTTTTATGCACACATTGTATGTATGTGAATGTTTGTGTATGTGAGTATTTTGTTTTTGAGACAAGATCTCACTATGTAGCCCTTGCTGGCCTAGAATTCACTATGTAGATCAACCTGGTTTCAAACTCACAGAGATCCACCTGCTCCATCTTCTAAGTACTGTGACGAAAGGTATGTGCCATGCTGGACTTCACCTGTTCATTTTAGAAACAGTATTCTGCCACAGTCCAGGCTGACCTCTAATAGTGCCTCAAAATTCTGGGAGCTACAGATATGTGCATTACATCTAGCTGTCCTAAAATTATTATACATGTAATTTTAAATCAGTGACACCTTTCACTGACGTAGAAGAATATCATGAATCTTCACTAGGACCTGAGTGTTTCAGTGATTTAAAAGACAAAGTACTGTTTTCTGGAAGATGTATTGAATGTGTGATGTTCTAACTGAGGCAGAATGTTTATCCTTCACTCTCTGTTTTTCAGGTGCCCCCTTCAAACAGTGCTCAGGCTATAGTACAGGGGAAAAATATAGATTAGAAAGCTGCTTCCTTCACAAGATTGATACTTTTAGATTCCTTAACTGCTTCATAATTTCAAAAAGCTAGTGAAAAAAAAATTGTAGTTGGCTTGCTTGAGAAATCAGCAGGGATCTTATCTCCCAGATTGTTGACTTTTGTATTGCAATCAACAGACAAAACCAAAATAGCATCCAAAATTCTTGTTCAGGCAAAGACTAGATTAGATCATAGAGAAGATGTGAGATGCTGAAAGACAGCATTCACTGCTCTTTTCAGACTTACATTGTTGGAGCAAAATTAACTGAAGTAGCAGGTTTTTTTTATTTATCACTTAGTGATGGCAATTTAGATTAAAATTATTCTTCATGGTTTTATCATTTCTTAAAATATTTTCTGGCTTAAAGACCATGAAAAATGTATAGAAGTGCCAGAAAGCAAATTACCATAACCTTATATTTAAACAAGTAACCCTGGGTAAATTTGCTTCATATCCCTCTGTGCGATTTATTAGGTGTTGCAAATTTTCTTCAAGTCCATGACCTTTCAAAGATAATTTAATATTCTAGTGATCAAGACTATTTAAATTTCAAGGCTGAGAAGATAGCTGTGTGGGGAAAGCACGTGCCATGGAAACACGAGAACCTGAGTTTGAATTCCCAGAACCCTCCTTAATAACCAGGCTAGGTCGTGCACGCTTAGAATCCCAGTGCTCCCAAAGTGACTTGGGAGGCAGAGTGAGGAGTCCACTGAAGCTTGCCTCCCAAGTAGTCTGGTCTTCAAGGCAGTGAATGACAAAAGACAGACAACCACCTCAAACACATTGGAACATGAAGGCTGACACCCAAGCTTGTTTTCCAATCCCAATATTCACAACATAACATATGTATGCACCCCCCCCAAATAACTAAAATAAGATTAATCTAATTTCACAGATTTGGTGGCCATTCAGTTATGTGAAGAAAAAAATTGGGAAGCTGAATTTTTCACAATGGGTCTAAATAATTTTATTTGCAACTCATATTCCACTAGGGTTCTTTTTTTAAAAAATAAATTTATTTGTTTATTTTACACACTGGCCTCAGTTTCCCCTCCCTCCACTCCTCCCAGTCCCACCTCCCTTACCCTCTTCTGTTCCCACCCATCAATCCACTCCTCCTCTGTTTTTGTTTAGGAAAGGGCAGGTCTCCCATGAGTATCAACAAAACATGGCACATCAAGTTGCAGTATAACTTTCTGGGAGGAACTTTTTCTACAACTTTTTGATTTGACATTAATATAAGGAGCACTTTCTATCATTGGTGCCAGTAATTAATAAGTGATTATCATTATTGCAATTTCTTTTTTAGTTTGTCTTTCTTAATAATAGTGGGAGATTTTTTTTCCACAATGGTGAACGTGGGATAGAAAGAGACTGAACTCTTACATGTAGTTGAAGCCTCTTGCCAACTGAGAGTAAATAATTATAGCACAGTTAACATTTGCTTTGAAATTTACCTACACAGAGACGTTTATTTTATATAAACATGTTTTTAAATAAGAACGTTTAAGTAACAAAGAACTATGCTTAAAGCCTAGCAGCACTATTCTCCTTTCCTGGCTTTCAGTCTGCAATTTTCTTGTAATCTTCCAAGAAACATTATTTATAATGAATAGCATGATGCAAATTACTTATGCAACCCTTGAGATCACAGTTTTATTTCTGGATTATAATCCCATCAATGGCTCCTCCAGGGCCTTCTTATAACTTGAAAGTCAATAAAAATGGCTGTGGCTAAAGGAATTAATGTGACTCTTCTTTGAGAAGGCGACATCCATGCTCTCAGGTGTATATTACTTTCTTTGATTTTTTTTTTCTTTTTTTTTTTTTGGTTTTTTCGAGACAGGGTTTCTCTGTGTAGCTTTGCGCCTTTCCTGGGACTCACTTGGTAGCCCAGGCTGGCCTCGAACTCACAGAGATCTGCCTGGCTCTGCCTCCCGAGTGCTGGGATTAAAGGCGTGCGCCACCACCGCCCAGCCTTTGATTTTTTTTTTAATCCCTGTGCTCAAATTTGTATGAAAATTCTCCTTTTAGAGGATGGAGAGATGGCTCAGTGCTTGAGACCCAAGTTTTGCTCCTAGTACCCCTATCAGGTGGTTTACAAACACCCGTAATTCTAGCACCAGTGGTCTAAAATATACTCCTTGACTTTTGGGGTACCTACACACATACGTACAGACATATACAGATCATTTTTAAAAATCTCCTTTAATAAAGTATGTTTCACATCGACTCATCATCAAATTATTTTCTACTGTGAAACCTAGGATCCAGCTTTACCTGTGTAGCGTTCTCTAAAGGATAAGGGAACCCAAAGACCTCTCTGATCAGTGCTAGGCTGTGTCTATCTGACTTCTGGGGACACAACAAACCCTACCCACGTTTTATACTCACAGGCTCTGCTTGAAGATGCTACATGATTTTACCACAGTAAAATCTACAGCTTTGTACAAGGATGTGAAAATTCACAATATACCAGAGTTTTTAAAGTCATTAAACAGCCAAGCCACTATTCATTAATTCCCAAAGTACCATCTCTGGGCACAAAACCTTTCAACTTTCTCAGAAATAAATGATAAGACATCTCAGTAATCAACATTCTAGAAGGACACTGAACTGTTTCATCATTTTCTCACATTTTATATCTATAACTAAGTAGAAAGAGCAATAGTCTACTTGTTATCTTTGCCCCTTACTTTTAAAAAATACTCTCATATGTGACCACTGCAAGTTATATTAGTTTGAATGGTTCAAAATTCAACTTCATATTGTAGAAACATATTGTAAATCAAATTTTCTCTTCTGCTAGCTTGTGTTATCTTTCTGCCAGGTGAATTACTAATTAAGAAGGCTTTATAAAAATAAATTCAGAGAGTGTTGTTGGCTGTTGGTCATGTGTACAGAAGAGTGCCATTCATTCAGGCATGCTTTTCTAATTATTCAGGGTACATCTTGGAAGAACAGATACTTTATGAATTGCTTTAATTATCAGCAGCAAAAATAAGGCCCATTACAGCCCTGGCATCTATTATAGCAATAGATGTGAGGCATTAATAAAAGTATAAAGGGACCTGGCAAACAATGAGAGAAGGAAACCTGTGTGGTGGGGAGCAGCACACAGATGACACAGCATAGTGGATGTTATGGACAGAAGTGGAAGGAACTGATTTGTTAAGAAAATCCGCAAGAGTCTGTCAAAGGGTATCAAGGATTGATTAACATACAAAATGGGGAGAAATACACTCAGGGATACAGAACAAAGTAAAGAGTCCTTGTCATCCTCTGCTCTGCAGGAGATGTGGGGGCTGAATGGAACCAGCCTTCTGGAAACCCAGAGGGAGAGGGAGGAGAGGGAGGGGAAGGGAGAGAGGGAGAGAGAGCCCACAACACTGATTCTTCTCTTCAGTGTTTCAGCAGATCACCATCATTTCTAACGCAGAACGTTTATTTCTTTGAAGTTATGATATTGCCACAAAGCATTGTGAAACCATAATCACTACACAGAAGACTCAATGCTGAGGCTTTTGCTGATCCTACTCCTCGCTGACATGGATAGAGAGCACATTGGGGCATGTTGATGCTGAAGATGAGGATCCTGCAACAGAAAGTTGCCCGTGGACCACATTTCAAAGCATGCCTACTGGTGTTCTATTACTGGTGTGATACATTTCAACGAACTTAGCGGCTTCTGTCAATACATTGATTTTTTTTTTTTTTTTTTTTTTTATCACCGTCCCCTATAGCAAACGGAAAAAAAAAAAAAATCTCTGAGAATGCCTTGCTAGTTTAAGGTCGAAATATTGCAAAGCTGTTTTTCTATTAAGGCATCCAAATGAGAATCTTTCCTACCTTTTCAACTTTTCAGCTACAGGCCGCTTGCATCACAGCTCGAAGGCCCCTCTGCCTTCCTCAGAGCAAGTAGTGTAGCAATATTTTAACCCTCCCATGCCTCTGTCTTCCACTTTTATGAACTCTTGTGATCATATTGACTCCAATTAATACCTCTGGGACAATATTTCTCTCTTCAGATCATCTGGTTGGGGAATGAATTCTGTTTTCCAACTTAATTCTTCTTTGCCAAGTAATACACAAATTCTTAGATTAGGATTGTCAAAGAGATTTTTGCAAGGAGAAGGCCATGATTGTGCCTGCCATACCTTGAAAACCAATGATGAGAGGAGAATAAACATTTCCTCAATTCTGGGAATGCAAGAGGGCAATATTAGTTTTCATTGTAATTCTGACTGGATTTAGAATCGCCATGGGATGCTATCTCTGGTAATATCTATGAGATTGTTTCCAGAAGGCTTAAGTCAGAGGCTCAGACTTCCCAGAACACCATGACATGGGCTAAGACCACACACTGAATGAAAAGGAAGACAAGCACGTAGCAGTAGCATTAAGTTCTGTTTGCTCCCTGATTGCAGAGGCCATGTGACGAGCCGCCTTGTGCTACTGCCATGATAACTGTTCTGCCACAAGACTAGACTCTCAACCTTAAGGGTCTATGTCAGATACATTGTCACAGAAGTTTGAAAACGAACTATATAATTCAGAGCGTATTTACAAAACACTGGAAGGCATTTTTTGGAGATGATCCTGAGAGAAAGACAGTGAAGAAAATGATAAATCCCTGAAGCCAATAAAGACAAAGTTGAGGTTACAGACACTTAGGGAGTGAGTAAGAGTTGTACTTTAAAACCAAAGGCCAAAGTAAAGTGAGTAGACAGCATAATACTAGGAAGAAATAGGAGCTGGCATTAAGATACATTAAAACAATATTAAAAGCAAATTATAAGTTAATTAGCAGAATTTTCCAAATTAGAATTTCATTTGTAAATATTTTGCTTTGCATTTAATTCGCAGTTAGATTAGTTTAGATTCCAACAATGAGTCATTTTATGGTCATGTGGTACTTATTAGACATTGTTAGCAAGGTCATCTTGTACATCTAAGTAGTGTTTTTCTCGGGGACTTAGAAATCCTGCATTGAACTTTTCATAGGGTAAACCAGGCAACTAGTGCCCTTAAAAAAATTGATTACATCATTCTCCAGCCTGTTCTTTGCCCTGGCCCCCTTAATTCTTAAAAGCAGTTGACACAGCAGCTCTCGTTCTTTCAAGTGAGTGCCGGCTAGAGGGAAAAGCCCTACTTTCCATTTTAGAGTTGAATCTCAGAGAATGATTCAGGTTTCAAATGAATATCACAACTCATGAAAAAAATCACTGGCTGGAAAATAGGATCTGGAAATAGCAACAGCAGTAAAAGTAGATATGCTCTGGAGAATATACGTCACTAAATTATTCAACATCTTAATTACACTTCCTTTCTCTGTCCAAGAGCCTACTAGAAAGCATCCTGTGGTTGACTTCTTTGCTCCTTAATGATAAAAACTGTCAAAATAGATATTTTTCTAGGTTCTCTCCCATATTTGTCAGTGTGTGTGTGTGTGTGTGTGTGTGTGTGTGTGTGTGTGTTAGCTGAAGAAATGGAGTAATACCATCTTAAACGTCAGGTATTCAAAGGCGCTGGGCTCTGATGTATGAATATTCAGTGCTGAGATCCAAAACCTAAATATTCAAAGGTCATATTGTGATCATCTCTTCACATCTCCTGGAACAACGTATCCCCATGATTCATTACTTTTTTTTTTTCTTAAGGAAATAGAAAATGAACTGCTTCTCTTCTTTCTTTATGCTATTCTTCATTTTTCTCTTCATTACTGCTTTGAGAACTCATCCTCAAATATGCAAACTCATTTCCTTGACCTCATAGCCCATGAGGTTCCTTTATACCCTGTCACCCTGCTGCCATTGGTACTTATCCTCCTTTTGATCAGTATTGAAGGCCCATCCCACTCTCAACTCAAACTTGTACTGCAGCTGCTTTTATACCTGACATCATTAGCATCATCAATCACTTGGCCATTTCTTCTTTGACTTCAAATATATTCAAATTTAGTGTCCACTGTTACATATTTCAACACACTTTTGATAATATGCTCAGTTACTATTCTAGCTACTATTCTATTGCATTGCCATGACCAAGGCAACTCTTACAAAAAAGAAAGCTTTATTTTTTTATTTTTTTTTTTTATTTTGGTGTTTTGAGACAGGGTTTCTCTGTGTAGCTTTGCGCCTTTCCTGGAACTCTCTTTGTAGACCAGGCTGGCCTTGAACTCACAGAGATCTGCCTGGCTCTGCCTCCTAAGTGCTGGGATTAAAGGCGCGTGCTGCCACTACCTCCCGGCAAAACAAACAAACAAAAAAGCATTTAATTGGGGCTTTGCTTACAGTTTAGAGAGGATTAGCCCTCAATCATCATAGTAGAGAGCAGACAGGCCTGCCTGAACTAGAGCAGTTGCTGAGAGCTTTACATCCTGATCTGCAGGTAGCAGGCACAGACAGCTTTTTTTTTTTTTTTTTTAAGATTTATTATGAATACAATGCTCTGCCTGCATGTATGCCTGCATGACAGAAGAGGGCACCAGATCTCATTGCAGATTGTTGTGAGCCGCCATGTGGTTGCTGGGAATTGAGCTCAGGACCTCTGGAAGAGAAGCCTATGCTCTTAACCTCTGAGCCATCTCTCCAGCCCTTGCATGGGCTTTTGAAACTTCAGAGCCCACCCCTAGTGACACACTTCCTCCAATAAGTCCACACCTACAAAGGACACCTAATTTTTCTAATCCTTTATAAACAGATCCATTCCCTCATAACTAATCATTCAAATGGGTGAGCCTATGGAGGGCATTCTTATTCAAACCACCAGAGTTACCAAGTTCCTGTTTTTAGTTTGTCACAGTCATCCAGCATAACTCCAACTGTTAGTGATTCTTGCCTTCTTAGTGAATCCACTTACAAAAATGTGCTTTTGAGAAAATTCTCAAAATATGGCCAAGAATTATCAAGGTAAACTGTGTATGAATGTGCAACAATTCTCTTACTAGACGTATGGAAATTACATAAAATTTGTATCTGTAATCTTGAAATTTCTGAAATTCAGAACTTTATCCCAACTAGAGTCTTGACACCTCCATTTGGCTGTTTTAAGAAAAACCACGAGTCAACATCTCTGAGCTCATCATTACAGCCCCCAAACTGATTCTCTTCTAGTGTTTATCACTATCATAGAATGCTTAGTGACCCAACATGGGGACCCCAGTTCTGATTACCAGCTCCAGGTCCAGTGAGAAACATTGTTCCTAATGAGATACAGTATAGAGTGGTAGATCAGTACATCCCATGTCCTCCTGTGGCTTCTACTCCTCTGGCTTCTATATGTTCATACAGACACACACACACACACACACACAGACACACACACACACACACACACACACACACACACACACACACCCCACACACATACATACCAAAAACAGATACATAAACTGCTTATGACATCACAGTCCTATTTCACCCTCTATACTTTCATACTGTGAATTGTACCTCATAATTATTTCTCAAGTGGTTCTCCATCACCATTGTCACTGACTTACTCCAGACTGTATAGTCTCTTGCCTGCTGCAATCATACCCAACTAATTCTCATGTCCAAGTGACAACTTTAAATTTCATCTTCGTACTACAGTCCAGAGTTTATGAAATGCAAGGTGAGATATGACACCTCTCACTTTAAAACTTACAAAAGTGTCTGCTCATAGGAACAAAACATCTGATAAAGTCTACAAAGAAAGCCTTTGAAACTGACCCTACTTGCTTTATTTTTATTCTACCTTCTTGTCCCTTGCATCTAGACTTACTGGCATTCCAGTGAGACGATCCTGTACTTCTGCTTGAGTACGTCCTCCTAATTTCATCTTCCCTAACTCTTAACTTCTAACTTTCATCGTATTTCCATTCAATTATTATTTTTTTAGGAAAATTTCTCTGGTATAGACAAATAACTAAATGCCCGATTTGGAAGATTAATGTTGTCACCACCTTTTGGGTATCCAACTATGACAGTTTTAATTTTATAGTCTTGCATACTTCTCATATTAATTTCTCACCTAATGAACAGTAATCTTACTAGTGACAAGGAACACAATGAAAATTAATGAAATTCTTATTACTAACTTTGCATACTAATTTCATCTTTGATCTCATCCTAAAGCCTGCAACCACAAGCTTGAATTTTGAGAGTTGTGTTTATTAAGGAATAAAGAGGTTCTTGAGACCATTATTGTGTGATTACATAACCAAATACAAAATTTGCCTTTAGTTTGTCCAACAAAGATTTTGTTTATATTTTTTGTCACTAGTGCTTTTAATTTCTGCATCATATTTTCTTAAGAAACACAAAGACACTTTCTAGGGCTAGAGAGATGGATTACCCAGTTGTTTAGGAACATTGCTGCTTGTCTGGAGGACCTGGGTAAAGTATCAAGCATCCACAGTGGATCACTCAACAACTAGGGGTGATTATAATCCAGTTCCAGGGGATTGGATATCTTCTTCTCCATGGGTATCTACACACATGTGGAGTACATACATACATATACACAAACACATTTCTACTAAATAAAAGTAGAAACAAGTCTTTAAAACCTTCCTTCTGTGTTTTCTTCCTCATTGATTAACCAGCTGTTCTAATGACTAGCCCTTCTTCGGTCCATGTAAGCCTGAGAGCTTGAATGAATGAGTGCAAGCTTCGTATCTTCTGGATTCGAATGCTGCCAAATGTTCAGTTCTATTATCATTGCTGTATTTCTGTTTGGATAAACTTCCTGAAATTTGGACACTGACTGAATATTCATGTCATAATTAAACTAGTAACAATCATATCATTTCATCTTATCTGCTGCTTTCACTGCAAGTAAATTTTGGTTGTGAACTTACTTTTAAACTTTTTTTAATGTTCACTTTGCAAATATTTAATTTTGCCAGGATTTTTGGTTAGCCAGTACTGGGAATGGTTAGGAACTTTGCTTTCTTTTACACTTCCTGTCCTACAGATGTCAAAGAATAGATAGTGATAAATAGAAGGCTTTAATGATTGTTACTCATTCTTGCTATTTAAACTATGATCATGTCTTGGAATGCTGAGGATCAACCCTTCAGACACTTGAATTCTATAAAAAAAAATCCTTGGCAGCTAAGCTACATCTCCAGATCTGTATGAACATTTTTTTATGATGCTTAAATGTTTTCAAATATCTTTACCTAAAATATTTCATCTTTTAAGTTACAGTTAGAAAGTGGTAGATTATTATTATCTCATTATTTGAACCACAAAAAACAAACACAAAAGCATTGCCAGGTATAATCAAAGTCATATAGATATTACCAACAAGGAAGTAACCAATTTTGATTTTCTGATTTGAAGCCTAATCTTTTTACAATAATCATTGTTTATTGGGAACTCTTTTAATTTGTGTATTAAATACCATTACAGGTATATTGTTTTAAAGCACTCAAAATATTTATTTTATTTATAAATCATTTTGGGAATGTCTGCCTAGTATGTAGTGGCGCATTAAAGACAATGAAAGGAAAATGAATGATTAGATTGGCAGGAAAATCCTCACAACATAAAATAGGAAAAGAAAATACTTTTTTTTCTCCTGTGATCAGACATCATGACCAAGACAATGTACAAAAGAATTAACTATGAGATTAACAGTTTCAGAGGGTTAGAGTCTGTGACCATTGTGACAGCAGCAGGAGGTAGTCACAGTATTGGAGCAGCAGCTGAGAATTCATGGATGTCAACTTAAAATCTTATAAATCAATGTAGTACACTGCAGTGTCTTAGGAATTACCTAGATAAGTATATTTGCAACCACTAAAGAGAGTGGTCTTTCTGCTTCCTCCAGTTTTGTACAAAAGACTTTATTTGCAGGGAAGCTTAAAATATAATTCTACAAAATAGAGACGTAGACCCAGGAATGTCCATTTATGCTAAAAATCAAGGAGTTATTAAGCATTGCAGGAGATAAGGTGGATAATACGGCTCTGTAGACAGTGCTGTTTTATTAGCTGTTGAGAATTGATTTCTAGCAGAGAACTTTGACACATAAGGTTCTCTGTTTACTTGTTTATTATTTGCTTTTCAAGGTGAAGGAAACTTATTAGTTTTTTTTATTTGTTTCTGAAAATTACAAGGACATATATATGTTTAAATATATTTAATCATATATAATGCATATGTTTAATTTATCTGAGTAAGCTTTGTAAGTTTGTATCACTTATCAGCTTATTTCACCAAGATTTCAGTGGGAGAAGGTCTTGAAGCAGGGGAATTTGAGACCTGATTTCTGACTTACAAAAAAAAAATAGGCAATATAGTTTTAAAAAGATGCTGACCTGAAATAACTAAGAAAATGTTTCCATGCATGGTTCTTTCTCCCAGTGAATGGTGAAAGCATAAGAAATATTATAGAATTTTAAAAAGGAGTAACCAGCAAGTGCAAGCAAAGAGTGGCCTGTTGGAGACTTCAGTCACATTGTTAAGTCTGAGGCAAGTTCACACCTTGGAATGAACTAAGAAAAGCACAGCATGCTGAATGGCTGAGATATATTTAGAAAAACTGTAATCTAACAAAGTAAATTCAACAAACACAAATAACCATGTGTGTGTCCCAGAATAGCTTTGAATGCAACACAATACATTTGTATACTACGTGGCATCAAAATGTCTAGGGCTGAACAACCTTGGTTGGTCTAGAAGAAAAATAAACAACCGGAATGGAATTTTGGGGAAAAAAGTACAAAGAGTTTGATTTCATTAAGGTTGTTCCAAGAGCTTTAAGTAGACCTTGAAATTAGCCTTGAAGTCAAGCTGCAACGTAAAGTGGTTCTAGATAATACAATATTCATTTGGCTAAGGGAAGGTATACCTATCTATGCATGTGCCTTTGAGACAGGCTCACATACTATGTTTGAATACACAGGTCAATATATGTCTAAACAAACATAAAAAAGAAATAACTAGGAGAGGGAAAGGAAGCAGCTAAGATGAGGAGCACATGGACAGAGGGCAGTGGGGGAGGAAATGAATGGGAACAAAGAATATGACATGGATGTGTCCTAGTTATTTGTGTATTGCTGTGATGAGATACTATGACCAAGACAACTTATGAAAGAAATAGCTGGGGTGGGATTAACATTTCATAACATCTATGACCATCACAGCAGAGAGCATGACAGCAAGCTCATAGGCATGATGCTGGAGCAGTATATGAGAGCTTACATCTGATCCACAAGCATGAAGCAGAAGTGGGTAAGTGGAAATGATATGAGCTATTGAAACCTCACATCCCACTTCCAGTGACATGTCTCCACTAACAAGGCCATACCTCCTAATCTATCCCAAACAGTTCCACCAATTTGGGACCAAGTATTCAAACATATAATCCTATGGGGACCATTCTCTTTCAAATTACCAAAGTAAATATAAAGATGTCATATGAAATCCATTACTTTATATGCTAACCTAAGATTTTTTGAAGAAAATAAAACAAAAGGAGAATGTAAGCACATGGCTAATAACAGTGTATAAAATGTATTAAAATTCAAACTATACTGACATACAAAATATCTGTGAACCACACGGAGCCAAGTTTACAACATTTGCTAGACTACACATATCTTGAAATTAGGAGACTGTATTTTGTATCTCAGTTTGCTACACTGGGGTGCATACCTAAAGCATATTTGTGTGGGTAGGTAAATAAATTAATGAATTTCATCTAAAAATTTCCCTTTGTGAATATGACAAGAAAACAATTCATTCCATATAAAACATATCTAGCTTTTGCCTATGCAGTTTATTCCTAGATAGTACAGTAGATACCCTTTTCATCATTTTATAACTCCATGAAATAATTGGAATAGAGATTGCTCTCTATACTTCATAAAAATAAATAAAATGAAGTTCAGAGAAGTTAAGTGAGAGGGCCAATGTCATTTGGCTAAGACAAAATACTATTTTTGGCCAAGATGAAATTTACATACCTATGTGAATGCTTGCCAATTTCCTCCGGCAATACACAAATTATGTGTTTTTTGTTTGTTTGTTTGTTTGGTTGGTTGGTTATTTTAGTGTATTCTAACCTATATGCTTATTTCAAACTAAGAGAATTTCAATGACTTATTCATAGTCAATAAGCCAGCACAAAAACAAAAACAAAGCTCACTTTCAAACTTGAATCATCTGATTCTACTGAATACTCTCTTGCTCTTAAAATCACTCTGATCTAAGAAGACAGTCAAGATGTGTCAGGAACTTGGAAACCTACCAAGCTGGAAGGTGAGGTGTTTTTCAGATGAAGCAACCCTTTTTTTTTGGTGCCCCATCTACTGCTAGAGTCATTTGAGGGATTTAGAGCTACCCAGTTGCAGAAACACTTTGCATTTCTCCTTCAGACTTATGATCTGTGTCCTCCAAGAATTCAAATCAATCTGATGAACAAATGACTCATCTTCTGTCTTAGTCACTTGTACCTGTCACTTCAGAAGCAGTTACCTCATCCCCCTCTCACGTTACATAGTTCAAAGCACAGACACTGCTCAAAATAACTTTAGCTATTTTAAAATATATTAGTAGAATCTACAAAAGTCCACCGACTAAATTTTCAAACAGTTTAATCTAGATATCAACAGTCAGAAGGAAGAATGTGAGCAAAACTTTAGGATGTAAAGGATTTTTTTTTTTCTGTGAGTGGATGTTTAACTGTTCTCTTTCTCCATTCATTTCTTCCATGTAACTGTGAATATTGTTCTCATGTGTGGGTGCACATATGTATTTGTATTATTCACAGTGGTTTTCTTCCTTGATCATGCTCCACCTTTACACTGAGGAAATATCTTCTGCTGGACTCAGAGCTCAGTGATTCAGCTAGTCTGGCTAGCAAGCTTGTGTGTGGGAAATCCTGTGTCTGCCATCTGGGCACTGGGATTACAGGCTGGCTGCTATACCCACCTGGCTTCTATGCAGGTTTTGAAGATCTTAATTTCAGCCCTCTTATTTATTCTCCATGGGCTCTACCTGCTGAACCATATCCTTGGTCCTCGTTTTAAAGTGGTTTCAATAGCCTCAAACCCACCATGCACCCCAGATGGGTCTCAAACTCATAGCAATCCTCCTGCTTCAGCTCCTCAAGCGTTGGGATGCCAAGTGTGAGTCAACATGCTTGACATGCATTTTCTTTTATGGGTTTGAGAAAGTCATTTACTTCCAGGATGTACTTACCAAATGAAATTAAATTTTTTTATGTGATTTTGCTGCAAAGGTTAAGGAAATTACAGAATTTGCGGCAGAGACAAATTAAATAATGACTTGATCAATAGATTTTAAATAAATTCTAAAATTAAAATAAAAATATTCATATGGAAACAATATGAGATAAAATTTAGCCAAAATACATATTGTATATTTTATTATAAATTAAAACTTTGTGTATGTATGTGATCTATGGGTGTTTCTCTGTGTGGTATGTGTGTGTGTGTGTGTGTGTGTGTGTGTGGTGTGTGTGTGTGTGTGTGTGTGTGTGTGTGTGTGTGGTGTGTGTGTGTGGTGTGTGTGTGTGTGTGTGTGTGTGTGTGTGTGTGTGTGTGTGTGTGTGTGTGATATGTGTTTAGTGAATGCATGTGGAGGCCAAAGGAAAATGCTGGATATTTTTCTCTATTGCTTGTTGACTTAGTTCCATGAGCAAGATTTCTCACTAAACTGGAAGCAACCTCACTGAGAACTGTTTTTGCTATACTAGCTGGCCAGCCAGCTCCAGAGACTTGCCATCTTTGTCCCCTGCAATGCTGGGATTATGGGCATGTGTATCCATCCCTGATCTTTTATATAGGTGCTGTGTGTTAAAATTCAGGTCCTCAAATTTGCACAGCAAGTGCTCTTATCATGGATCTATCTCGCTAGTCTGCAAATTAAGGCATTTAAAACACTACTGAGAACTTGATAAAAGTATTAGACAGATTATATTCATTACATTGTTTATTTGGAGCAATCATATTTAGTATATAAACAGAATGTGACAAATATTTTGAAAAAAAACTTATCTCCAATATTTTTAAAGAATTGCAAAAATCCTTTATAAGTGTTGCTAAGTAAATTTCTGTTTTCTAGCTGAGAGTAGTGAAAAATAACAGAATAAGAGGTCAACAGCAATAATAGTAAACAATTATGTCATCTACCATTTACTTTCTAACTTCTCTTGGCCAACATTTGGTAGCAACTGTGGTTTTAGTCTTTTGTTCTTCAATGCTCACTTCTTAGTTCCCTTAGATCAATTCAGGAAGTCTGTTTTTAAAGATTGGTATGAAGCAACAATAAAGTGCAGAAGAAACAAACAACCTCCCTTGAATTGTGCCATCAAAACTGTAAACTTTCTTCCGATTTGTAGACAGGAAAATGTTTTGAGATGAATCAAGGCACATTAACACTATGCACATTGATTTCATCTGGGGATGATGCCAGATCGAACATCTGCCCTAATATAAAATGAAAAGGGCAGTTGGTAAATGAAATGATACCAATATATCTCAATGATGAGTAGTAGAAAGATATATCTCTGAGGAACTGCAAAAAAAAAAAGGTGAAATGGACTCACATTATAATTATGAATTTAAGGGACTGTCCAATAAGACTAGCTATCTAGGATTTTTCCTGAATCTTTTTGTCTTCAACTAGTAGTGGTTTTGTATTGAAACTCTTAGTACTGGGAAAAGCATGGTTGAAATAGAACATGAAGAATTGAAGACAAAGATTACTGGAATCCTTGTTAGAAGTCTTGCACCAGAGTTGTGACCCAGCCAGATGTTGAGAACCTTATGATCCTTGGAAGCCATGCTACTTTCCTTGTCTGCATTTGTCCATCTCAGCAAACTTAACCTCTACTATGTCATGGTTTTATGGTGCACTTATGTTAAGAGGTATAAGTACTGAAGGCTAAGCAAGTATAAACTGGTACAAAATCTAAGGAACTTTGGATACTAATATTTACTAAAATTAAAAATGGTTTCTGAATACCTACTAGACAGTATCATATAAATAAAAATCTATCATGTATTTAACCCTATCATCTATCTATCTATCTATCTATCTATCTATCTATCTATCTATCTATCTATCTATCTATCTATCTTGTATTAATCTATATTCTCAAGTAGCTCAGTGTCCAGAACAGGGAAGTAACAATATAGCAGGTAATTTCAAATAATGCATAATTCTTACAGGAATTAAATGTTCATTTGAGAAGGCATGGTGTTAGGGTAGAAAAATATGACTTGATACCATTATAGATATTACTCAAAAACTGGTTGGCTATTTGTACCCCTATTGCACCAGTGGTCATTTCTTACCAGGCCAGTCATATTTTAGTTGGTAGGGATTATAGGTAGGGATAATTGATGACTGGTTTTTTTTTTCTTTATTTTAGCTTTCTTAGCACCTTCCAGTACTATCAAATAAAGCCAATAGGGATGAGGCTCCCAGGTCCATACCAACTTAAATCCACCATGTTCTTTGACTAACATGTTGGTTTTTCAGCGACATAGTCTTACCATCAAGTTCTGGAGGGTAACCAACAGCAATAGGAATACTTTGTAATGTTGGGGGGCATCTATAGAATTTGCCAACACCAACAAAATAGGTAACCAATTCCTGAAAGTGGGCTTTCTATGAGGTAGCTCTTGCTCTCTAATAGGGGCATTGTTGTTTTGGTATAGGGTATCCCCCAACCCCCGTGAGTGTGGGTCTGTGTGTGTCTGTGTGTGTGTTTATGAAGATTCTCCAGCAGTAGGTTTTTATGTCCTTTTAGAAAGGTCTTTAGTATTATTTAATCCTCCCCATACTCCACCTCTACACTCTCCTCTGCTCCTCCATTCCAGTTTAACACTTCTCTTTCCATTATTCCCCTTTAACCCCCTATAACAATTCATTCTATCTCTGCTCTCTTGAAAGCCCCTCATATCCCCTCAGTAATTTCACAAAAAGTTAATTAGCTTTACTCAACCTTTATATCATTGTAAAAACCAAGATATTTTTATTTACTTTTCTTTTGAGGGCACAGTCTCACTACCTAAGTTAAATTTGAACTTTCTATGTAGCCTAATTGGCTTTGAACTTAGTATCTTCCTGTCAGCCCCCTCATGAAATGTTGGAATTATAGCTGGATGCTACCAAATCTGATATAAAAGCTAAGGTTTTCTTTTCTTCACCAAGGCAATCATGTACATTTACTAAGACGATACAATTATTCATCTGACTTTTCAGGTCAAGCACCACAACATAAAAATGTTTTAAAAAATATATTAGTTTGCCGAGCGGTGGTGGCGCACGCCTTTAATCCCAGTACTCGGGAGGCAGAGCCAGGCAGATCTCTGTGAGTTAGAGACCAGCCTGGGCTACAGAGTGGGTTCCAGGAAAGGTGCAAAGCTATATAGAGAATCCCTGTCTGGAAAAACCAAGAGGTATACAATATAGTGAGTGAGACAGATAACTGAAATCTGAAGTCTCTCTCTCTCTCTCTCTCTCTCTCTCTCTCTCTCTCTCTCTCTCTCACACACACACACACACACACACACACACACACAGAGAGAGAGAGAGAGAGAGAGAGAGAGAGAGAGAGAGAGAGAGAGAGAGAAAGATGTACATGTGTTTTACACAATGTAATAAACAAATGGAACAACCAAGAATTTCTGTATC
Organism: Peromyscus maniculatus bairdii; assembly: GCF_049852395.1. Classification (NCBI taxonomy): domain Eukaryota; kingdom Metazoa; phylum Chordata; class Mammalia; order Rodentia; family Cricetidae; genus Peromyscus; species Peromyscus maniculatus. The sequence goes on from NC_134869.1 coordinate 36,808,955, forward strand.
TATGGTATGTCTTGCTTTCAATTTTTATGGTTAATTCTTAATGTTCTAAGAATGAGAAGCAAGATCATTGTAACTATTTAGGGAAACAAATTTTATTAATCTCAATCCAAAAGTGCTACAGACAGGGCAAAGTTCAATCTATTATGATTAAATATTACTTATCCTAAAAATAACAAAGAAATCTAGATCTTTTCTACATATCAAAGTGTTTATTTTTCCTGTTAAGTAGCTGAAAATTAAAATAGTATTTAGAAGTTCTAAGAAAACCATTTTTTCTTGCTTTGTTCCTGAGTTGAGAGTGGGAATTTTAATTTTAGTGATGTCAAAGAGTACAGAACATTGTCTTCTGAATCTAACCTTGGAAAATTTACCACAGCCAATGGAACCTGAATGATGAACTCAGCAACTCAGCACAAACTCAGTCAGCATGTATTTTGCTTTGGCTCATGGGTAGGGTGCTTTTTTATTATTTTTTATCAAGTGCATCATATGATGGTGCAAGAAAATGGAGAACTTTGTTTTGGCAATGTGATATCCTTACATGAATACCAGAGTCACTTAGAGCGTCTCATTATTATGAACATCTTTGGAAGTAGGTTGCTTCCTGTAACGTAGTGACAAGTGGTTGTTTACTATTCTGTCTAGTTGAGAGGAACCTCCATTCCCTCCTGTAAGTGTTTCCTATGCTCCTCTTTTCCAATTAGCTTTCAGAAGGCTGTTCTCTTTATACCATTCCCTTTTTTATGGAGAATCAGAGAGGATCCAACATTTAGGGTGTCAACAAAAGCTGATTTTACTTCACATGATGTGAAATATTGATAAAAAAAAGAGGGAACTCTAATGCACAAACAAAAATGTTTTAGGTATGTTCTGAATGATATTTTTAATATTTATTCATTTATTTTTCCCCAGCTAGGTGCCTACATACCACTTGTATGTAGGTAATTCACAGGTAATGAAACTTTTCCAAATGCTGAACAATTACCAAATTCTAGAACTGAGTTAAAAAAAAAGTCACTACTTTTTATCCTGGCATTTCCAAAGTACTTCCTACTACTACTTATGAGCTAGAGTGAGAGAAAAGACAAGAAATGAGAGACCGGCTTTGTGTTGCATTTTATCCCACAGCACTGTGAGTGCCTCAGCTCACCTCTTCTCCTTTGAGTAACAGAATGATGCATCTTACTCACACTCATTTGAGCCTGCTATTTCCTGTTGGCACAGAATCAAATGTTCTTTTAAAAATATTGATGCTGGCTTTGAATCCAGGCTTTCAATCAATAACATCAACAGTGCTCACCTACACATGAATTGCATCCAAGGCTACAACAGTACTGAAAACTCATCTCTCATGAAATTTTGAGTGTAGGAGAGCTAAAGCTAGGACCTGATAGGATTCATTTTCTTCTTCTTTTTTCATTCTTTTTAAATTTTTTTTCTTTTTTTCTTTTTTAAATTTTATAATTAATTTATTTTTACATATCAGCCACAGATTCCCCTGTTGTCCCTCCTCCCCCCAATTCCCATCTCCTTCAGGGCAAGGACTCCCCTGAGGATTCAGCTTAGCCTGGTAGATTCAGTCAAAAAAGGTCCAGTCTCCTCCTCCCTTCACCCAGGCTGAGCAAAGTGTCCCAGCATAGGCCCCAGGCTCCAAAAAGCCAGCACACGCACTGAGGACAGGTCCTGGTCGCACTGCTTGGGGGCCTCCTAAACAGTTCAAGCTAATCAACTGTCTCACTTATCCAGAGGGCCTGATCCAGTTTTATGGGGGCTCCTCAGCTATTGGTTCACAGTTCATGTGTTTCCACTAGTTTGCTATTTGTCCCTGTGCTTTTTCCAATCATGGTCTCAACATCTCTCGCTCATACAATCCCTTCTCTCTCTCTCTCTCTCTCTCTCTCTCTCTCTCTCTCTCTCTCTCTCTCTCTCTCTCTCTCTCTCTCTCACCGATTGGACTCCCGGAGGTCTACCTGGCACTTTCTTAGAAAATTGGGAATCAATCTCCCCTAAAACCCAGCTATACCACTCTTGGGCATATACCCAAGGAAAGCTCAATCATACCCCAAGGGCACATGCTCAGCTATGTTCATAGCAGCATTATTTGTAATAGCCAGAACCTGGAAATAACCTAGATGCCCTTCAACTGAAGAATGGATAAATAAAATGTGGTACATCTACACACAATGGAGTACTACTCAGTAGAGAAAGACAATGACATTATGAGGTTTGCAGGCAAATGGATATATCTAGAAAAAAATCATCCTGAGTGAGGTAACCCAGACTCAGAAAGACAAACATGGTATGTACTTACTCATAAGTGGATACTAGGTATAAAGCAAAGGATGACTAGACTGCTATTCACAACTCCAGGGAGGCTACCTAGTAAAGAGGACCCTAAGAAAACACAGGGATCATCCAATGACAGAGAAATGGATGAGACCTACATGAGCAAAGTGGACATGGTTGGGGAAGGAGTAAAGAAGGGCAAGGGTCAGGAGAAAATTTTTTCTTATTTAAATTTCTTTTCATTTGGTATACCAACCTCTGTTCCCCCTCCCTCCCCATCTCCAGCTCCCTTCCCCCACCCCATCTTATTCCCATCCCCCCCTCATAGGGCATAAGGCCTCCCTTGGGTAGTCAACATAGGGTGGCATACCAAATTGGGGTTGGACCAATCCCATCCCCCTTGCAACATGGCTGAGTACCATGGGAAATGGGCTCTAAAAAGCAAGTTCATGATGACAGGGTATTCACCAATCTGATCACTGGAGTAGGCCAATTCAGATACCCTCTCGACTATTGCCAGTAGTCTAAGGTTGGGTCATCCTTGTGGATTCCTGGGGACTTCCCTAGCACCAGGTTTCTCCCTGTCCCCATGATGTCTCCCTCTATCAAGGTATCTCTTTCCTTGCTCTACTACTTTGTTCCTGTTCTGATTCTACCATCCCATTCCCTTATTTTTGCATCCCCCATCCCCCACCCTCCCTTGCCCACCCTCATCCCCAGTTTACTCATGTATATCTCAACTATTTCCCTTCCCAGGGCAATCTATGCATCCCACTTTGGGTCTTCCTTGTTAGTTAGCATCTCTGGAGCTATGGGTTGTAGTCTGGTTACCCTTTGCTTTACCTCTAGTGTTCCCTTATGAGTGAGTACACACCATGTTTGTATTTTTGAGTCTGGGTTACCTCACTCAGGATGATATTTTCTAACTATCATCATAGAGCTTTCATCTAATAACTGATGGAAGCAGATGCAGAGATCCACAGCCAAACACAAGGCCAAGCTCCAGATGTCTAGTCAAAGAGAGGGAAGAGGGATTCTATGAGCAAGGGGCATCAAGATCATGATGGGAAAACATACAGAGACAACTGAACCAAGCTAGTGGGAACTCATGAACTTTAGACCAACAGCTGTGGAGTCTCCATGGGACTGGCCGAGGCCCTCTGCAAAAGCCATACAGGTATGTAGCTTGATTTGCTTAAGGGGCTCCATGGCAGTAGGATCAGGATCCATCCCTGGTGCATGAGCTGGGCTTTTGGAGCCCACTACCTATGGTGTGACAGCTTTCACAACCTTGATGCAGGAGGAGGGACTTGGACCTGCCTCAGCTGAATGTGAAAATGAATAAAAAATATCTTAATAAAGAAAAAATATAAAAAATAAAAAACCAGTTTGTGTACTCAGTATAAATCCTGGTCCCATTGCCAGGGGACCCACAAACATATCAAGCCATGCAATTGTCACCAACATTCAGATGGCCTAGTGTAGTACCATGCAAGCTCCCCAGCTGTCTATACAAGTTCTAGTGAGTTCATATGGTGTGAGGGACATCGAAGTGGCTGAGTCCTGAGACTTTAGAATGAACTGGGTCCGAGGGTAGTGGCGCACACCTTTAATTCCAGCCCTCGGGAGGCAGAGCCAGGAGGATCTCTGTGAGTTTGAGGCCAGCCTGGTCTACAAAGTGAGTTCCAGGATAGGCTCCAAAGCTACACAGACAAACCCTGTCTTGAAAAACAAAAACAAAAAAAAAAAAGAAAGAAAGAAAAAGAAAAAAGAATGAACTGAGGAAAGTCTCTGCCCTTCACTGATGTCTGCACTGTGCACCTCTGTATTGGGCTGAAGATCTTTGCTCTTGAATTGCTCTCTTGATGGCGGGATTTTAACATTGGGATGGGAGCACTCCCCTGGCATTGCAACAACAGAGAGCAAAACATAGACATTATACAGCTATTCAGACTCTAGTCTGAGTTACTGTTTTCATTTGTTTTTCTGGAGCTCATAAAATGTAACTGCTTTGCCACAGTGAAACAGAAAAAGGACACGCTAACCTGTGTTAAGCTTTCCAGCTCCCTTAGGCGACATATTTAGTGCAATGAAGCCAAAGCACAATCAGCCACTGGGCATCTTGTTAACCATTTACTAATCTTGGTGTCCTTTTACCTTAGCCATTGCCCTTGTATTTAAAAAGCACATACAGATCCTTCCACCACAAAAGATATTCCTGAAATATTTCAATGAGTAAGTCACTTCTTCAGCAAATATTTAACACCTATAATTGTGCCAAATGCTATGTCTGTAGATACAGAGGCAGACAAGATAAAGTCAGGGAGCTCATGCATCGACACATTATGAATATTTGATAAGGGATCCAAATTATATCAGTGAGCATTGTTACTAATAATTGAACCTTGAATTTTTATAACTATTTAACTGCATATTCCCATAACAAGTATCAGCTCTATGGTGGATATGAGTAGCTTTCTCAAATGTGTGTGCATGTGTATGTGTTCATGTTGGTATATACACATATGTGTGATAGTATGCAAACGTGCACACACACACGAGTGTGTGTGTGTAGGCAAGATATTGATGTTGAATGTCTTCCTCAGTTGTTCTCCACCTCATTTTTTGAGACTAGGTTTCTTACAGAACCGGAAGCTCACTAATTCAACTAGACTGGTTGGTCAGCAAACTTCAACGATTTGTCTATCTCTGCATCCCCAGCACTAGCATTATAGATGCACACTGTCATGACTGACCTTTGACATGGATGCTGAGAATACCAGTTCCGGCCCCCATGTTTGTCTGGCATGCACTTAAAAAGTAGAACTGTGTCCCTGGCCCCAGTGCCCTCAGTTGTTTTGAAAGGGAATCTCATTTGTTTATTTCCAAGTTGATTTTGTAGCTGACAATATCAGTTAACCAGGTTGCTATCAAGTATGCATGTTTAGTGGGGAAACAGTTCATTTGATTACTCCCATTATTCAGTCACTACAATTTTGCATTTGCTATTAGCTGCTTGAAGCTATCTTCCACAGATTATTACCACAATAATTGCAGCCTATTATTGAAGATCATCATTATTTTAAATTTTAATTATTGCTATTATAAGGCATTTCGGAATGTATGTTGAGGGGAAAACCTTAGGAAATACACTTAGCAAAAATGGCCAAATATCCTACAATTGTAGATAAGTAGGAATATTTGTATTTTTTCAGACACTCACTTAAGTGTGTATTTTATGAGCTATATGCGTCTTTTAGATATTGATTACATGTGCTTTAAAACACTTAAAACATGATATCAATAAATTACGAGGTGTGGACATGTTCACATCTCTGAGCTAAAGTGACCAAAATGAAAGCAGGAACAGATGCCCAGTTGATTCTTTGAGATAGATGATATTTGTTACATCATATCACAATGTTGATTCAACAGAATAACTTATTCTTGGTTTAACATTCAAATTTTTATGCTGTTATGTTACAAGATTTAGGAATATTTGTAACTGGGTTGAGGGAGAGAGAGATTAAAAACTATATATTGCCCATTGAAATAAAGTTCTGCTCTTATTTATTATTTAAAAAAATCACTGCCATTGACTGTTGTTTGTTTTTACTGTTTTGCCCCCAAGGTGCCCTGCCACCTAGCTCCCTAATAAATCACACACAGAAGCTTATTCTTAATTATAAATGCCATGCCTTAGCTTGGCTTGTTTATTGCAAGCCTTCCTTAACTTCAAATTAACCCATCTACCTTTTGTCTCTGGGCTTTCTCTTACTTCTGTAAATCTTACTCTTACTCTGTTGCTTACTGTGTAGCTGGGTGGCTGGCCCCTGGATCCTCTTCATTCTCTAGCTACTTCTTTCTTTTCTCCCAGACCTCTCTTTCTATTATTCTCTCTGCCTTCCAGCACTGCCTATCCTTTCTCCCACCTTGCTATTGGCTATTCAGTTCTTTATTAGACCATCAGATGTTTTAGACAGGCACAGTAACACAGCTTCACAGAGTTAAACAAATGCAACATAAACAAAAGTAACACACTTTTAAATAATATTCCCCAACAATTGACTGATACTGTCTAAAATCTCTTGAGGTATCACACACTGACACATTTGGGAACAATTGGGACATTTTGTGAATCATCAATATACAAATAAAAGATGTCTCATCATTTTATACCCTAAACTAACATTTAATATCATACATATATAACATACATTAAGGAAATCTATTTGAAATTAATATATTTTCTTGCTCAGAGATTTATAAAATTTATTTGGAAGTTGACAAAACACCTTTTCTATATTAAATAGAATAACCTAAAATACTTATAGTATCTGCTTCCAATAGTTACTCCATTCCTGCCTTCTCTAACTCTCTCTTTTCTTTCTTTTTAAAATAACACTTTAGCATTTTACCAGGATAAACTACTAATTACATTTATTATTTTGAACACATTAACCACCTATTATATTTGAAGAAACAAGTACCCAGCTTGAGCTGGCTGTGGTGGCTGCTGCCCAGAATCCTGGTACTTGAATGACAGAAAGATTGCCGTGAGTTTCAGGTCAGCTGGGGATACAGTGAGGGAGTTTCTCTATCTCTGTCTCTCTCCTCACACACATGCAAATACATACATGTGTGCCTTAAAGTCATAGAATAGTGGATTATTTTGGTAAAATTTACATAATCACAGAGAAAAATTGTGGGGTGGATAGTATAGTAGACAAGGTGCCGTCTTTGTGTGGTATTAACCACCAACTGTAAGCTAAGTAGGTAGGCAACACAAGCTAAAATCACGTACCTTGAGGGCATCTTATAATGAGTCATGAATGTTCACAGCAAGATATGAAGTTGTGTGTGTGTGTGTGCATGTGTGTGTGTGTGGGGGGGAAATTAAAAAAAAAAACTTCTGTGGAGGTTTTGGTGGTTTACATGAGATGTCCTCCATATTCTGGGGCTTCTGGGGCTTCTGAACACTTGATCCCCAGTTGGTGACACTATGTAGGTTTAGGGTTTGTTATCTTGCTGAAGGAAGTATGTCATTTGGAGGCAGGTTTTGAGGTTTCAAAATTAGTGTGCAATTTCCAGGATGCTCTCTCTGCCTCCTGCTTTGTTTCAAGATGTGAGCTCTCAGCTCTTCCTGCTGCCATGACATCCTGGACCCTAACCCTCTATTACCATAGGCCCCAGTAAAGCCTTCCCTCCATACATTTCTTTGGTCATGGTGTTTTATCAATGAAATGGGAAAGAAACTAAAATAGAGGCTGTCACTTTTGAGAAAACCTTCCCATAATGAGTCAGCTTAGGCTAACCAAACTATGAAACAAAACAAAATAGTAAAGGTGTGGACCTCATGAGGACTGCGTTGTAGGTGGTACAAGCACTGAGAAACTGTCATGCTTAGGATCAGCTGGAAGGAAGCTGGCTATTGGGACCCGGTAACATATTGGAAATAGTAGAGGGTGACCTCTACAACTTAGTTTGAGTTTGTACTATGGAGTTACGTGTTTTACATTTTTGGTAAATCTGTACACCTCAATGTTTTCTTTCCTGACCATTCAAAAATATTTCTGATGGAATCCAGGAAGTCAGATTATACTGTAGAAACTGAAAGTCTGATGATTCTGAAAAGCAATCTATCTTCAGTTTCTATTTAAGATAAGCTTTTGTAGCAAGCACACAGAATAGTAAATGTTTTGCCCCTTACATTTTAAGGAAGAAATGTCTTTAAAAAATAACCTACAAGGCTGAGCAAGGTATCCCACCCTAGGGAATGTGTTCTAAAAAGCCATTTCATGCACCTGGTATAAGTCCTGGTCCCACTGGCAGGGGCTCCCCAAACAGATTTAGCCACATAATTGTCACCCACATTCACAGGGCCTAGTTCGGTCCCATGCATGTTCCCCAACTGACAGGCCAGAGTCCATGAGCTCCCACCAGCTTGGGCCAACTGTCACTGTGGTTTTTCCCATCATGATCTTGACCTCACTGGTTCCTGTGATCCCTCCTCCCTCTCCTGAGGAAGGGGGCTTGGTCCTGCCTCAACTTAGTATGCCAGACTTTGTTGACTCCCCAAGGGAGGCCTTACCCTCTCTGAGGAGTGGATGGGGGGAGGTGAGGGGCAGCAGAAGGAGAGGGAGGAAGAACTGGGATTGGTATGCAAAACAAACAAAAACTTTTTTTTTTAATAAAAAAAATAACTTACATGCTTTCTGTTTTAATGCCAATTCCTGTGCATGGATATGATTTTCTATGTAGGATTACTTCAGCCAAGAGACTTCCTTCCATGGGTTGGAGAGTGCATCTCAGCCAGTGATCGCCTCACTCAGCTGTTGCTTTTCTGAAAATTAATTCCTTTCAAGTTCTTTTCTTAAAAATATTGTTGCTACACAGGAAATTCTAATTTGGCAGGTTCTTTCCTCCAAGCATTAAAAATTAATCAATTTCTATTGGATCACCTTGTTCCTGAAGTCAATGGAATTGTATCACTGTTCTGAAAATGTGAATATTTCGGGCATTATTTCATAAGTATTTCTTTTCCTATCTTCAATACAGGGATTTCAGGCCATTGGGATCTGCACATCACAGAGCTTCTGTTCATATTTTTCTATGAAAATATTTGCATTTGGATGGTCTTATCTAATTTTAAAGTATCTAATCTTTTTTAAATCTATCGAACATACTTTTATTTTTATTGAAAATAGATTTTTTTCATACAATATATTCTGATTATACCTGCCCCCTTTCCAACTCTTTAGAGATTTTCCTTGCCTATCCAAATCCACATCCTTTCTTGTTCTCCCTCATTAGAAAGCAAACACTTAAAATAATAATAATAAGATGTTGCACAAATCCTAAATGGTCTTATAATAAAAGCTCAGAGTCAGATATCAGGGTGAAAGCTGAAAGATCAGAAAAACAGAGCAAGCCACAGCCATCACCTCTTACCTCCCCAACTCCTCAGCCTGAAAAAGACCCAGTTCCTGTCTCCTCCCATCTTATATTCCTTTCTCTGCCTAGCCATATCACTTCCTGTCTGAACCCTCCTAGTGCTGAGGTTAAAGTTGTGTGATCCCAAGTGCTGAAATGAAAGGTGTGTGCCACCACTGCCTGACTTCTGACTTGTGTGTTTAATCTAGTGGCTTGTTCTGTCCTCTGATCTTCAGGCAAATTTTATCTGCTCAAAATATCACAATAATAAAATAAGATAAAATAAAAAACCTGAATTGGACAGAAGAAATGAACAGAAAAACAAAGAACCAAAGAAGAAGCACAGGGAAGGAAACATATATACAGACGCGGACACACAAACACATACACATACACATACACATACACATACACATACACATACACATACACATACAGAGAGAGAGAAGCTTGCAGAAATCCCCTAAAAACACAAAATTGAAAACCATAATATATAAACAAAAGACATGTAGAGTAAGAAATAATGCCTAGATAAAACATTATAACACAAACTCTCTCTCTCTCTCTCTCTCTCTCTCTCTCTCTCTCTCTCTCTCTCTCTCTCTCTCTCTCTCTCTCCCCAAAATTACCATTGAGTTTGTTTTGTGTTGGTTACCTACTGCCTAGCATGGGGCCTGGCTGTAAGAGTGGTTTGTTTGCCCGGTGAGATTTCATTGCAGAAAACCTATTTTCCATTTGACAATAGTTATCAACTGGAGAAAGCTTCTGGCTTAAGAATATGGGCTTGTGTTCACATCCCCTTTCAGCACAGGGACCCCTTCTGGACCAGACCTGTGCAGGCCCTGTGCATGCTGCCACGGTCTCTGTGAGTTCATATATGTATCAATCCTGCTGTGTTTAGACTTTTTTTCCTGGGTGACCTCCATCTCTTTGGGTTCTTACAATCTTTCCTTCTCCTAGAGTCCTGAGCTATTTTATTTATTTATTTATTTATTTATTTATTTATTTATTTATTTATTTATTTTTTACCAAATTTATGAAGAGCTGTTTCATGTATTTTGTCCAGCTTGCTGGTAATTACTAGAAAGAACACAGATTTCTCATTGTGGTCTGAAGTAAATGACCCTTGTTTTCTTTTTCATTATTTATTTTTTCCATATTATTGTCTTTATGTGATTTGATGTGAAAGCAAAAGCTATGTGGATGATTTTTCTTTAGAAGGTTATTGTGTTCATTTGAAACCAATAAAATCAGACTATGTTATTGTTTTGCAGTAAAATGTTTCAGGACAAACTTCTAATTGGATCTCTTCAGTATTTATAAGCAAACTTTATACCCACTGAAGTTATTCTGACAAGTATGTCATCTGGGTGATGAAGTTTCTCCCGTAAGGGTACCATTATCCTGAAAAAAGGAGTGAAAAAAAAAAGAGGGAGGATAATACTAAAATATTAAAGCCATATATATTATTTCATAGTTTCTTCAGAGCAAACTATTTATTTATTTTTGCTGAAGATTTTGGGAATTCGATGATTATAAAACCTTTACTTGCTGCAGAAGTCATTCTGTAATGATGAATTAATCTTTTCACTGAAAGTGATCATGTATTATGTGCTGTGGGATGTCTTTCTGTAGGCTGTGACTATGTGTTGCTCTGATTGGTTGATAAATAAAGCTGCATTGGCTTATGGCAGGACAGGGTGGAGCCAGGCAGGAAAATCCAGGAGAGACAGTGAGAGGAGAAAGGAGAGTAAGGGGAGATGCCAGCTACCGCCAGGAGAAGCAAGATGTAAAAGTACCAGTAAGCCACAGCTACACGTGGAAACTTATAGATTAATATAAATGGGTCAAGTTATGGGAGCCAGCTAGCAAGAAGCCTGCCATAGGCCATACAGTTGGTAATTAATATAAGCCTCTGAGTGATTATTTTATAAGTGGCTGTGTGACCTCAGGGCCGGGCAGGACACAGGAAAACTTCTGGCTACAATTGTGTGTATTTCTTGGAAAAAAAATTAGTTAAAAAGCCTATTAGAATATATAACAAATCTGTGATGCTTGTACAAAAATGAAATTTTTAAGCATATTTAAAACATCTAATAAAATTCAACTGAGGTTTACTTCTTTTTAATTTTTATAGTTTATACAAATAAATTATGGAGAACTTTTAAATATGAATGTTTTTGATCTCATGGTAAAAGTCTGATTGTAGTCAACTGCACAGGTTATATTTCATATTGCTTAATATGAATCTTAAACTTCATCTAAGTGCTGTGGGATGGTCTGTATGTTAAATTGCTCTGATTGGCCAATAAATAAAACACTAATTGGCCAGTGGCCAGGCAGGAAGTATAGGCAGAACTAACAGAGAGGAGAATTGGGGGAACAGGAAGGCAGAGAGAGACACTGCCAGCCGCCACCATGACAAGCAGCATGTGAAGACACTGGTAAGCCAAGAGCCACATGACAAGGTATAGATTTATGGAAATGGATTAATTTAAGCTATAAGAACAGTTAGCAAGAAGCCTGCCATGGCCATACAGTTTGTAAGCAATATAAGTCTCTGTGTTTACTTGGTTGGGTCTGAGCGGCTGTGGAACTGGCAGGTGAGAGAGATTTGTCCTGACTGTGGGCAAGGCAGGAAAACTCTAGCTACAAATGGCACCCAACATGATGGCAAGAGTTTCTACCTAAAACCTGAGTAAAAAGATTCTAAAACGGAGCTAAAAACAGTTCCTAGTTGTCTCTTTCAAGTTATCGGCAGCCTGCATGTTTGAGCTACTATCTACTATGATGGGTTCCAGGAGTGCGCGCTGGACCTGCAATAAGGTGGGAATGAGGCCTCTGCAAGTGGCACATTAAGCTGAGTGGTGGATTTAGCCTTTGCTAGTACAAAACAAAAAGAGGTTTCTGGGCTACACTGCTTTGATAGAAGCATAGACCCACTGTTTCTGAGGGTTGATGGCTCCCAGAGCTGGTGGAAAATGTACCACCGCCATGTTGGGAAGCTAAAGTGGGCGGAGCCAACAGCCACAGCACTGTTTCAGGCTTAGAATGCTGCAGTTTAAAGCAATAGTCTCAAGGTAATATAAAAAATAAGCCACGTAAAGATGGGTACTACACAGAGACTCTGGATTACGTTCTCTTTGATATTCATAGAAATCAAATTTCTGAAGAAAAACATTTGATTGCAAAAGCTGTTGAGTTATGACAAAATGGATATTTTAAAGGTACCTTGACTTTAAAATTTGGATGTAAGGATATGTTGCTTTGGAAAGGAGGCTCTGCTTTTGTTTCCACAGAAAGCCAGAGGCTATGGATTTGTTCCAGATTAAGACACATCAGGTTTGACCAGCCAAGACCTCCTGAAAGGTCTCTGATGACACCAAGGCTCAGATAATCCAACATCCAGAACCATTTCAAGGCAACTGGCTCAGACGATACACCCTCATGGACTACTCCATAATCCTAAAATTTTCTTTGTGTCCCCATAAGATATAGCGCCCCCCTCCAGCAGGAAGTAGTAAGAGAAGCTATGCCCAAATTCCCAAATATATCAAGCTGGCTTTGGAGATGTGTAAAAGTTAAAACCTTCTTCTTAAAAAAAAAAAAGAAAGAAAGAAAATGGAAGAAAATGGGAAGTGCTGTGGGATGGTCTGTATGTTAAATTGCTCTGATTGGCCAATAAATAAAACACTAGTGGCCAGGCAGGAAGTATAGGCAGAACTAACAGAGAGGAGAACTGAGGGAACAGGAAGGCAGAGAGAGACACTGCCAGCCGCCACCATGACAAGCAGCATGTGAAGACACTGGTAAGCCAAGAGCCACATGACAAGGTATAGATTTATGGAAATGGATTAATTTAAGCTATAAGAACAGTTAGCAAGAAGCCTGCCATGGCCATACAGTTTGTAAGCAATATAAGTCTCCGTGTTTACTTGGTTGGGTCTGAGCAGCTGTGGGACTGGCAGGTGAGATTTGTCCTGACTGTGGGCAAGGCAGGAAAACTCTAGCTACATCTAAGACTTTTTTCTTAGTTTTAAAATAAAATTCAGACTGATATCTTTACTATCAGTGTAATCAAGCATGTGGGGGGATCATGTTTGGTCTAGACCTTTAACACGAACAGTTAATATGCCTTACTGAGTTTATAGTAGATTGGTCGTCCAAATACTGATCTTTTTCCCTGCCCTCTTACAAAATGGAATATAAACAACACAGCTTTGCATCCACGGTTGAAAAATTATCAAATAAATGCTCAGTACTAAATAACAAGCAAACTTTTTGTCTTGTCTTTTTTGTGTGAGATATTGTTAATGATTGAATTGTGGCTCTAGAATAAAAGCGTTTAAAGGAAAAATAGCACAGGGTTGTGGAGATAGCTTAGCAGGAAAAGACACTTGCTGCCAAGCCTAAAGGCATGAAGAGAAAGAAGCTACAGCTGTGGTTTATCTCTTGACCTCTACACATACTGTTGCATAAGTAAGTGTGTACACACACACACACACACACACACACACACACACACACACACACTAGAAAATAAAAAAGAAAAGCATTGCATAACATGACAGTTTTTTTGTCTTTTAATAGTGACAGATTTAGGCTTGTTAGAAAAGAAAATACACTACAAAGAATCTAGGAATTTTATTGAGTGCTTGGCCCATAATTTTGGAAGAATTGGATTTTGCTTTCTCTTGTTAGGTAACTATCATTTTTATTTTTGCAGAAGCATTTGGAAAGTGGGCCCGCACTGAGTGCCACTGCTGACTGCTTCAGCACAGCTATAATTTATATGGTACTTGCCAAGCTCTGGGTCTGTGGCCTGGATCTGTCATATAACTAGTACATGACAAAACCTGATGATTTCTGACATGTCCAGCATACATTTTAAACAAACAGCCTTACTGAGCTTGCTCTAAATAGGGACCAAACCTCGCTTAAATAATAGAATGGGACATTGGCAATATAAGAGGTAGGATTGGGCAGAAAGATCTGGACTTTGATCCCGGCATATTTAAGATTTGTTTTAGAAGAACTTCTACTATACAAAGGTACCTTGCTATGACCTCTTATTTCCTTCCGTATGGTCTCTGTCACCTGGAGTTCAGTATAAAATTCTGGATTACTACTTAACAAATATTAAGGCATGGAATTCTTGAAAAATCAGGAAATGAGAAATTTGTTCTTAGACCAAACAAGGATGATTAAAACCTCATACATTTTAGAGTAATAAATTGTAGTCAGTCTGTATTCATCCTTAAGCATATATGTCCTGCCTCTTTTGGAGAATAAAGGAAAGGGAATATTCATTTGTTTTATAGTACCCATCTACGTTAGGTAGATGATTCAATTGTTTTAATAAATGAGCAAGACAATTTAGGGTGATGACTTTGCCACCAGGATCAGAGTCCTGGGATAACAGTGGTGCCAATATTAATTAAGACATTATACATACAGGTATAGCCACATATTATATTAGTTACTTTATGAATATAAGCAAATATTTTAGCTTGCAATATACAATATTGTAATGTATTAATGCCCATGCTGTCATCAACATGCACATTTATATTAAAATTAAATCCTTAGCTTTAAATTCATGCATTAAGCAATTAATTCACAAAGTCCATTAGGTAAAATCCATTCCCTTCAACATTAACTATCATCTTTATATTTGATCCTTTTATCTACCATCCTCTGTGACACCATAGTCCTGAGGTTATAACAGCACATGGAAGATGAGTAGGGAGTTTCATCTGAAGCTGACACATTTCTGTTTGAAACTCTGATTAAGATGATTAGATCCCAGACATAAGTTCACTTATACCTTGAGATTTCTCTTCCACCTTCATCTATCCAAACATGTATTAGTTATCTGTTCCCAGGGAAACTTGGAAACTTGTTTTCTACATACCTGTCTTGTCATAGGCACACTGGACATTCTTGTTAGGAATACCTCGAAATTCACCTATACAATTCTTGACATTTACCCAGAGGACTCTACATTCATATTACATGAATTGGGAAATTGCTGCTCTATTCATAAAAGACAAGGGAAACAGGCTAGATACCACTAAACAGAAGAGTGAACAAAAAATGTGTTACATTTATACAATGAAATATTACTCATCTGTTAAAAAAAGATGAAGTCATGAAATTCACAAATAAATGGATAGAGCTAGAACTCAGACCCAAAAAGATAAACATGCAATGTTTATATGTGGATGCTATTTGTTAAATCTTTGGTAAGCAGGCAATAATCTGTATAATCACAGAGATCAGGTATAGAGTAAGGGTCTAGGGGGAAGGAAGGATTTCCCTAGGAAGGCAAAATGGAATAGATAGCTGTGGACAGATGGATGGGGACTGAAATGGGAGGATCAAATGGAGATGGGGATGTAAACAGGAGTGAGGGAGGAAATACAGGGACAGACACATAAAACTAAGGGTCATTTGAGAGTTCATATGGAAAGCTACTATAGTGGAAGCTTCTTAATATATATATATATATACATATACATATACATATACATATACATATACATATACATATACATATACATATATAAAAGAGATCTAAATGAAGTCACCAAATAACAAAGGGAGACAAAGCTCCAACTAGACATCTCTCACTGCCAAATGAAAACTCCAAAACCAGGGATGGGTTACACCTAATTAGTCTTTTGCAATGGAGTCTCACTGGATATACATACCACACTTAAGCACAGGCCCCATGTCCAGAGGTAGATAGCCAACACAATATTAACTCAATGGTATATTTGGAGGATTTTTTTCTCATTATGGTTTATCTGGCATATTTGTTTATTCTTAAAGGTCTTTTGCTTATATATTATGTTTTTTGGTTTTGTGTTTTTTGGTTTTTTATGGGGTTCTTGTGTATATAAATGGTTTTTTTTCTTATACTTTAATCTATTGATGGACATCTAGGTCGACTTATTTCCTAGTTAGTACAACTAAAACAACACTGAATATATGCCCAAGAGTGGGACACTTGGGTACATGGCAGTTCCATTTATAATTGATAGAGAAATTTCTAGAATTATTTCCAGTGTGGCTACACTAGGTTAAACTCCCATCAACACTATATAAAAATTCCAGTTACCGATTCCATGCCTGTATTTGTTATCAATTGTATTCTTGATGAAGTTTTTAGGCATAGGTATCACGTTTATCATTAATTATATTACCTTAATTATACATAATAATTTTACAAAATTATTACTTCTATCTTATTGATAAAAGCCAAGGCATTAATAATGAAATTATTTGTCTTTATGTTCCTCCCATATATAAATTCAATACAGGCAATTTATAATAACTCTTTAACTTCTTGTTCTTTGAAACTTTTGTCATTCTTTAAGACTCAGAGTTCTTGCTTCTGCAATCTTGCAGAATCGTATTATGCTACATTAATCTTTCATTTCTTAAACTCTGAGAGACCTGTGATTTATCAAGGAATTCAGAACTCATGACAAATGTTCTGCATTTTCTAATTGCTTTACATGCATTGGTCTAGTTTCTGAGGCCAATTAACAAGCATTTTACTTAGTTAGATCCTATTTGCATCATTCCATTATTGTCTCCCAGTCATAAAGTAATCTGATGACATGATTGAATTTTAAGAAGAAATAATTCAAAGGATTTCAGCAACCAAGTAGAGAGTGACCTATAGTTCAGTCATTCTGTTATAGAACTACTCTTAATACTTTCTCTTTCTTTCTTTTTTTAGATCCTTGATCTTCCTCATGCTTTTCAGGAATCATTTCCAGACTCATGTCATTTTTTGCTTCTGGATGTCCAGAAAGGAAGATAGTGAATGGTATTGTTTAGGATAGCCAGAGAAACCCAGCTGTATGTGACGGGAATGAGAATAGCTTTAATGGTATCATTAAATGTAATAATCAGAGTGTTGGATGTGTGCATTGTCCACTACAGAAAGTACTTTAGAGGCCTTTCTTTGCCACATTTGTTGTATTCCAAAGGAGTACATTAATCCCTTCTTTTGGGCTATGAATATTTTCCTGTTTGGCAGCATTTGAATACTTTACATAAAGGTGAGTGAGCAATGGAATGGGGGAACAGTTAAAGGCAAGTATAATTTTCAGGTACAAAAACCAATGATGACAGATTTAACTAAACTAGGTCCCTTTGGACTCTGAGGGGAAGCTAGTGGATACAGCTGACCTCGTTTCTGAACATTTGGATTCAAACAGAAAACATTTCCATAGCATCCTTTGGTTCTGAGGAATTATAATTGTATTTTAGGTCCATAATTTCATTTCTATAAATGGAACATAGCTATTTCAAGCCTGTTAGCAATTTTTTTTCCTACTTTGCCAACTTGTACCTGGGTAAGCCAACCATATTTTAGTTAAATAAAAGGAACCATAATTTATTTCTGATATTTGTGAGGTGGTGACCCTGTTTAATGTTTCACCTGGTATCCAGAACTAGTACATTGTATTGTTTCCCCTGGAATCACAGGGCTACTTGTCCAGCA
The DNA here is from genome assembly GCF_049852395.1 of Peromyscus maniculatus bairdii. Taxonomy (NCBI): domain Eukaryota; kingdom Metazoa; phylum Chordata; class Mammalia; order Rodentia; family Cricetidae; genus Peromyscus; species Peromyscus maniculatus. The sequence goes on from NC_134869.1 coordinate 36,826,695, forward strand.
GTGAAAGAGATTCCCATAATATTCCTGATATATTGTCAAATGACCTCTATTCAGATATACCTAGAATTATCTCTTTTCATTTCTAATATATATATATATTATATATATTACATATATGTGTTAAGGTATGTTAAAATATAAATGTTTACTCTGAGTGCCAATTAGCAAGAAGAACAAACATTCCAGTTAACATAATCTAAAACCACAAAGTACCTGAATTACTATGTGATTGCCATTATTTGCTATTTTATTGTTATGCTATTATTTATAAAGCATTCATTATGAACAGAGTGCTGACAATTGCTATAGAATAAAAAAGGAGATTTAAACCAATCCTCATCCTTCAGTTGGTGACAATATAGGACAAAATGATTTGTGCTTGTCAATAGCCTAACCACTACAATATAAGGGAGACCTAATATAATAGGAACTAGAACTAGGCATAAGCCAAAGCAGAGTGTCAGGCCTACCACAATATAGCTATTTGGGAACCACTGTGGTGGTTTAAATGAAAATGGCCCCCATAGGCTCATAGACAGTGTCATTATTTGAAAGGATTAATGTATGTGGCCTTGTTGGATTGGTGTTGTCCTTTGGGAGGAAGTGTATCACTGAGGGTAGACTTTGAAGTTTCAGAAGCTCAAGCCAGGCCCAGTGACTGACTATCTCTTCCTGCTGCCTATAGATCCAGGTGTAGAACTCTCTGCTCCTTCTCCAGCACCATGTCTGCCTGTGTGCCACCATGCTTCCCTCCATGACAATAATGAACTAAACCTGTGCACCTGTAAGCCAGCCCCCATGAAATGTTTTCCTTTGCAACAGTTTCTGTGGCTATAGTGTCTCTTCACATCAACAGAAACCCTAACGAAGACAAGAGTTTTCTCAAGTAGCTTCTCACATACCCCTGTGAAATGATTAGGGACTTTTTTCATTACAATGTCCTGAAATAAACCCATCCATCACTACTCTATGCTTCTCAGAAATGGAGCATGAAAGGTTCTATTTCTGTTATGCTACTGGCACTGACACAGAGCAATTTTACTTTTTCTTTGTCTCCTCCCCTAACACACACACACACACACACACACACACACACACACACACATGCACGCACATAAAAAGTGCACACAATAATTAACTGTAATTATCTCTAGCCTAGAGAAGAGAAAGTTACTATTTACTATCCACTGTGTTCTAGGTGCTGTGTCAGACAATTTTCTTGTCTTATTTCATTCAACTGTCAAAATACACCCACGAGGTATATTTAGTGTAGAAAGTAAAAATGAGCCAGAGCCAAGATGAATTGCTAGATTAAGTAAGTGAGGTCAGGAACTCACAATGACAGTGAAGCATGCAGAATGGAATGGAAAGCCACAGGAGGGAAGGAATGGTGAGATCCTGGTGCATGGCTACTTGACAACCCTCTCACTGAGCAGCATGGTCTGTGTTACCCCTCAGACTCTGAGTAGGTTCTTGCTTACCTTGACTATCATGTTAGGGTAGAAGGTTGATCTTGCTATATTCTGGTGTTGCCCCTTAAGGATCTGTTAAACGTCACTTTCTGTCCTTTGTAATGTTGTCTTTAGGAGAAGGAAGCTATCACACTGGGCTTGATCACCCTGATATCTTACATTGTGGGGAAATCCAAAGCAGCCGTGTAAGGAGGGTTTAAGAGAAAGCAACACAGCCTCCTGGCTGGGTGTTCTAGCAGGCATACCAGATAGCAACCACAGCTGCAATGTTGTCCTGGGGTTTCTAGTCCCCGCAGATGGTGGAAAGAAGCCAAATTTAGAGGATAAGGGTTTGGGCTGTACCCCGCCACCTGAAGTGCCTCAGCTGAAACTGCGTTATTGTGGTATCTGTTTCCCGACTGTCAATCACCAGAACTGTGAGTCTAACAGAATAGGTGTGGCTTGCTGTCACTGAATTGTGGATATTTTGTTAGAGTGCACTACCTAACTGGACCATAGAATAGAATTCTAAGGAATAACCTAGTACAAGATTTATTGTTATTTTCTACTTCCACCTGGTAGATAATGAGAAATTAACATATCAGGTATTGTCCATGTAACAACTGGAAAAGTGGTAGAGAAAGACTACCCTATTCTATTTTTATTTGATAGTGAAGGGAGGAAAGGGCTGAATATTGAGAAATAACATACATATGTTTTAAAGCCTGTGATTGTCTATTACTCAAATTTGATAGGCCAATATGAGGATCTAATCATTAACTTCTTCAATAAGAATTTACAAATAAAAAAACCCCAAATCACTCCATAGGCACTATTAATTAATTTGTTTGTTTATTTATTTAAAGACCTGGTCTCTCTACATAGCCTTGGGTGTCCTGCAACTCATTATATCGACCAGATTGGCTTTGAACTCCCAGAGATCTGCCTGCCTCTGCTTGATGAATGCTGGTATTAAAGGCATGTGCCACCTTGCCTGGCCATAAATCATTTTACAGTACAGAATTGCTATCTAGTCTCTTCTCAAATAGCTCCTTCATCAATATTAAGATACGTGACAGAGAGCTCATCAGTAGTTGTTATTTTGTTCTTCTCTTGGCTGTCTACTTAAGTAAGACTCCCAGTGAAGACTTTAAAATGTGTAGGGGAAAGAGCTTCTCTGTGATTTGCTCACCCAGGATAACTACAATACTGGGTGGAGTAAACAGACCCCTGCAGAACTATTTTCTGAAATGATGCACAGTAGTTTTAACTGATAGTCTGGAATCTGATATAGATACATGGCTTTTCTAAACCCATTTAAATTTCACTGCGTGCAGGGGGAATGTAGCAAGGGATTTCCCCTTTTCTTATATAAGCAAAATCACATACACACGATTTCGCTTAGGATGTGTTGCATTGCATGCCTCTTTCCTGCAATTTTTATTAATTTAAGATTTCTTTATTTTTCTTCCATTGTGAAATATCCTTACTAAGGCAGTTTGAGGGATGCTGGCATAAGGAAACAGTCTAGCTCATGAAGGTTTGGGTGGAGCACAACTCCTTGGTAGAGCGCTTGTTTAGAATGTACAAGGCACCGAGTTAGGTTGGGCATTCTTGGCAGTCTGACCAGTTGTAGCTCTTTGGAAAGGTTATCCTTCTGCTGATAAAAGAAGCTTCTTTGGTGAAGGCTGAGATCTACTCTTATTTGCAGTGATAAGGGCAAGTGTTTAGGATGAAGTTAGGAATTATACAGGGTTAGGAAAGGGATGGTAGTAGGCACCCCTGCTCCTCTATGACCTATGTATGACATTAGCCATGCGTGGTTGTTATGGTTTATAGTACAAGGCGTGTTTTCCCTCCTGTTAAATGGGCCTGTGTCCAAATAGACAGCTGTTGGTTACCACCACCAAGATATAAGTGCCACTACTGAACCTTTCAGGGAATTTTGATGTGCTGGTCATTGTTGTAGCTCATAGGCGTCACAATGGAGTGGGACTGCTGATGGCTTTCCGCCTTTAGCAGCTTGCCTATCATCTTCTAGTGGTATAAAAGCTAGAGTGTTAAGGTGGAGGCTTTCAGTCAATTCCTGCTCAGTTCTTCCATGTCTCATGTTTAAAGTGGACTCTTCAGAGATAGGGATTTATTTTCAGCTTCCCGGAGGTAATCAAGGATGATAGCAATACTCTATATTATCTTGGAAGTCTCTGGGACTCCCCAAAAGCAACAACTTGAAAAGAGATTTCTCTCAGCTTGTACTGGGATTTTTGTTAGATCGTCTATGGATCTTGGGGGAGGTATTATCATGTCAAATAATGTAACTTGTTTTAAAAAAAATATAATATGCCCTTTCCTGGGGAAAACTGTGTCTTCTGCTCTCCACATTCCTCAGTTGCTTGTAGTTCTTTGTAGAGAGTTGAGGCTTGGTTAGCTAACCCCAACACATTAGCGTGTCTACTGCTATTGTCCTTGTTCAGTTCATGTTTAGGCAGTCTTGTTGATTATCCAATATCAAATGGTCGGCCCTGAAAGTATACATAGAAGTAATATTGAACAGACTGAGCAGGTTGTATTTTGTACTAAGAACACATACATTAACTTGGAAGGCAGGATCAGAGAGCAACCAGAGATAAGGAAGTGAATGCCTTTCACTCATGAACCACAGCTTGGACCACATGCGGTTTCAGACAGGTTTTCTTAAACTGACCCGTGGTTAAGACATATACAATAATAACCGCATTTAACCAACTTTGAAATTAAAAGGCTATTGGTGTTGATTTGTTAAGCAGAGTCATAAGTAACTTCTTGTTTTTTTTATGATTATTTTAGACCAGAAAGATTTTCTTACTCCCTCATGGCTAAGCTAGGGTCACATCACTGATCTGGTGGTTCTGTGATTACTTGGGTGTCTCCCAAGTAGATCAGAGGAGGACAGAGATTATGATAAAGTTAACATTAAACTCCTGATATACGTTTATGAAGTCAAAACTAGCATATGCAAGTTTTTAAACTATCAGCAAGAGAACATTGTTTTATTCCCTATGTTCATGAAATAATCCCTCAGGAGATAGAATTATTCTCCTCTGTACATTTCTCATGTTTTCAAACCTCAGCTCAATGCCAGCTACAACCTATAAGAACCACTAAGCCTTATCAATAGGGCACACATCTTTTATTAACTGGACAGAGTGGCTCTAATAAAAATGGGTATTTTTGTAATGATTAGAGGCAATTGATATTAATTATTCACATCTCTCCTGTGCACATTCATATGTATACATTGTATTTTTTCTTAAATGTAAATATTTTATTATCAACTAGTTCTGTCATTTCTCCTAACCAAATACTTGACTGAATAGGTTTCTTCCACTTGGCATGTTTTCCCAAGTTCAAAAATGTTCCAGGGATATTTTAGGCCAATGTTATATTTTGCCAGTGAAAAATTGTCTTTCTCACTGAGCAGGTCTTACTGCCACAGAAGATTAACTATGGTTGTCAGGAATAAGAAAACATGTCAGACACTCTGTTCTCTTTCTGTCAATGGGTCATTCATTTACTTAGTCATTCACAAGGTTGGTTCAACTTTTAGGAGTACTACAGTCCTCATTTACATTTTATATATTTAAATGAACTAATTAATGAAAGAACAGCCAAAGAACATGAAATGCAGCACCGTGTGACAGCAAATGTGGAGGCAGGACATGACAGCTCTCCTCCTTTTAAAACTGCCTAGGGTTCTTGATATGAATACCCAGAATGCACTGGAAACTTCACTGACAGACAGTCACAAGTTTCTCCTGCTTTCAAAGTCAGGATTTTTGCTCTTTATAACTCAGGTGTCATCACTGAAGGGGCCTCTCTGCTAAGGCTGAAATTTTTCAATGTGATTAGTATATTTGTGGATAGACAACTTTGCTGTCGTACTCAGGATTTTCAAAGTGCAGGAAATAAATAGGACCTGCATAAATCACATTTTTATTTTTTGTCTAAAGTCTTGAGAAGAATGTGTTTCCCTGTTGTTGTTGAAGCGTAGTCTTCCTGACAACATGCTAAGTGTTTTTGTCATGGTTATAATGGGTGTAAATGGAGAGAGCCTGTTTTCCACAGGAGTTGGGCCTGCATTCTTAGTCCTCCACTGAGGCGAAACCCAACTCTGACTTCACTGAACTGGCTTTCACACTCCACAAGAAATAGTCAGACTATAACGCTCCAGGCATAAGCCACTTTCTTTCAGCTAGTCAATAGCTTGTTTTCACATGCCTTCCTATGTCTTTACATCATAATAATCCAAGTAATTGAATCAATATATCCTTTAAGAATATTGACAAAAATGAACACACACACACACACACACACACACACACACACACACACCCTTGTTACTCAAGGAAGCTTTTCAGAAGGGTTGGTCATCCATCTGCTCTTTCTTAGCTCTGTCAGGCTTCTCCTACTAAATACCTAGAACATATCATTAGAGGCTTTTCTGAAGAAAATCCAGTGTTGGGAAATACATTTCTTAGGCATGATTAGGATAGTTAAGAAGGGGTATGATTTGTCTTGAACTCTATTTCCGGGGCATTCAGAGCTCTAAGAAGATATTACTTGGAATAAAATCAAGTTTTGTAAAAGTGACAGTTAAGATTAAATAAAAATATTTATGGTAAATAGCAGCAAGAAGAACTTCCTTTATGTTCCAGTAAATGCTGTTATGACTTCTTAAAAGAGTAAAACAAAAACGATCTTTAGAAAGACAACGGGATCAGCCAGTGCATGCCTTTCATCCCAACACATAGGAGGCAGAGCCCATAGATCTCTGAGTTCGAGGCCAGCCTTGTCTGTTCTTTAGTGCAAGTTCCAAAACAGCCAGGGATATGCAAAGAGACCTTGTCTCAAAAAGCCAAAATAAAGAAAGAAAAGAAAGAAAAGAAAGAAAGGAAGGAAGGAAGGAAGGAAGGAAGGAAGGAAGGAAGGAAGGAAGGAAGGAAGGAAGCCATAAGGATTGCCACTTCTTGATTGGCATGACATCAATATCCTGGTGCTGTACTTGAATCTTATTAAAAGCTATCCATCAAACCCAAAGCAATCGCAAAATTTGGTGAAATTCTTATAAAATATAATTTTTTCAGACATTGAAAAACCCAATCATAAAAGTAATAGGGAGCCAGGGAAGATCATGCATAGTCAAAACAGTCAGAAGAATAAATCAAAACAGTATGCCACTGTCATGTAAAAATTGTAGTTGGCAATGGACTTCAGAGATATTCGACTGGTATTAGGTGTAAGGATCAAGAACAGAGCATAGAGAAAGAATCTTCTCCTCCATAAGTGACAAACACAGAAACAAAAATGAAACCAAAAAGAAACAAACACAATCCTTTTGGTTCCACATACGTGGAATGTAAGAATGTGAATTCTCAGCATCTAAAGGGAGGTAGAGACAACAGTCAATGTCTATCATAATTCAGTTAAATGGAATCACAAGGGTCTAGAGAGCTACTGCATGGTATATACTGTCATTAGGAACACACTACACACTTCAAAACTGCCATGAGCAGAATTTAGTCCTAAACACAAAATTAAGTTTGCTGGCTTCATTTAATCCTTCTACAGAAAAGAAAAGAATAAATCAATAAATCAATAAGTAAGTAAGTAAGTAAGTAAGTAAATAAATAAATAAATAAATAAATAAATAAATAAAATGAGCCGGGCAGTGGTGGCTCATGCCATTAATCCCAGCACTTGGGAGGCAGAGGCAGGCAGATCTCTGTGAGTTTGAGACCAGGCTGGTCTACAGAGGGAGTTCCAGGACAGCCAGGACTGTTTCACAGAGAAACCCTGTCTTGAAAAACAAAATACATACACACACACACATACATACATAAAATCCTTCTACAGTGCATACATATATAAAGAATGCTCCAACTCTCCCTCTATTATTTAATCACATATTTTGTCTTAGTTACTTTTTATATCAGTCAGGAGATACCCAACAGAAACAACTTAAAGGAAGACAGAAATACTTAGGCTCAGGTTTTGGTCTTTCATAGCAGGAGGACAAGGCACAGGGAACAGGACCTACCAAGGAGGCCAGAAAGCAGAGGAAGAGAGTGCCTTGTCTAGAGGACTTTCTCCTCCATCTCCTTGTATTTCACAAGCCCTGCAGTCTGTGGGGTGACATCACCCTCCTTCTTTGTCTTTATCTCCCTCCATATCCACAATTAAAACATCCCCTCTTTCCCATCTCCCCTTTCAAATAGTTTGTACATGGCTATTCTGTTCTCTATTGTTCCTTTGTGTGTCCCCATGATACATTTTACTTTCCTGGTTTCTGCAGTTCCTTTAGAGAAACCATGCATTTGGTAGCCTTGAGTTTATATAATCTTTTCTGTTTTGCTTTTTTATTCCAGTCCTCTCTGTAAAGCTGGATGAAAGCAGTGAGCAAAATCCATGTCCTTTCTGGAATTCTGCACTGTCTTGGAGTTTCCTCTACCCCATTAGTTTCTCTTTTATCTCTCAACTAAGACTCCCAATAAGTTTCAGGGCACAGACAAAGCACAGATGACTTCTTGACAGAATGTGACACGCACAGTTTCTATAGCAGTCCTCAACAGAGTCCGTTTTCCCATCTGGAGCCCCATGAGCAAAGCCTTATTGTCGTCATTCTCTCAGCGTGCTGATTGTCTCAGTGAGAGGCTTTATTGCTATGAAGAGACACCATGACCATAGCAACTCTTACCAAGGAAAGCATTTAAATGGCTTACAGTTAAGAACTTTAATTCATTATCATCAGCATGGCAGCCTGCAGGCAGACATGGTGCCAGAGAGATAGCTGAGAGTTCTACATCAGGATGGGCAGGCAGCAGGAAGCTTGATACTGGGCCTGGCTTGAGCTTCTGAAACTTCAAACCACTGCCCCCAACCCCAGTAACACATTTCCTCCAACAAGGCCACACCTGCTCCACCTCCTAATGGTGCCACTCCCTATGGCCTATGGGGGGCCATTTTCCATCAAACCACTCCAGTAGCTTCTGAGCTCCCTCTACATTAGCTCAGTATGTTCTGCTTACAGTATTCTAGGGTTTCTGTAGCTCAGCTCTCGAAACATTTGCAAATTCCCACCACAAACCAATTCCAAAGCACATGAATCCTGCCATCATGTAAAGTCACTGCTAAGACCCTGCTCCTTTGATAACAATTTTCCTTTATTGGTTAGACTCTCCATCATTGTGACAAAGTGCCAGACAGACACACAGGAACAGGATCGTTTTCAGAGATTTCAGTCCATCATGGCAGGAGGGCATGGCGGAGTGCTGACATCTTATCTCCCGGTAGTTAGGAGGCAATGAGAAAAGAATTGCCAGTGGGCTCTTTTCCTTTATTCACCTTTTAATCTATCAGTTACTGCATTATAGGATGGTGCTACATATTCAGATCAGGCTTTACTTAATTAGTCAACCCTCTCCAGAAACATAATCAGACACACCCCAGATATGGCTTTACTAATATTCTGGGAATTTCTTAATCCAATCCAGATTATCTATTACATAGACACATATACATATAATACATATGTATATAACTCTACAAATTCTTAAAATATTTATTCATTTATTTTATGTGCATGAGCCTGGGTGCATGAATGTGCTCTTTGTGGGCAGAGGAACATTCAGGGGTCAGAAAAGAGCATCAGGTTCCCTGAAACTGGAGTTACAGGGCTGTGAGTTTGAGGCAAGGAAGAGAACCTGGGTCCTTTGAAAGAGAAATAATCACACGTAACCATTGAGTCATATCTCCAGTGCCTATCCATATATTATATACATATCACAGTGTGCATAAATACAAATATGGGCATATATGTCGACACATTCTAAGTATGTATATATGTATATAACACATTTAAGCACATATATATGTAATGAGATCATATTAACGCCTTCATTTTGTTCAAGAAAATGAACAGGATATTTAGACAAATGTACTTTTCTTTCCTTTACCACTGTGGCTTGGCATACCATTGTGTCCAAGGCTATATAACCAGTAATTATGCTAGTCAGGATTTTAAAGAAGGGGTATAGCAGTCTTTTTAGGTCCTGCTGTCTGATGGTAAATATAGTCATTTCTTACAAGAATAGAATTCATTCCCATGGCTTCTAATAATTAAGAAACCAAGGACTTCATCAGTATTCATCTACTACTAACTAAATAGCCACAATATCTTTTCAGTGGGGAAGTGAAAGGTCCTTGGTTGAAATGCAGTATATTGTGAGTTTCTTTCTTCCCTCCTTGGACTATCATTTCCCCAATTTTGTTCATGAAGGATTTTATTTAGGAAAGGGACATATATAGTATTCAAATATTGAAAGTACAATTATTGTCTAAAAACTTTTAATGTTTAATCACAAAGTTAATTTTATTCAACTGCAAGTATTAATTTACAGAAAATGTGCTTCTATATAATGTCTGAAATGCACAGATGTGGTAAGTTTTTTGTACCCTGATAGGCCTCTCCGCTGATGCAGCAATCTAAATCAGACCAAATTAGGAAAAGGCCCGGTTTAATGAGTAAAGCATTCAAGGCCTGAAGAGAGGAGACTGGATGAAAGACCAGAAGAACCACTTGTCTGTTTTCTGGGATGCAGCTTAAATACCCTGTGGGAGTGGTCTTGAGCCTCTCTGGGGGAAGAGCTGTATTTGTTGGGCTTTGAAGGTGCAGGTTTAGGGAAAGAGGTGGGGGAGGGGAGTTGAGGTGGATCTTCCACCAGAACAAGATGCTCATGTCTTAAATAGATATTAGATAACATGTTTTAGCAATATGTGGGGATCAGATGTCACGATTAGTTTACAGTGATGCAACCATCTTCTTAAAATATAGCATGGTCATTTGTTTCTTCTAAAATTATACAATATGTATTATTTATATTCTTCAGATGTCCTTTTCATCTCCTTTGCTTACTTTAATTAACAAAAGTTTACTGTGCTAATATTTTCATGCTTAATAAATAGGTTCTGTTGTTAACACACACTGGAAATTAAATATCTCTTTGGCTTAACAAGCCCTGGCATAGAGATTTTTCCCTTTCTGAGTCTCAGTATATTTTGCAATACATACTCAAAGGAGTTTCAAACCAATACAAAATTAGATACATATTTGCATATGAAAAATATTTCATTTTCTATTGACTGAACATCTTAGGTATTTCAGAGTCATGAGGTTCCAAGAGTTTTTTTTTTTAACCTTAATTAAAACTAGGAACACTTTCATATCAAGTGATGACACTGTAGGCCATCATCCTGGACTTCTAGGGCTTCTAGGCAGACTGCTTGGCACACGAAAACTTTGGAAATGATGTTATGGATACTAAGATTCAGGCATGGTGAATCTAGTAGTTTATAAGTTTTGAAATACGGTTTAACTGACCTGCCAAGTATGTACTGCTCCATCTCACAGAAGCTTCAGAGACATTATATCCATTTGAATTAATTTTGTATCTTACTGACACTGTTGTTGCTGATAGCTGTACTATAAAAGTGCATGTAATAAAAATTTCACATTCTCTTTTTCTGGATAGTAAGACATTTCCCTTAAGTCTTTAATTAGATTGTTTGCTGCTCCACTTAATTTGTGACAAGTTTAAGATGATCAGACTTTAAGATAAGTGTTCTCTTCCTGTAACTAACCCACTGTGTGTACAAGCATCTATAATGGGCCTGATGTCATCCTTTTGAAACTTTGAGGAACACAGGGAAACAAGCACAAGTCTTCTGTTTCTGCTGTAAGCAGTCAAAAACTTTTGTTCCCCAAGATTATCTTGTCTTCTGTCTACAGCCTGTGACATGTAAGCCCTGGCTAAAATTCAGGGTTGATAAATGAAAGAATCAAAAAAGTGTGGTCAAGAACATACATATTGTACTAGTGATCGGAGATTTGGCATTTTTTCTCAAGCCCAACAAAAACCATGAAGTGGTTGAATTATTAAAGACAAATTGTAAAGAAAATAGGATGTCTGAATGCCTTTGTTACAGGAAATTATTCTTCCTTAAAAAAAAAAATACTTACGTGTGTAGGTGTTTGCCTGCATGCATGTCTGTGCACTAGGTGCGTGCCTTTTAGTAGCTCTCTTGGGAAAAGAGTTACAAAGCAAGCCACTTTTGTGGATGCTAATAATTTAACTCTGCTGTTCTGAAAGAGAGGTCACTGCTCTTAAGCACCGAGCTATCTTCCAGCCCTGAAAATTATTATACTTATTGATATTATGTATATGTGAAACATTAAAATAGAGCACTTGAAATGTAAAAAAAAAGATTGCCAGACTCTGCAGTTGGCACATAGGGTATGCTCTTAATATTGCCATTTGTGGAGGGGTTCTCCAATTCTTGCTGTCATTCTGCAGTTGCGATTGGGTGAGTGAGTACAGCACTCGTAAGGTTGCTCTAAGGTATCTAGACTTGCCCCATCTTACCTCACCACATCTGCAGACATTACCCATCTATCCTACACCACATGTGCAGACATTACCCATCTATCCTACATCACATGTGCAGACATTACCCATCTATCCTACATCACATGTGCAGACATTACCCATCTTTCCTCACCACATCTGCAGGCATTACCCATCTTTCCTCACCACATCTGCAGGCATTACCCATCTTTCCTACACCACATCTGCAGACATTACCCATCTATCCTACATCACATCTGCAGGCATTACCCATCTTTCCTACACCACATCTGCAGACATTACTTCACTCCCTAGCTAACTACCAGGCTATTTTCAGGCTTTCTGTCTCTTTGTGGCTTTTCTTCTTTTTTTTAGTTTTTTAAAAAAGGATAATTTTTCCAAAATAAGCTTGTGAACTAAGGCATTTCCAAACCATAATAATCTCAAGTGTTTTGTGGTCAAGCTTTCTCCCACCTTCCATGCCTGAATTCGTGAATATGAATATGTTTACATGCCATACTTAGGTTTTTTTTTTTCAGCCTTCTGTACACAAGGCATATATATTTGAAAGTCATTACTTACTTCACTTTCCATCTTTTCTAGAAGTCTTGTGATTTTTTTTTCTGAATGTAGTCCATGGATGTTTCATATGTTTGAGATTTTATTTGTATCATTTTCTTCTCCTGAACTCTAGACTCTTCTGACTCAGCCCCTCTCCATTCCCATTAGTCGTTTTCAGACCCATCCATCACCAGGCTCCGAAAAATTCATGATATTGCCCATTAGATGGGTTCTAACTCATCCCCGGACTTTCTGGCACCTCCTTGGCATTCTGATCTGATGCGTGTGTACATTTCTCAGACAGGCTTCACTTTAGGGGCACATGCCTAGAGGAAAGCACCACACCATCTCTGCTTTCTCTATAGCACATAGACAAGCTTGTATTTCATGACATTCTGTACTTGTATCAGGAATAAAATGTGAAAGTGAATGTGTACAGAAGTCCATGTGATAACGCCTAAGCATCAGTGATCCCTTTCTGAACTTGCTGCTTCTGACTGGGCTGCCCTACCATAGAACACATCTGGGAGAAGGCTTTTCTATTTGCCAGTCATGCTTGAATGGTTCTGAAGGAGAATGTGCTCTATTTCATAGAACATAACAAAGCCCGATTTGCACAAATGCTCTTACTTGAAATATTTTTAAATAAAAATGATTTCTCAGGACTGAGGAATAAAATACACATTTTACCAATTCTTATTTTTAAAATAAATGTACTTTGTATTTCCAAAATTCTATTTTATATCTAAGTCTGATTTTTCAGTACATTCTTAGTACCAGGTACACGTTGAGAATATTTCAGCATAATTACAAAAAAATTCTAATGAATTTGAGAGGGAGAGTGTGTGCATGGAAAGATTTGGAGAAAGGAAAGGCATGATGAAGAAAATACTGTAACTACAATATTCATATATAAAATTTTTAAAAAAGAAAAAGAAAAAAGGCCTATTTTGCCTTGCCTATACATTCTATTCAGTGGTAAAATTTTACAAAACTTTCTTAGAAAAATTTGAAATGCACATGACAAGACTTTGTCAAACTTTCAAGTTGAATTATAAAAGGTAATTGCACTGTTCAAAAAATCTATTAAAGTTATGCTAATATTTATGAGTAATATGATTAATTCATAATATAGTTAAAATGGAATGTCCATCAGATAAAGCTAAGAAGACACAATCTAAGAGGGAAAAAAGCTGTGAACATTATGAAAAAAGTACAAGTGAGATATGTGAGTTCACCCACACAGAAAATAGGTCTTTCACAAGTGATACATGTTACACATATGTGAAATAGCTCTGGAATGCAAGAGGCTTTGATTTTTCAACTCAAATGTATTGTTGGGTCTTCTTATCCAGCACCATTTCAGGCAGTTGTGGAGGTCAGGGAACAGAGCTGAGAATGTTTGTGTGCTGTACCCCTGACCTCTAAGGAGTTTTACATAGACAGGCAAATTATCCACTATCATGTTGTGAGAAATTAATTCTAATGTAAAGATGTAAAGTGTATAAATTTACAACAGTATCTATATCATATATATATATATATATATCAGTATATATCATTTATATATAAATGAGATATATCTGGGATAAATTTGACAGAATTTAATTTTCTAAGAAATATTACTTTGACATTGAAAGAACTTCTTATAAATAATAAAACATTGTAGTTCAGGAAAAACTAGCTTGCAATCTAATGATCTGATTTGTGTTTTTCCTCATCCCCTTAGGTCTTGAAGTCTATTTATGCTCAAATATCTAAGACAAAGCTCATCAACCATAACCATTTTTGTTCCTTTTCACTGCAGTTCTATTTTAAGTATGACAGAATCAAATGCAGCATATCCAAAAGGGCAGAAATTAGTGCAGGTAAAGGATTTTAGGACAGTCTCAAAAACTTTGCATCAAAAGGAATCTGCTAAGTAGTTAGAAAAGGAGGTTGTTGGGCTGAGAGTTTAATCTTTTCTCACGGAAAAAATCTGGTATTTACTATATTTGTACTAGCAATATGATATTTTATTACTACAGCCATTTTCATTAAGATTCTGCTTGAAGCAATGAGAATGTAGCCTCACATATCATGCTGAAGAGGAAATTTCATTCTTCTGAATGGTAGCAAATTGCTCTAGGCTCCCCTTGAATAGAGACTGGAGAATATCCTGTGCCATGGTGGTTGGATCCCAAGGACTGACTCAGGCTGTGAGAATGCACAAAGAACCACGAAATTAAACTAGACATAAAAGGACTCTTGATGGGCGGTGGTGGTGCACGCCTTTAATCTCAGCACTCAGGAGACAGAGGCAGGTAGATCTCTATGAGTTTGAGGCCAGCCTGGGCTACAGAGTGAGTTCCAGGAAAGGCTCCAAAGCTACACAGAGAAACCCTGTCTCAAAATATAAAAAAAAGGGGGGGGGACTCTCCATTGTGCCTGGCTGCTCACCCAGTTACTGATGAAATCACATTGGATAAAATGTGTAGATTAGTGTGATTTGGTTCTCTTTTCTGTGCCTATGTCTGTGGTGAGATTGAACAGAAATCATAGAATTCAAGTGTCTACTACACATGAAGTGCTTATCAAAATTCTGTCTTGGAGTTGGACATAATGTACCATGCCTATAATCTAAGCAATTGAAAGACTGTGGTAACTTGGCAACATACTAAGCTCCAGGCCAGTCTGGGCTAAAGAGTAAAACTTTGCCAATAAATACATACATACATACATACATACATACATACATACATACATACATAAATGCCCAAAATCTCCTAAACTAAAGAAAGACAAGTTGACGTTTATTCAATTCAAGTGAGGTATAACCTAGACTTTGGAACAATATTGTACTTCCAGGTTCAAGTCTAAGTTCCACTATTGTTTGGCTATATTCCCATCTGTAAAATGGGTAGAATGTCTTCTATAATAATCTATACTTATTGCACGTATTTTTATGAGATATAAATCTGACTATGTGCATACACACACATGCACACCACAGACACACACAGACACACACACACACACACAGGTTAGAACATTCTTGAGATATGGCCAAGTACACCATAAATGTCTGTGAAATATGTAGATAAATAAATCAGTCTTGGGACAGGAGACAAAACTAGAAGGGTAGTCTGCAGTGAGCTTTTCATCACTGTAACAAAATACCTGAGAAATTCAACTCAAAAGAAGGAAAGATTTGCATTGGCTCATGGTTTTGCAGGTTTCATGGAGATTACTTGATCCTGTTTGCCTATGGTGAGACAAGCCACCTTGCAAGGAGAATGTAACAAAACAGAGCTCTACAAGCAATATGATCTCTACGAAAAAACAAAAACAAAAACAAAAACAAAACAATACAAATAATTCCTTGTGAGGTTGAAAGAGGGTCACTTATTATTGAATTAATTTCATTTAAAAATGAGGACACATTGCAATCTGGCCTTCGATCTTTGTCAACTGGTGGAGTTCTTCTAGATTGTTTAAGAGGTACCTGTGGTCAACACAGTTTACAAAACATCCAAATGCTTCTTAGGGATTTTAGCATCTTAAAATGCCTTCACTTAGCACAGCATTTCTTTGCATAAAGAATTTAGATATATCTCAGGCTAAGAAGGGGAGAGCTTAATCTGGACTTAATGTTATCAGAGACAATATCTCTGCATTCTATAGAATGGTGAATAATGATATGGGAGCTACGAAGTTTCTATGGATTACTGAATCAATGGAGGTAGACTACAAAGAATAAGATAACCTCCAAGACAGTTTTTTATTTTATTTTATTTTAGTAACAGGATAAAGAAATCTGTTTTAAGTTTGTGACTTAATAGTGGCATAAACCTTCTATTTTGTTCTTTTATTCCCACACATAGTAAAGTGTGTGGACTTCATATGGCTTATATGGGGCTTCATATGGGCTAAAATATATGTTGATGACAAATAGGGAAAGAAAAGAATAAAACCAGAAAGCATGAAATATTCTGTTTTCTAAAGCAGCTAGAAGAGATAAACAGTATAGAAATTTTTAGAAAACAAAGTCAGTAAGATGTATTGAGACTCATTTCTCAACGTGATGATAAATGGCAGATAAATTCATCCAAACACCAGGCATTTCTCCAAGAGTATGCATAGATATTGTCAGGACATTAAACGTGCATAGGGGTGTGTAAAGAGAGCTTAAAATATTCTATCATGCAGGGTGAATAATATATCAAGTATTTGCTATATTTATGTAAGTGGCCTGGCCATGATGATATGTAAGTAGTATTGTTATTTATATTAATGATGTTTATGAAAATGACATAAATGTCACAGCATATCCACATCACAGAAAAGGAATGAGAATCTGCTTTGAAAAAGAATAAAATGGATACGATTGATGAAATAGTATTTCATCTACATACATTAGCATTAGTAATTCCAGGAATACTTGATATCATCTTTTATGGCATTAACAATGTTTTCATCATCCTACTTAAAGGAAGAGCTAAATGTTTATGGAAAAGATGCCCTTTTATTTCTTGAGGATGTAGGAGTATTAAGACTAAGGGAATCTCTGGGACATACTGGAGTTGATGCCCATCCAAATAGTGACAGGAGTAGCAGAAACAATCAAAGTGCTAAAACCCAGCAACACGTAATCCTGGCCAGTCCAGTCTTGGTCAACCTGGGACACACTTCCTTGAGAGTCACTCAAATTTCAGTCTGGGTTTAGGATAACTGGCCAATAGATGAATGAATTGCTACTCACATCTTAAAGTCACAGCCTTCATACCAAGACTTTAGTTAGATATGCTAAATTAAACAAGCTCAAGAAATCACTAGAAGATATTTTGAACTCATTTTGACCTATGCTGAAATTAATATATCAAGCTTCCAATAAAATTATGCTCTTTGAGAGACACATAGCAAACAAAATAAAATAGAAAAGATCCATCTCCATTCACAAACTACCTAAGTATTTGCTTAAGAAAAAAAAAATCCTAAACGAAAACAATGCCTGTAACACTTTATGTGAAATATGTTTGCATATGTATGTGTACACGGGCATGCTAACACAGAAGGGGTAAATCTCACTGGACCTCAACCCTAGACAAAGAACCTATGACAACTAAGGAATGCTGAGAGAAGAATCAGTCTTCCGTCAAGGAAGTCCACACCAATTGTTTACCCAGTACCACATAATCAGTCCTGAAGACATACAGACAAATAACATTATATAAACCGAGCAAGTCTAATACCCAACACCATAGGCTAATAACCACCAGGGCTTAATAGCGAGTTCTCGGAGCTGATAAATACCTTCCCACTTTCATTTTAGATGCTGTTGGAGATTCTATCAGTTGCCTCTGGTTCCTAAGACATGCGGGATTGGCTCTGCTTGTTCCAGAAAATTTACTGTGATGGACAGCCACATTCATCAGTGCGTTTCTTGGGGATGGAAGAACTTTCCCTTTAATTAAATATCTTATAAATCTGATTTTGAACACTTCTCTGATTGTCTATTTAATATACAAGTACAATTACATAATTGTAGCTGAAGTTTCCTGTGTCCCTGGTGTCAGGACAAATCTCTCCCACTAGCATCCCCCAAGTAAACACACAGAGGCTTATATTAATTAAATTGCTTGGCCATTAGCTCAGGCCTACCACTGACTAGCTCTTCCATTTAAACTAACTCATAATTTTTATTTATGTTTAGCCACGTGGCTTGGTACCTTTTCCCAAGTTCTGCCTTCACATCTTGCTTCCTCTGTGTCTGGCTGGTGACTCCTGACTCAGCTTTCCTCTTCCCAGAATTCTCTCTCTTTGTCCCACCTATACTTCCTGCCTGGCCACTGGCCAATCAGCACTTTATTTATTAACCAATCAGAGCAACACATTCACAGGATACAGAGCTATATCCACAGCACTTCCCCCTTTCTTTTTTTTTCTTCAAAAAAGGTTTTAACTTTAACATAGTAAAATTACATATAACAAAACAATTATCAAGCAAGAATTACAGTTACAATATCTAGTCTATAATATCTAGTCTATTTGTATTTGACGAAATTAAAGAAGCTATCCTATCTATCCTATCTTTGTGAGTCTAAGGTTTCATATCTAACTTATCTTTTATCATAACTAAGGAAATTATAACTATCTAGTCTTCAACTACATCAAAGACCTCAGAAGGATATAATATTACCCGAGAAATAGGAGAAGGATGCAAACAACTTTTAGGAGTCTTGCTAGACTAGACGGAGATAGCTGGCAGCCTGGACAGTCATCCAAAGTTATTATTTATTTATTATTATTTATTATTTATTTATTAACCAATCAGAGCAACACATTCACAGCATACAGAGCAATATCCACAACATATAATCATTTTCTTCAGCATTTTCTATGTTTCCTTGGCTATTTCTACATTCTGAATTGAGATCTAAGTTAATTAATTTTCATACACTTTCATCCTTTAACATATGTTTTTGGTATTTAATGCTGCATTTTATTATGCACATTTTATCAACAGTCACTAAAATTATTTTATTTTCTAAACCCTGTCCTTCATACGTTCAGCTTGATTGTACACATTTGTTTTACATCCCACTATAAACACTGATTTAAAAAGTTACAAATAATGTGTCTATTCTTTTAAAGGATATGCAAGTAAACATAACATGCATATGTCTTTTTATATCCTTCTATTCACTCTGGTCACATTTACTATCCACATACATACTGTTAGTGTGTCTAGACACTTACCTAACACTTAAACTTATTTGATTTAAGCTTCTAAAGTCACTCTGGTTTTTTAAATCTTTTCCAGCATGGCATTCTTCAAAGCTCCATCTGCTCCGCAATTCTGATCCCTTTGTCCTGTTTCTCTCATTGCATCCCGTGGGCACTCTTCTTTAATAGCTACATGTTACAATTTATAGTTCTCAGTTCCTAGTTCCCACAATGCCAATTTCTCATTGATTTCTCTTGGCCTCTCCAATCAAAATTTACTTTTTCTTCCCTTCAAGTTCCAAGTACGACATGTGCCATTCAATTTCTACCTCCAATGACTACTCTTTGAACATGTGCCATGTCTACCCTCTTGGAGAATATGCATGAGTTTAAATGAGAATAATTTTCTCAACTTTCACATCCCCACCAGGCTTGACCAATTACCTACAAGTAGTAGATATTGCAGAAATACAGAAGAATTGATTAAAAGAATGAGTTGGCACTGGCTGATGCCACGTTGTCCTTGGCGGATGGAAACTGGCATTCATTCAGCGAGACACACCAAATTGCTTTCATGACAAAGTGGCATGCTTCGCCTAGTAGATAGTGATGGAGCCTATTAGATGAAAATGGCACCTGTTTCTCTTTTAATGTATTTTCAGTGCGTATCAAGCATGTTTGATAATGCAGGCTTTAATTGTTCTAAATTGGTTTGAGTCTGCTGAAATAATAAATGAGGCAATTTTGTCTTCAAAGACAATGGGCTTTAATGAGAATATTTTTGTATCTGGCAATTGGCAGTCATAATTTATTTATGGCAGGGCTTATGATTCATCATTACAATTTCCTTCAAATTTTGTAGGAAAATCATCTCTACAAGCACACGCATCTTATCTGGCAGCTGCTCACTAGCTGATATTTTTTGCAAAACCCTAAAGTTAGCATTGGCAGTTTTCAGCTGAATTTTTCTTTGTTTACACTTGGAGCATTTCCATCATTTAAAAACAGTCTCATCATAAGAATGTAAGGGAGAAATATATGCTGTTGGAGCAGTCTTGTTAGCAAACTCTAGTGCTCTTTGCTTCTTAGGTAAGCAAGCTGCTAGCAGGGATCATCCATCCCCAGTGGTGAAAGTCTATTAAAAGAGTTTGGATCAATTTTCTTTTTTACAAAAGGCCCATTATGCCCAAAGGATTTCTTTAGAAATATTTGCTTTGTGAAGACATAGGTACTTCCCAGAGGTTCAAAGGAGTGACATTTGTTTTCTGCTCTAATTTAAAGGAACTGTAATCTCCAGGTGCCGGAAAAGAATGGGGTGGCCTTACCAGAGAAATGCAGTAGTATTTTTAGCCATTTCATTCTCTGCTTGTTATTTTCATCTTGTGATGGATACATCATGCATCTATAAGGAAATTCAGAGGCCATGGAATACACAGATATGGCTACGTGCAAAGTGCCTTGGGAGACCTGAGAGAAGCTGGCTGTCTATGTAACCTTGCTTCTTTCAGAAAGTTCTGGATCAGTCTTTGCATAGTGAAGTCAGATTGTATTGATTTCAAGATCAGTTTGCTTTGACATTCATTGTTGACACATACACTCATACGTCTCATTTGTATGGAAATTAATTCTTACAAAGGCCAAGGAGAAAAGTTAGGACTGTCCTCAAGAGACAAGTCAAGTGGTGTCAGACAATGCCTCACAGGGCAATGTATGGGACACTCAGGACTGATGCTGAGAAGAGTCATTCAGGCCAAATGTGAGATTCCAGGCTGAGATAAAAACAAGCCGGCTTGAAAACATGAGATACCAAGCTTTCACTGTTCACAATTGCTTGTGCTTCTTTCTGGTTGGGGTACAGTTTTCCATAAGAAAGATGCTGTATATTTTGATAGGTGTTGCACTGAATCTTATAGATAGGTTTGACTGGTATGTACATCTATTAATATGAATTC
This sequence comes from Peromyscus maniculatus bairdii, assembly GCF_049852395.1. NCBI lineage: Eukaryota > Metazoa > Chordata > Mammalia > Rodentia > Cricetidae > Peromyscus > Peromyscus maniculatus. Next base: position 36,847,803 of record NC_134869.1, read on the forward strand.
TATCAGTAACTATTACTCTTGTGTCTATTTATTCATCTTAGCAAGTTTCACTCTTTGGTATTTTGTAATCTTTAGTATACACATTTTACTTCCTAGAATAAATGTTTTCCCTAGTAAATTTTTATTTCTGTGTTAAAGGGGATTGGCTTCTTAACATTCTTTTCAGATTATACAATATTGAGCCTCAACTAACTTTTGAATATTAATTTCATATCTCACAATTTTGCTGTTTATTCTTCCTCATAATATTTTATGTGCTCTGTAGAGTTTTCTACATATAAAATATGCCATCTCCAAACATAGACAATTTTACTATTTCCTTGCTGAAGTGTGTTAATTTTGGTTCATTTTTGCCCAGTTATTCTGTTCATAAGCTGAACAGAAATGACAAGAAAGAGAAATTTTATTTTACTTGTGATATGAAAGAGGAAACATTTAGTTTTTGACAATTTCTTAGTTGTTAATCTGTCACATACTCTCTGTATCATGTTAGGGTGAGTTTTTCTGCACTTAAGTTCATTGAGAAATTTTAATCCTAACAATGTGTTGAGTTTCATCAAATACTTTTTCCCTGTGTCCATATGAGATACAATATTCTTATCTTTGATTCCGGTCATGTGATATTTCACATCATTGAGATTGCATATTGAACTATGTTGCTATCCCAGGATTAAACCCTATTGTGTTATGGTGCATGATCTCTTCAGGATATGGTGTCTCCTGTGAGGAAATTGGTTGCCCACATGTAAGATAGCAAACCTGCTCTTTAACTTTATATAATACACAAAAATGGATCAGGCTTTTGGTTGAAATACTTGGAACTGTGAATCACCTTGAACAAAACGGAAGTGGAAGGCTTTACAACAGCTGTCTTGATACTGCCTTTTTGGACAGCACAATAGCACCAATAGTACAAGCACAAGCACTAAAAGTATTATACACCAGACAAAAAAATCAGCACAGGCCAAGAAACTATTCAATGCCGTGAAAAGACAATTTTCCAAGCAGCATTTTCTAAAGAATTAACAATAACAACAGCAAAAATAGACATTGAGCTCAAACAATTCAAAGGAGAAAAAAAATATAATCTACAGAAAAGATTGGATCAAACGAGTATGGAACTTGAATAGACATTTAAAAAGAAATTATACATAGGGACAACAAGAAAACTTGAACCAAACAATAACCACGCTGGAGGGCTCCCAGCTGTTTATAACTCTAGCTAGAGGGGATCTGATACCTCTATGATCACCTGCAGTCACATGTACAGACAGACACAAGTACAATGATTTTAAAAATAATTTTAAAAAATTACCATGAGGTATATAATCTCACATCTGTTAGCATAACTGTTAGGAAAAAGACAAAGGGTGAATTTGGGTGAATGTGAAGACGGCAAAGCAAATAATCTCATCCAAATAGTCTTTTTTACATTTTATTTATTCGTGTGTGTGTGTGTGTGTGTGTGTGCGCGCGCGCGCATGTGTGGTGTGTGTTTATGCCTTCACATGTGTATGGGGTGCATGTACATATTGTAGAAGAGTGAATTGAATGCCCTCCCTATCACTTTCCACCTATTCTTTTGCTGAGGCATTGTGTCATCCTGAAGAAGAACTCACACTTTCCAGGTTAGGCTAGACGGTGACAATCCTCAGCAATCTTATCTCAACCATGCTTAGAACTGGAGTTGTAAGGCAGCACCATATGTCTGGCTAATTGTGTAGGTGCTAGGCTCAGAACCCTGGTCCTCATGATTGTGCAGCAAGGATTCTTAATTCTGTAGCCATTGTGCAATATATTTTTATGAAAATATCTCTTGGCTCCAAAAAGACTGAATTTTTGGAAGACCTCACATAAAAGTTAATAATATCACTTGAAATAATTTAGGATTATGCTCTTATACTGTGGCCTCATCCTGTTTAAGTTTAAACTGCCATTAAGAGAACAATGAAGCCAGAATCATTGCTTCAGGAAGGTACTATCCACACTATCAAAAGAGAAATGTCAAAACAAAGCCAGCCACAAAGGCTTCATCTACAATGTTATTCTGCCTGGAAGATATGCTATGTCAATGGTGGCACAAAGCTTGTCAGAGTAACCATGTCTGGTTTGACTTTAGGTCCAAGCCATGAGATGGAACTAATACTGCTTGAGTGACTAAGAACCTGAGACTAGATAGGCCAGGGACCTCTTTGAAAAACCAAATACTAAAACAAGATAACCAAAATGTATTCATAATATGACTTCTAATAACATTCTGCTATACTCATAGATCAGTGCATTACTCAGTCATCATCAGAGAAGCTTCCTCCTGCAGCAGATGGAAGAAATACAGAGACCCACACTTAGACATTATGCAGAGAATGAGAGACCTGGAAACATTGTGGAGGCCCACAAAGGTTTCCTAGTGAGATCTGAGCTTGCTTTACCCAGCAGAGCTGCATTAGAGGATTGCTTGACCATGTACATGGTTTCTAGGTGATTGGAAGGGTCTACACTTGGCTGAGGTAGGGGGTGGTCTTTTCTCCATCTATTGGCATTCCTATAATTATCCCTTTAGAAGAGACAGAAGGGGCCAGTGGATAAGATCCAGGCCCTACTGAGGGTATCCTGTGTTTCTATCTGTTTCTTTCCCCTCTATCCTTCTATCTAAATCTCTTATCCCTCACTCCTCAAGAGTACCCTGGGGTAAAACATGGGAGCTGGTCTCCCAGGTGGCTTCCCACAGAACACAGCCTTAAATGGAATTTCTCCAATAATCTTTTTCCTCAGAGATAAGGGAACCCCTAGGAAGAGGAGACAGAAGGCCTGGAAGAGCCAGAGTGGATAGAGGACACCAAGGAAATAGGGTCCTCTAAGTCACCATGAGCAAAGCTCATATGAACTCACAGAGACGGAGGCAGCTGGCACAAGGCCTGCCCAGGACAGCACCAGGTCCTCTGAGCTTGCATTACGGCTTCCAGTTTAGTGTTCTCATGGGATTCCTGAGCATAGGTGGGGCTCTGAATTTTGTGACCTCTTTTGGGCTCTTTTCCTCCCGTTGTTCAACTTCAAAGTGATAGTGTTTGATTTACCTTAGTATGTTTTATTTTAAAACTGAATGAATGAATGAATGAAAAGCTAGCCACTAGGGTAAAGGTTAACAACTGAACTGCCATTTATACTGCTGAGAGGTGGAAACATCATTTTCCTCCAATGGAGTGACGATGGGTATATTGATAACTCCAGGACAGGCCTCATGTTCAGAAGTAGTTGACCAAAATAGAAAGGACTCCATAGATGTGTGTGTGTGTGTGTGTGTGTGTGTGTGTGTGTGTGTGTGTGTGTGCTTATTTGGTTACTGTCTTGTGTTTGTTTTGTTTTGTTTTGCAGGGGGTGTTGTTTTATTCTGTTTTCTTGATTTTGAATGCTTATATTGGGCTTTTGTTTGTTTGTTTGTTTGTTTTGAGAGAGAGAGAATATCAAGCTGGCTGGGTAGGGAGGGGGAGAGGATCTGGAAGGACTTGGGGAAGGGAAAGAATATGATCAAAACATATTTAAATTGAGAATTTGTTTTAAATAATAAAAACATAATGAAAAGAAAACAAAAACAAACAAACAAAAACAGAAAGATGCAACTAAACTAGTATGCCTTGGACTTCCTGTGCAACCAGCTTTTACAATTTAAGCTAACGCATGCCTATGATGTTAAGTTATTGCCCCAGTTAGGGTTACTATCATTGTGAAAAAATGTCATGACCAAAAGCAATTTGGAGAGGAAGTGCTTATCTGGCTTACATTTTCACCATCAACAAAGGAAGTCAAAGCAGGAACCTGCATCTGGCTGATGCAGAGGCCATTGAGGAGTGCTTCTTACTGGCTTGCTCCTCATGACTTGCTCAACCTGTTTTTCTTTTTTATTTATTCTATGTGTCTTTTATGTCATGTATCTTGATCCCATTCATTTCCTCATCACTTCGAATCCACTCTCTACTCCTGCATACACACACACCAAAATAAAACAAAATTTAACTGAAAAGGAGGGGGAAAAAAGATAAACAAACAAAAATTAAGGGAAAAAATTAAAAATCTCGATGTGGAAGCTGCGGTGAGTCACACAGTTAACCTCTTTGTCCATATGTCTTTACTTGCAACTGTTCATTGTGAAGAGTCATTGTTCTGGTTCAAGGCCTCTGGTTTCTACTACACTATTGATGCTGGGCCTTCACTGGGACTCTGCTTGGATATCCTGTTTTTTCCCTGTGTTGTGGAGATCCTCCTGCATCTTTGGGTCTGTGGCTCTGGTCTCTTTACATGCTCCAGTATATCATAGATGGGGTGTATGTTGGAACCGGCCAAGTCATAACCCTGGTTCTGGGCCTGGGCAGCTGCAGGGTTGGTCTACCTACCCCACTTCTTCCCTGTCCTTACCACCAGGGGGAGCTTCTCAGCGTTGCCATAGCTAACTTACCTCTTGCAGCAATGAGTGAGGGATGGGACCAGTTCTTCCAGGCGCTCAGGATAGGCTCTTCCTACCTACACCATCAGGGCCAGCTCTATTACTTTGCCCCGGCAGAGTGCAGGGGCCACTCTCCAGAGAGCTGCGTCAGTCTTCTTTCTTTCTTTCTTTCTTTCTTTCTTTCTTTCTTTCTTTCTTTCTTTCTTTCTTTCTTTCTTTCTTTCTTTCTTTCTTTCTTTCTTTCTTTCTTTCTTTCTTTCTTTCTTTCGTTTTTCGAGACAGGGTTTCTTTGTGTAGCTTTGCGCCTTTCCTGGAACTCACTTGGTAGACCAGGCTGGCCTCGAACTCACAGAGATCCGCCTGCCTCTGTCTCCCGAGTGCTGGGATTAAAGGCGTGCGCCACCACCGCCCGGCAATCAGTCTACTTTCTTAAAGAACCCAGAACCATTAGCTCAGGTATGGCACTACCCATAATGGATTTCCCCCCTCTCCCAAATCACTAAGAAAATGTCCCACAGCTGGATTTTACGGAGGCATTTTCTCTATTGAGATTCCCTCCTCTAAGACTACTCTAGCCATGTTAAGTTGCCATAAAACTAGCCAGCACAGTTAAACACTCTTCCAATGCCCTGGCCCAGCATAATGTACGTGTGTGTGTGTATGTTTTGGTAACCATTTTGTGGAACAAGCTGGCAGGTTGGAAGCAACCTCTATAAAAGAAGTATCTGCCATTAATATTGAACCTGACATATAAAGTTTGGTAATTTTTGATTGCAATACCAAGTGCTTCAGAATCAGATGGGAAGCAATAAAATGATCTTTCCTCGTTAAACTCTGATAAAGATTTCCATAAAGAGTCCCTCACCTCTTTCCCACACTGTGTTTTCTTTGCTGTTCAACAAAAACAGAACAAAGCTTTTTTTTTTTCTTCTAGAAACAGATGGAACACAATGGTGAGAGGAGCAGGGAATTCAAATTTGAGCTCATTCTTGGTCCCAGTGGCTTTGTTTCTATTACTTAATGCAACATTGATGCACCTTAGTTTTCTCTGAGGTTGTCTTGAATGCATTAGCTGATGCAACTCATCTTTCTAGTCCTTTAAAAAATAGTCTGATTTTTCTTCTTTGTGCATGATCATCTTACCCTGACTTTTGTGGAGAGAACTGACCTAAGTGACATGTAACACAGGGTGTGTGAGCGTACAGTAGATCTGCACAGCTCTCCCATCAACAGTAGCTATAGACTGGTGTATAAAGTCCCCACATTAGATTTTCCTCCTGTTTTTCCAGCTTTGCTGTCTTAAGGTGACAGACACCAGCCTGTCCTATACATCTTTTGAATAATAAAGAGAAGATAAATGTTCTTCAGTTCCTCTGCCTTCCACTGTGAGATTGTAGGCTTCTCTTTTACTTCATGTTTGGAGCAATTTCTAGTATTACCTTTAGTATATGATGTCATAACATTAACTTTGTAAAATGTCTACTAAAGTTGGCGTAACCTTCCCTATATATTTTACCTAGTATATTGTGATGATTTCTTACAACCAATTTCAGGTATTACTTGTGAAGCCCTCCTACCCTAGTCCCACAGATTTTTTATCTCAGTGCCTTCAACATTTTATTATAGCACAAATAAACCATTCAATCCATTGTGCATTGCTAATTTTTATGTTTTAACAGCTTTGTAAAATTTGAGTAGTATCTTACATGAAGTAAATTCTTGCTACCTATTTGTTATTAATCAGTTGATCTTATGATACATGTCATCCCCAATAAAACTTCAAATATATGTTTAAAATATATAAACTTCACTTTAATACAAATATGCTATAACTATCCTTTTATTTTATTTAGTCTATAATACTATATCTTAGAATATACTAATATACTAACCACCTGATATGACTAAATATGAACTGACTTACCAACCTTATTTTACATGTTGTTTATTAATGTCACAATTTTAGAGAGACACAGATACATTCATTGTTGGACTACTTTTTGTAGAAATAGTTTACAAGTATATTTACTTGTAAATATCTGACACATAGGTATATTCCAATGATCAAAATATTCCTTGGTCACATTGGTTTTCCCCTTAGCAACCTTTCATTGCTACATTATATAGGTATATGACATATATGTGTACATAAACTTACATATTCGTTGTACACCTAAATTACAATAAAAATAAACTTTGAATTGCTGTTATCATTAAAAATCAAACAAATTGAATCACAATAAATATTAAGTAGACTTGATCACTTCTAGTACAATGGGAATGTTATAAATTTTGCAAAAGACAAAAGCATTCAATATGCTGAGTAAAATTCATCAATTATGATCTTGTTTCTTAAAACTCTAAATCACAAAAACAAGGATCAGAGTTGCAATCCATATCTTTATCATCTATCTATCTATCTATCTATCTATCTATCTATCTATCTATCATCTATCTATGTATCATCTATCTGTCTGTCTGTCTATTTAGTCTATCCATCTGTCCATTCATCTATAAGTCTGTCCATCTGTCCATCCATCCATCCATCCATCCATCCACCCGTCTATCTATATTCACATCTATTTTTCCCATGTGTATTCCGGTCTTTGGGAAAGGTGGACAGATCACACGAAAGGAAATAAGACACCGATCATTATAACTCAGTAAGATTGTCTTATTATCCAAGAAAAAAACATTCTTTCCCATAAAACTAAGAGATTTCTGTCACTCCTAATACTGCATTTTAAGTGAGGGGGTCTACAATGAAGATATCCTTTAGAGAGTACCTGGAGTAGCTCAGAGGCTTTGGTGCTACAGGCTTCTATAGCTCAGCAGTAGATATAGACAATCATGCCTAGCCAAGGTCAGAATCCTTCCGACCCAAGGGCTAATGTAACCACATCATCATAGAATAGGTCTGTAGTTTGGTGCTCAAGCACTTGCCTAGCATGGATACAGCACTGGGCCAGATATTCAACACTAAAAAAAAAAGAAATCCAACAAACAAGCCTGGCATGGTGGCACAAGCCTTTAATCCCAGTACTGGGAGCTTGGTCTACAAACTAGTTCCAGGACAGCTAGAGCTGTTACACAGAGAAACCCTGTCTCAAAAACAAACTAAACCCAAACCAACCAAACGAACAAAAGAAACAAAGAAAGAGAAAAGAAAACCAACAAACAAAAACAAAACCTCTTTGGACTAAGATGGGATTGCACATCCAGATTTCTTTAACTTCTGTGCATCAAATGTCCGGTTTACCATGGAGGCTCAGTTTCCCTTTTCAGGTCTTACTTCAATCATCCCCCTTTGGAAATTCAGGATCTGCTTTCCTGTGAACACAAACAGCCAGCCCTGGTGAGCTCTACCGCTGTGGTCTAATCAGCCTGTTGAATCCTGCTGTTACGCTGATTTCTCATTTAACATTAATTTTTTTCAAACCGTTTGAAGACAGACAAACAATATATGTATGACTCACATCACACAATTATTCAGCAAGTGGAAGAAACAATGTATTTTCCTTTGATGACAATTAGCATTACTTCTTGAATACAGGTATAATTAATATTTAGCATGTCAACTTGCCTTTTCCTTGTCCAAAATGTCTCAAAGGGAAATTATAGCAAAGTTTTCACACTCTAAATGTAGTCTATCTTCAACTAACTACTTTTATGTATTTCCCATATATCTAAAACTAATGGATTTTTGGCAAACCAATTTATCTCTTTCCTGAGAGTAAATAAGTGCCAAGAATTATAAAATAGCATATAACCTCTTAGAGAAATTAAATAAGTTTGGAAAAGGTAGTTGTAATGCACCTTTTTAAATGAGTCTCTTTTCTTGGGGTTGTATATCATCTCTTGTCTCTGTTTACAAATGTGAGTATAACTTTCTCTGTCATTGAAAATTATTAATAATCCATATTTAGACCAATGTCAACTCTGACAGAAATCAAACATCTAATGTTTTCATACAAATGGCTTTGAAAGCCCAATCCATAGACTTGTGAAACTCCTTTGCCTCTGAATCAAGCTTTCTGTGTGCCTGCTGAGAGATCATACCAATCATACAATCTCCATCATAGTCCATATGAAGCGGTTGTGCTTTTCAGTACTCAATCACTGTCCTCTCAGCATCTTTATATGAGAAAGAGATGAAAATACATGAATGAGCAAAGATCTCAGGATGATCTTACCATGACAGTGAAAATCAGTTTCTCGGTACTGTGGTAAATTATTTATTCTGCCTTTCTTTACCGGCTGCTTCTCAAGAGCACTTCTAACAGGACAGATCCAAAATAAAGGTGAAAAGAAAAAAAAAAAAAACAGGTAATTTTTTTTCAAATAAACTTTCTCGGTTGAACAATTTTTTTTAAGTCATGCATCTGTAATTTTTATTTCAACCTAATGTGTTTGTCTCTTCCTTTTTATCATTGCCCTTGATGTCTGAGAAATATCAACACAAAAGAGGGTGGGATTTGGAAGACACAAAGTGTTTGGCGTGAGGGGAATGGCTCAGGTGAAAAGCAGGTCCCCACAGAAATAGCTGGTGCTGAGAAGGAAGACACTGGGAATTGAACACTGTGGAAAGATGGGAAAAAGTGGTTATTTTCCTCTCAGGGAAACAGTAAGTCTGCCAGGAAATGTGAGCTTCAGATGAGAACGAGGATTGTGTTTTAATTCACAGTGAGCACCTGCTGTCCACTAGGCGGTGGTACTCAATGATACACAGTGTTGACCAATAGTCATGAGTCTCCCTAGAATTTACAGACTGGAAGCACAGTGAACTTGTGTCTACACCCTAGAGCTCCAGAGCAGAGCCATGAGCCATCACTTTAATGTGAATGTACTGCACCTAAGTCAGATGGTAAAGAGGACGCAAGAATAGGGCAACATTGTAAATGTTGACATCGACAGTAATTTGGGGGGGGGTACAGATTTATGAGGCTATTATTGTGAAAATATTGGGGGGATTTTTTTAAATAAAAAAGTTTTACCAGAATTTAAAAGAAAGAAAAGACCTATTAAAGTAGCACTCTTATCTACACATTTGCTTTCAAATTGGTTGTCTTATGTATTTCTATTTAGCCACACAGATTATTCAGTGCTGTTTTAGCACAACAATAATGATAAACATTGGTGGAGGTTAATAGGGATAATTGCCCACTTTAGCTGCCTCTGCTGACAGAAAAAAATCTAGTAAAAAAAATGATTGCAGTCAAGGGCACAATCACTTTGCCCCAGGGACCTTTAATGTCTTAATCAAAATTGTTTTTGCTAAGATATTTTTAGCCATGACTATATGAACTGTAGTGATCATAATCTATTAAAGAGATATTTCATTTTTTTTTTCATTTTGGAGCATAGCACCGTTCAAGCCAGTGTTTTTTTTTTTTCACTTCATTCACTTTCAACAATTAACTCTTTTAACTCACACACAACTCCTTGTTGTCTTAGCACATTCATTTAGTCTTCTCTAGAAAAATACCAGATGGGTAACTTATTGAACCACAAAAATGCCTTTCTTTCTGTTTCCAGGGCTGGGAAGCTAAAGCTGAAGCTGACAGCCAGGGTACCTTTATCACAGACTACTCCTTCCTATGTGTCATCACATCTTCAATAGACTTCTTCATTAAAAAAAAAATATCATCTTGCATGGAAGTTTCATATTCAGCATCCCATCGTCTCCCAAAGGCTCCATCTGCAGACATAATTATGTTCAATGATTTCAACATATGGTGTGTGGTGGACATAAGCATTTGGATCTCGGCACATGTGGGAGGTGTCAATTTCCACTTTCATTTTTCTTTTCCTTCCTCACTGTCTCCTTCTTTCCTTCCTTCCTTCCTTCCTTTCTTCTGTTTTCTTCCTCTTCTTTTGTCTTTTTAAAACAATATAGAGAAGTATCTCATTTATTGTGTTCCACTTTATAACACTAAGGTCCTAATAATAAACCATGATATCACACAAAACTTGTTTCCTTAAATGAAGAAGATACAGGTATTGGTGGCTAAGAATTTTGTGAGGATGAATCTCACAATTTTCAATGTATTTAATGTTGCCACTCTCTCTGTCCCAAGATTCTCATAGCTTTAGTCATTAAAGAATGGGGTATAGTTGATGATATCAAATTACAGAACCACGTGAAAGTTGGTGCTTGAAATTATAAATAATGACATCTTCCCAAACAGGTAGACCTTCAGAAACTGACAACCACATCCATGGGTAAATTTGTTAAGGGCTTAAGGGCTAGAATAGTCCTCTCTCCACTACAATCTGAGGCAGTTTGAATTTGTTTAATGTTCAGATGTTAGGATCATATATGATATCTAGCTTCATTCCAAGCTCCTGATATTTAAGGTGATCAACTAGAGATGATGAATAAATTAGCAGAGCGGCACCAGAGGAGCTAAGGAAACAATGTTTTAAGGGAGGAGAACAGTTATATCAAATCTTCCTCAGCAGCAAAGAAAAAAGGCTAAAATTTCCCAAGGGATTCAACACGTTTATTATGAATTTTTGATTCAAATATCTTTCTCTTGTTAAGAAACTGTTTCTGAAACATTAACAGGTTTTATAACTAGGGGAAATGTAAAGATTCCCATAGGGAAAGCAGGAATAGGAGAATTCTATTACATTATTATGCCTTAATTTGAATGCTTCCTCATGAGAATAAGAAGGGAAATTAGGCTTGATGATACTCTGTATCTACACAAACTTTGAGGTTTGTGTGTGATAATTTGTAATTCTGGTCAATTACTCTGGGAGCCTAAATTTTGGATACTGTCATTTCTGAGCAAGGGGTTTCGCAGAGAATCTCACTAGGAATGCCTCATGAGGCACTTGGGGTCTCACCACAACCAAAGACACATGAGCTAAAAGGAACAGCACTGCTCAGTGTTCTGGCACTGTGGAATACTTGCACACATTCCAAAATGAGTGTACTGTTGTAGAATATTATTCTAAAGTGTGTTACTTTTTGTTTATGATGCATTTGTTTAACTCTGTGAAGCTGTGTTACTGTGCCTGTCTAAAACACATGATGATCTAATAAATTGCTGAATGGCCAATAGCAAGGCAGGAGAAAGGATAGGCAGGGCTGCCAGACAGAGAGAATATATAGAAGGAGAAATCTGGGAGAAAGAGCAAGAGAAAAGAAGGAGGAGGACATCAGAGGCCAGCCACCCAGCTACACAGCAAGCCATGGAGCAAGAGTAAGATTTACAGAAGTAAGAGAATGGAAAAAGCCCAGAGGCAAAAGATAGACAAGATAATTTAAATTAAGAAAAGCTGGCTAGCAACAAGCCAAGCTAAGGTTAGGCAGTTATAAGTAATAATAAGTCTCTCTGTGTGTGTTTTATTTTGGAGCTGGGTGGGTTTTTGTTTTTGTTTTTTTACACAAAAGAGTAAAAAATACAAAAACAAAAAAACAACATCATTTTGGCATACCAATGTGGTGCTTTAATATCCCTAAGGCCTGAGAAAGGTAGGGGGAGAAAAAGAGGATACAGCTCCTTTAAGAAACTCTGCTGTATAGCAGAGCACTTACACAGCTTTTTTCACACTTAAACAGAAACAAAAACCTAAGTAAAGTCACCTGCCACAGTGCAAGCATGGGCAGCTGCGAAGAGACCTGGAATTGAAAGAGGGACTGTTGAAATAAATCAGCCTACATACTTTAGGAACGCCTTAACTTTTAAAAAGTAAAAAAAAAATGTATTTGTCAACTGGAAATCAAAAACGCTTTGGAGTTTTATTCCCACAGGAGATGAGAGGCTGTGAATTTCTTCAGGGTTAATATGGATCAGGTTTGATCAGGCAAGACCTCCTGAGACTTGACAGGTGCTTACTATCTATCTATCAGCAAAGGTTATTGCTGGTTTTCCCAGGACTTAGCCATTATCTCAGATTTTCTCTCTGGAACTCGAACGATACTTCATCCACAGTCAGCAGGAAGCAGTATGGAGAAAAACTATGCCCACATTCCCAAGAGTTGAGGCGTATGAGTGGTTTGGGGTTATTTGGTGGGTCATGGACCTTTGTTGTAACTAAGTAGAGTATAGGAATAATAAGATAGAAGGGTAGATTATTGAATCCACTTTAAATAATAAGGTAGATTATTGAATCTACTATAAACTAAGGGACAACTATTGATCTTAAATATTTTGTATTTGTATGTAAGGACTTTTGTATATTGACACAAATTTAAGGTAATTTTTGTTGCAACACACTATGTTTGTTTCTGTTCTTGTTTGGGGGATTTCTGTATATTGATAAAAATTTAAGGTTACTTTTGTTACAACATATTGTATGTATGTTTCTATTTTTATTTGAGGTATTGTGACTATGTAGTTCATTTGGAAATGTGGGCTGAAATTCTAGTTTTTGAAGGCTATTCTTATAAACTATATAGGAACATATAATCAGGAACATAGGTTAGTTGTTAGTCATTTATAACATCCAAAATTGTAGATATGTTAGGTATATTTTCCAGGTCATATAGAGATTATATTTTAGATAGATAGTTGTTCTTCAAATCTTTCATAGACCTACAGAATGTAGCATTTAAAATGTTTTATTAACCTAAGGCTTTTCATGACAATGAGACACATCTGCTCCTGGTAGCACCAATTTACTTTAGAGATGATTGGTATTGAAGAAATTCCTTATGGAATTTGCTTTCATTGTGGCAAGGTTAGCCACTGAGCAAAAAATCTGTTCTTGTGTGTGACTGCTGGCAATATGCTGTACAGACTTGGCTTACAGAACACACAGGAAAAAGACAGTTGAACTTTGCAAAAACAAAGGCAGGACAGTCCTTCAAAATTCTCACTTCATAGAAGAGTCTGCCAGACATTCTACAGGACACACAGGGAAGTGGCTGCTGAACTTTATCAATACAAGGCAGGACAGTCCTTCAAATTTCCTGCTTCACTGAAAAGTTTGCCAGATATTCTGGGCCTGTAGGCTGAAGATAGATGTCCCTACATTGCAGAGGAACTTTGGGTGATGGTCCAGGCAGCCAAATATCTCTGTTGTTAGATGATATTACATCCTTCTTGGTTTCTGATGGAGTTGAAGACTAGATAGTTACAATTGCAGTTTTTTTTAGTTATGATAGAAAGTGAGTTAGGTGTAAAACTTTGGATTCACTAAGATAGGATTGATAATGCATTGTTTTCTTTGATATACTAACTATAGACAGAATATTGTAGATGTAGTTCCTACTTGATAATTGTTTTTGTTGTATGTTAAAGTTAAAACCTTTGTTTTTATTTAGACAAAAAGGGGAATGTTGTAGAATATTATTTTAAGGTGTGTTACTTTTGTTTATGTTTCATTTGTTTAACTGTGAAGCTGTGTCACTGTGCCTGTCTAAAACATCTGATGATCTAATAAAGAGCTGAATGGCCAATAGCAAAGCAGGGCTAGCAGGCAGAGAGAATATATAGAAGAAAAAATTGGGGAGAAAGAGCAAGAGAAAAGAAGGAAGAGGACATCAGGGGCCAGCCACCCAGCTACACAGCAAGCCATGGAATAAGACTAAGATTTACAGAATTAAGAGAATGGGAAAATCCCAGAGGCCAAAGAGAGATGGGGCTAATTTAAAGTTAAAGAAATGCCAAGCTAATGCCAGGCATTTGTAAGTATGAATAAGCCTCTGTGTGTGATTTATTTGGGAGCTGGGTGGCAGGCACCCCCAAAAGAACAATAACAACCAAGAACAGTGCACTGTGCTGTAATGTCTCCAGATGGACACTGATGGGCAGGTAAGGTGAGATGCTGGAAGGTGAGATACCATGACTATGTTGTACCACAGTGAATTTACTCTTTTTGATATTCTGACTCTTCCCCAACTTTTGTGGGCAAAACCTGTCTTAGTTTTCCTGATGGTAAGCTTTTCCAGATTTCATGGTCTATATCAGCAGTTCTCAACTTGGGGGTTGAAAAACCCTTTTACAGGGTTTGACTAAGTCCATCGGAAAACACAGATCTTTACATAATAACTCAAAATTACAATAGCAATATTATAGTCATGGAGTATCACTGATCGTTATTTTATGGTCAGGGTCACCAGAACTTGAAGAACTGTATCAAAGGGTCATACATAGCATTAGGAAGGTTGAGAACCACTGATCTATGTTAAAATTTTATATTCCAATGGAATAAACTCTCTTGGCTACTGAAATAAGTTAGATGCTCCTCAAAGCAGATGCTGTTACTCATCATTTAATTGCAGTCTCATCCCTGATAAAGTCTTTCACCCTCAGAATTATTGTTAAACTGCACTAATCTCCCAAAATTACATTAAATGGGCACCACTGCTCTAGGCTGCTCCTTAAATGATTCTCAGTGACATCCAACTTTACCAACAAGGCCACTGTGTGTGCTGGATCCATGGGCTGGATCCAGGAAAGGTGCAAAGCTACACAGAGAAACACTGTCTCGAAAAACCAAAAACCAAACCAAAACAAAAAAATCAGAATAAGACAAAGTAAATGAATGTCATTTATAATACAAGCTTTCAAAGGACTGTTAATTTTCCATTGCTCACAGTTTCTTTCTTGCTCTCTTGTTGGAATGTCCTGATGAAGTAAGCTTAGATGGGCTCCGAACAGAAAGGGCCACATGGCCAGGTTCCTTATCTTCAGTTAGTTGGAAGTGAGTCTCTCAGCTTCTGGCCCGTGAGTACATAAATCTTGTTACAATTCAAAGCTTAAAATGAGTACTACACATGCCAGTACCTTGATTGAAATTTTGTGAAAGGCTTAGGGACAGAGCACCTCCAGATAATGAATGCTGATGTTTGTGCCATTAGATTTTGAATATTTGTCATACAACACTGTGTAATAGATGTGATCATTAAGCCAACATCCCAAAATAGATCACAAAGTTATTTATTTGACTAGGTGGAAAATATCAATCATCTTAACATGTTATATGTAAAACTAGGAGTGAGAAAGTTTAAGAAAGAAGGAGACACTGTAGGTACGCAGATAATGCTATTTAGCTATAGGAAAAAAAATGTCTTTATAGAAATAAAGTGGTATGCCAGTGATTTATGCCAGTGAACTTGAACTATTTAGTCTGTTATTGTAGGTCACTGTAGATAGTGTGGCTTAAACAACAGGTTCTAGAAGCTAGGGAATCCATAGTTGAGGCACTAACAGGTTAGGCTCTGCCAATGAAGAACCAGTTTCCTAGGTTATAGTCTACAGGTTGTCCCCTACTCATGGCACTTTCCTGTGAGGTAAGTATGGAGAGGATTTCCTGGAAGCCCTAGGATAGGGTTCCAAACTCATCCAGGAGAGCTCTCCTCTGAGAGCTGCCATCACAAGTCTCCTGATACTATCATCTCAGGAGTTATCCTTTTAAGATGCTTATTTAGGGAACACACAAATAGTCTATCAATCTACATCTTTACATTAAGGTCTTGAGGATTGGATAAAGATTTGTTATTAGAGTCAATTTCTAACAAAATGGAGATTCAAAATCTTCAAGTAAAGATATGAACCAACCTGGATCCTAGTTGATCTGTAGAGAGTTTTGCTTGCAATGAATAATAATTAGGTTGTTAACTATTACATGCTTTCCATAGCAACACGATTAAGCTAATTTTTATAGCATTCTTTCAAAGTAAATTAAGGCAAATTAAATGAAGAATAGGACCATAGAATGAAACTCCATATTCTTAATTTCATTTTATTCTCATATAGCATAATAGAAATGTTTGCCCTTAGTAATACTTATACATTAATAATCCTGAAATGATCATGACAAGTTAGTAAACAGCCTGTCAATCTGTCTCCAAACAAAGACAATGGTTCTCCAGTTATTCTAAAAGTAGTATAAACATTTTTCTATACGGACATCTCCAAATGCTGGATTCTTCAGTCTCTCCTGGGGTTTCCTTTTCTTAGGAACACTGTCCCTTCCACACAGTGCCAAGCCTCAACTCCTTTCTATGACTCCTGCATTCCTGGGCTTTCTACCTGAACTGAGGTCTCACATTCACAAATGGCTTCTCCTAGCCTCTGATGGTGCCAAGCCTATCTATCCATGTGATACCTTCCAAAGCAGTACCACTTGGGAAACTTACACATAACCAGTTTGGCTGCCAGCATGAGATACAACCTTGGACAGCTCTAGTCCACAGCATCTCTATGCTCGCCAGAGAAAATACTCCCAGGTTTATGATCCTCAATGATGCTGGTCTCTTCTTAATCACAGCTGATTCTTCAGTTGACCAGCATAAATTGGCTGACTAATGCAAGTATTTCACTTCAATGGTCCTGTTCCCTTCTTAATCATCACCAATTCTTCAGCCTTAGCTCCCTAGAAATATAGATGCTTAATTTTAAAAAGCTCATAAGTGCTCCTGTCAAGTTTTTACTTCCCTCTGAAACTTTACAAGCCTGGCCTCCATTGTCTGCATTGTTCTCAGAACTATTTCCCAAGTACCCACAATAGTTCCTTAAGCTCTGAATAAGAAATAGCTTTTCCAGGCTGAAATTCCAAACTCCTTCTACAAATCTCTTCAAAACACGGTCAGGCCTGTCTCAGCAATATCTCGTGAACCTGGTACCAATTTCTGTCTTAATTGGGATTTCTATTGCTATAATAATAAACCATGGTCAATAGCAATTTAGGGAGGAAAAAAATGTGTTTTATCTTATAGCTTGTAGTCCATCATTTGCAAAAGTTAAGGCAAGAACTCAAAGAATAAACTAGAGGCAGTTGTCATAGGTCATGAAGGAATAATACTTACTGACTTGCTCCTCATAGTTTCCTTGGCCTACTTTATTTTTTTCCTTATAAAATAACGCATTTAATTGGGGCTTGCTTATAGTTTCAGAGGCTTAGTCCATTATTATCATGCAGGGAGCATGGTGGCACACAGGCAGACATGGTCCTGGAGATGTAGCTGAGAGTCTACATCTGATCCTCAGGCATTAGGCAGAAAGAGACTCCAGCTGGGAATGGGCTTTTTGAAACCCCAAAGCACACCCCCAGTGACATAGTTCCTCTAACAAACCCACACCCTCTAATACTTCCAAATAGTGCCACTTTGCTGGTGACCAAGGATTAAAATCTATGAGCCTATGGGAACCATTTTCATTCAAAACACCACAGCTTCACTAATGAATTCGTCACCTATTAAAAACACTGCAATTGGGTTTGACCACATGCCATACAAGAGTCCCAGTAGATTACAGACTTAAATGGGAATGGAAAAAAATAATTTCAGAAGACATAGGATATATTTCTGGGTCCTTAAGGTAAGAAAATACTGTAAATATTTTAATTATTATCAGTTTTTCCATTTTGAGGATTGAACCAAAGGCCTTGGACATGGTAGGCTATTGCCCTACCAAGGTGCTACCTTCTAGAATTAAAAAAAAATTCAACCTCCTTTTCTTATAGCACACAGACTGCTGGAATAGGGACAGCATAGCTCATAGTGAGCCGGGCCCTCTGACATCAATCATCAATTAAGAAAATGTCCCACAGGCTTGGACTTGCTCACAGGCAAGTGGGGACATTTTCTCAGCTGAGGTTTCCTTTCCCAAATGACTCTAACTTGTATCAAGATGACCTAAAAGTAGTTAGCTCAAATGCCTTCACAATAATGGCAAAATGTAAAGTTATTTTTACAATAATTTGTTAACAGAGTCAAAAAGAATTAAAAAATTTGCCTTGAAATGATTTGATAAAAAGTTATATGTATATAATATATACACATATTCATACATATACATACATATATGTAAACCTTTGTATGATCCCAAATTGAATGTAATTTTTTTCTATTGTACTTTACTGTACTGTCTAGGCCACATTGAATACCAGTGTTTTAAAACAGAAATGTAATGCATTCTTACAGCATGAACTTAACTACATGAGATGTAACTATAGTTCTGTGGAGTTATATGTTTGAGGTTATGCTCATTTGAGAACTAAACACATAGAAAGATTGAATAAGATGTGATTGTAAAGAGGGAGGCCAAATTGAGTGCAGAGGAAATTGCCTTATTGGTTGAGCTAGAGCTGGAGTGCAACTGTAAGATTCAGATTTGATGGTCTTTTGTAGCACATTTTCTTGTGCAGTGTAAAGAGATAGGAAGAATAAAACTCAAAATAGAACCTAATAAAAATAGGGGGCCCGCAAGCAGATGTGAAAAATGAAGATGACATCATTGACACATTCCATAGGAAATATGCTGGGAAAATAGCAAATATTCAATGATCTACATTATATTTGAAGAAGCAGCACAGGTCCTCAGAGACAGAAATGATGACTCAAGATCAAGATTGTGACACAATGCCACATTATACATACACATACACATCTACATAAATGTTAGGTGTATGTATACACCTGTACAAAAAACTTTCTGTTTTCACAAGGATCCTTTTTGGTTTGTCTCATTTCCATTTTGGAACTGTGAAAACTGAAGTAAAGAAGGTTCTCCTACATTACCATTTTATCCTTGCAAAACCTTATTAAATACCACCACTAAAACAAGTAGAAATTCTGGACACAGGTAACAGCGAACTTTATGGCATAGTTTGTAAGTGCAAATAGAACAAAGATTCAGGATAATAGCAAGGAAGTGGGTGTTTGGTTAAGAAAGGAAGCACCCTTCTTTTGTTCTGTGATTTCTCAAAAGAGCATCTCTGAGCTTTAGATGTTTTAGGGAACACTGGGAAGCCTACACCCAGTGAGAGGACAGTGTCTGGTGTGAAGGGTCACTAGGGTTCCAACTCTGATGATTTGAATTTGAATGAATGGAAATGAGGAACCCCAAAGAAGAAAACTAACCTAGGAAATGCTGGCTCCCTTGCCAAACCCATCTCTCCTTTATCATATAAAATATCTTCTGTAGACTTTATTTTATCTAATCAATGAATTCAGCACAACTTAATGCCTCATACCAAATGTATTTTAGATTTTTTAAATATTATCTCATTTCAAATTTCCTTTTCTTACTGACCCATGAGCTCTCATTCAACTCTTAAATGAATTTTACTGATAAATTGATTAAAGATAAATAGAATACTAAGGGGAAAGAGAAAGAAAAAAATGCTCCCATCTATTTTTTCTCTTTTTTACTTCTCATTCTTCTGAGTTTTTGAACTGCATTTTTCCCTTCAGCCTGTCTCTTGTGAGTTATAGTTGGCAGAGGATCCGCTCTGAGATTAAACGAGCCAAGCCAAGACCATTAATTATGAGTCGCTTCCATTCATTCTTCATTCAGTGTTGCACTGAGGGTCATGTTTTCATGCCAGGCAAAATGCAACTGTGAAGTGGAGGGAGACATTCATTAGCAAAACCCTCATAAAATTCTCTGACCTGTGTGGCCAGCAACTTTTGCAATATGAAAAGAGAAGCTACAAAGTAAATGAAATTCTAACCTGGGATAGTTTTCAAACACCAAGAAGAAACTAAGAGGTAATTACATTTTAGTGAATATTCTTATCTTTTCTCATTATAGCCAGTATATTCAAGGAACATACATGGATACTTCTGCTGAGTTCATTTTATATTTCCATCTTTCACATATATGAAAAAAAAAGAAAAATGAGGTTTTCATACTTAAAAATTACATATCTACCAGTTTACTTTTTACTTATTTTTCATAAATGTTGTCCTAAAGTACTCAATGTGATTAATATACTTTAGCTAAAATACAATAAAAATGTAGAAGCTACCTAATTGTCAATAATGTAGTATAAAGTCTAAACCTCTGTAAAGATTGATTTATGGACAACTGAACTAATTGATCACTCATCCTCATGTAGCTATAAATGTAATTTTGAAGTAGAATTGATACAAATAAAATAGTGCTTCATAAGACAGTATCTGTCCCACAAAGGTAAGCATTCTAGTAGAATAAATAATGAAACTTTTAAGTAGCCTTATCTCATAAGGCTGATTATTTATTGTTAGTAAGAAGAACCCCTAATCAGAGTGTCTTCACATTAAACACCTTACTCTCCTCACAGATTTACAGAATGATCAGGGGTGGACATGTTTCATTTGGGGAGTCATTCAGATGAAGCCACACAGTGGTACAACTCCTTGTCACTTTTCAGATTTTTTTCCCATTAAAATGTCTTTAGGTTAAAATGGAAATATACATAGAGAGATTCTCCTTTCTTTTCTCTCTTATTACTCCTTGTTTTCTCCCTTCTGTCCACACTTGTATCCAGATTTATCGTAACAGAGGCTGAAATTTTCAAGAAAGGTTAACAAAAACTGAGTATGACTTTTGAGTAGTCGCGGAAATTTTCACGAAATCCTACTTGATGCAGTAATGTAGAAGAGCCCAAATTCATGGAGAAAGGACATTGATTCTGCCTCTCACATGAAGTACAAATACAGAATTTGAAAGTTATATACTATAGATACAAACTGAAACCTAATTTTTATTCTTCTGTCACAGAGAAGTTATTATTCTTGGTCAATGATGCTAATTTTTACTGAAAACCATAACTCACTATATTTCATCAGTTATTACTGAGAAAATATTACTTCAAGCAGTTTTCACACTATAGACCAAGATAATCACAAAACATTAGATACAAAAAGATTAAATTGCATGTGACCTCTAGCTGCTGATGTGATCAGGAAGTACAATCATCATTGATTTCCCAAGTTTATTCAATAAATTTTGTCCATCACCTAGTTTGTCCTCACTGATTATGTAGCTCTACTACCAAAGAAAGAAAAATCAAAAGTGTCTGTGCGACAGGAAATCTACGAGAAGTTCATTATTGTTTACCTAAGTCTGAAATTTTATGTCCAATTATTATTAAATAAGAACATCAAGGAACTATACAAATAGATTCATTTATTTATATGATTTCAATCATAAAATAGACAAGCCTACTAATTGGGCAAAAATATGTATGAAGTAGATGAAGCAACCTTTTAGAAAGCAAAAATATGTATGGTTAATAATTAAACTTCCTGAATATTTAAACTCATTCATAGTGATTTAATTGCAACAGAAGTTACATATTTCTTTATGAAGTTGGCACTGATCAACCATTTATATCCACTGCTGACATATGCATAATACAGAAGGCAAGAAAATGGTTGATGGTTGATGGAAATATAGATGGATACAAACTTTCTAGAAAGCAAAGTTATACAGCAAATGTGGAACAATCTACACACAGGAACATCCAGAAAGCCAACCACATCCAGGAGGTTACCAACACTGTGTAATGAGACACATGCAAAAATATGGGACAGAAAATCTGAGAGTTATTAGAGAAACAGACAGATGCTCAGATAGGAGAAAGATGGATACTTAATCCAGAATGAACACTTCTAAATCAATCAGAATTAATTTCTTTAATTTCCACAATGCAAAATAAGTATAATATGTGACTATGGATGAGGAGATTTAAAAATAAATTCAAAACAGTAAGTCCATCACAATACCTGTTGTTCCCCCAGCTGGCTCTTACAATTCTGTTTTGTATCAATCTCTTTTAGTCTGTGTTGCTAGTGCATATTCAGGGCTAACTTCTCTAGTGGGTAAGTGCTTCGTTGCTACATTTTACTTATTTGCTTTTCTATTAGGTGATAAATTCCCTAAAGATAGCAGCAAGGTCATCTTCAATATCCCCCAAAGTGCACTGCTGGGTGAATGCAATCTCTTAAGTACATAGCACTTAAGAATTTGTTTGTTGAACCATCTAGCATCAAGGGAGATGAAACAAATGAACTGCTCAGTCTGTGTATAGACAAGTTATCTAAGCAAAGTTTTAATCCATTAAGCTGTAAAGTTGGCTATACTTTTAAAAAGATTTTTAATCTTGTTTCTCTCTCTCTCTCTCTCTCTCTCTCTCTCTCTCTCTCTCTCTCTGTGTGTGTGTGTGTGTGTGTGTGTGTGTGTGTGTGTGTGCATGTGTTTGCATTTGTAGGTGCCCAGGAGGCCAGGAGAGGTAATTAAATTACCTGGAGAAGGAGTTAGAGGCAGTTGTGAGATGCTGAACATGTGTTCTAAGCACTGTACTTGGGTCCTCTGCAAGAGCAGGAAGAACAGGAACCACCGAGTCATCTCTCAGCACCTACACTTTGTTTTTATTTTTAATTTTCATTTTAATAAAATGATTGTTGTAAATGAAATTACTCCTCATAGAAAAATAATTAGTAAAAACAAGTATTTAGTAGTTTTCAGTTGAAAAAGCACATCTAGAAAATATTTTCTAATACTTTCAATACTAGAATTAAACATATCTTTAACAATTTCAAACAATTTATTTGTAAAATACTTTAATTAATGGAAATTATGTAGATATTTTTTGAGTAAAATTCCCTCTCAGAGTCACATATCAGGTACACAGAAAAATACTATCCCTTACATATTCATTTGCATATATATTTAAAATACAGCTAATCACTTCAGTGCACTATTATTGTTTTCAGAAATCTTATTTATCAAATTTCCTCATGTAAGGAAGCACAGGAAATGTTGCTTTTAACTTTTCAAATTGTCCAGAATCATTTATGAACAAAATTAATACAATTATGAAACACAGTTGATAAAAGTGAATGAGCTACTTATTTATGTTTCTTCATTGTCATATGGTCTCTTCATATCTAAACTTATCATCCAAAAGAAGATGTTCTCTGTAAGAAAGAAAAACAAAACACTTTCACTATAATGGGAAATACTGCTTTTTATCAAGGATGTGGGAAGAAAACCATATGCAAAACATCAAAGGAATCAGAGGGCACATATTTCATGCACCAACCAAACAGCTGCATATTCAGATATTCTGTTTATTTAGTAATTTCCCAGGCATCACTGTAAAAATGAGAATGTAGGCATGAGTCTTTCAGTAGAGAAAAATGATAAGTTCAAATGAAACTTGATAGCAAACTGAAGTTGTATTTCTGAATGGGGAAGAAATATATACTACACATTAACATTCTGGCTTTTTGTGTAACACAACACAGAAACACAGAAATCAGATCCAAGATAAATTAGAAATTTCTCTAGAGAAACAAGTGCTGTCTCAGTTTCACAGCATTGCCCAAAATCTATCGTGTTCAGTGCTTTTTCATCCCTAACATTTAATTACATTTCATAGGGACTCTTTCTCAAACTTGCAGAAATAATGTTTTCTTCTTGAACATTAACCAAAGGTGTTTTCTTTGCTGACCTCAATCAGTGAACTGTAAGAGAACAGAGAAAATAAGGCCGCATAAAGGCCTGAATCTTATGGAAATAAACCACTGTTAAAGCTAGGTCAAAATAGTGACCACATCTCTTTTCTTCAAAATTACATCTGTTTTGGAAAGAAAATGTCTTGTGCTCATGTTCTGGTTATCTACGACAGAGGAGTCAGAAACATGAGTGAAATAAGGTTTTGAATAAACATACGGCTGAACGAATGAATAATGAATGAATGAATGAATGAATGAATGAATGTATGAATGTAGATTTGAACATCCTCATCTTGCTCAAGATCATAGAGAAAGAGATTTTACTGTTTCTCCCCAATGTATCTACACATCCAGGAGGATCATTGTCAGGGAATACCAATGATCTTCCTCACAGAAGTAGAAAATATGATTGAGAAAGCCAGTGGGAAACCTCAAAGAGTGAAGAAACCAGAAAACTGGACATTCCATACTAGCTGGCTTCCAAATATATTGCAAAGCAAAAGGAACAAAACAGTTTAGCACTGGCATAAAATCAAGAGGACTCATAAATAATTCCAGGCATTTGATTTTAACATATCTGCCAAGAATATATAATAGAGGCAGAGAAGGTTTTGTTTTGTTTAGAAATAATTGCAATCTGGGCAATTATATGTGTAGCTGCAGAAGAATAAAATTTGGAACTTATACCTCACATGTAAAGAATGAATTCAGGGCTGGACATGCCATTCAGAGATTAAAGCACTAGTCTATCATGTACAAGGACTTAGGTTTGATACATAGCACCAGGAAAGAGGATAAATACCACCCTTGGAAAATTGAAAGTCAAAATTTACATTCAATCTGTAAAATGATGCTTCTAGGTGTGTGTGTGTGTGTGTGTGTGTGTGTGTGTGTGTGTGTGTGTGTGTGTGTGTGTGTGTGATGGGGGTGAAGCATGTGAGAGTTCTGGGCAAGGACAGTTTTGGACATCGTGTCAAAACCACAAGTAACCAATGCCAACAGACAAGTTGGATTCTCTCAAATGACAAGTTTCTTCACAGTCACGTAGCCAATCAGCACAGTGAAGAGGCCACTTACAGAATGAGAGAAAATATTTGCAAATAAAACTTTGGATAAGGGGCCAACATGTCAACTCTGCACCTTGGTAAAGACAGATGAGATACTTGAATGGACATTTCTAAAATACAGAACTTGCCAAATAACCCATAGTCATATGATACATCCCCCACGCCTCTATCAGAGAGAGAGAGAAATGAAAACTGCAAGAATAAGCATGCCATATATGTGATATTGGCTGTTATCAGAAATATGTGATACAAATATAGCAGAGGCAGAAACAGAAAATTCTTACATATTGTTCTTATACAGCCATTTAAAAAGGTAGAATGGGGATTCCTTGGTAACTGAGAAAGAGAGTTACTGTCTGCTGGTGACAATGGAGGTACAACCTTCTAGAAGTAGAAGCTGTGTCTCATCTACAGCATCCACTGACTCACCTTTTGTCATCCGATTCCTTCCCCTCTTCCTTTCACAAGTGTTACTTTCCAGGAAGTCTCTCACCTTCCTACTCCCTTCTCAATGTATTCCTCGTGGAAAACAGTAGCCATTTTATCATTCTGTAATCTGAATATTTGATGTTCAGTCTTAACGTTGAAAAATTATTTGTTTTGTGATTCCTGTCCCTCTTTTTGGTTGCTCATGTATGTCCTTATGTCTTCAAATATATTTACCACGAATCTTTTAAGTTTGTTTTCCACTGGTTTTGAGATGTGCCCTGATTTTGATCATCTAAATCCTATAATGTCTCTAGATGTGAGACCACACAGCTCATGCCTGTAAGTCCATACCCTGCTTTAGGATTGGTGAGGAAGTTGTCAGTTACTCTGTCTGATAATATGGAGGATATGTCTCAAGACGTGAGAGCATGCAGCTCATGCCTGTGAGTCCATACCCTGCTTTAAGATTAGTGACGAAGCTGTCATTTTCTCTGTGTGATAATATGGAGGATGTTAGTCAATGTTCTATTGCTGAGAGTAGACTTTATGTTTGAGGCCACTTGTAAAAGAAAGCATTTAATGAGGGGCTTGCCTACAGCTACAGAGGGTTAGTTAGTCCATGATCATCCTGACAGGAAGCATGGCAGCAAGCAGGCATGGTACTGGGGCCATAGCTGAGAGTTGATATCCTAATCTTCAGGCAGAAGGCAGAGAAAGAAGACCGGTTCTGGCGTTGGCTTTTGAATCTTCAAAATCCACCCCTAGTGACATACTTTCTCCAACATGGCCTTGCCTTCCAATCCTTCCAAAACTGTTCACAACTTTAGATCAAGCATTCAAATACATGAGCCTATGGGGGCCATTTTTATTCAAAATACCACAATTGAGAAAAGTCGCATTCCTTATAAGACCATTTGAGTTCCAAAAACCACAGTGAATACTTGTTAGGCCAGTTAATATCAGAGATTAAAGAAAACTGGCTGACAGATTTTGTTTGCTTAGGGTGTTGCATTAAAATGAAGCTTCCACCTGGGAATTTTCGTTCTGTGATTTGAATGCCTGTGATGAATCTTAATCACCAGGGTGACAGTACTAGGGTATTAGGGAGGCATGGAGGGCAGATTTCTCAGCAGAGGACTAATGAATGACCTCAGAATAACTTTGAAGAGAGATGTCTGTTTGTTTTGTTTCTACCCTGTGAAGAAGAGAAAGGGTAAGAGATACCATCTATGAATCACAGTGGGCTTTCACTGGACTTCTCAGCTTCTGGCACCATGAGAAATTAATTTCTACAGCCACACTATTCTTGACAGAAGGTCCCACAAACATCCAATGGAAATAATACAGCCGGTTTAGCAGTGGCACTGAGAAAACATAGGTAATGAAATTAGATCACTATTTCTCACATGCACCAACATCAAATAAACATGGAACAAAGATCTTAAACTAGATCCTTTCGATTGAAGTACAAATGGCCAAACCGTACATTAAAAAGTTCCACATCCTTAGCCTTTAGATAAATGCAAATTAGTATAACACTGAGATTTTACTACCAACCTCCACTCAGAATGGCTGTCACTAAGGAAACAAATAAGAACACATACTGGTGAGAAGAGATACTTATTCATTGCTGGTGGGCATGTAAATTAGTTCAAATATATGTAAATATATGTGGATACATCTAAAATAATTAAAAATTGTCACTTCTATATGACACAGACATACTTCTGGGTATGTGTCTAGAAAAATTACAACTTGCTACAGGGATGTCTGCATATCCACGTTTAATGCGATGGAGAAATTGTGGAACCAGTCAGCGTTCCTATGAACAGCTGAATGGATAGAGAAAATATGGTGAACGTAAGCAGTGGACCTTTGCTTTGTGTCCAGGAATAATTAAATTAAATCATCTTCAGGAAAATGGATAGAACTGGAAGATCATCGTATTAAAAAGAGACTCGCGCAAACATTGCACGTTTTCTCTCACACTTGGAAGCTACAAGGAAAAGGAAGGGTGTGCAACTTTCTGAAAGAGGAAGTCCTAAGTTGTAGATAGGGAATGAGAAAGGGAAGAAATAAGAAGACAGGATAGAGAGACTTTATAAGAAGTGTATTTTATACATATATAAAACTATCATAATGAAACCCTTTATTTTGTAAAATTGTTACAGCCTAATAAACTTTTGCAAAGAGAATCCAGAACAAATAGCTTCACTTTCATAAAAAAAAAAGATACTATGTAACACTTATTTAAGAATCAGAACGTGACTGTTGAACTAAATTAGTGCAGTTAAGTCCAATCATTAGGCCATAATAGCAATTCAAGCATTATCAACTGAGAAATAAGAGGAGAACATGATGGACCAGCCTGACTCCATCTTAAGGATGGAGGCCATTTTGTTACCAGGTCAGAACAAGTCCATTTCTGTTTGTCACAAAACTCAAGTTGACCGGGCTTTAACCTGTTTCTGGAATTTGAACATGCTTCCCGCACTGTGGAGTTTGACCTACACCCTGAATGTACCCTGGTATGATAAGATGTTCCACCAAATAATTTAAAAATGTTCAGCCAAGTTCCTAAGCAACCAAAATTTCTCTGGAAATCTCCCAACCCTCGAAAGCCCCTGGTCTTGCAATTTTGTGGACAAGATAAACCCTACCCTCTCCTGTGTTTGATGCTGTATTTTCTTTTTCTTTTTCTTTCTTTCTTTCTTTCTTTCTTTCTTTCTTACTTTCTTTCTTTCTTTCTTTCTTTCTTTCTTTCTTTCTTTCTTTCTTTCTTTCTCTCTCTCTCTCTCTCTCTCTCTCTCTCTCTCTCTCCCTTCCTTCCTTCCTTCCTTCTTTCCTTCCTTCCTTCCTTCCTTCCTTCCTTCCTTCCTTCCTTCCTTCCTTCCTTCCTTCCTTCCTTCCTTCCTTCCATGCAATGCAATATGCTTTAATGTTATTTATATGAGAACATGGTGGTAAATAACCTAATAAATTCATCTAATTATGAATATTTGAAAATGTTTCTTTCTTCCAATTTGTAACCACAGCATGTGAAGATCATTTACCTGCTTTAGGGAGATAGCCCTGTCTGACAGAAAATAAAGCTTGCTTAATTTGACCAAAGAATTTGGGGTGATGATCTTAACTCTTGTTCGGTGGGATTTACAAACTGTGTAAGGAAGACAGTGGGCTGTAGACCATTTGCACAGTCACTGAGTAATGAGAGAAGATGTAAAGAAACTTAAGGATGTTATATATATATATATATATATATATCACATTTATTTAAATATATATTATATTTAATTATTATTATTTAAATATATATTTCTTTGCATTTTAATTTTTAGTATATGCTATCCTTGTGTTTCTATATTAAAAATAGAGGGGGGACTAACAGTAGAGAGGCTGTCAACATACAATAAAAAAATATTTACGGCTGAAGAAAATTCCCAGCATGAATTAAGTGGTAGTGTAAAGATGGTGCCTAGAGCAGAGGAGCCCAGCTATACATGGAAGAGATGAAGAGAAAGGAGTGACTGGAATGTACTAGTTTGTAAGTCAAACAGGCAGAAGCAGCCGGTGATGGATTTTTCTATACAATGGCATCGTTTCTCATGTGAATCAGATCATTATCGCATTTCTTATACTGATGGCGAAGAGCTAAGGAAGCCTGAGTTCAGGCAGGAGTATGAACATTGATCTCATGCTGAGTCTTGATCTTGACTCTGAGTAGATGAGTTGCTAAGAATTGCCAAAAAATCACGTGTGTTTCTGAACCATGATTTTTGTGGCATTACCAATAATGTGAAAGTTAGGAGATTTTGCCCAGTGAATTTCTTTTAAAAACATAAAACATCTATGAAATGAACAGGGGGACTTGGAATCTGAAAGGAAATGTCTATCTCCCTCTTGTCCCGTATGCCTTGACCCTTAACATGAGCACACAACGGCATGTGACTGTGTGTACATGTGTCTTTGTGTACGTGTGGCAGCATGATAGCACATATAAACAAAAAGGTTCTGAGTGGTAACAGATGCCATGCTCAAAGGAGGAAGAAGGAATCACTGAGCAGGAATTTTGAATTCTGGGTGCAGGTAGCAGTTCTCCAAGCTAACATCACAACTTGTGCACATGTTGTAGAGTGACGTGAACAGGAAGGGAACACAGTTGGAAGTAAGGCGTGATTTTAAGATCTGATCAGAAAGGACCAAGCAGGGCATTGTTCGTGAGGAATCTAGCCATCTGATGGTTTCTTGAATACTTAATGTTGCTTCCTCTTAATTTTTAAAACCCTTCCCCTGACAAATCCCAGACTGTTCTTTGCTTCATACCTCCTTTGTGAGTATTTCATGCCTATAAAAAAGCTCTATTAGAGATTTAATTCACTTACTGGTGTTTCTTAAGCATTGAGAAGAGGAAAACAGTCTTCTCATTGGAAAATTTTGGCACCTTTTCTCCAGAGGATAAAATAGCCTGATAAAAACACATTAATGCCATAGCCTCACCTTTATTCAGCCCACAGGAAGCCTTGGAAAATTATGGAAGTGGAGAGATTAACAGGCAGTCATCATCACACAGAGAAGTGGTTTAGTGTGTCTCCGAGACAGCCCTCCTTTAGCAATAGGTTGGATTTTTCCATTGAAGACTACGAACAATGGCTCCAAAGTGTGTATGAATCTGTGTGAAGAGGGGGTTTCTCAGTATTAAGTCATATGAATTAGACTTCTTGTTTGTTGCAGATCAATTGTCAAATTCCCATCTTTTTTAATAAATCAGTCAATGATTTTATAGAAAACACGTCTGAGTACCCAACTGCACATAATTCTACTCTCCTTTTGTTCCAGTTTGTATCAGAGTGTCTGCTCCTGTGCTAGTCCTCACCATGACAGGGCCAGGGGGAGGAACAATGGGGATTGACTTACATAACCAATAAACCTTCTCCACCATTCCTCAAAGATCAGCAAGCCTTCCTGAGGACATGTAGGTTAAGACCACAGAAAAGGTCTAACTCTGCTGGGGGAGCTAAATTGTGGTTGCTGTGGAAACGGAGCTTAGTTTCAAGGTTTTGCGCCGTGGTGCATTGAAAATTTTAAGCTGACTGTTCGGTAATATTAGCTTTTTCAGTGAATATACAAGTATCAGTCACAGGAAATCGTAAGAATGAGAGATAATTAGTTCCTAAATCTGATGGCATCATTTTAAACACAGACACAGAAACACACACAGACACACACACACAGACACACACACACAGACACACACACACACACTTTGTAAAGCCAAATGGTATGTTATGTACATTAAAATGCATTCTGCATTATTCTCCTACTCTAGCTCTTAAAATCACATTCAATAGCAAACTCTCACCCTCCACTGTTTATAAACACTGTGTATATTACCTAAGGGAATCTTTTGACTAATCATAGTGATTATGAATAATCTCTAACATCCTCCTCTGCATGTCCCCAGAGTTACTAAAACATACTCAGAATAGATAGTGGCATCTTCCTCTGACCCATCAATGCTGCCCTTCTTCCCCCCTTACTTCCCTGAGGCCTGGTCCTACCTTCTGCTATTTCTTCTTCCAATACTGGCTCACTCTTATGCTCACAGGAAAGGATAACTTGATGCAATTGCTTTTTGGTCAGCCCTTCTATAAACACTAACTACTTTGGAAGACATCTCTTAGTAAACCACTACAGTGAGTGGGAGAACAGATTTTTATCCACATGGTGAAGTATTCTTTATAGCACTCAAGTAGGGATTAGGACTTTCCTCCTGTGGACAAACTGAATTTGTTAGTGCGTTGACACTTCATCTTCTTTCAAGTTAACACTTTATTGTCTCCCTAATCATTTTTGTGAAACCTCTGTACAAATACTGTTCACAATGAAGTGAACAATAATCATTATCTTTACTTCACGAAGAATCACAAAATCATTATGCTTTACCGTGGGCATTGGTTGTACCAATCATCTCATTTTCTTGTTTAATTATATATATATATATATATATATGAATGCATATGTATTGTGATGATTGATTAATTTACCTTAAACATCCCTGAGAGAATTATAAAATTTATTTGCAGTTTATTTTATAAATTATATAGCTCATCATTTCTATCATAGCCCTGTCCTCTCATACAGTCTTTCTAGGAAGGTGGTGGAGATCTGACCAATAGAATCTTCCTTGATAAGTTACGGGTGCTCTTTCATATTTTGCTATTTGTGGCACCTTTGCTTTTCCTGACTATACTCTCATTACCCTTTCTTATTCTTGCCTTCACTGTTAATATGTTCTCCTATAAATCTCCCCTAATTGAACACCAAGAAGTGAGTGTTGACACCTGTGCATGTGAACATACCTTTTGTTCCTCATTCACCTGGGATGTGCTATGGGTTGGACATGAATGAAAATACTCAGCTCTTATAATTCTGAAAGTTTTGAAGAGTTGTTCCCATGGGAAACAATTTTACCCCTTGCTATTCCTCTTTGTTTTTTTTAGACCTGAGAGTATAATGTGCCTTTGTTATGGAATCTACTTTTAAAAAAGAACTACTTGTTTTAAATAAGATAAGTAATGAAAATTTTTTGGTCTGAGTTTTTCAGATGTTACTGGACTGGACATTGTTAATATATATAATGGAGGTTTTATCTGAATCTGTCAAATGTTAATGGACTAGACATCATTAATGTAATTTTGACTGTATATATTGTATATACTTATTGGATAGTTTTTCTTGTATTAGTTATAAGCTTTTTTAATTTTAGACAAAAAGAGAGGAAATGTGGTGGTATTGTGTTCCCCAAAATATTGTGTACTCTAATAAATTTATCTGGGGTCAGAGAACAGACAGCCACTAAATACAAAGGCTAGAAAATGGTGGCACTCACACCTTTAATCCTAGCATTCCAGAGATAGAAATCCCTCTGGATCTCTGAGTTCAAGGCCACATTGGAAATAGCCAAGCATGGTGACACACACCTTTAATCCCAGAAAGCCAGCCTTTAATCCCAGGGAGTGGTGGTAGAAAGCAGAAAGATATATAAGGCGTGAGGACCAGAAACTAGAAGCTTTTGGCTGGTTAAGCATTTTGGCTGGTTAAGCATGTGGCTGGTTAAGCTTCAGGCTTTCTAGCAGCAGTTCAGCTGAGACCCATTCCGGATGAGGACGCAGAGGCCTCCAGTCTGAGGAGACAAGACCAGCTGAGGATCCAGCAAGGTGAGATAGCTGTGGCTTGTTCTGTCTCTCTGATCTACCAGCATGGACCCCAATAACTCACCTCAGGTTTGATTTTATTAATAAGTACTTTTAAGATTCCTGCTACACCTTTGTTTTGGTCATGTAGGCTTCTAATTTAGAGGACAGTACATGCTCGATTATGGTGAGTGATTCAGAGATGGGCATGCAACTCCAGGCAGCTCAATTCAGAGTTTTAGTTAACACTCAAAATATGGGCTCCAGGGAATATAAACCTACTTCCTCTAGAATCAAGAAGTCAGAGGATGCAAGGACTATGAATACCTGCAGCTGCCTGCAGTGGTCTCCAAATGCACATGGAAGAATATATCTACACAGGGATGCCAACACAGAAAAAGCAAAGTAGATTAGGAGAGGACCAATAATCTCAAGGCTGTTACTTTCAATTCTAAAGAGATACCTTGAATTGAAGTTTTGTTAATGAATATGTGCTAAACCAGCCACCTTCTAACTCTAGGTACAGGTGATCCATTTAAAAAAGAGAGCGAGAGCCAATTTCATTCTATAGCAAATTCTGTCTCTTGACCAATTCCCTGCCATAATAGTGACTGAATTGTTCCCAAGAACAGTTTAGTGACTTATTTATCTCCCCAAGGTCATTGTCTTGTGAATCAGGTTTCTAGTCCCTGTGCTTGGAGAGATACATTCTAACACAATGGACTCAACATTTGTATTGATGCATACTTACCTCCTAGACCAATGAAGACACTGTGGAGAGAGGGGGCACATGGCACACTTCAGGGTTTCTGCTTGCCCACTCCAGCCCCTGACTGTATATCATTCACGTTCTTGGGTTCTTACTTATCTCTTCTGTCACTCTCTGTAGCGTTGGCACAGCCTAACATCCTGTAGCTCTTAGAAGAGAAAATTAGCTTGCATGTTCCATCTATTTCTATGAATTCGTCATTAGCATAAAAATAAAAAAATTGTCAGTTGACATAGACATATTTTCTTAAACAAAAATTTCAATACCTTTTATGAGTTCATTGATTTTTCTGGGAAGCATTTATATTGGAAGATGATTAAATATTATGATGAATTTTCTTTTATAAAATGGCAATGGAATGCACAATAGTTAATAGCAATATTCATACCTGGACACATTTTTACAATCTTATTAAAGCACTTTTTCTTTTATTTTAGGTTAAATTGATAAAAGAAGACAGAATGGGGAGAAAATATAAAACTCAATGAAGAGAATAATTTGACATCCATAGCGTTAAGGATTCTGTATTCCCTGTTGTGACAACTGTTACGGTGTCATCGTCAGGATGCATGTCCTGAGTCACATTGGGGTGACATCAGAACACAATCCTTTCAAGTATTGACTTTATGTCCACCATTTCCTTGTTTCAGTTGGAGAGACTTTCATTGAATATATAAAATAGACATCATTTCTTATGAAATATTTTAAGTTCTAGAGTGGATATGTGGCTAAGGACCTTAAATTTTTGGTGTACTATAATGACTGCTTATATAAGCTGAAAGAACCATGTTCAATGTTGGCCATGTTGATTGGTTCTTAGTGGTACCTATATTTATCCCCAGTTGAGATGGTTTCTACTTTAGACTGTAATGGAGGACCATGTTATTAGACTCCAATTCTGTGTATGCTTTCTTTATATTCTGAATTTGCACAATAATTATCTATATAGGTTTGTGAGGAGAGAGAGATGATTGAGATTCTGTTTTGTTCTCTCTGTGTTGTGGTATGGCTGACTAAGACCTCACCACTAGTGCTCGGTAATGATGAAGAATCTATAGTCTACTCCACCCATACACAGAGAAAGAGCCTCACAGGATGAAGGGTAGGAATTCACTCTGGCACATTTGTATTTGGTGCCCACAATGGTAGGAGATAAGTGCTATTCTCAAATAGTTGGTTGTCATGGAACTGTAGACCTTGAAGGATCTGGAGATCAAAGGAGCTCTATTCTGCTGATTCAATCAAACTTTCCTGACTGAACTAAGCAAAAATTTCAGTCTTGAATGAACTGGCCTGCTCTGTACTTTAAGTAGCTTTCTTTGACAAATAGTTAAATGCTTTGATACTAGCACAAACACCATAAATACACCCTTCCTGGTGTCTGTCAGCATCATCCCAATATGCTGTCAAGTCAATCATTTCCTATGGTCATTCAACTTTATGATAGCAAAGATTTTTACCTCTTCCTTACACAAAATTTTGAGGGTCTCTGGGTTGAAGGAACAGCACTTTTGAGATAAAAACAGTGGGCTTTCAAAAGAAGTTCATATTTCTTCTTGTTAGAAATAGTTTGGAGAGTGAGTAAATACCATTGGGGTCCATTCTATTTCTTTCTTTCTTTCTTCTTGAATGTTCTACATAATGGTTAAAAGGAGAATTATAGTACCAGATTGCCCAGATCCCAGATGCTCTCTCCAGCTTTATTACTTAGGATCCATGTGGCCTTGGGTATATTATTTAACCTACCCTCATTTTCTTCAACTATACAATGGGGATTGCAATAATACATTCTGATAATTATGGCTTGGTATTTTTAAATGGATTTAAAGAGTGACATGTCTGCTGTTTTGTTAAAGTCATGGAAACATTTTTTCTTCCAAAGCTTACCCATATCATCTTTTTAGGTAGCATTGCTATTACAGGAATAGTGATTCTGATTTTAATTTCAGAACATAAAGGAATAATGATATTTTTAGACACTTTGTCTGGGAGTGATAGCAACCAACAATTCATTGTTAGTAGCATACATTGTCTGTTACATAGCATTGCTTATGGGCTCAAACAACAAAGCAAGGCACTATCCACTGCTCAAAGGTTTAAACATTTCTCATTTTCTCATTCTTAATCTTTTGTATTGACTTAATTAAACATGAGTTTGTTCTGCTAGTTTCTCCAAGATGAATTGTCTTTTCAGTTTTGGGATCTTAGTGGAATGAAAAGAAGTTCACTCTCTGTTTTTCCAGTATGCCTTCGTCACGGGGTCTGCTTGGAACCCACACAAATCACATGCCAAGTCAATGTAGATGATAAAAATTTATTGTAATCATCAAGATGCTACTGATTGATCAGGGCCATAGAACAGACTTGGCAGCTGAACTGCAACCCCAAGCCAGAATGTTACAGAGCTTTTAAGGCTGATAAGCGCAAACATCTGTGCCAAGTTACAGTTACACTTCTCATCAATCAGGAGCCAGGGATTAGGGGCTTTCCTAGGATATTTCCCTGTGCTACACTTATCCTGTTCTCATTGGTTGGTTTACTCAAGTGTGGCGGGGCAGCTCGTCCACCATTCTTGTCTCGCCTTGCCAACCCGGATGTCAATAATACCAGTTGCCCAGTGACGTCTGGGGAGGTCTTGGGAACTTAGAGACTTTCTTTGGCTCTTGTTTAAAATGGAAGTTCTATCCAAAATGGCTTCAGTTTGGTTCCTTCTTCCACCTTCAATCCACTCCCTTGACCTACCTCGATACAGGTGCCTGCTCCCAAGCAGAGATCCATCCCTAAGGGGCCATGAGTGTTCTGGCTGCCATGCTTCAGTCACATCTCATCTTCAGAACTGGAGAAATGGAGCCACTCCACTGGCAGCCTTACCAATGTTCTGAGGACTCGAAGGGTTGTATATTGTGTTGCTTTGTCATTAGTTGTTCTAGAAAGGGATTTGAGACAGTCAGAGACTTGTAGGGGTGTGCCACAACTACTGTGCCACTTCAGGATTCCTCCTCATTTCCTGTTTCCTCTTCAGCATAGCTTGGCAGTTTTCGCAAGTAGTGAGGCTGATGGCAAAGTCTATACAACAGTTCCATTGGTAACCGGTGGCTGTGACTGGCGTTCCCACCAGACCTCTTGAAATGGTTAGAGAGTCCTGCCAGTGCGTCCTTAGGAGTCCGTGGCACTCACCACCTACAGCAAGACCCCTGGTTTCAGGTGTTAATATTTTTGTTGTGGTAAGTATTGCGAACCCTAGTATAATCATTTCTACTTTCATATTTAGAAAAAATGGTAATAGTTATCAAGTTGTATCACAAACTGTGATACTTGGGCTGGGAAAATAGCTCAGTGAAAGGTGGCTTGGCTAGTTAAGTAATGTGCATGTGGTCCTGGTTTGGATCCTCAGTACGGCATTCACAAAAAAATGAAGATGAAATTAATGTCTCATCTTGATAACATTGACTGTGTCATGGAATATCTAAAACCAGTATAGATAACTTGCATTACATGAGGTTTCTTACATTTTAAAGTACTTGTTGACAAGGAGTAGAATTTGGACAGATTGTTAGTAATAGAATTCATTCATGTCCATTCGAGCAAGAATAATTCCCCAAGTTCATCTTAGGGTAGAATATGATCATTGCTTCTGCCTTCCTTCTCAATTTTGTGATCCCTGGGAAATTCTAATATTTGATGTATTCAGAACATGTAATTCCTGTTTGATTCCAGAGACTGTCAAATGAATAAGTAATATGTCCGTGCTCCAGGCTTCTGGTTTTATTCAGTGTTGCTATTTTTGCTCCCTTGCTACACTTTCTTGTGTCCTACTTCTTCCTCTACCTTCTTACAGATGAAATTGAAGATGATTTCCTTTAATCTTAAAAAGCTTTTCATAATGATGAAAAAAATATAGCTCTGCAGCTTACAATCCAGGTGCACATTTTTAGTTTTCAATAGTGACAAAAATGCTCTCCCCAAATGCTTTCATTATGTTGAAATGCCTTCAGTAGCCATGATCTTGCTTTGCAAACTTTTGGAGAGGTCATATATTTTATTCAAATTCCATGGCTCTGTGAATTTGAGATGCACATCCAGAAACTCTAGGAAATGAAAATACTTCCTTGTTTCAGTTAACCCATTCTTGGTAAAGAAGTGGTACTAGTCTGCACATGCCTGTAATCCCAACACTTAGGAAGTGGAGGCAGGAGGTTCAGGAGTCAAAGTCCTTATCAACAGCTCTATAGCAAAGTTCACAGCCAGTCTGAGTTACAAAAGACACTGAGATCTGAGATCTAGTCTTAAAATCCACTCCAGATGTCCAAAGGAAGTTGTCTTAGTCATCCATTTCCTGTTACTGGAACACATTATCTCAAACTACATGCCTTATGGGAAAAAAAAGGATTCACTTAGGATACATTTCTGAAAATTAGAGAACATGATGCCCACATATAATTGGCCTTTGTTAGGTTCATATGTGAATATCATAGAGTGGTGATAAATGCACAACAGTGGGACTTTGTGTGTAAGGGAATCTGTCTAGGAAGCTAGAGAGATTGTGGCATCAAGATCACTCTGCTTTCACAGGAAATTTTACAAGTCCATGAGAACAACACTCATCCCTTCCAAGGTCAATGATCTCATGACCTAACCACTCTCTCCTAAGCGTCACACCTCAACATCAACGTACCAAACTTGCACCATAGAAGCCTTGGCGGGGGGGCATACTGAACTGTATGCAGACAAAGTGTACTTAATGAAGCCTTTCATGGGCTTTATTATTTATAATGTCATTATTATTCATCTCATATCTTTATCAATGCTGTTCTTCAATTTCTCATTCCTTCATAAGATGAACAGGCTTTAAAAACAGCCATTGAAATGAATCATAACTAGGTAATCAACCTCTTTGAAAATGTCTTTTTCGTTTTTTTAGTCATTTCGAAATTTCAAGTTGTTCTTTTAAAGTAGGAGGGAGGACCTCCTATAGTGGCTGGTCATTTAACATCTGCCTTTGCAGTGACTAGGAAGCAAGACCAATTAAGTCCCCTTCAGAGGCAGCTGTAGGAAAAATTATCAGGCTGGTCTATTTTGGATGAGTATTCTGAGTATCTTTCTACAGCACTGGCATTGGGATTCACCTTGAAAGCAAAAGACAGTTCACTAAGGCAATAGATATCTACCATAACTCTAATCAATGAGTTTTTCAGACTAGAAACAGCAGCTTTAGAAAGATTGAGCCTTTGAAAATAAATCTATAACATTTTTGGAATTTCACATTTTAGCAAGATTAAGAAATATAGGAAGGTCAAATCCTGACCTACAAGAGGCCTGAAGCCCACTCCCAGAATGGTTATAACCTTCCAACTTAAAGAACTGTGATTTGGGGAGTC
Organism: Peromyscus maniculatus bairdii; assembly: GCF_049852395.1. Taxonomy (NCBI): domain Eukaryota; kingdom Metazoa; phylum Chordata; class Mammalia; order Rodentia; family Cricetidae; genus Peromyscus; species Peromyscus maniculatus. Next base: position 36,886,263 of record NC_134869.1, read on the forward strand.
ATTCACTCTCTTGTCATTTGCCCTGGATCCTCTTCTGATGCTGTGAAGACCCACCATGGAAGACGCTATCTGATGAGATTCGGTGAACAAGACTTCATCAAAGTACATTTTAATTTCCTCAGTGCTTTTCAGTTTAACACAAGCCAGCTGTTTGTTATGTTAGGGCAAATGGTTTGTGTGCTTTTCATTTAAATACTGTCATACATTAGCTAAGGTATCTATGTTTTTTATATCAAAGACAAAAATAGCAGGTTTTTAAAAATATAGTTTCAATAAATGATCACATTCTCCTTGCTTTAGGGGAGATAACTGGAGAATTAGAAAAACATCGTTAACCAGGCTTGACGTGTACACCCATAGTCCCAACTCTTGGGAGGTGGAGGTAAGATCGTTAGGAGTCCATAGTGAGTTAGGTTAATTTGCCCTACTGTCTCAAAAACAAACCAAACACCTAGCATATGTACTTTTATTATGACCACATGAAATAATCTCCACACATTCTCACTTATAATCCAAAATTTTATTATGACAATTCCTGGAACGCGATCCCTGGGTCAGCACTGGCATCATTTGGACCCTTGTTAGAAATACAGAATTTCAATTTCTATTTCATGTCTGCTAGAAGAGAAATAATAGTGAAACCCAACATTGGATTTTAATAATGTTTCTTTAGGCACCTTGAAGTAAGGAGTCTTTATTCTAGCAGACCAGTAGTTCACTAGCTGAAGAGCCTCCATCCTTAACATGGAAGACTCTGGCAACTCTGAAGAGACATTGATGCTTCAGGTGATTTCATGTGGGTCCTGATAATCACCGCAAAGTCAAGAGCCTGCAGTCCTTAGGTGGCTGCTCTTTGTGATTGTCTAGGTTACGCTAACAAAGATGGCCATGATCTACATGTGCAAAACAAAAGCTTGGTTGTTGTTCTTGCCTACTATCCACATAAGGTCTGTGCCTGTCCATCTCCCTGGTTTCTAAAAGCATAGTTTTCCAGCTACTAGATACAAGTTTCTGCAGGGACTACAAAGCATACACACACCCTAAATTCAACATTCTCCATGATGTTCCTTGTGATATATGTGCCTCGATGAGGTTATCTTTTGAATTTGATCAATTTTGAATTTATATGATCGTACATGCACTTTAACTCGTCTTGTCTTTATTAAGGAATCGTCTTTTTGAAAATGTTGGAAGTCACATGGAGGTCTGAAGACAGGGTAGCTTCAATGACTATGTTTTAGGTAGCTTCCCAAATTAGAGGCTAGGTTATGTAACTCTATTACCATTCTCCTTTCCATGGGCTGCTGCTGAAAGGATACAGGGACTCTGCTTGTTTGTCACACAGAACTGCTGCACTGATGGTATCATGGGTGTTTCTTTAGACCCACCCTGACGGCAGGAATGCTGGGTTTAATGAAGCTTTGCACAGACTCTTATCTCCCACTGGGACCGGCTCTGTTCTAAACAGCTTAGCCATTGAATCATCGTCACACCCTTATCAGACGCAGGCCTGAGCTCCTCTGGTTAATCAGCGCCCATTTTGCTTTATGGTTCCTATTTTTGTATTCCTATGGGGTGGACAAGGTTTATGTTTCACAGTCTTATTTTTTATCCGCTCGTTTTGATGATTAAGTGGCAGTGTGCTCATTTTCTTTCTTCTGGGAGGCTGAATTTTTTTGAGATAGTTTCTGGCTGTGTGAGCAACTCATCCAGGATAAATGGCAAACATCTCAGAGAATGATTGATTCTCTCTATCTGTCTGTCTCTCTGCCTCTCTCTCTCTCTCTCTCTCTCTCTCTCTCTCTCTCTCTCTCTCTCTCTCTCTCTCTCTGTGTGTGTGTGTGTGTGTGTGTTAGCGTGGTTGGTAGAAGAGGGGGACAATTGGATTTTTGGAATTGATCAGTTTTTCACCAGATGAAAGGAAACACCCACATCCCTCACTGCAGTTTCTAAAGGCAGGTGATGTCATCTGACATGCACGTGCTTCCCATGAGTGTGACACTCACGCGTTTTTATTCTGCATACCATTAGAGATTTGACATTGTTAAAAACTGTGAACAAACAGGAAAGATCTGTGTGTGCAGTAGATGCTAGTCAGGGTAATGCTATTAGCTGCTGTAACAAACCCTCAAATCAAGGTATTCACCAATGTAAATGCAGCTTTGTACCTCATGTCACAGGCCCTGCATTTTTGTCTATCTCGTTTTGAATCTAGGTGTTTCTCCAGCACACCATTTCAATACCTTTGGACACAGAGCGTTTTGGATCAAATAGCATGTATTTTTTCCATAAAATCTTTAGTAATATATATTTCTTCCAACAGTGTATAAAATTCCTGCCCCTCCTGTAACGTGGCACCTCCTGTCCCTTTTATTTCCTATGACAGCACTCTTGCTGATGCGAGGCAATGCCTCACTCTGGGTTTGCTTTCTCCTCCCTTGCTACAGCAGCAAACTCCATCTTGGAAGCACAGCTTGGGTGTACCATTTCGTACCTCTGAAGTAGTCTTCAGTGCTATACTGATGATGGCTTCCTCTGCAGCTTTGTTTTGATACTGTGGTTTCAATGGGTTTTGTTGGTTTTCTCAATCTCTCTCTCTCTCTCTCTCTCTCTCTCTCTCTCTCTCTCTCTCTCTCTCTCGTGTGTGTGTGTGTGTGTGTGTGTGTGTGTGTGTGTATGTGTGTGTGTGTGTGTGTGCCCACATGCATGTGCACTCCATGGTCTGTGGTTCTTATGAAACAAAAGTTTTCTATTCCAGTATCTTGAAGTTTTTTTTATTATCCTTTCCCAGTAGTTATGTCTAATTAATTCTATAAATAACTATATCTTACATCTAATTAATTTACTTGGCCATTAGGTTTATAGCTAGTGGGAGATAAAGGTCATGTTTTACTTTTAGAATAGCTACTTTTCCTAGTATCACTTACTGAAAAATTGTTCAGTGTTTTTATTTCTTATCACCTTTGTCAAGATCAGTCAGCTGGAGATGTAAGAGTTCTATAATTTCTATTTGATTCCAATGGTCTGTGAATTAATTTTTTAAATGTCAGTGCCATACTGTTTTGATTATCACAGCTTTAAAATTATTCATTTTTTTGTGTGCATGGGTGCACATGTAGTTGACTACATGTAGTTTGTACACTGTGTGTATGCCTACTGCCCTCATAGACAAGAAGAGGGCATCAAATTTTCTGAAATCTAGTTACAGAGAATTGTGAGTCACCACCAGCTAAGCATGTGGGTGCTGAGAAGTGAATATTCTGTAAGAGCAACACGTGCTCTTAACTGTTGAGCTTTATCTCCAATACCCCCAACACACACACACACACACACACACACACACACACACACACACACACACACACACAGCATTTTGTGTGTTTGAAGTCAGGTGGTATAATGCCCCTTGTTTTTGTTCCATGAGATGGTTTTGGTTATTCAAGATGTTTAAGCTCTGTACACATTTTAGACTTTTTCATAGTTCTGTGAAGAGTATCATTGAGATATTGATAGTAGATTCAATGACTGTATCACTTTGGGTAGTGTGGATACTAACAGTATTAATCTACTGTAGCTGTTGACCAATCTTTCTCCATCATTTCCTCCCTAAAACTCTTCTGTACTCTATGCCTTTTAATTCTTTTGAGTCCAGTTTCTATCACCAAAGTTTTATAGTTTCCATCTTTGAGAAATGTTTATTTTCATTTATGTTAAATTTATACCTGGATACTTTATGAAATTGCTGTAGCTGTTCAAAGTCAGATTCTGTTCTTGATTTCTGGCCTGTCACAATGGTAGTGATATCTATGTGATAACTTTATATCCTTTAAATTTTGCTGAATTTATTATTCCTAATAGTATCTAATGGTATGCTTTGAGTTTTCTGTGTGTAAGTGCTGTGTGAGACTTTTCCTGAGGAGACATGGTACACACATGTCTATTCAATCCAGGTAGGGAACCCATAGCTGAGCAAAGTAATGTTCCACCAAAGTCCCACTTGGTGAACCATGAGTGTTCTAAGTTATTAAGGTGGTTATAAGGGAGAATACAGCCCTGATATTCTCTGCACAACCTGTAGGCAGAGAGGTTGGCTGGTCAATCTCTGAGTTCATCAGTTTTCTGCTTATAAACTCACAGTCTTGTCAGTCTTGGTTTACTTTTCTAGACATGAAAAGCTTGCTTGTTTCATGAGTCTCATGAGACTTCCTACTCCTTGGTGGACATAATGTCTCAATTCAGAAGAAGATGGTTCACTTGAGTAAGACTACATTTATTTAAAATAATTAAGTTTCTTGTTTGTTTGCCACAAGTAAGTTTTACATGTCAAAGACTACCCCCCACCAGGGCTATTCTATCTACTAGGCTATTATTTTCCAATCTGTTTTTTTTGTTGTTATTGTTGGTTTTTTTTTTTTTCTCTCTGTCCACCACATTTTAACAGGTTTGTGGTCAAATTATACAACATGAAAAAAAAATTTTCAGAGTGTACAGTTGTCATTACTAAAAATCAAATAACTTTTCAGTTTTAAATACTGAAGAGAGCTTCTTCTTTCCCATACTTTATTCTCCTCATTCAAATAAAGAGACAGAGGACCTGCAGTGCAGAACACCGAAGAGCATGTGTGTGGCCTTGAGTTTATTGGCAGCATTTTTAACCTCCTGTTTTATCAGGAGGTGAGAACCCAGCACAATTCTGATGAGTAGTGATACTTAGTTCAGACTGACTATACTCTTTTCTGTACTCACTGCTTTTTATGTTATCTACAAACTCCTCAATCTCTTTCATTCTCATCTCTAAAATGAACACGATACTATCCTCTTCCTCACCTTGAAGACTACATGAAAAGACAACTACACTACTCCATGCATCGACAAAGCCTTCAGAGTATTTGCCATTGCTGTGGCTGACGCTACTAATTGTTTTCATAATTGGAGTGCTACAGGGATGTGGGATCACTCACGTACACAACATACAGTCGATGTTATTAGCATTGATGTGAGCAAACAATAAATATAGGAGCTCCAAGAGCCTTATGTTCAATGACCCTGTTATGAGTAACCCACGGGTATGTGAAAAGATTCACTTTTTATGTTCAACATTCCTTTCTTCACCTGACCAGTTTATACACATCCACAGATTAAATGAATCCTTATTTACTCAGTAAACAGCATTTGGGAGAGCAGATGGCTTTGAGTTGTGTGCATATTCTTTCTTTAGGCCTCGGTGATATATTGAGCAATCACTTGCTATGTAATGGTTGCTTCGGGAAATAGAGCAATTTATTCCGAAAGTAGGGGTAAACACGTACTACATGGGCACAAAGGCATAGTCAGACATATGCAGATGACAGTGACATCGATAGAACCAGACTAAGTACTTGCAGCAGATTTGATTGCCGATCTGCCTTCAGGCTCCAACATGCACGATGCACATTGCAGTTCTAGATTGTTTTAAGGAGACATTAGCTTTTATTTTTAACTTCTTGTTTTTGATTTAGAGTTCCAAATCAAGGTATTGAATAATACATTCTGATTAGTCTAGTTCTTCAAGTTATATTATTCATGATGTCTGATTCAACAGACAATTTGACTAAGAAAAATACCTTCTAATTTGCTTATTATGTGTACAAAATATGTTTCCTTCCTAGAGACTTTAGGCACTGAGTACTGATAATACAACCTTTAAAAAGTGTTTTTTGAAACATACTATTACTGGGTCCTGTAAAAAGAAAAATATATCTGATGTGCTACTTGAGATTGCCAGATATGTTGATTGCTTTGGTTCTTGTTTTAAGTGTATGGAAGATGTAATTATTAAAATCTAAGGGATCTCTGATGCAAAGGGAGATATATTTACACACACACACACACACACACACACACACACACACACACACACACACGGGACCTTCTCCAACACTTTGCTGTTTGCTTGTTTCCTAAATTAGATGAGTTATTTCTTTGATGCTGAGGGGCTCTTGAATTAAAGAGTAAAGGACAAATGCTGGCAAGACAGGGATGTTTGTATCTTTTTTCAATCGCTATTTTGTTGGTAGTCTAAGACTTAATATCCCCATGATCTCAAAGGGGCAGAGAAGACCTCCATCTCAGAAATGTGTGTCTTGATTATCTGTGGGATTAGGATTAGAGACAACATTTCTACACTCAATTTTAGCTACTGTAATTGTCTGATATTTAACCATTTCAGTCTCCACACTCAGAGAAAAAATTCTAAATGAGGTTAGATATGTGTTTTGTGTATCCACAAGCTAATATTTCAATTATCTCTTTCCATTTAAAGGCTAGTACTGGGGACATGGTCAGGGGAGGGTACAGACTTTATTGAGGCTAAGATGAGCTTGTAAATTCAAAAACGAGATGCGGTATTCTTACATTTCCGTATATGAATGTTATGGACTTTGATCACAGTGAGAACCTCTGTCACCCTTTCTCACCCTCCCAACCTCCCCTTCTCATTCCTCACTGCTCATCGTCCTCTTATTACTTTTATCATTTCTATGTACGTTTGTGTAATTTGTAAATCTATATCTATCTGTTCACCTATTGCACAAATGACAGAAAGTATGATGCTTGTCTTTGTGGTGCTAGCATATTCCTTTAGCAGGATGACCTCTAATTCTTCATTTCCACTCATTTTCTAACAAGTGACATAACTGTGTTTTCCTTTATGACTGAGAATCACTGACTCTCTTTCTCTGTCTCCTACTCCCCTCCCTCCCACTCTCGAGTGTGTGTGTGTGTGTGTGTGTGTGTGTGTGTGTGTGTGTGTGTGTGCATTCTTTATTCATTCATCCTCAGATGGGCACCTGGGCTGACTTGATAATTGTCTGTTGTGAGGAGTGACACTATCCATATGTGTGGACAAGGGTCTCTATTGTTTGTTAACAATGATTCTTCTGACATTCAAGAGGTGGCACATCTGGTCCATGAAATTCTACTTTCTTTCTTTAAGTCAATTTATTGCTGAGCCCCAAAGTGACTTTAGTAGTTTACATTTTTTTTTTTTTTTTTGGTTTTTCGAGACAGGGTTTCTCTGTGTAGCTTTGTGCCTTTCCTGAAACTCGTTTTGTAGATTTGTCTGCCTCTGCCTCCCGAGTGCATGCACCACCACCCCCCGGGCTTAGTTTACATTCTTACCCAAGTGAGCAAAAGGTCCTTCTCTCCTGTTTCTTCTCCAGCATTTATTTTTTCCTTTTCTTTTTCTTTTTAACATACTTTAAAATACAATTACCAGATTTTTTTCACTCTCTTTCCCCCTTTCAACCCTTCGCCCATGTCACCTCCCTTGCTTCCTGGTTGACAGCAATTATGATTGGAGTAATATCAATACAGGTATTTAAAAACTTTTTTTGTATATACCGTTTGTGTGTGTTTGAGTGTCTGTGTGTGTCTATGTGTGTGTGCTTGTGTGTCTGTGTACCTGTGTGTCTGTGTACGTGTGTGTGTGTGTGTGTGTGTGTGTGTGTGTGTGTGTGTGTGTGTGTTTGGAAACTAGTGGTCAATATGTGTCTTCTTTTTTGAGACAGTTTCTCTCCTCAAGCCTGGTGTTCACTAATTGGCTAGACTGGCTGGCCAGCAAGACCATGGGATGCACTTCTAGTGGCTCCTGATTCCTCCAGTGTCAGAGTCCAGATGCATGCCACCATGCCTGGACTGACAGGGGTGCTGGGAATCTGAACTGAGGTTGTAATGACTGTGTGGTGGGCACTTTACTTCCCAAGCCATCTCCCTTTGATGCAGTTTTGATTTTCATTTCCCCCATAGCTAAGAACACTTCACCTGATTTGATAAAGTTATTGGTCACTTATATTCCCTATAAAACATTTTGAATTCTAAATTTTATTTAATGTGTGTGAGTGTTTGGTTTGAATGCATATCCATACACCACTTACCTGTCTGGTGCCCACAGAGCCAGGAAAGGACACTGGTTCCCCTGTCACAGGATTTGCCGATGATTGGGAACCACCATGTGGGAGCCAGGAATTGAAGCTGAAATGGGTTCCTGTGAAAGAGCAGCAAGTATCATAACCACTGAACGAGCTCTCTGGGTCCTGAAAGTAATTTTTCTAGCTATGGGGACTTTTTTGCTATCGTCCCAGAAGTCAGGAGGCTGAGAGAGTAGGATTGTCCTGCCCTAAAGCTAAGGCCCTCTCTACTACAAATGTGGGATAAGCTACATTCGTCAAAGTTCAGAAAGAGGTACTAACCATATCAAACACTGGTAGTGGGAGTGATAGAAAAGGGAGACATGATATTGATCTGTAAGCTGATAGTGTCTGGTTTCTTTTTTGGCTAATTTATATAACTCTGTATTGTACTAATGTAAAGGAATCTATCAATTGATTGTATTTTAATCTCATTAAATATTTCATATAGTAGTAAATATTCATTGAGGAATCACTGCCGAAGGACACTTCAACACTGATCTTTCTGGAAGCTAACCAGTTGCCAGTACTAAAATAGTCTGGGATTGTTTGTCCCTTGGTGCATCTTGTGCAATTTCCGTAGGCTGTGAGCTTGTCCTTTGGTTTTATCCTTACACAGGAGGTGGCATATTTCTGCCTTTTCCTTTTAGAATAGGCCTTTTTTATACTTTTGACCTGATGAGCTGTTTCAAGGACTGAAAATAAAATAACAGTGAAAGATGTAAGACACCCTCCCTGCAAATGTTCTTTAGATGTCCACAGTTGTGAAGAGCCAGGCCAACCTTAACCTTGCGATCTTGGAATGGCAGGTTATAATTACTTTTTAAATGGTGGTGTAGTTGGCACTGACCTTTCATAAGGTGCAGCATTATAATTTATGGTCTACCTTCGGAATTGTTAGGAAATGGTGATCTTGTAACTAAAGTGTAGAGAAGAACACCTAAGAAAAGGCTAGAGACTGGAGCTCTACAGTTTCAAGATTCCTATTTGGTGGCAGAAATGATAGCATAGTAGTGTCCTTGCTGTACGTAGATCTACAAAACAATTACCTACACCAGGTGCAAGTTCATTCCTTACATGACCAAGCCAGTTTAGCATTTATGAGAGATTTTTATGATCTGGAAACATCCAGCACATAATTGATGTTAATATTGTGTTATATTAAATTCCATAGTAAAATCCAGGTTAATATCTAAGCTAAGGGCAACTTAGTTTAGACTTTATGATTAACTAAAGAACAATCTAGTTAGTACCTGCTGATAATTTCAGAAGTTAAGGACTGAAACAGGTGTTTATTTTAAATAACAGGCCTATCAACATTGTGAAATGAAGTGCTAAGTTTTGTGTTGTTACTACCTAATTATTTATGGGAAAATCATGACATCAATATCTGTCTAGAGGTATGACTAAGTATAGTAACATATGTTAGGAACTAAGTTTCATCAGGGCTGGCTAAGCTTTATACTGAGTTATTATGGATACCATCTCAAAAATGATTCATGTACCATTAGTTGAGGTAAAATTAAATAACATTAGCATGGGTAACTGTAGTATGAATCGTAAAGAGTCTTATTAATAAAATCAAACCTGAGGCCACTTATTGCGGTGAACACTGGAAGATCAGAGAGACAGAACAAGCCCCAGCTAACCACACCTAGCCAACTTCTCAGCTGATCTTGCTTCCTCAGACTGGAAGCCTCTGTGTCCTCATATCTAAATGGATCTCAGCTGAACTGTGCTGCTCAAAACCTAAAAGCTTAACCAGACAAATGCTTCTAGTTTCTGGTCCTCACACCTTATATATCTTTCTGCCTTCTGTCATTACTCCCTGGGGTTAAAGGCTCGCTTTCTGGGATTAAAGGTGTGAGTTACCATGCTTGGCTGTATCCTTGAACAGATGGATTTCTGCCTCTGGAATGTTAGGATTAAAGGTGCGTGCTACCACTACCTATCCTCTATGTTTAATATTGTGGCTGTTCTGTCTCTGACCCCAGATAAGTTTATTAGGGTACACAATATTTTGGGGAACACAATACCACCACAAGTAACTGTTTGCCACACATGAAAGGTAGGAAGTGTTGGCTGTACTTTTTATTGACTTTAAGATGCTCATTCATCTTGCATATCCCATAATGCTCTTTTATTTAATGATCATTTTTGAAATCTCATTTTCCTCATAGCATACTAAGTTACAGGAGCTAAAGCTAGACATCTATTTAAGTACCAGATATCTTATTATTTATTTTGTGTCATTAAGAAAGTTAAATTCATTAAAATTTAATTCTGCTACCTTCAAAATAAGGGTTTCACAATGCATTTCCTCTGGTTGTTTTAAGGACAAAATTAAACACTACATATAACCTGTCTTTTACGGGGTCCTGTATTCAGTAGCTGTTTTCTATGTAGATTCATGTTCTTAGGTTTACTCTAGCTCTACACTCTCTTTTAAAACTATTCTTATCATTTTTTCTGCTGTTAAGACTAACAGTTTATCTGGACATGATGACCCATGCCTGCAATATCATCACTTTGAGGATTGGTAGTTTAAGATATTCTCAGATATGGAGTAGATTTGAGGCTACCCTGGGTTACATGAGAGCCTGTCTCAAGATAAATGAATAAATAAATAAATATTTTAAAAACTGACCAAAGATGGAGTTCCTTCACTAATGTTAATGAAATGGAATAAAAATACTCCTTGTGAAGTAATGTTATTCTTAGTGGTAAAAATACTTTTATATTTTAACTTTATAATGATTAAAAAATTATGCATGTAAAACTACAACTCTTATGTTATCTGGCCAGGTTAACTTAAGAATCTACCAAACTCAGAAGAGACTTATGATTCCAGGAATGGAATAATATTTAAGAGGCAGGATTGAAAACATGGTTGAATGAATACCAAATAGTTTCAGCAAAAGTGTAATATCCAACCACATCAAAACAATTTATTTTGCCAGAATGTATTTCACCTTCTTCCCACTCATATCTAGTCTAGGATCTTGGGTTTGATTCCTTCTAGTGATTGATGAGGATGGAATTGAAATAAATGGAAACCAACCTTAGAAATCGCATGCCTAGCAAAGTTGTGCCTCACAGTATGTCACATCAACTTTTGCCAAGAAGATCAAACTCATCAAGTGAAATGTCACCCTTTTCCTAGCCTGATGCTCCACTCTCAAATCCTACTGGTAGTTGCAGATAATACATTGCATCCAAGAAAACACTCAGTCCATGAGAAAATACAAAGCTTAATCTACTAATGGTAGATAAAGCAGAAAAAAAATATCATCCTGGTATTTTATCACAAGGCTCTCCTCAGGACAAACCTCCAGTTTCTAAAGGCTGTGGAGGTTCCTCATGGTCCTGTCACAGTGGTCCTTGCCAGTTCATTTTGTTGATTCTAATCATCAAAAGGCCACCTGGTTGATGGCTTACCTTCTGATGGCAAGGGCACCAGGGCAGCCAACTGTGTTGTCTGGAGTCCGGGAGCTTCTATTCTGGATCAGCATGGTGTTCATGGGGCCATCGGCTATGCTTACAGTGGTTGATACAGCACTTCGATTTTAATATTAGGAAACAAAACACAGGAAGGCTGCCGTATCCTTTAATCTGGAGTTTGTTCTCATGTTCATGTAACGCTACCTAGGCGCAACATGCCACTTGATTGCACTCACGGCATGTTAGCTTGGTGTGGGCAGAGGTTGAAACAGAATTTCTAGCCTTCAAAGTCCCTGTCTGAAATGCAAGCAAGGGACCACATAGCCCAGTTGGTTTGCCCATCTTTGTTAAGTATGCTGTCACAGTGTAGCTAATGAAAACCCGCCGTTCAGTCCCTACTGTATTGTCGTCTGAACCATTCACCCTATCACATTAAATATCCAGTTCTTCTTGAGTCTGGACTCTATTCTTCCTTCCAGTGTTAATTCACTTAATAAACGAGTGTTTTAAGTGTGGCTAGCAAGGACTCTTATGATCTGTTTCATTAAGGAAGACAGTACGTGCAGGCCAATGCTGCAAGTCATTGGCCAACACTTGGATGCTGATGTAGCAGTAGGTGTTTGAAGCAGGGAGAGATAAGGGATGGAAGTGATGATGTTAAGAGCTCCATGATCAGTAAGGGGGCTTGCTGCCTGTAGATTCCATTGAGTGACATATTGAAGAGAGTTGAAATAAGGAGTTACAAGATCAGGAGAATGTGAATCCTACTGAATGAGGGTGAGTGGGTGTCAAACCAACAGAGGAAATGAGCAGACGCTATATTTTCAGAGATTTTGTGTGTGTGTGTGGGGGGGGGAATTCATATTAAAAATTTGTATCAGCAGCACAAGCAGAAAATATGATTCTCAGGAATATTTTAACTAATATCTCTATTACCTTATCAGAGATGTCTTGGGTTTTCAATGTAAAAGTACTGTCTCTGTTATAGAGATGAATGGGTATAATTGAAGTACTTAAACTGATTTTTGCAGAGGAGGGGGAGACCCAGAAAGATCCTTTTTCTCCATAGAAGGAAAAACATCCTTTATATTGCTCAGTACAAAAACCACACATTAGCATTCTGGTTAATAAGAAGGTCAGGTAGACTCAGGGTCTTATCATGGTGGCAACACCCCTAACACAAGTCACAGTGAGCCTTAACCCACCAAGGAAACACAGACTTCACAGTTTTCTTTAGCTAATCTAAAAGTCACTTGCTCATCCACTGTCATTAAGTTAAAGTATACTGAGTGTGTATCCAAACGTATGAATTGAAACAAATACTGTGCTGTACTTAAAGCCAAAGAGGAAATCAGTAGCTATGCAGGAGAGGAGTAGAATGTAGACTATCCCTCTGTCAAATTACTGTTTCCTGCTCTACTTATCCACTTACAGGTTTAAAAGCTGTGATTTAAGATGGGGAGAAAGAGTAGGCTTTTTTTCCCCCAGAAAAGACAGGAAACTGCTTAAGCACACTGGTCATGATTTCATTTTAACAAATGCTTATAGTGACCCCGTCTTGGTATTTATCAGGCAGTCAGAACCATTAACTTGAGATGACATTATTTCCAGTTGACATTCAGCGTCTCAGGCTCATTTTAGATAACATTTAAATCCAGACTTGGCTGAGCAGCTGGGTCTGTCTACCCATCAATGAAAGCTTTTTCCATCTTTGATCACTTTTAAGTGTAACTTGATTTTTTTCATAAAGGCATATATTTATATAATAGAAAATTCAAAAGAAGTGGGAAAAAATGAATCAAAAGTAAAACTTTCCTAACTCCCACTCAACCTAGTTTTCTTTCCCAAGAGCATCTACTGTTGACAATTTCTTATATAATTATTCTCCATTACACTAAGATTACAAGCGTACACACATACTTCATATTGTTTTTACAAAGGAAAATACCATACTTTGAGCATTACTCCCTAAGTAGATGGCATTCTTCTCAGTATCTGTTTAAACAGACCTTCCATGTGTTTTTTAACAGTGTATATTATTCCATTGAATGTATGAACATGATGTATTTGGAGTAGACGTGGTTCATAAATATGTATGGTATTTCCAGTGCAGCCTTGAATATTTTTACAATCTGTTATTTTACTTAGATGCAAGGAGAGTGGAGGTTCTGGGTAAAGGGTTACATGAATTTTAAGTTGTTATAAATATTGTGAAGCTACAGGAGATAGTATTTCAGTTTATACTTTCTCCAAGTGCATGTAGGCACACAGGAAGGTACCTCCTTCCTTTATTCCTGCCTATAATGTATAGACACAGACACTAAGTTCTTCTTCCATATGGCAAGTTAAAATGGCATCTGTAAAATTTGTGATTCTCTTGATCTAACTTTGAGATCTTGCTGTGTTTTACATTACTTACCATGTTTCTTCTTTTAATTTATTATTTATTTTTATTTTATGTGCATTGGTGCTTTGCCTGCATGTATGTCTGTGTGAGGGTACCAGATCCCCTGGAATTAGAGTTACAGACAGTTGTGAACTGTCATGTGGGTGCTGGGAATTGAACGTGGGTCCTCTGGAAGAGCAGTCAGTGCTCTTAAAGAGGAGCAGTCAGTGCTCTTAACACCCGAGTCATCTCTCCAGCCCTTACATATAATTCCTATAAAATAGTTTTATCCCTTGGCCTGGAGGATGACATTAACAATCCTTTGTTAATTATTAGGGAAACATTTTTGAAATGTTTTATATAAACAGATTGCTAAATTTTTACTGAATTAATATGAACAGAATATCTAATCATCTATCTATCTATCTATCTATCTATCTATATCTATATCTATCTATCTATCTATATCTATCTATCTATCTATCTATCTGTCTGTCTGTCTATCTATCTATGTATCTATCAGTGGTGCTTTTATAATACATGTCCACTTTCACTGACTATTCTCTTTACAAATAACTGAAATTTTAGTGATGACAAGATAGAAGGAAATAGGCTAGCCATTTTAGGAATATGAAGTTATATGTTTAAGGAATTCAAGAAATTTTGTGATGAGTGACCTCTGTAGACACATACTATGCAACATGAAAATAAAAAAAAAGATTCCTAAATTTGAAAGTTTCCTAAGCTATTGCTATTTTGGCATTTGTAACAGGGTCTCATTTGCATCTCAATTTTCATCCTTTTTATTACAGCAGCATACAAAGTAATGAGCTTCATTATGATTGTCGTGGATGTGTGCCCTTAAAATCTGCATGTTGATAGGGGTAAACTACATTGAGCAATTCATATTTTTCTTATGGATTCATAGATGCTATTGCATTTAAAACAGATTGGATAATTCATGTGAAATTTCTTCCTCCAAATTTCATGTTGGTTCATTGAGTTTTCATATGATATTTTTTGTATGAATTACGTTTCTCTTAATTTTTCTGTTCGTTGTGGAACTGAACTTAGAAATTTCTGTTTTTAGGGACTTAGATCTTGGTTTATTTTTGTGAAGATTTGATTTTCCATTAGGTGCTTTCAGTTTTAGTTTTTTTATAAACATAAGCCATATTGACATTTAAAACACATTGTCTACCAAATTAATGCCAGAGGAATTATAGATCAAAAGTTATAGGTTAAACAAATGATCATTTATTTATTTAACCTATTAAATAGGTGAGATTTTTAGTATAATGACAGCACAGAAAGTTTACTTTTGAGAATTAAATGTGCATTTTCACACAAAAAATAGAAGTTACGTATTGGGGAAAATTATAAAGGCCACTCCACGTAGTTAAAAGGAAGATTTATTTAGTGGATGACTTACAAATGAAGGAATGGATAGGTTGCGGGGGTCTGGGGAAGGTGTATCGCAATCCAGCGGTGTTCTCTGGAGCTCTGCACAGTCAATCTCCACCGTCCAGGGTCCAGGCGCAGAGAGCGTGCCCAGAGAGAGCGCTCGCCCATCCAGCTCTCAGGTTTCCAGCACCTCCCCTCGCCCCGCCTCGTAGGCGTGACAGTTGCCAGAGTCTCAATGGGGGTTGGAACTTCCAGATCCAAGCTGGAATGGCTACCCACTACAGTTACGTCTACAGCCATACCACCCTGAATGTGCCCAATCTCATCTGATCTCAGAAGCCTAAGCAGGGTTGGGCCTGGTTAGTACTTGGATAGGAGACTGCCTGGGAATTCCGGGTGCTGTAGGCTTAAAGAAAAAGAAGGAAAAAACATAAATAAAAGTTACTGATAAAGTTTATGGTGCTAGATAGCACCATGAAAGTTTCCAAAGGAGGGAAGCAACTAACAGTCTGACCCAGTCATGATGCCCATAAACCACAACGATGATATTAAGGGCACAATAGTGGCATGAACACCTTGGAGGTAACCAAAATTCTCTAATTGGTCTTAAGACCTGATCAGCAAGAGGGAAATCATATCTGGTACTAAAAGCCTAACAAACCACTTGGTTAGAGAAGTCATGGATCCTGGAGATGAACCTACAACCACCACCTCATTAAACTATCGTAATTTCTAAGTGCATTCTAAGCATCTACCTATATACCCACAGATAAGTACAGTAGTTCTCACCTCTCATCAAGGAAACTTCTCTTCCAACAGATGGAGACCGTTATAGGAAACCACAACCAATCAATAATACAGAGTTGTGGAGCCCAATCCCAATAGATATGTCTACAAAACAATTCCCACACCTAAGGCTCAAGGAGCATTGAGAAAGAGGAGGCAGAAAGACTGTAAAACCCAGATCAGGGAGCTTGCTTTGAGCCTATGTTTTCTAATAATGTCAGAAGCTACACACACACACACACACACACACACACACACACACACACACGCGCATGCACGAACCATAAATCAATGACAAGAGGCCATAAATTTGAAAGATGGAACAGAGGGTTTGGAGGGAAGAAAATTAAGCAAGTTATCATGCAATTATTATGATATCAAAAAAGAGAAAGTACTGCTATAAAAGGGTAAAGTTAAAAATAATTAGACATTATTAAGATTAAAATTTATGAGTTTATCAGTCATCATCAGAGAGGCTTTTTCTGGCAGCTGATGGGGGCAGATGCAGAGACCCAGAGCTAAACATTAGGCAAAGGAACTGCCCAAATTGGAACTCTTAGATACTTCGCCTTGGAGCTTTAGGAACCCCATAAAAGAGGGGGAAGAAAGAATTATAGGAGCCAGAGGAGTTATGAACACCAGGAGAACACGGTCCACAGAATCAACTACACAGGGCTCATGGGGGCTCATAGAGACTTAGGCAGTGATCATGGAGCCTGCATGGGTCTGCATATATGTTATGGTAACAGCATGGTGTTTTCATGGGACTCCAAACCATGTGAGTGAGGGTGTCTTGAATTCTCTCATCTGCTCTTAGGACCCTTTCCTTCCTACCAGGTTACCTCATCCAGCCATAATATGAGGGTTTGTGTATAGTTTTACTGTATCTTGTTATGTATGTTTGGTAGATATCTCTGATAGGCATGTCCATTTCTGAAGGGAAATGGAAGAGTAGATCTAGGGGAGAGGGGAGAAGGAGGTTTAGGAGGAGTAGGGGGATGGGAATTAGTGGTGAGGATTATTGTATGAGAAAAGAACATATTTAAAATGAGAAAAAATTATGAGTTTATAGAGTGGCTAATTGGACAAAGCACTTGCTGTCAACTCTGATGAACTGAGTTTGATCCCTCATATCCACATAGTAGAAGGAGAAAACTGACTCCTAGAATTTGTCCTCTGACTTCCTTCTATACGTGAGCCATTGCTCAAAGAACCCCCACATACACATACATATAAATAAATAAATAAATAAATAAATAAATAAATGTAATAAGAAATTTAAAGTTTTCTTCAGTTAAAGAAAAAGCAAGTCCATAGGCAGGTACAGACTAAGTAAAGATATTCACATATATTTGCAATGCTACTTACATACAAAATATTTTAAAAACTCCTAAAATAATAATAAATAATTAAAAATACAGCCCAATGAGAAAATAGAAAAGAAGCATTGCTAGCCACTTAAAAATAAATAAATAAATAATCAAATACTTAATTCTTCTCTAGCAGGTAGAGATATCTTCCAGTAGTAGACTGCTTTTCTCACCACATGAAACCCTTGAAATAAACAAATAAAACAGCAACAACAAACAGTCATTATATATGCTTGGAGAGTGAAGGGCCTAAGTGAATCTGACCAGTTTCAGGGACTTCCTGAAGCCATTTGAATTGTTTACTTCCTGTGCTCAATGGACTTCCCTGTGGGATGGGATGTTTTACTTCCTCTTACAACATCCTGTGTTTTAAGCACCTCCCTTCCAGGATGGATAGTATCTTAGAGGGAATTGCTACACAACAGACAATTGTTAAAGGATACTGTCCCTATCTGCCTGGAGATCTGAGTTTATCCCAGGATCTACATAAAGGTGGGAGAAGAGAAGCAAATGCGCAAAAGTTGTCTTCTTACCCCCATTACATACTGTGACACGTGTGCCCACATACATCATTCACACACACACACACACACACACACACACACACACACACACACACACAATAATAATAATAATTTTCAAAATTAGAATTAATTAATTTTCATTGATAGTATAACTGGTAATATAATGTGCTCCTACAAGGAAATGCCATAGCGAAACCATTGTAATTTATTTTATGCTCAGGAACTACGTTGTATGATATTGACAAATGTCAGAAATTTTGTAAATAGTTTAAACTATGCAGTTTACACAGGGTCAATTTTGCTCCCAGTAAGTTGAAAACTAGTTTTGCGAAGAGAAAAAAAAATATTGTTCTTGTATATCTATGAAAGAACACAGAAACACTGAGAGAATGTAAAGTTTCAATTATGTAAACTGAGTAAAGTCTGGAGAGGGAGGTAGTCCACGCTTACCACAGTTAAGCAAAATGCATTGCATGGCAGACATTTGCCAAGAACTTAATTCTCAAATCTCTGCAATGCATCAAAGGGGCTGGGGCATAAAGTAGCTATGAGAAGGAATGAGTATGTGACTGTATTTGTTGAGTATCATAATATAATGTACATAAATGATAAAACATCATTGCATGTCTAACATATACACATTCCTACTCCTTTTTATCTAATTGAAGCTAAAAATAAGGTCTGGACTGACACAATAGTATATAAACTTAGACAATACCTGTGACAGTAAGATTTTAAGGAGGGTTGAGGAGTTAATACGAGTTTTAAACTATGTAAGATAAAAAAACAAAGACAGAATTTAATCAAATTTATTTTTTTAAAAAAAAGAACACTCAAAACATGCATATTAAATATTCTCATGTATATAAGGCTGGAACAGGGATATAGGGTGACAGAAAATGATTACTTATCTTTTCCCTTTGGGTGCTAACTGTAGATTTTTATGAAAAAATAAAATTTTACATGTCCATAGATTTAAGATATGTTCACAGTCATCTGAATATAGGTTGATGTGTGTGTGTGTATTACAATAAAACTATGAATTCTTCATCCTTACTTGCTTGTTTTCATAGTGATAAAAGGTTATAAGCATGATACTAGATGAGAAAAAACATCAACCTCATCTAGCCATGAACCCTGTGAGCTGTCCTGGCAAGGCATGTCCACTGGATCAATAGTGACATAAATATCATGGTAATAACCATGTCTTCCTGGTTGGATTTAATTCCCACTCCACATGATGCAAGCCATACCTGAAACTATTATTCTAAGGACTTATGGCTATACAGGTCATAGGTCCTAGGGGCAGGATCTACTACTACTATTTTGTTAACTGACATAGCATTAAACCAACTCCCAATGGCATGTTGTTACATCCATAGATTAATGTACCTCTCAACCCTCATCAGAGAAACTTCTATTTACAGTAGATGGTGATTTACAAAGAAACCCACAATTAGCCAAGGCACAGAAAATAAGATATTACAAAATTCTCATTCACAAATGGAACATATATATTCCACACCCCCTCCCATTGAGGAAAAGGGGGGAGGAAGAGCCAGAAGTAGTGGGTTACCATAAGGAAACAGTGTCTTCTGGACACAGCAGAACCTCTGCAAATACAAACTCACACTGGCTGTGAGAACATGCTCAAATCCCATGTAATCCCAAGAGAGTTCTCCTCCCAGCATAGGAGGGAATTGTATACAAAGTCCAACCATTAGCCACAATTTCTGATTTACATATGCAGTGGGTCTATTGGCAATTGGTAGCTGTTGAAAGGTAGAAGGTCTGTCTTCTTTAAGACAACTGGTAAGTCAACCATATTCCAATGGAAAACCACACATCTGAGAATATTTTGGCAGCACAAATTGGCCTCAATCAGGAGAAAAAATCCAAAGTTATGTGGGTCTGGAAGTAGAGGAGGTGAATTTGGGAAGAATAATCAGGGGTGGAGGCTAAATATGATGAAAACATGTGTGACATTCTCAAAGAACTCAGAGTACATTTAACAGAACTATGAAACTTTTAAAACCACATGACTTTTATTTTCTGTCTGTACACATGTGGATATTTCTGGGGTTTTTTCACTCATCATTTATCATTTAATTTCAAAATTATTGGGCTTTTAGCTAAGAAGGCACATTAGAGGCTATCTCCATGTTTTCCAGTAAAGAATAGAGTCAGAATGAGGGTGGAGGAAGACTATCTCAAGGAAAGAAATGCAGGAGGGACTTCAGAAATTAGTCCACAGAAGTGAAGGAATACTGGAGAACAGAGAAAGGAGTGTGATTTAGATGAATAAGAAGAACAATGCCCCAGTGTAGAAGGTTCTGGTGGGAAGATGGAGGACTGAATTTGCTTTCTAAGGAAATTTGGGCTGTCTTGCCCCAGAACAACCTCATACACTTACAAGCTCTTTATTTTTAGATCTGTGGTTCTCCCTACCCCAACTCCACATCCACAAGAATGTCTCTGTAATTTTGCTTTAAAACACAGTATACATGAATACATACATACATATATATGTATATATAAATGTGTGTGTGTGTGTTTGTTATTCTCTTTCATTCACTGATGTATTTTTGTCTTTGTTAATTTGCATTTTTCTATTATTTCTGTTTTTTTTCTTAGTGAAAAGACATTTTACTGTTGTTTCATTTCCATTGTTACAAACCTGACTCCATTGCTTATGTCCTCTTCATTTAATTTTTGAAGGTCAGATGTGCCCAGGCATTTATTTCTTCTAGAGTTTCCAGATCTGGGGAATGTAATTTCTCAAAGACTTGCCTGGTGGTCTGTATTTGATTGGAAACTGCAGTAATCTCTTCCTTCTTCTCTAATATTATTTATTTGGGGCTTCTCTCTGTTTTGATTGGTTGGTATTGGGGCTTGTTAATGTTAATATTTCAAAGGACCACCCAATGTTTGATCAATAAAATCAATGTCCCTTTCTAGCATCTACAAAGATACAAACCTTTTAACCTTCTGTCAGTATGAAGGTGATGCATGCCATCATTCTACTACACATTATTAGTATCTCTAGCCAATATATCCTTTCTTGTAAAAATTTCCGTACTTATTTCCCTTCATCACTCATTGCTAACTTTATCAGGATATTTAGAGGCATGGTTCCATTTCCATTAAAAAGCTGAAAGTTCAGTGGAGTGTACCTCTAGTGGGCAAGCCAGAAATGAACCACTTTCCATACATCTCTACTGATAGGCGTATAAAGTGGTAACTCGTGCCTTTCTTGATGATGATAAGCTGTAGGAAGATGGAGGAGTTGCCTCTTCCTTCCACTGCAACTCTCTAGGTATCAAAACCTCTGTGGACACCGAGTTTTGTACCCGGAAGTGGCACGTGGCGGGTGGTGGGGGGTCTATCCTGTGGTATAAGATGGTGATTGAGGAGAATGAAGGAATAATGCTTGACGGAGATCCAGTTTGGGAAAATTTGTTTCTCAGAGATTATATGGACTACATGAACATAAGATAAATTCCTAGTTCTTAATGCATTAAATAATGGGACCAATTTGGCCCTTTGTGACTATAGATACTACACAAACAGTATATATCAAATAAGGATGAATTTTTATGTGTTAGAAAATGAGTGTATTGTGAGATTATTTTAATTAATATAGGTTCAAATGCTTAGTGGACATTTCAGATTTATAAAATTCATGTCAAAAATTCCTTTCTGACTCATTTTAAACACCATAATCATGTGTATTTATTGCAAACACTAAGACGTTATGATGCTCATTGTCCCAGTAATTAAATCTTGATATCACTTATCCAAGCTGGGAGCATTTGGAAATTAAATCCTTTTCCTAACTCAATTAAATGTAATCCACTTCTCATTATAGTAATTAATTCTTGTTTTACTTATGTGTAAGAAATGCTAAGAAAATTTTTTTTCAAAATTATACCTACTTTATCTTAACAGCCTTTGAAGATTTTCAAATACATTGAGTTGTTCAAAATTAGAAGAAACACTATACATAAAATAATGCAATTTTAAATCATATTTAATGTCTATTCTTACATAATCATTTCTTTCATTCATATTATTAAATATTTCCTACTTAAATGTTAGTATTTCCATAATTCCTATGATTTGCTTCCTTGAAGTTTGACTGGTAAAGAGATATTTATTCTTGGTGCCAGTTCAGTAGATCTTGAAGAGGAGTTGTCAAATTTATTATTTTGTAGTAAGCGTATGTGTGTGTGTGCCCGCGTGTGCGCGCGCATATGGAGGCCAGAGGCCAATCTCAAGTGTCAATCTTCAGGTGCTGTTTCGCTTAGATTATTTTATATAAGTATCTTATTTGTTTATTTTCAATTATCTTTTGAAAATTTATACATGTACAAAAAACATCTTGATCAAATGCACCTCTCACTCCCTACTTCCAATTCTCCTTCAGGAACCTTTGCCAAAGCACCACACCTTACTGTCAACTTCAGATTCTCCTGATTGATTGATTGATTGATTGATTTAATTATTTTAGTCCACTGAGAGCAATGAGTGCTGCTGATATGAAAATAAGTGTAGGACAATCCATGAGATCATGGTCAACCTACCAGTGGCCACACCCCTAAAGAAAGTGATTCTGTATTCAGCATCTATAAAGTTATCAATAATTCTTCAGATACAAGGGAGTCCATCTCCCTCTATGCTGGAAATTTTAACTGGCTTGATATTGTGCAAATCTAGTGCAAGTAACCACAGATAGTGTGAGTTCATGTGTACAATAGCCATGCCATGTCCAGAGGGCAGCTTTTCCCAACATTCCCCATCCATCAGCTCTTTTCTTTCTGCTCCTTTGCCATGGTGTGTCCTGAGACTTAAGGGGTAAGGGTGATTATAGATGTTCCATGCATAGCTGAGCACTCAAACTTGTTTATTTTCTGTATTTTGAATAGCAATGAGTTTAGCATTAGCCATTATCCACTGAAATAAAAAACTTTTCTGGCCAAGGTTGGGATCCACACAAATCTATGGATATAATTGTAGTGGGTAGCTATTCCAGCTTGGTTCTGGAAGTTCCAACCCCCATTAAGACTCTGGCAACTGTCACGCCTACGAGGTGGGGCCAAGGGAGGCGTCTGGAGACCCGAGACCTGGATGGGCAAGCGCTCTCTCGGTTCCTGGACCCTGAACGGTGGAGGTTGACTGAGCAGACCTCCAGAGAACACCGTTGGATTGCGATACACCTTCCCCAGACCCCCACAACCTATCTATTCCTTTATTTGTAAGTCATCCACTAAATAAATCTTCCTTTTAACTACGTGGAGTGGCCTTTATAATTTCCCCAATATATAATCATAAATATTGGGAAGGCATTTGATGATATTACTCTTTAGTAAAACAAAATCAGTAGTTCCCCACTAGACTTACAATTTCCTTGCCGATGGTTTTGATTAATTTTCCAGTACCAGACATGAATTTCCTCCTGTAGCAACACTGCTTATTTTGTTGGTAGTCTTTTGCTGGCCTGAATCTCAACAAGCAGCCTAGGCAGGTTGATCAGTGAGCCCTAGGAATCCACTTGTCTCTGCTATCCTATTGGGATTACAAGTCCACATCACCATCTTTCCAATGGAACACTGGAACATTAATAGAAACTGGAAAAAATAATAGAAACTGGAAAATGGAACACTAAAAGGCTCAATTTTGCACGTGTCTTTTGTGGATAACAAATAGCTGAGAGTGCAAGAGGTTAATAGCCATGTCATTTTTGGAAGACAGCATCCCAGCACACACACACACACACACACACACACACACACACACACACACACACACACACACACACACAAACACTAAACAGATTGTAAACTGAACACTTATTTATCATTTAAGAGCTGAAACAAGGAGGAAGAATGCCCTGAAAATATACACTGAGTAACACAGAGAATGAATCGGTTATAATTAGGACTATATGAATACATGTAGTAAAGATTTTTTTAAAAAAGATGCCATGAATTTGAAAGAGAACAAAGAGAGATATATGGGAGAGTTTGGAGGGATGAAAAGAAGATAAATGATGTAATTATATTAAAATCTCAAAAATAAAAAAAATCCCTAAAACCTTATATGCATTTTTGTTTTCTTTCACTTTTCATTTTTTTTGAGATTATAATATAGTTACAACATTTCTTCCTTATTTTTTATCCTCCTAAAAAAAAAGGCATGAATCAAAACTTACCACTCTTGTATACTAAGGGGAAACTACAAAAGCATTCCAAATACAGACATTTTCATTAAAAATAAATTGCAGTAATTAATTCAGTTTGTAAATTTGGAATCTATAAATAGTAAATATTGATTTTAATTTTAAAAATATCTCATATTTAAAGAAGGTAGAAAACCATTTGAAATCAATAAGTCAGAGACTATTTCAAATAGGAGACGAAATGAATTTGAACAGAAAGAAAATAAGTCATGATAGGGGAAAATGTTGAATGTGGGCTGTTGACCTAGCAGTTGAAACAAAGTACATATCCCTCTATCCAACTATTGCAAAGAACTTACAGTCCCAGAAGTATGCTTATGATAATTTGACCACAGTTATACCAAGGAAGTCACTCTCTATTACGTATTTATTCTAAACAATAGTACAAGGAGAAACACTTCACTTTGATCATGTTCATGAACAGAGTTACAAATTGCTAAATGTTGAAAAACATATCATGGTATTAATTTTTTAACAAATAAATAAAAAACTATTTAAACATACTACAGAAGTAGGTACGATCTGGGGTTAGGAAAAATATAGCTCAGTGGATAAAAGGAGAATAGAGGAGGAGGGGGAAATTCACAAAATGCACTGGCATGGGAAAATGTCATAACAAGACTACGTAGGCTGACAAAAATTAACAAAAATATAGTTGTTACCAAGGAGTACATAATTATATGAATAAAAAGATAAGCTATGCTTATGGACTAGAAAGCTCACTGCTATAAAGTCAGTTTCCCTCATTCTTTCCATGTGTGTAGGATAATCTTATTGAAATACTGACAAACTAATTTTCAGAAACCTGAAACACTAATACAAAATTCATATGGAAGCACACCCATCTAGGAATATGTATGACATTTTTTTGAGACAAAACAAAGTGGGAAGATTTATTCTACTTTGTGGCAGAGCCTATTATAAAAGATGGGCATTTAGAGGAATACAAAAAAGAGAAAGCATCCAGGACTGTATTAACATGTGGCATGCTAAATTTAAAACAGAGCTGGCACTCTAGCATGTGGACATACACATTATGCTGAATATGGCAATATATGTTGTATATGTGTATATGAAGCAATGTAAAAATAAAAGAAAAATACAGATTTAAAGTACATTATAATTATCCTATACTGGGGGACTATTTCTTATACCAGCTAAGTAAAAACTATAGAAAAAGGCTTTAAGTTTAACAATATTAAAAATGGAAAGTTCTATTCATCAAAAACCAATTATATTATAAAAAATACAGCCAGAAGCTGGAAACTATTTGCAAAATGGAAACCAAAGACAATATGCCCTTATCTATAAATATGAGAAAAATTCAATAGAAAAAATGCTTTATAAATTTAAAACCATTTCCTCCAAAATATACACATGCCCAGTAATTACTAGTTATGGTAATGTAAATTAAAACCAGCAGCAAACACAAGCACAAACATTTGCCAGATTTGAATAGCTCAGAATTAATTTAATGTTATGTTATCCTTGTGTATGTAAGACAAATAATAAGAAAAGGCAAAAGTATTGTATTAGTAGAGAAATCTGTTACATTAAAAAGAAAAGGTGATTAATCATTTCTGGTTTTGTTGTTATAGAAAGATTTGGAGGGGCTTCTAAAGTGCTTTCTGAAATGCAGGAATGGAATGTTCCTTTTCATCAAATGGTCTTGCCTCCATGGCCGAAGGAGAAATGCTGGGACAGGAAGGCCTTGCTCTTCTGAGTTTACCATACAACATCACAAAGCATACAGAAGAAACTTTATGTCGTAATCCATGTCCTATTTATCTGTTTGTTATTTGCTTATTGTTGCTGAAATAGAGTATCACCAAGTGTGTAGTTTATGCGAAACTTGGCTTATGGTTTTGAAGGCCGGCATGTCCAAAAGCATGATGCCAGAATCCCCCAAGGGCCTTCTGTTGACATCATACAGGGCAAACAACAAGGCACAAAGGAAACCAGACCAAATTCATCCTTGTAGTCACTAACCTAATTTAATGCTGATGTTGATCCATTCACCTCTTAAAGATACCGCCTACAAACCCTTGACACAGCGGCAGTGAAATTCAGCACGGGTTTTGGAAGAAGATTCAAAACTGCTTACTTGCTAGTTCACGGGGAGTTAATATAAATGTGTAGCTAAGATGATTCCTTTTACTTTTCACCTTGACACAATCTAGATCACTTGGAAAGGGGGTCGCAGTGGAGAATTGTCTAGATCAGGTGGGCTTGTCAGCATGGCTGTGGGGATGATCTTGATTACTTTAATTGATGTGAAAAGATCAGTTTACTCTGGGTAGCACTATTCCTTAGAGAGTGGAACTTGGACTATGTAAGAGTGGAGAAAGGAAGCTGAGCAGTAGCAATAACATCCATGTTAAGTCATGGCTATCTGCTCCTGGCTGTTGATACAATGCAATTGGCTTTAAGTTCCCAGTGCCTTGACTTCTCTATAATGATTCTTCCATAAGTTTATTGTGTCAGGACATTTTATTACAGAAATTGGAAAGGATGTTAAAACACTGCCTAATTTCTGACGGTCACTTATTGTGTTTGCTTGAAAGAAAGTGCCCCCCAAAGGGACTGTCAGTATTAGGAGGGACAGCCTTGTTTGAGGAAGTGTGTCACTGTGGGGGTGGGACTTGTGTTCTGTTTCTTAAACTTCCCTCAGTGTGACTTCCTGTTGCCTGTAAGAGTAGCCCTCTTAGCTCCAGCACCATATCTGCCTGCATGCCACTATGCATCATGATCGTAATGGACTGAACCTCTGAAACTGTAAGCAAGCCTCCCCAACTAAATGTTTTCATTATAAGAGTTCCCATAGCCATGGTGTCTCTTCACAGCAATAAAAACCCAAACTAAGACACTTACAGTCCTATACTCATCTCAAAGAATGTCTGACTGTATGCTGACCCTTGAACAAACCTCACTAATATGTGCCAATTGTTGATCAGTGCACTGCCAAGCCCCAGTATAACATATAGGAAGCAGTATCCAATATCTTTTTAGCATCACTCATTAAAAAATGAATAGGTAGACAATTTAGACCTAGTATATGTTAGATTTTCTATGTTTCTCTCCAGGACACTTTGAGTATATAAATTAGAAGGATAGAAAAGATCCACCCTTGGATGAGACTATGACTACCCAGAGATGGGCTATTACACATGTTGTGGGAGACAGTGATACAGTGAGGGATCATGTTTTGTTTGATGTGGCCAAGGCTGATGTGGGAAGCCCAGCTGTCTTCTGCCTGCTTGTCCTTGTGCTTGCTTTGGTTATATCTTCCTCATGTGTTGTGTGCTCTGCTCTTATCAGAGCATGGCATGAGTGTGTTTCTTTTGTCATTGCCTTCATTAAGCTCAACAGACAGAACTGATGAACCATCTCGGCACCGAACTAGATCTCTCTTGCTGCAAAAGGATAAGCAAGTGAGGGCTAGGGAGAAAAGAAAACAAGTCTTTTGAAACCATCAATAATCTCTCAAGTCAAATTTCTTGTTTTATGGACCATGTTTGGGTAATATGAACAGAAGGAAAGAATAATTAGTTGGCATTTAGTCTATCAAAGAGAATAGGGACAGCAAGATGGCTCAGCCAATAAAAAAAAGCACTTGCTTCCAAGTATGACGACTTGAATTTGATTATTGGGCCCCATATGCTTGTGAGGGGGTGCTGGCCCCCCTAAATTGTCCTCCACCTCCAATGTGTATGAATGCACACACATATAAATAAGAAAATAAATAAATGTAAAAATTAAAAAGAAGGAAAATAAAATTTTTGCAGGATTCTGCCAGCTTTGTGAGTAGCCTTCAACATTCTGTTGTTTTCTTGTGGGTCTGTGTGTCTTCCAGAGAGCCATGGAGGTTGTTTCTTCTCTCTGAATTATCTAGGGATAGACCGGAAGAGATTCTAAATGTATGAAACCCAAGCAGCCGATCCATTACTACCGGGTAACTCTCTCTTCCTCTTGTTTTCCATTCTGAAATTAAACTCAGCCACTCAGTGTGAGGATTTTCAGTTCACAAAAGATTGTACAATAAACTATCAGGTCATAGTGTATAAGCTGCTCAACAAAACAACTGTGTTAGTACAAAATTCCCTAAAATGCGACTCTTGAGTTCCTTCTTTCTAATAAAACAACTAAGCTCATTGCACACACACATGTTCTGCCTTCTGTCATTTGGAAACCCTCAACTCAATCAACAACTTTGTACTCTCTATCCCAAGTGAAAAAGGCAGTATTTTGTTTTCCTATTTTTTTATGCTACGCTCTTTAAAGATTTGTTTTATTTTTAACAGTGTGTATGCAGGTTTGTCCTGTGTGGGGAATTTGCCCATCCGTGCAGATGTCCAACAAAGGCAGTTTGTGGGAACTCTTTGAACTGGAGATACAGACTCTTGTGAGCCATCTGGCTTAGGTGCTGGGGACCAAACTCCAGTCCTCTCTGAGAACAGTTGCAGGCTCTGAAGTTCTGAGCCATCTCTCCAGGCTACTATTATCTATAATAAATGAAATAATATGTTGGATTGGCAAAGTTGGATTTTATTTTATGTATTTCCACAGTTGTTTCTTTGCTTTGACCTCAGAGAAAATCAGTACAGAAATATTGTATGTGTCCTTACAGTGCATATTTTAATATTTTTGAAGTATGTGTTTATCCAAAATCATAGTCCAGTACAGTATATTTTTGCTTTAAAGTATACGATTGGTATTATATTGATTAGATCATTTGGAGACTTCTGCTTTTTATTCTCATTTTGCAAAAGCCTCTTTTACTCTTCATCGCGTTTGCTGATGTTATTTTAGGTACCTTTAAAGACAATAATGAATTTCAGAGTTAATTGTTTTTCCTATTCATAATCTTCCACCACCCCCACCTAACCTTGCACTTTTCCTATGAAGGGAGCAACTAGCTCTCATTTATACTGCAACCTCTTTCACATAGTGGGAAGCTACTACTGGAATGATTACAGGGCCATCTGACCAAGGGAATATGAATGAAATAATATTTCATTCCTAGACAAAATGATTCAATAGAGAGTGTATTGGTTATTTAATGTTTCTGACCCCTGTGATTTAGGTGGAAGCAGAAATTTAAGGAGGGCCGGTGTGGTTGCAGGAGTTTGGGTTACGAAATTACCATGGGCACAAATTTGAACTGTCCACATTCAACTGAAATTTAGTGAGGAACTCTTATTGTAGATGTAGGGTTGGTTTGTTAAGATAGTTAGCATCACTTTACCCATTTACTTTTCTTGGGGAAAAAAAACAAGACATCCAAAAGTACTAAGGACTTCATTTTATCTGGAAGAATATTTTTAGAATACTTAATATATCCCATATATCCCCATATCATCATCTACCTGAAGCTATGTGGTACAGCTATATGGTCTATCTTATTGGACCACTGTTACCACAGCCTTTTAGGCAAACATACATATTTCTTCTACAGAATTCTCAGGGCATCATTATGCCCCCTCTCTCTCCTATACTAGGCTTCAAGCTTCTTGAATACTTGAAAATCTTGTGTTGTTGATAAATGTTTCTAATCGCTTTTGGTTCATGATAAATATTTTCTAAAAATAAATAAGAGCATGGTCCTTAAGATTTATAGTTGGTTTAGAACTCCACAGAACATAGAAAAAGATTTATTAACAAATCTTAAAATAGACAAAATTGGTAGAAAAAGGGTGCTAGACATGTTGGTAGACACTAATTGGGCTTAAAAATATGTTTAGCTTAATTAAGATGACTATTTCTTAATTATTGTGAGAGTAAAGTCAAACATTCGGAGTTATTAGCCACTGGAGATGCAAACACATCCTTTCAGAGACAAGGAGAGAAACGGTAGTCCCATTAATTTAAGAAAAGTGTCAAATTTCTGTGCAATTCTAAAGGAGGTGTAACAAAGCAGAAGAAGTGTGCTAAATAATTGTTCACCCTCTGTTTCATTTGTTTATATTTAGTTTAGGAATGTTTGTACATATTAGAGTTTATTATGATTGTTCTATTTAATAAATCAACTGAAAATATACACTCGTGTTTTGAAATTTTGCCCTAAAATCTAATTTATTCAGACTTAGTCTGTGACAGACAATAACTTATTTATGCTGTAGATATTTGCTGTGGTTATTTTAGCTACTCAACATCTATTGTCATTTATTCCAATGCAATACACTAGTGAGACATTTCTTTCTTCTTGTTCCAATGGCATCATTAACATTTATTGCCTGTCCACACATGAAAAATGAAGCTGTCTTAGTTTTTACCTTGATTGAGTCAGTCTTCAACTCTCCCTTCGATGAATTTTTCTCTTCTCTCACAGGAACCTGTAAATTGTCACTGGAAAACAGCACGATTTGTTGCAAAGCTTTTATTTTAGTATTATTTCAACATCTTCTGATCATTGGGTTAGTCCCATTTGAATAGCATGACTAACATTTGTTAAACTCTTAAAATGAGGGGAAAAAAACCAAGCAAGCATAGCAGCTAATCTCTCTCGTGTGTGGATTTCAGAAGTGTTATACAAAACAGGCAAAAGAAAGAGAGATAAAGTACATAGTACTTCCAGACACTTAGGTTTTCTGAGGAGTCTCCATGCTTCTAGGTATACAGTCCTCATGAGAACTCTGTGACAGAAAGTGGACAAAAGGTACATTATTACTACTCCTTCAATGGAAGGGATTATATTTGAAAGAGTCAAAGGGAGGGGAGTTGGGATGTGGAGAAAGCACTCGCTATGCAAGCATGAAGTTCTGAGTTTGGATCCCTAGCATGCATGTGAAAGCTGGTAGGGCAGGATTGCCTAGCAATTCCAGTCTGGTGACAGCAGGATCCCATTGCTGGCTAACCAGTATGGCAGAGATCATAGTCTCTGGGTTCAATCTCCTTGTTTCAAAAAAAAAAAATAGATAAAATTGAGATCAGCTGAGGAAGACAACTGATAGTGACCTCTGATCAGTGTGCAGGCACACAGATGTATGCACCTACATGTGCATGCATATACACAGGCAAACACTGCATTCATACTCAGACTCATAGACATTCACTGGCCATTCGAGATACAATGGGTTTTAAAAGAAATCAGTCAAATAAAATTATTTTGCACATCAAATCTAAAAGGTCATTGCTAAGCCACATCTGCATCAATTATTTAATGTATTTAACTTGTGCATATAAAGCTAAAGACAAAACTAGTCATCAGTTTAACATTTATTTGATGTCTTAATTTTCTACTTTCTCAGTCAATGATACCCTACCAGCTTAGCTAATATTATAATTCTAAAAAAATAAAAACTAAGTCACCTAATTTATAGAAACCTAGGGTATAATTCTAACAAAGGATGATATTGATGGCTATTCCATATCACCCTAACTGGGTTGATAAATTTCTGCACTAAAGAGATAAAATATGGAGAGGAGGAGATGTTGTCCCCTCATGTTCATAATACATATTCAGTCCTGAATAAGTTTTACCTTAAGATATATATGTATTCACACACACACACACACACACACACACACACACACACACACACATATATATAAGCATTATCATAGAGATATATTATCATTTAGTAGCTATTTTAAAAACTGTTATAAATACTATAATAGTATATAATCAATAACTATATAGAATGTTATAAATATCATATGTAATAATTGTATCATTAATATAATTCTACTTACATATAGATGCATATATATGTACACACACACACACATATATATATATATATACTTATATCATAGAAATAAATTTTGTTCTTTATTAAAAAAAAATAATGCTCTCACATCTAAGTTTAAAATACTTTGTTTTCTGGCCAGGCAATATGGCTTTATCGGCAAAGGGGCTTGATATCAAGACTGACAATTTGAACTCACTCCCCAGAACCCATATGTTTAAGTCAGAACTTATGCTGCTTGCAAATTATGCTCTGACCTCCACACTCACACCATGGCACATGGGTGGTTGTGTATGTACACACACACCATATACATATACTTTTCATGGTTTACAAAATAGCTCTCGGTGTTTCTGTGGTTTTTGTTGCTGGAGAAACAAAATGAATCTGATAACCCATCATCATTTATAAAAGAGACTTTTTCCCAGAGGACAATCTTAAATTATTTTTCTGTCTGCCTTTTCAAGCTTACGTGTGCCTTTTATTTTCACTTTTTCTTCCATGGGCCTTTTTCTGAACCTTTAAGCATCTCGAGAGGAACCACAACGTTAACCAGTCAGAGATTTATTGTTCTGGATGTACAGTGGTACACAGAAATCTATGAAGCTCTTTTATCTATTTCCTTGTGATCTTAGTGAAATGCAGATGTTCCCTGTGTGACACCTGTGAGGTGGCAGCACCTCCTGCACTTGCTCACATGTGGAGTTTTAGCTAAGAAAGGACAATATCACTCATGGGCACAAACGTCTCCCTTCTTGTTAGAGTGTTGTCCTATGCATCATGGCTTTATTGACATGGCTTTTGGTACTGTTCTTTTCACATCATAAGAACACAATAAGAAACAGCAGATCTAATTATCTTAGATCAGTGACATGTATCACAAACACTGTAATCACCGTGCTCTGTTTCAAGTGACAACTACTTCTTTTGAAAGGATCAAGCATTTTTTTTGCTTAGATCTTACTTAAAATGTTCAAGTTTGTGCACATAGAGACTTGAGCTCTCCTTTATTTTAAGCAAGACAATCGAGGGCTACCTTAAATTACTCTATGTGGTATAAAAACTGCTTTCTTAGATGATGCTTCGCCCCAAGAACCTCACTCAAAATCAAATCATTTTTTTATTCTACTTTGATAATGGAAAATTACTCTGGGCACATGAAATGCCACCATGTGTCCATCAGCACCCAAATGTCACAGAATGCTAGTTAATTTTTCCTGTTTGTAGAAAGGTTTATACCTTTTTATCAGGATGAATTGGGACTATAGGAGTACATGGATATATTGAAATCATACCAGGAAAAAAAAAAAACAAGAATTTATGGGGCATACTAGACCATGGAAAATGTGTAACTCTCTCCTCTGAGGGAGTAATACCATAAAGGGGTTGACACCACCCATTGCTATGGTGACAGTACCCATTGGACTCTCATCTCGTCATCTGGAGTGACAATGAAAGAACCAACAGAGAACTCCTGATTATTCCAAATGCTTCATCTGGGCTTGATCTCTACTATTGACTCTGTCTACATGAATTGCTATCTGTTCTCTTGTCCACCTAGTTGGGATCATGCATCCATCCATCATCCATCCATCCATCCATCCATCCATCCATCCATCCATCCATCCATCTTC
Organism: Peromyscus maniculatus bairdii; assembly: GCF_049852395.1. Classification (NCBI taxonomy): domain Eukaryota; kingdom Metazoa; phylum Chordata; class Mammalia; order Rodentia; family Cricetidae; genus Peromyscus; species Peromyscus maniculatus. The sequence continues at coordinate 36,919,680 of NC_134869.1, forward strand.
CCATTATTTTATCTGAACCCTGCAGCTGGCTCATTATTTTACCTCCACAGACTCATTTGGGTCTCTATCAGTTTTTCCATTTTCCATTGTCAAGTTTTTGCCTCTCTAACCCTTGTAACCATTCTATATATGTACACCACTCACTCATAAACCCACCCCACAATGCACAAATATATGTTTGTAGATTTATTGTTATTCAATAAATTTTGACTTTGTGGAAAAACTCAGACCTATTCATCTGTTTTTGACACAGTGAAATTATGACATCCATGCTAGTAGATCTCTTACAAAATTACTAACTTCCCTATGGACTCTTGTATATTTAGAGGGAATCTTAGAAGGCCTTATCAGTAAAATCAAACCTGAGCCAGGTATTGGGGTGAACTGGAAGATCAGAGAATTAGAACAAGCCACAGCTAACCTCACCTGGCCAACTTCTCAGCTCGTCTTGTTTCCTCAGCCTGGAAGCCTCTGAATCCTCATCCAGAATGGGTCTTAGCTGAACGGTGCTGCTCAAAACCTAAAAGCTTAACCAGCCAAATGTTTAACCGGCCAAAATGCTTCTTGTGTCTGGTCTTCACACCTTATATATCTTTCTGCTTTTTACCACCACTTCCTGGGATTGAAGGCTCGCTTTCTGGGATTAAAGGCCTATGTCACCATGTCTGGCCGTTTCTATTGTGGCCTTGAACTCACAGAGATCCAGAGGGATTTCTACCTCTGGAGTGCTAGGATTAAAGGTGTGAGTGCCACCATTTTCTAGCCTTTGTATCTAGTAGCTGTTCTGTCTCTGACCCCAGATAAGTTTATTAGGGTGTACAATATTTTGGGGAACACAATACCACCACATGTATAAGACGTCTACAATTCATAAATTACTATTAAAGTTACACTACTTTAATCTTCAGTTTAATGTCATATCTACTTCCCTTGTAAACTGAATTATTGTTCTGATTAAAGGAACATGTAAGGTTTTTTCGGATTGATTAGCATACAATAACTGCCATCAAAGTGAGTTACATTATTAAATTCATATTGTTTATATTAATGTTGTTTAGTGAAAGCTGTTGGTAAAATGGAGACAGCACAGTTGGGGAAAGGTTAATTGTTATCATATAGCCTTAGTAAAATATTAGTGAAAAATAATGGAATGGTATCACATGTTAAGTAATTACAAATGTATTTGGGTTTAAATAAATAAATCATGTTTCTTTAAAAGGAAGATATAGAAAACAGAAAAATAGCCAAAAGCACACAGATCCGTCCTAATGAAGACAGCCTTATTTTATGGTTAGATGTTAAACTTATTGTCATATATTTAAAATGAATTACTTCATAGAAAGAAAAAAAATGAAAATTTGTCTAAGTCAAAGTATACATGTAATCTAATAATAGCATGTATACTTTGCAGCTGGCTGATTGCTCTTATGCTTAGTTAGATTTTTTAATATACTACAATATTAAATTCCACTTCAAAGCTAAGGGAAATGAAAGAAAGACTGGTGCAAACATATCACAGTTTGCTTCAGATGTTGGAAGATCCTGCAGTTGGGCCTCTGATTGCATTGTCCCCAGTAAGATTAACTTAGAAATCATTTCTAAATTGCCATTTTCTAGTGAAAATGCTGACACAGGGGATGAAGGTAATTAATTCAAAAAAATCAAAATTAAAAAAAAAAAAACTTTTGCCTTCTAAGCTAATCTCCTAGTGAATATAGGTGATTGTAGACATGGTTTCAGCTGTAAACTTAACATGTAGGCATATGGGTGTGGTTATAGAACAGGAAGTTACTGTCTGCTAAACCTCATGACTTGAGTTCAACAAGGCAGAAGACGAGAAGTAATTCCTATTAGTTGTCCTCTGATCTCTACTTGGGCACGGGAGTGCACACTCACAGTCCCACAGAAACATAATGTATGCATAAATGAAAAACAAAAATAAAAACAAACCAACAAACAAAACCCAAACCCAAACACACAAACCTTAAAGGACTTGGAGAAATGGTCAGCTGCTAAGAGCATATGGTCTCCAGAGAATGTGAGTTTGTTTCCCAACACCCACATTAGTCAGCTAACGGATATCTGTAACACTAGCTCCAGGGGATCCATACCATCTTCTGGCCTCTACAGGAGCATATAAACAAGCAATAGATCTTTATACAAAAACATATGTGCATACACGTAAGTGGAAATGAACATAAATGTGTTTTAAAAGATGTAGGCATGTATCTACATATGGGAAAATTGGTTATGCAAATTGTGCTGCAAGGAAAACAACTTTCAATATGAGAACAAATATTCATGGATCATAGGAGCACTGATGCATGAGGAAGTAAGGTCTAATAATAGCTCCAGGAGTTCTAAACTATTTTGAAAAGTCATTTAGTGACTTCTTGATCTATGAAGAAAAATAACGAATATTACTAGGTTATGTAACTACTTAAAATATAGTGACTACAATTTTAATGTAATATTTTCATAGTTTGACTCTAAAAATAATGAACCCTTATTCCCTGATTGGCGACACTAGTTAGTGGAACCAGCTGTGGAACCTCTAAGAGTTGTGATCTCAATGTTAGAAATGGATTATTTTGACCTGTCCTCAGGAGCTGGACAGCCAAAGGTCTATGTTGGGTTGTTAGGGACTTCATGATTCTAGACACCTCACAAACAAAAAATTATAAATTATATGCGGTATGTTGTGACTGATTCTTTCAAGGAGCATGTTTCTATATTTATCTACAGCAGGATGTGGGTAACTCACTGTTTCAGTCTTTACTATTCGTAAATAAATGATAGTCTAAGGTATGAAAATGACAAGTTTTGTCTTTCCAGTCATCACTTGATAACATTTAATTTACATAGTGTTTTGAATACTTTTTTTCCTCGGGTTAACATCTGCCCACAGAATTTGACCTTATTTAGAAATTGTGTCTGTAGAAGTATTGAAAATGAAGTCACGCTCTACTATGATGGACCTTTTCTGAATGTCTGACATCACTCTAAGATGAGTAGAGGAAAGACAGATACAAAAAGGGAGAAAGACCACAACACATTAGAGTTAGAGGCAGCATAGAAAGGGATTTAGTTTCATTCCAATAAATAGTAAGAACCTTGATCAAATTTCAGAATCTATGAAATAATGGAGGATTTCCATTAGAAGAGCCATTGGAAGAAGTGTGTCTTTATAGAGACTTTGACTTCAGAGTTCTGGCATCAGGATTTGAAGAACTGTGTAAGATCCAGCTTCAATTATTTACAACTATTCAGTTCTGATACTTCATTATGTAACCATTCGGGAATTAATTCAAATCATTTATTCTTTTGTTTTTCCAAGATAGGGACTCAGTATATAGCTCTGGCGGTCCTGGAACTCTGTCGGTAAACCACGCTGGTAGCCTCAAATTCACAGAGATCCTTCTGCCTCTGCCTCTCAAGTGCTGCTATCGAAGACGTACAGCACTACGCTCATCTAGACTGTTTATATTTTCGAGCTCTCACGAATTAGAAAAACAGGGCAAACAATAAGAACAAATATTCACAAAAGAACAAAATTAAGTGCTTAGAACTGTGAAAGATGTGCTAGTGTTCCCTTAGCAGCGAATGAATGAAGGAGTCACTCCAAAGCAGACTACACAGTCTAAAGATGCTAAATGTAGGTGTGGATCCATGTATGAAAGAACCACAGTGGGAACATGAAGCCATTCTGGAGTACAGTATGGTTGTACATACTCAAATTAACTAAAAACCTGTCCCTCAGAAATACCACCCCCACATTTGTCAATAAAGAGACATACATAGCCCATTCATTAAAGTGCTGGTGATGTCTATGTCTAGTACAGCAGTAGCTCTTGTATACTGTTTTTTTTTTTTATAGATTTTTACAAATTCAAGGTTTATGGCAACCCTGCCAGTCCACCAATATTTTTCTGGCATATTGTCATTTATTGTCTCTGTGACACAATTTGGAAATTCTTTCACTATTTTATTTTTTCATTGTTATTATATTCATGATGACCATTTTTGTGCTACAAAATATTCATATAAGAAAACCATCGATACATGTTGATTGTCTTCATTCTTGCCTACTTCTGACTATCTCTCCCCTTTTGTGTCTCTCTCTTTATTCACTAAGGGATAATGATATGTAAAAATTTTGAAATAATACTTGGATTCCTTATAGCCCAAGGTGAGTGTTAAGAGTTCAAGAAGGAAAACAAAACAAACAACCAGAAAAAAACAAGACTCACACATCTCTTGATTTAAATAGTGAACTAAAGTAAGTAAGCTTAAGAGGAATGCCTGCTAAAATCTGACAGAAGCCCAAAACTAGGATTCCTGCAGGAGTCAACCATATTACAAATGTAAAGAAAATGTATTTAAAAGAAAGCAGAAGTGCTGTTCTAGTGAATCAATGAATGATTAAAAAGCAAAAAAAAAGTCTTATTGCTAATACACGGAGAGAGCCTTGATGCTCTATATAGAAGCTGAAACCACTTTCCTTTAAGCTGAGGCTTAATCCAATGCACAACCTTTTCTTCAGTGCTCTGAAGGGCGAGAGAAATGATGAACCTACCGAAGAAAAGTGTGAAGTCCATGTTACTGTTTAATGAGGTTTAAGGTAAGAAGCTGTCTTTAATTTAAAAGAGAGCAAATATTGATGGAGAAGTTGCACCAAATTGCTCAGTTCTAGCTAACATAATTGATGAGAATGGGTTACATCAAGCAATAGATGTTTCAGTGTACACAGAGCATCTTATATTGGAAGAATATACTATCTATGGCGTCCAGAGAAAAGTCTATGTCTTGCTTCAGAGCTCTGAAGGACTGCCCGATTCTCTTGTTGGAGCCCAAAGCAGGCAGTGAGTTAAACTGGAGATAATGTGGGGACTGGAGAGATGACTCAGAGGTTAAGAGCATAAACTGCTCTTTCAGAGAAACCAGTTTCCCTTCCAAGTCCTATTTGTGCAGCTCACAACTACTGCAACTCTAGATCTGTGGTACCTGAGAGTGGTCTCCTCTGCAAACCTGAACACACACACACACACACACACACACACACACACACACACACGCACGCACGCACGCACTCAATACACTCTCACACACACTCACATAACTCACAGTCACACAATAAGACACTCTCACACACACTTGTAGTTTTGTTTTGTTTTTTAATTTTTGGGGCCCCGTCACCCACCTCTCCCAAAAAATACACAAAGACTTATTCTTACTTATGAATGCCTGGCTTTAGCTTGGCTTATTTCTAACCAATTTTTCTTAACTTAAACTATCCCATCTATCTTTTGCCTCTGGGCTTTTACCTTTCTCTGTTCTATATACCTTTGTTTACTTCTTTCTCCATGGCTGGTTGTGTTGCTGGGTGGCTGGGCCCTGGTTATCCCTTCTTCTTCTCTCGCTCCTCTCTTTTCTGCCTAGCTATTGGCTGTTCAGCTCTTTGTTAGACCAATCAAGTGTTTTAGACAGGAAAAGTAACACAGATTCATAGAGTTAAACAAATGCAACATAAAACAATGTAACACTTGGCATCATTAAACAAATATTTCACGGCATAAACAAATGTAACACATCTTAAGCTAAAATCGACAGCACACAGTCACATACACTCATATATACACACATACAATCACATTCATACACACATTCACAAACTCAGACACTCCCCTCTCTCTCTCTCTCTCTCTCTCTCTCTCTCTCTCTCTCACACACACACACACACACACATACACACACACACACACACACACACATACACACACACACACACTGAAATAAATATCTTTAAAAATTGAAGCTAGTGCTCATTTACTATTCCCCAAATGCTGGGGATGATTGAGTTAATGATTGTACTAAATCTAATCTCCCCGTGCTCTGTAAGTGGAAAAACAGATCCTAGATGACATCACATTTATTTTTCAACATGATTCACTGAATATTTTAAGCCTTCTTTTGAAATTCACTGTATGGGAGAAAAACAAGACAAAGACCGGAGAAGAAAATTCCATTCAAATTATCACTGCTCTTACATCTGCCACCCACAGCTCTGATGGAGACACACACTGAAGTTTATGTTACTTTCATGCTCTTAACAACATGTCCATTCCTTGGCTCATGGATAAAGAAATATTTTAAATGTCATTACATTATTTAACAACTGCTAAAAACTGTGTCACCACAGGAGCCACGTAAGTAGAAAAGGACCACAGGAGAAGGGGGAATGCGCTCTAGAGGGAGGATTCATAGGACATAGGTGTTATGAAGGAGAAGAAAGAAAAACAAGATGAGGGCTTTGACTGGAGAGAGGATGAAGGGAGGTGAATACAGAGGAAGGAGGGAGAAAGTGAGATAAATAACACTAATGGTATTTGAAAAGGCTATAGGGAAACATTCTTTTCTTTTCTTTTTTTCTTTTTAGTTACTTAGAAACCCGGCAACATCCCCAGCACTAAAGTTTGCATTTTAAAGAAAATTAAGAGCGCCCCCAGGCAGTGGGACCGGGACCTGTCCCTAGTGCATGAGCTTGCTTTTTGAAACATATGGTGAGACACTTTGTACAGCCTTGGAATAGGGAGGAGGAGCTTGAACCTGCCTCAACTGAATGCACCAGGATCTACTGACTCCTCATAGGAGACCTTGCCTTGGAGGAGGTGGGAATGGGGGGTGGATTGGAGGAGAGAAGACTAGGGGGGTGGGAGGAGGGAGGACAGGGGAATCTGTGGTTGATATGTAAAATGAGTAGAAAATCTCTTAATAAAAAAATAAAAAATAAATAAATAAAAGAAAATTAAGAGCAATGCATAACTTGCCATCGTTCTTGGTTGCCTCCCAGTATTTGATGATGACACCCTACTGCTGAAGACACCACACATTTCTCACACTGGACTCGTCAATACTCCTGTGCGAAATTCTCAAATGTCAAAAATTTAAATTTCAACAGACAAAAAGACGAAGTGATGCACATACAAATAATTCTGATGCCACTGAGCTACAAAGGTGGCTTCTTTTTATGGTATCCTCTTTAGGAGTGTGGTTACAACTTTGCGTATCTCAACATCTAACAGCTTGTTGTGGTTAGTTATATTAGCTCTGAAACACTGTGAAGAAAAAGTACAATCAAGTACTAGGGAAATATTTCTCTGTTTTGTTGAAGTTCTTGGTATTTCAACCACACAAATGACATGAATTTAGCTTGGTTTGTTGTTGTGGGATATTTGTACACTGTGTGAAGATATATTTTCTGTGATTGGTGTAATTAAAGCTGAATGGCCAATAGCTAGGCAGGAGGTATAGGTGGGATTTCCGGGGAGAAAAAGAAAGTAAGAAAAGATGATTGAAGCTCCTCAAAGCTGCCATGGAGACATGGAATGAATTGAATAAACAGAATCAAAGAGAGGTAAAAACCTTGTCATGGAAGACAGATTAATAAAAATATGGGTTAAGTTGTAAGAGCTAATGGGACAAGCCTAAACTAAGGCTGAGTTTTCATAATTAATATTAAGTCCCAGGGTCATTATCTGTGGGCTGCAGCCCAAAGAAAAATCCAATTTGTGTTTTGTCATTCTCAAAGGATTAATTAATTTTACTTCTGAACTGACCATAAACATCTGGCTGTTTTTCTTCATGTTTTGAACATGTTACATTAGTGTTGACAGTCATTCTGGTCATAATCATTCATTTCCTATTTCAAGTCAGTAAAACCTGCTATTCATTTATTATTTAAATTCATCCCTTCTGTGTATTCACATATTTATTGGTAATAAATAGATTCACAACTTCTTATCACAGGAATAAAATCAATTATATACCTTCTAATTCCATTAAAACTTTAATTCCATTGAAATTTATAGTTTATTTTCTGCAAAGAATTCATATGTAACCTCTATTCTCATCTGCTATTGATCTAATCTCTATTATATAGTCTATGTTACAATTCATAATGGATTGTAAGATACTATGATTCTCATTTAAAATATTTATCATTTTATGTGTGATATTCTTGTTGGTTCTTATTATATGGTTTTTAATGGTTTAATTAAAAGTCTATGTCTTTTATTTGTTTGGTATTTTTGATACTTTCTTATATGTGTATTCTATTTGTGTGTGTGTGTGTGTGTTTAAGGCTGACCATATGGGATTAGGGATTAGGCAACTCATCACAGGGCTCATCTTTGAATATTAATTTTCCTTCTATCTGCAATCATTAATTGTTTGAAGCTCTTTGTCTAGAGATGGGGCCTTGTGATCTTTCCCCAGTCCATGTAGGTATGTAAGCTGGTGGCATCATCATGCAGATCTATGCTTTTTTAAAACATACTTTCTAAAAAATCACCAAAGTAAACTCTAACATTTCATATTCCTATGATCTCCTTATTGTAATTATTTTATTATTGAATTTTTATTGTGGGAGTTTAAGCTATTCAATTTTGTGCCTAAGTTTGCTTTATCTATCCAACCCCAAGTAATACATTATTTTGCATCATATTTATTGGTTGAGGTTAAATTAGAGCTAAGCAAGCACTCTACCACCCAGTTACATCCTCAGCATGAACGTTTGCATTTTAAAGAAAATTAAGTCACTTATGTGTTATTACTTGTCTTTTTCAAGTTTTAATTTTTAAAGATTCATGATTATATTCAATATATTGATTTAATCACATAAACCCGACATCTTCCATTTCCATGTTTAAATTGATTATTTCCTTTGCTTTTGCTAACTGATTACGTATGTCTTATGGCAAATTTAAGACATAATAAGTAAGCAAAGGTACAAAGTAAAAAATTAAATAGTATCCTTTGCCATGCATGGTGTGCACCCCTTCAATCCTAATACCCCAGAGGCAGCAAAACCTTCCCTCAAAATACCAAAGGGTGGGAGCATTTTTTCAATAGAGTGATTGTATTCAGTGTGTGTAAGGTCCTGAGCTCCATTCTCTGTTGCCTTCATCACACACACACACACACACACACACACACACACACACACACATACACACACACACACACAGTTGCGCACGAGAGAGAGAGAGAGAGACAGACAGACAGACAGAGACAGAGAGAGACAGAGACAAAGAGAGAGACAGAGAGACAGAGAGGCAGAGAGGTAGAGAGACAGACAGAGACAGAGACAGAGGGAAAGAGGGAGGGAGAGAGATTTATTGAGCTATATGTTAAGTTCTACATCTAGCATAAGAATACTTCCTTGACAAGCATTTCTTGAACAGGGTTTTGCCTTAAGTTAAAAGAAATATAACTTCAATGACTGTGTGGCCATTTGCCACAGCTTCCTACTAGATTCGAGGATGAAATTTCACCATGTGCTGCAAGAAAATCATCACAGAATCACTGTGGCTATTTAAATGTTTGATGCAAACTATATTAAAAATTCTAAGTCAAATACTGTTATTCTTAATATACAGATAGAACTAAAGTATGGAGAGGGTAGGTTTTGCACCTAAAATGCATAGCTAGGGAAAAGGCACCAGGCTTCAATCTGGTTTCCCCTCAAAGCTCACAGTCTTTCAGCACTGAATACATTATTTCATACCTATGCTCTGATCTATTATGTACCCATCCAGTTTTAAAGAGCTACCATGTCTCCCTTCCTTGATTTACAAGAATCATCAGATGCTGCTAAATACCATCATGATACACCATTTCTCAGTTCTCTGTTACATAAGAAACTCTATTTTCTCCCCACCATTTCCCTGACATAACTAGACATTTATAGTAGCAGATGAGCACTACTGACTTCAGGCTCAGCAGTTTCTAAGGCTCCCTTTATCCTTGCTAAGAGATGATCAGGAGGTCCCACAGGTGGTGGGGTCTGAGGAGTCACATCCACAGTTTTACCCATGAAAGATTCACCCACAGGTATAAGAGTAGACTTGTACTAGCAATAGAAAACAGGGCAGGACATGAACTTGAGGAATGACATAAAAGCACCTACAATATAGCTATAATTAAAATTAAGAGTTAACTGAGTGTGGTGAGTTGTGTCTGTAATCCCAACCCTCAGGGAGGAGGATTGAAGGAGGAGGATTGCCATCAATTTGAGACTAACCTGAGCTTCACAGTGAGTTCCAGACAAGCCTGGGCTACAGCATAAAAATGTTTCCCCTACACCTCCACTCCTAAAAGGAGAAAAAAAAATCCTCCAAGGGGAAAAGACACAAAATAAATAAAAGCCTAAGGAGGAAAGATGTAAATACAAAAAAATAACCTAATAAGATCATATTATTGGTGTATATGTATTGATGAGCTTAATAAAGACAGTTTCTCAGTCTCTCATGTACTTTACCATATTTAGCCCCATGACCTCCTCTTTCCTTTCCTCTGTCCTCTCTCAGTAGCCTCCTCCTTAAGAAAATTTAAAACCCTGAAACCTGAATGATAATCTCATTTCATAACTTAGTATTGCTGAAGAAAATAGTACTTAAGATCACTCAGGGGCTTGTTACAGAATCAAGTTTTTAATTCACACAGACATTACAAAGGTAAAAGAGATCACCAAATAATGTCATGTAAACAAACTTCCAAAGCACTCACAAATTAACACGGGTAAAGACATATTTGTTAACTTAATTGGAGATTTTAGAACCTCACAAAGACAATTAGACATGATTGTCATCACGAGAGAACTCTGTCAATATCTGAAACAGAAGCGACACTAATTATGAAAAAAATAAATCACCAAAATTAAAGGATAGAGAATGTGTCTCAACACATGTAACCTGTGCTACAGTGTTAGCACTACCTTGCAGAAAGATTACAAGAAAAATAAAAAAACAAACAATAACATAAAAAATACATGTAATAATCCAGCAATAAATATTCACACATCACACAGCTATTAAGAGGTGACATATATCATGATCAATTCTGATTATTTAAGAACTAAAAAATCTGTTAAACATTTAGAAGATTAATTCAGTGTATTATATTAACAACTAAAGAAGAAAAACACACATAACTCAAAATATGTGGGAAACAGCATTGGATTTCTACATCTCTGTGATGAGAAGTTCTCAGCAAAAATAATAACAATAACAGAAAGGAGAAGGCATAGAATAAGAAAAGCGAGTGGGGGGGGGAGGATGAAAGGGACACACTGTATTAAAACCCCTCTTCGCCGGGCGGTGGTGGTGCACACCTTTAATCCCAGCACTTGGGAGGCAGAGGCAGGCAGATCTCTGTAATTTCAAGGCCAGCCTGGTCTCCAGAGCGAGTTCCAGGAAAGGCGCAAAGCTACGCAGAGAAACCCTGTCTTAAAAAAAAAAAAAAAAAAAAACCCTCTTCAGATTGACAGTTTGTAAATTGATGATCTTGCAACACCTCAAGATGGTCAGTGGTGAGAGAGTGAATTATTTGCCCTAATAATAAGAACAGACAGTTTTTTAAATGTCATAACAATTCAGCATTGTACAGCAGGCTTTAGGCAGCCCAGCAAAAAGGAAAATAGTTTGAATGGATTATACAAACACTACTATATATTTTTCCTGTGGTTCATGATATATCTACATAGAAATGCTAATGAATACAAAACCAGCCTACTGTCACTGACAAGTAGTTAACATAAAGTATGCAAATTTAATGTAAAAGCCCAATTTACACTTTTTTAAATTTTAAATTAATTTTAACTGCTATATGAGCATAACTTTTACATGTTAATAGGGTAATATTTCATATGTCAGCATAGAAATAAGTCATTATAAATCTAAAATTTTGGAGGTAATCTTTGTAAGACATAAATAGCATAAACAATCTAGTATATAGGCAATGAATATGAGAAAATTTGTGCATTGATAATAAAAAAATATTTATTGCAGAAGCCAAAGAAGCCTGTTATTAAAAGATGAGCAATATTAACAAATTAGAGGAACTACAAGTAACACTTTAATTTTCTGTCTTTTTGAAAATTTCATATTACTTCTCTGAGAATTTTGTGCAGTGTTTTTGATCATGTTCTTCCCCCCACTCCCACTCCCCAGTTCTTCCAAGATCCACTCTCCTTTCCCATACTCTCAACCTTGTGTGTAGTGAGAAATCCTCAAAGGAGTGTGTTTAAAGGGCAAAAAAGTGGATTAAGAGAAAAACCCACTCTACAGAACAGAATAGTCTCGGGTTCTGGAACGCTGTTTCGGTTGCCTGAGTCAGTTCCGTAGCTGAAATCACAAGGCAAAGAAGAGAGCGCATAGGTGCATCTCAGGTCTTCAGGGTTGCTGAGAGGCCACGCCCCAGGGGCATGGACTTCAAGGTCATAGGCAGGTAGAGTTACCTGTTGCATCTCTAGGGGCGGTGCTTCAAGGTCATAGACAGAACAGCTATCCACTACACTTGTGTCCTTTTCTCTCCCTCCCTCTTTTATTTTTTAACCTGTCAAGACCTATTTGTGCTGCTTAAATATTTTTGGATATGTGTCCTTCCACTGCGGTGTGGACAACTTATCAGGGGCTATCCTCTTTGAAAAAAAAAAAACTGACCCTCCATCCCCCAGCAGTTGTCAATTGCTAGTAGTTTCATTGCTAAGGGTAGATGGGACATTATGGCCACTTCTCTCTCCATGCTAGGGTTGAGTCTCTCCTTGGCTTTACAAAGGTCTTGGTTATGTTGTCTTATCACTATGAGTTCATATGTGCAGCTACCCTGCTATTTCCAGAAAATACTGTTTCCTTACAGTCATCCATCACCTCTGGCTCTTAAACTGTTACGCCCTCTCTGCCTCTGATTCCACAGTTATCCTCTAGCCTTGGCAGCAATGATGTAGGATGGATGTTACATTTAGGGAGGAACATTCAGAAGCAATGGTTCTCAACCTTCCCAATGCTGCAACCCTTTAAAATAGTTCTCAACTACAACATTGTTTCGTTGCTATATCATAATTGTAATTTTGCTACTATTATGAATCATGATGTAAATATCTGTGTTTCCCACTGGCCTTAGGTGACTCCTGTAAAAAGATAGATTGATGCCCAAGGGGGTCATGACCCACAGGTTAAGAACCACTCTGTTCCAAAGCGCCCCCCCCCCTCTTGTCTATTTGCTGGTTGTGGATGTCTGTGTTAATCATCATCTACTGCAAGTAGAGGCTTCTCTGGTGAGGGTTGGCTGATGTCCTTATCTATGGGTATAATGATGTCAATAGGAGTCAATTTGATGTGACATCAATTAGCAGAGTAACAGTAGTAGGTTTTCTACTAGAACCTATGGCCCATCTATCCCTAGGTTCTTATCATTTTAATGGTATCAGGTACGAGTTTCATCTTGTGGAGTGGGACTTAAATCCACTGAGGAAGCAGTTAATTACTCCCATGTGATTCATGTCACTATTGCTCCATTGGTCATAACTTACCAGGCCCCAGTCATCATTTTTGTTTTGGTTAAATCTAGTTATACAAATAATATAAATATGAAATCTAAAAATGCCTTCCTTCCCTTCTACAATATTTAAACCCTTCTTTTAAAAAGCTCTATTTTTTATTTTATGTGTGTGGGTAACTGCATATAAGTCTAGCACCACATGTGTGCAAAGCCTGTTGAGGTCAGAAGGAGGCAATGGATGCCCTGAAACTGCAGGTGTGAGCCACCATGTGAATTTCTAGGATCACTGGGGAAGAAATAGAGGAAAGATTTTAAGAGACAAAAGTAATAGATGTCTACAGTGAATCAGCATTTTCCAGCCATGGCAGGGCCACTGCACATATGGATTCACAACGGCTATAAGAGAATGCACAACCCTAACTGTGGTGGTTTGGAGGAGAGAGACTCACATAGATTCACATGTTTAAATTCATGGTCCCCAGTTGGTTGAACTGTTAGGTGAGGATTGGGAAATAGGGTCTCTTTGGAAGAGGTATGTCACTGGAGGCAGACTTTGAAATTTCCAAAGACTCATGCATGCCATTTCCAGTGTCTCTTTGACCCCTAATTGTGGTACGATATGGCCTCTCAGCTGTCGTTCCAGTACCATTCCTGCCTGCCTGTCACCAATCTCCCAACCTTGATGGTCATGGGCTCTTATCCACTGAAATCACAAGCCACAAATAGACACTTTCTTTTATAAGTTTTCTTTCACAAATTGGCTATGGTGTCTTGTCACGGTGATAGTAAAGTAACTAAGTGGTTAGGGTCAGGGAGTAGGCTATTGCTTTGGCAGGCCTGACCATGTTGCTTTGAGGAGGAATGCTGGAAGATTTTGGGACTTGGGACTAGAAAATTATGTTGAATGCTGTAAGCAGGCCTTAACAGTCAATCCTAATAGAATCTTGCTGAAAGGAATATGGGCTATGGAGGCCCAGCTTTTAACGATGGGCTAGAAACTATTCTCATCATATTTGGCAAATAATATGATCGCTTTCTTCCCTTATCCTAAGAACCTGCCTGTGGTTAAATTAAAAGTATCCATTAATTTCCTTAGAAGAGAAGATTTCAGGACAGCCTAATATTGACTCTGTTGTGTGGTTACTAGTAATCACTCTCATGCAGGTCTACTATGAAAAAGAGCAAACGGCAAAAAAAAAAAAAAAAAAAAAAAATACAAAATGTGTAATTTGATGTGAAAAGGGAAATTTAATGGAAGAGCCAAAGCTTGTGCTGAAGGAGAAAATGAGTATTCTGATGCTAAAAAGAATAAAAGGGAAGAATGCCCTGAGAGCAAGACCCCATCCAGTTAAACTTCCAACTTGTAAAGAGAAAGGACCCGAAAAGAATTTCTGCTCCTAAAATGACATAACAAAGGAGAGCTATTGTAAATGTAGAGGAAAAGGCTCCACCCCAAGCGGGCAACCTCACTTGGAAGTGTTGTCCACATGATTCTGACTTTAGAGGCGGGTTCCTGTGAGTGAAGGGGTTGTGTCATCTTCCTCTGTGGTTAAGGAGAGCATCTGATTTCTGGTGGATAGCAAGGGAGTCCTTGCATGATGGTACTGAGAGACCATTATGTGAAGCTCTGAAAGTGAAGCCTGAGTCGCACTGGAAATCTCACAATTTTGAAGATGCCAGAGCTGAGACATCTGCCAAGGAGAGGGATTACAGGCTAGTGATGGAACCACCCCAAAAGAGAGAAATGTGTGGCACTCGGAAAATCAGAAAGCTGGAATCATCTAAATGCGCTGACATCAGATATGGTGTTTGCATATGGATATGGAGCTTGATTGTTAAGTTTGGTCTTATTTTGGTCCAATATTTCCATACTAAGTTCTCTTTTATAATGGTGATGTGTACTCTAAGCCATTGAATGTTTGAAATATATATTTTATTTTACAGTGAGATACAATTAAGAGACTATCTTGAATCTCAGAAGAGGTTTTGAACTTTGAACTTTTCCACTGCATTGAGACTGTGAAAACCTACTATGGGGACTTTTGAAGTTGGACTCAATGCATTTTCATTATGATTTGTCCACAAGCCTATAATGGCCAGGGAGTGGAATGTGGTGGTTTGAATGAACATGGTTCCCATAGGTTTCTACGTTTGAATACTTGATCCCCAGTTGAGGGAAATGTTTTTGAAGTACTAGGAGTTGCAGTGTTTTTGGAGGAGTTGGGTTGTAGGGAGTAGTGGGGGTAGGCTTTGAGATTTCAAAAGATTCATGACATTTCCAGTGTCTTTCTGCCTCCTACTTATAGATCAAAATGTGAGCTTAGTCACAGGTGAGCTATTACTCAGCTCTCAGCTACTGCTCCGGTGCCATGCCTGCCTGCCTATTACTATGCTCAGGCCATGGTCATCATTGACTCTGACCCTTTGAAACTGTAAGCTCAAATAAGGTCTTTGTTCGTTTAGTTGCCTTAGTCATGGTGTCTTATCAAAGTCATGGAAAAGTCCGTGAGTAAGCCCCAGTCAGTCAAAATCTCAGCATGAATTTGGTAGAACTCTTGAGGTCTCATCACCTTTAGCTGAGTAACTATTTGTAACTGATCATTACTGGGAGAGAAAGAGTCAATTTTCTTCATGCTTGTGGACCCTGAGAAGGACCTCAAACCCCAGTAGCTTGTTCTACACCCAAAGTACATACAGGCATCACTTAGGGGACTCTGGATTTTAAAAAGAGCACAAGAAGTTGGGGAGAAGGAGTGGACAGTGGAGGAATTGGAGATGAGGGAATGAGATGTGGATGGGATCAAAATACATTATATGTACATATGAAATTCTCAGTAAAAGCAGCATTTAAATAGCACAGAATTTGTGAGAAATTATTGGATATTTGTTAACTTTAAGCAATAGATGATTTGATATCTGGTTGAAGATATGAAAATTGTAATCATAAGCATATATTTATGTATTTTTTCAAGTATTTGTATGTGTATGGTGTGTGCACTTGTACACATATGTCTGTAGGTCTGTGCACACATAGAAGCCAGAGGTTGACCTTGGGTGTCTTCTTTTGTCACTTTCCACTTTATTCCTTGAGATGTGGCCACTTCCAATTGAACCTGTAGCTCATCAACTGTCAAGGATGGGTGATCAAACAGGATCCTTCCAGTTCTGGATTACACACATAAACCGCTGCATCCATCTTTATCACTGGTGCTTGGGATCCACATCAGGTCTTCATGATTGTTCTTGCAAGTACTTTCCCACTGTTCCATTTCCCCTACCCACCCCAGCATTTATATTTTGTTTATATATTATTGGATAACTCTAGGAGAGCCTGGATATCAGCTAAATGGTATATATAGCTCTTGGTTGGCATCCTTAAAGTCCTAGATTCAGTGGTTCAACTCTCAGTGAGTGGTGTAAAAAGAGGTACTCAGAGATGAAATGTGATGTAATGTCTGAAACCTGTGTAAGCTTAATCTCTTCTAATTAGTGCTGAAGGAATTGGGGAAGTGACAAGGGAAATGCATTTCTATAGCTAAGTAGTAGACAGAGATCAGAATGGAGGGCAACTGTCTAACTAGGATTTTAATTTCTTTGTCCTAATAGACTACATGATCATATTTGGAAACTATGTACCATTATTCATAAACTTGAGAAAAGAAGTTATATTTTACTTTCATGTTCCCATAAAACCTCTAAAAATACTGCGTGGGGATTTTTCAATGTGGTATAAAGGAAGTTACAGGACCTGTCAAGGGAGCAGTGTTTTATAAATTTATTAAGAATTTTCTATTATTAATGATGTAGATTTGTATGTTCCTTTGCTGAATGTGAGTGATTTTTCATTATATACCAGTGTGGTTTACCATGTGGATAAAAGCAATAATTCAAAGGAACAAAATAAACTAACTGAAGGCCAAACAAGAAATGAGTCATTTTGTTGGTGGAACAAATGGAGATTTTATGCTAGGTGCCCTATAGGATGTGTTAAAGGTCTCCAATAAACCACACATCAGAAGCACAGTACACCTGCAGATGGTTCCAAGTCAACACTGTCATTGAAAACAAAATAAATGCAATATTTTTAAAGAAAAATAAGCATGAAAATGTCAGTGATTTTCCACAATGCTCAACAGTCCCTTTTACTTTATTACATACACATATATTAATGTGGCCTCATAGCAAAACTAGTCTGTCATCATTCTGATGTTTTTAGATACTAGACAATGTACTTGTGATCTGTAAAACTATAAGAACTCTCATAATCTATCATCAGTTTCATAATTGAGAGCCTTAGGAAACATGGATCAATACTGTGATCAATTATTGAACGGTCACTTGAATTTTTAGGAGAAAAAATATTAGTATTTTACATCCATCAATAGGAAAATTCTTATTTTTAGTTCATTAATTTAAGTTATGTTAGATCAGATTCATCAATCAAAGGGAAGTGTTCTGTTTTCATGTAGCAACATAGGTAATGTTTTTTTTTACATTCATAAGAGCTGTCTGGCATGGACCCCAAGGTTATCTAAATCTAAATTATAATTTTGAGTATTATTTTATTCCCTCAACAATGTCTTAAAAACCAACTGGATATTTGTTATTTTTAAAAGAGTAACATTGAAATGATGGAGCTGTTATAGAAAAATAGACTATCCAGTTATGGAAGTGTCATAGATTAGCTTTCTCACTGTGAACTAATATTTTGTTTTCAGATAGGTTACTTGACAGTGACATAATAAACCTGAATTTTTCATAGATATAACTTTAAACTATGCTAAATAACTAAAGTACACTTGTTTGTGTGGTGTTGTAGTGAAATTGTTTTTTTTTTTTTTTGTTTTTTTGTTTTTTATAACAAAATGTGACTACACAGACCAATTTGTAACAATGAACCATGGGAGCTAGGTTGCCCAGGATTAAAGTAGTGACAGATGTAGTGTCTGGGGAGTACATCCTGCTTTACAGATGCTGTTGTGGTGTGATGTCTTCATTAAATAGAATGACAACGGGTTTCCTTAACCCTCTTTTATATAGCTATTAATTATATTCACAATTAATAGAGAACTGAGAACTTACAATTAAATAATCTCCTACTTTGTGAATTTTGAATGACAAAAATTAAAATCATATGAACTTACTTATGTGGTCCCAGGTTGCACAAATATAACAGTAGTAGTAATAATAGTAGTAGTAGTAGTATTACTAATGATGATGGTGATAAACAAATGATTTGGTGGCTCCAGGCTACTTCCATAAAAGCTTAAAGCCAACTAACCATCTCAAATACCCAATATCACAACAGAGAAATACTGAGATCATACATTAATGGCTTATTGAATACCAGACTTAGCTCTAAGCACCCAATGGAGCAGCCTCAATCTTCATAACCATCTTATGAGAAAGGTGATGTTGTTATATCTGGGAAACATATATTTACAGTCTAAGTAACTTCTCCATGTATTACCATCAGCAAACGTGGGCATTTGCTTCCTTAGTCTGTGATTTTAACTAGCTCATGTGTGCTAGGATTCATCTGACATAGTATTTAAGGTACAATGTGGACTCAGATTTTTAAACAAAATATTATCTTTTGTAAAGGAGCTATAAAGCTAAGGTACACAAAACTCCCTTGAAGTATAGCTTACATTAGCAATGCCAAAGAAGGAGCATTCAGTTAGAGCAATAATGGATCTTATACATGCTCTTGTGGTATTTGCTGTTGCCTGTTAGGGAAGCTGAAACTTGTTTTCACACCCATTCTGTTGGTCTATGTCTTTTTATGGGGGTATTGATATCATTGATGTTCAGAGATATCAATGACCAATTATTATTGCTTTCTCCCATTTTGTTGTTGTTTTTGTTTGTGTGTGTTCACCCAAGTAGTGTCAGTTATGGGTTTCCTTAGGAAATAAAACCAAATCTCAGGCCTGGGGTGTCAGTTTACAGTTAAGAATCCCAGGCAAGAACAGTGAGATTTTTCTCTAGTTGAGCATGTTTAAAATTCTAGACTAATTGACAAATGACTAATTGAAGGGACAAATAAATTATCAAATAACCTTACTGCACTCGGCAAGCTAGAACAGACTGAGCAGAATTAAGATGGTCAAGGTACAAAGACAGAGAGATGCCCTGAGGGAGCAGTGATAAAAAGGGTACAGAATGTCTAGGTTTCCTTATGAAAGAAGTGACTCCTTTAGATGTTTCATCTCTCCCTGACCAGAGATAAGACTCCCTATCCATCCTGTTATCTTACTTAACCATCTGCTTCTATGACCAAAATCCTTTTGCATATCCCAGGTAGCGACATCGCAGTTCTGACCCATGGCTCTTCAAGGACTCCTGTTGCTGTAATCCAGGACACCTAAATGACACGGATCACACAGATTGTCCTTTAGAGTTTGCTCAGTTTACTTAAAAAGGACAAGTAGAGCTAAATCATATACATTAAGAGCAAATATTTTACCTTATATGTCAAAATTATTTGAATTTAGGTGAGATTCTGAAATTTTTCTTAACTAAATATCATATGCTTTTACAAAACTGAAGTTATTCACCATGATTTTTGTGCTGTATATCCACATAAACATACATGAGAATAGTCTGTATTACACTTTGTTATTGCAAAGTCCACACCTATAGATATAAAAATGCAATGCTGGAGAAATATTTAAGTGCAATGTGTTCATGTTGGAAATATAGTACTAATTGGAGATAAGCTGCTAAACTACAAATGGAGATACAGAGAACAGCAGAAAGCAGAGGCCAGAAAGAGAGTCTTGGTTATACAGTCACTCTCTCCATTGAGAACAACTGAAGGGAAATTTTATCTACTTGTGTTTTACTTTTGTACAGAGTCACTGATTAAACTATGACTTCTGGATAGAAATGCAGATTTTAAATGTAAAATAAGATCACTGCCTCTCTTTTTTTCTATTCCTTTCATCCTGTGCTCAATGGACAAACACATTTATATAAATTTATATAAAGACTGAAAACTAAAAACAAAACCAAACAACCAAAAAAAAAACCTGACATTGTCACCTCACCTATAAACCTTCACAGCATTACGATTCAGGTAAGGGTGTGCGCACACAGTTCACTGGGTCTGAGAAGCCAACAGCACTCGTTCAGGATCACAGGTTGCTCATCAGTGCCTGTTGTCCATCAATGCCTGCTGTAGTGAAGGTGATACCCATTTTCCCCCAGTATTTTATATCCTCTGCATATTTGTAATTTGCAAGGGGTCCTTCCTGGGTGTCAGGAAAGTCTATATTAATCCTGCTGTCACAGAGAGGGATTAACAAGTCTAGAGATAGCAAATGGATGGTGAGAGGTTCTAAAATCCAGGGAGATGACTTTTGTGCCAGAAAAAAAAAAGAAAAAGAAAAGTGGAAACCATTCATTTTGTTGTTGAGTGAAAGAATAGCCTAAAAGAACATAAAATGTATTTGCTATGGCTTTGTTATATTAATTCTGATTTTCCTAGATGCCCTTCAGATAAAGACAAAAATTAGGTATTACAAGATGATCTATCTCAAATTCTATTGTGATACAGTTGAGTAAGATTAATGATGTATAAAGATCTTTCCCATGTTATACAACAGTATATGATTACAGCTGAAATTGGGAATTATTTCCTTTTCTCAAAGTTTCCATCTCCCTGTGTCATCTGATTTCTTATATATCAACATAAAATGAAATACTCATTCTGTCTAATTCTTCCAGTTTTATTTGGATCATATTTATTGGTGTTTCTTTGATATCTTGAATATCTTTCCATGTTTTGGGGCACAAATATCTAAATCTGCATTTCTGATTATTTTTAAAGTTAAACTAGCTAAGGAATCCAGAAAAATAAGTAGATTACTTGATGATATTTAAGTCAAACTCAAAAACTACTTACTATTTCCCAGATATCTGATGGCCGGCAATACCTTCTTATTGTTACAAAATGTAAAATATGACATTTATAATGGTTTTCTCAAAGGTATTGCATCTAATTTGGGACAGTACAGTTGACATTTATGCTATGAAAATGGGGTAACTATAAAGTATGCTAAAATTCTCCACAGACATATGAAGCAATTTTTTCTTTAACTTTAAACACAGCAAAAGTAAACAACAGCAAATTGCCACATTACTAGAGGCAGGGAGAGAAACACGTTTAATAAACTTAGATACAACTAAGCTTACTGTATGCAAATTGCATTCATGTACAAATGTTATACAGAGTCTTGCTGAGTGCCTTGCTCCAGATGGGTTCGATGACCTGGGACAGATGTGTGAAGTCGGAGCTAGGGAGAAACTGTAACTACCTGTTATTGAAACAAGTGGCCCGGGATAGCCGGGCTGTTTTTATTCATACAACTTCAGAGGTTTGCATGAACAGTTTTTTTTTTTTTAATTTATTTTATTTTACAATACTATTCAGTTCTACATAACAGCCACAGATTTCCTTGTTCTCCCCCTTCCTGCCCCCCTCCCCTTCCCCCCAGCCCACCCCCTTTTCCCACCACCTCCAGACCAAGGCCACCCCCGAAGACTGATATCGACCTGATAGACGCAGTCCAGGCAGGTCCAGTGCCCTCCTCCCAGACTGAGCCAACTGTCCCTGTATAATTCCCAGGTTTCAAACAGCTATCTCATGCAGCGAGCCCAGGACCTGCTATCACTGCCTAGATGCCTCCCAAACAGATCAAGCCAATCAACTGTCTCACCTATTCAGAGGGCCTGATCCAGTTGGGGGCCCCTCAGCCTTTGGTTCATAGTTCATGTGTTTCCATTCGTTTGGCTATTTGTCCCTGTGCTTTATCCAACCTTGGCTTCAACAATTCTCGCTCATATAAACCCTCCTCTTTCTCGCTAATTAGACTCCCAGCGCTCCACCCGGGGCCTAGCCGTGGATGTCTGCATCCAGATTCCTCACACCTTGGATGGGGTTTCTGGCACAACTATTAGGGTGTTTGGCCATCCCATCACCAGAGTAGGTCAGTCCCGGCTGTCTCTCGGCCATTGCCAGCAGTCTTTTGTGGGGGTATCTTTCGGCAGCACATATACTAAAATTGGAATGATACAGAGAAGATTAGCATGGCCCCTGCGCATGAACAGTTTTATAATCACATCCATTTCCTTAACTTTCTAAAAATGGTTAAAATAATCACCAGTTTCTTCCCTTCCCTTCCCTTTTTCCCCTTCTCTCCCTCAGCTTTCCCACCAGTACCCATTACCTATTTGATCCAAAGCTCTAATGTTACAAGCATAAGCAGTGTTGCAAGTAACAAAGGAAGTTTTCTATCTAGGCACACCTACAGGTAGAGCAAAGGTGCCCAGTTGGCATCATTTGTGGTGACAGAGACATGCAGTGTGAGAGACAGTTTTGTCTCTCGTGGTTAATATTTACATCTGGTAGGGTCTGGGTTCTCACAATCAACTCACCAGCCGAATTTGGATCAATTCATTCTACTTTTAGTACTGCTCCATCTCCTCGGGGGATATTCCAGGTTCTTTTCCATTTTCCATTTATACTGTAGATAACATAACTTGGAAAGTTACTCTCAATAGTTGGTACTGTTTATCTCTTACTCCTATTTCCTTCCCTCTTAAGTTTTTGGGGTATTAGAACAGTTACGAGAAATGAGAGAACTGTGGAGTTCTAGGTTCCTGCTTCATTCCTTGTCTCTAGACTGATTCCTGATATCATCGTTTTTCTAGCATTTCTCCAAGGCTCTTTTGGTTGAAATCATTCTTCCCAGAACAGTCACACAAATATGTAATATTAAACTTTATGAGCTACTGTCACTTTCAGGGTAGTTACAGGGTGTGTTGGAAAGGCAACATCATATTCTTAAAAAGCCTGAGTTCATGATCACACTGGAGACATCAAAGACTTTAGAGGCTGAATCAGGTCCACTGTAGATTTTTAACAACATTCCCTCTGGCTCACTCAGAGGAGAGTCATCAGGAGGATGTTTTCCTTTGATGATTTCTATTTTATCTGTGACTGGGAAAGTGAGACTAAAGATAGCCAACGATGTGGCTTCCATAGTGAAAGCAAAGAGATCAGGTAGCACATATGTTCTTGGGGTCATGCCCAGAATTTTGCAGCAAACTGTCCACAGAGGGTCAGGGTCTCCAAGGCCTGGCCAGAAGGAAAGCCATTCATGTTATTCTCAAGTCTTGTCCCCTAAAGAAGTCACATGGCTCCCACAGAGTCTATTCCAAGCATATAGAAGTCATTTAAAAACTAATTCTAAGTAAATTTTTCAGAACTTGTGACCTCTTCTTTAAATAAAACAGAGTTAACATAAAAGAAGCAACAGAAAAATATTATGAAGTCTCATTCAAGGTTCTGTGTTTTACAAAAAAAACCTACTAAGAGTGTATCATGCAAATGCATAGATATGTGTAATAAAAAGTTTTATGTACAATAAACTATAATCTTCCCCACAGGATCTAATTATAAAGGGTGCAGTAGAGCCTTAGTAACATTACAAACACTACCACTCATTCTGAGTTAGGTAAACTTAAGAAAATGCCCAAAAATATAGAGACTCAAAGAGATTGTCAAAGCAAACCTTATGACTTAAGGTTTAAAATGAACTCATAAGTCCTTACAGCCAACTTGAAGACTGAAATTACAAGCCCCTGAAATTATATTTTTGTAATATGAAAATAAATACTTTGTAATAGAGATAAAAATGTTATATGTGTGTGTGTGTGTGTGTGTGTGTGTGTGTGTGTGTGTGTGTGTGTGAATTTGACTCAAGCTGAAGTCATCTTAGAGGAGGGAACCTCAATTAAGAAAATGCCTCCATAAGATCAGGCTGTAAGCAAGCCTGTAGAGCATTTTCTTAATTAACGATTGATGGGGAAGGGCCCAGCCCATGGTGGGTGGTGCCATTTCTGGGCTTGTGGTCCTGGGTTCTATAAGAAAGCAGACTGAGCAAGCCATGAGGAGCAAGACAGTAAGCAGCTCCCCTCCATGGCCTCTGTATCAGCTCCTGCCTCCATGTTTCTGCCCTGTTTGAGTTCCTGTCCTGACTTCTTTTGATTATGAACAGTAATATGGTAGTATAAACCAAATAAACCCTTTCCTCCCCAAGTTGTCTTGGCCATGGTGTTTCACTGCATCAATAATAACTCTAATTAAGGCAATACATATGTTGAAGTTGTACAGATACTTTCATAAAATGTCCAGATTAATGGCATAATGATTTTATGCATAAGTTAATGCAATCAAGGAAACATTGATAAAATCTTCACATCATTCTTATAATCAGTACTAAGCTTTAGCACCCATTATGCCTTAACTGCTCATTTCCTAAAGGCTTTGTTTGCCTCTTGTGTCTCCTACCACTTCAGATGCAACCTCTCTCCTCTACTTCTTCCTTTTCAGGGATTCTGATAAACTTTATAATCACTTATAAAGAAATAATTGCTTTTGCTTTAGAAAATAAATTTTACTATTTTTCTCATACTCAAGGTTTTATGCAGACATTTTCCAGATTATTAGTTTTTGTCCTGCCAAGGACTTAGCTCAGGTTCCTGCACATGTTATGCTGAGCTATGCCAGCATCCTAAGACTATTTCCTTCAAGTCCTTGGTTTCAATATTAACTCCTCTGATAGTCCTTCTTTGGCAAATAAATCAAATGCAAAGATGTACCGACTTCTGCACCAGCTGCTCTCTCTGGCCTTCACACTGATTAACTTTTTTCCCAGCACTGAAACTTTCAAGATTATTTATTTAATATGTGTATATTAAAATATCTCTTTGCTCTGGGTACCCATTTGGATACAAACACATGAAAGCAGATTTCACACTTACTTCATTCTTTCTATCACTAACAGTATCTATAACAGAATAATTCTGATTTATGTGGAAATCAAAGAAGGTATTAAGAATATACTTTAAGTATGGGAATGTTTTATGTCTGTCTGAGACACACACTAAGATAAAAGTACAAATTACTTCAAAATATTCAAATCAATACTCAGTTCACCCCAACTGAAAAAAAGTCAACTAAAATATTGAAACCCATCTTTATCAATTAGTAAGAGTCATAAGTTGAAAGTAATTGTTTTGAATAAGTATATAACAAGTGGGACTGATGTTTGTTAGAAAACTGAATCAATACACTTGGAGCCATTTGGAAACTATCTGTCAAATTTCACAATGTTGTGTGCTTTACAAAGCATGACATTTCTAAAACAAGAGACTAAACCATGTGCCCAAGCAAGAATGCAAACATACAAACACTGTTAAAATTGGTTAAATAACTTGACAAGTGGTAAATCCATACATGCTGGCAGGAACAATACCCTACTGCTTGTATTACGCTTTGTGTTTGTTTTTGTTTACAATACTATGTACTGAACCAAGGACCTCAATCATGCTAGACAAGTGGTCTATCCTTGAGCTATGTCAATTCAGGGTCTCATGAATGTTATATATGGCCACTACCCTGTAATATTTTTAATGCAAGAAGAGCAAGTGAGGATCAGGTTCCTCAACATTTGATTTGATTTTCAGAGAAAATAAGACTATACGATCCTTGCAAAGTACAGTATATATAAAATAATATGAAGGTTGGGAATATAGTTTAGAGGGCAGAATGTTTGCTTCCCATGCACGAATCCCTGGATGATTTGCAAGGAAGGCATGACATGGGATAGGTGGCAAACACTTATAATTGTAGCACTGAGGAGGTAAAGGCAGGAGGATGTGGATTTCAGAGTTATCCTGAACTACATAGCTCCATGGGGGAGTTTGTGGAGACCAGCCTGGGCTATACAAGACTTCCCTCAATAAAACAAATTACGAACTAATAAGTAAATAAATAACATTATAGGAGACAAATGTTTCTGGTCATTAGGTTTCTAAGCAGAAAGTTTATGAGAGTCTGAAAATGAGACTCAGAAGGCGGGGTGGTCATGTTGAGGAGGTTCCCCAGCAAAGTAGTTACGTACACAACACACAAAAGGAGAAATAAGGCCAGGCTCAAGTACTGGGATTTAGTCGGACCCGATGAAGATGGTTCTAACCGAAAAATGAAGTTATTTATTCTGGTATCATTTCTCAACTCCATTGTATCACATTTTCGAACGGGTTGTGAATGATAAATGAGTTTTAGAAGGGATTTTGAATTTCTAATGATTTTCTTTGTTACTTATCTCAACTTTTTGTGGTCAACATACCAAGAAACAAATGACTATTAAGTTACGGTGGTGCTTGGTGTCAATATAATTTAGTGAAGCAATAATACTACCTTACCTGCTGGTAAGTTCTCAAAATGTGAAATCCAGAAAATACACAGTAAATTAAATAATTTTATGAGACTCTATTATAAAAACATTAATGAAAACCTAAGCAGATAAGTTTGGATCAATTCCTGTGTGTCTGGAGTGCTCTAAGTATTTTCCCAACATTCATAAAACAAATGAACAGAAACAAAACAAAAAGCAAAAGCCAAAGAGCCCTCTTAAACAAAGTAAATTATAAAACACATCACATTGTTGGAATGCATTGTTCCAATAACATTTTTGTACTGAATTTCAACTTTCTAAATGCATCATCTTGTCTGGAAACAGTCAAATACCACTCCTTATTAGGCGAATGACCAGAAAATGTGTTTTTAATTTAAAATATCCAGTATAGGAAATGTCCTGGTTCCCATCACACAGCATCTTTAATGAAGTTTGGTCAGTATCAATACAATAATGCCTATGCTGTTCTATGTACTTAACTCCACTATACTGTTAGCTTCAGAAAACAAAACCAATAAAACAAACACCAGTTTCTGACTTTATATATTTCTATTATGTCCAGGAGGGATGAAAACACATATGAATGAATGAATGAATACTGAAATGGAATTGTCTAGAGATGTCTCTCTCTATGCCTTTAACCACTTATTTCTCCTATTTCAAGTTGCTTTCAGCATTTTGATTTTTTTTTTGTGTTTGTTTTTTAATTAGGTTCATGTTTAGATCTTTATTTTTAGCCAGGTTACTCAAATCTGTTAGACTGGATGTTCTGCTTGCTTTCTTCTTAGGTGTATAAGTATATATCCCCTTTGTGGAGTAGGGTGAAAGTTAGGCAGGGAGCACCCAACTCTGGTAAAAAAAATACCAATTTTGTTATGCTGTACTACTACCACCTACCCAGCATCAGCATTGACTGATGCTCAAAATTTGTTCACAAAACTTAGTCATTCATCATTATTTTCTTCTCGTTCAATGCCATAGTTTCATCCTCAGGGTACAGTTTAGGCCACTTTGGGAATAGGTTACTAGCCTCCTAGTCAACTAGAGCATTCAGGGTTCTATCTTCATCATCTTTCATATCTGAAAATTCATAGCTGGTAAAGAATAAAGATAGAGATGCTAACACTTTGTGGAAACTCGTGTTATTCAGATTCAGTCTTATCCATGAAAGTTTTGGGGATTATTCCAATTGTAGTAAATATTGTTTTTCTTAAGACTAATATTGATTTTAAATAGCTTTAGGGTAGAGACAATGCCATGCTCTCTCTGTCTAGAGAAAGATCCAAGGCTGTAATTACAGGTGAGTGTATACATGATCAAAGTCTCTTTCACTTTCTCTCTTAAAATTTAAACATGAGTGAAGAAGAAAAGTTATAAAACATATAGCATATTTTATAATTTTACCACAATCAACTTGTTTAAAGAAGAAGGAAAAGAAAGAGCTTTGATTTATTGTTTTTTAAGTTTTATTTACTTATTATGTGTTCTGTCTGCCTGTGTCCCTGCAGGCCAGAATGTGATATAAGATCTCATTACAGGTGATTGTGAGCCACCATATGGTTTCTGGGAATTGAACTCAGGATCTCTGGAAGAGCAGTCAGCACTCTTAACCTGTGAACCATCTCTCCAGCCCTTGATTTTAAATTCTTAATGGTAGTTTGTGTACACAGACCAAATCAGAAGGTTTTGAGGGCACAGTGTTTTGCCTGTGGGCCCTACCTGTTCCTGAGTCTTCCTACATGGTCTACAGCTGTCCACACTATCTCTGCAGCAGCAGCAGCAGCAGCAGCTGACATCACTTTCTACAGCTGCCCATCCCATCTCTCCAGGAGCATCAGTTGATATCACTTTTTGCATGTATTTCCATAGATAGAAAAGACATGTTCATTTGAATAGGTACATAATATTTTACTGGTTGTATGTATCACATATTTTCCATTCCCTGAACAGTGACCATTTCATTTGTTCTAGTTTGAAATTTCTTTGAAATTTCATCCTGTGATAAATAATAAAGATTCCACAAAAATCAAGAAAAAAATTAAACATTACTTTTGCTTTTATAAAATCTATTTAGCAAGCTGGCCTCAAAATATTTTCTTTCATTGAAGGACCTTGAAAACTATTATTATCTCTTGGTAAAAATTGCCATAAGAATGAAATTATTGATTACATGAGAAATATATTAGCATAATTTTTATGAATTACTTTATGTCTCATCAGTTCAGGACAAAGTTTCTATCTAGCATATTAAAACATTGCTGATAGGCAATCAACCCAAGAAAAAGCAAAGAGTGCAATGAATTCATTTCAGATGGACTCATTTCAGGTACGCAAAATAGGACATTGGAGCCTAATTTGTGCAACAAACACTAATAATGCCTTGGAGCAGTTATTCCTTTTATAATAGATACAATTTCTTCTATATGTATTAACTGAAAGTATGTCTGAGACAGCCCTGTGTGACTTAAATTGATCATTTCCCCCCTCAACCTAGTATTGAAAAATTTGTGTTTTTTCTTTAAATTTTCCATTGATAAAAAATTAGGTTATAAGAATGCCTGTCTGACATTAATTCAACTAATTTAATTAAAAATTTTTCATCACTTCTGGATTAGACCCTCATTCATAAAGCTATTGTTCTAGTTTATAATGAAGGGACATCAGATATTCTGACAAGTTACAGCTGTCTATTCTGAGGAAATACAAACAGATTTGATCCTAGGCAAGTTTTGTATTATCTGAACCAGTACAGATATTTTACAAGACAGATTATTGCCTGATTATCTTAATAATGGTAGTAATATTTAATTGACATACACATGGTTGAATTATTTTAAATTATTAAATTTATTATATAAATTATAGATCATATATAAATGGCCCTTTTGCACAATATTTCTCTAAGTTTTTATGATTCATTAATAATGATTTTAAATTATTCAATGATAATGGATAACTTTATAATTGGATTAATAATTTTTGCTAAGTTTTACTTTTCTCCTAGTCTTCTATCAACCACTTCTTACTGTCTGATAGAATTCACCATCTTCTCCTCTCTCATGATGGAATAATCCTTTAGTTTTTCATTAGGAAAGAAAGAAGGAAGAAGGGTAGACATTATTCACATTTCCCTTGGGGAAAGAATTTTAACAACATATGCATAGCATTGCATGTGAAAAGTCACATCTTTCATTACTTTTCATTTAGGGCATAATGAATAGTAGAACTTAATTCTATGAATAACAGGCATATTATATACATTCACTGAATGTAGGGTGTATGTAAATTTTCATAGTCAATATTAGGTAGTATGTAAACAAATTGCAAGTACATTTGCTTGTCATACATGGTCTGATCTCCAAAGTCAACTGATTATAAACTAGCGTTGGACTCTTAAAATGATACCTACCCTATACTAATGCATGTAATTTTTAATTTTAAATCTGATTTTTCATCTATTTTCTTATTTTTTTGTACATGTATGGTATATATTTGTTTGTGTGGTATAAACATTTGTCGAAGTGCACATTTATACTTGTGCATGTAAGATCTGTATTGGATATTTTCTTTTCTCTCTTTGCATTTTATATCCTTTAGGCCTGGGTTCTAACTGAACCTGAAGTCCACTGCTTCAGCAAGACATACTGGTCAGTGAACTCCTGGGATCTTTCTGCTTCCACCTCTCCAGCTCTTGGATTATAAGCACGTGCCACTACACCTGGCTTTTTATGTGGTTGCTGAGGATCAAACATAGGTCCTCATGCTTGTGGGGCAGGCACTTTAACAGCTGAGCCATGTCCCCAGCTCTCATTCATCTTCTTTGAACCTCTAATTAACCACTGTATACATTCTCTTACCTTGTCCACAAATTTCAAACAGTTTTATTAACCAAATAATACATGCTTCTTATACTGTTTCTCATCTTTGGTTTTCTGGAATATTTTGCATTGTGATTTCCATAATGCTTAATACTCATCTTCCAATGCTTTTATGGTGCTAGAGTATATGAGTCTATGACTTAGGATATACTTTCCTTCTCTCAATTTGAGTACTTCTGGACATATTTGGTTTGTAAGCATCTCTACACTCTTGCTTCTCTCTACTGAATTCCTTCCATTGTTACCCCTTCCTACAACTTCAGCTGTGTGAAAAAGGAAGAGAACTGTATCTGTGAAGTTCAGAGGGAAGAAACCTGAAAGCTAATGTAGCTAAGTTGGAGATTCTCGTTCTGTGTATGTGAGCCACATTTCCTTTTCAATTAAGGAATTTCTCTATGAAATTTACAGATAATAAGAGAATGTTACAAGAGAACATATTCTAGGATCAAAGGATATGGTGCAAAATAACTTCTCCACTTGTAGATTAACCTTATGAATGAAGCCCTGAAAAGTCTTTCAAATGAAAAAAAAAAACAAAAATAACAATAAAAGAAGCAAGGAAAAATGGAATTGTTTAATTCTGTTCCACTCAGTTTCTCAAGGCCATGTTGTTACTAATGCTGAACTATTGTATCTTTCAAATAAATCTACCTTTCTTCAAGTCCAGAAGTAACAAAAAGTTTAGTCCAAATAATTTTCATTCTGAAGTCATATTTGATTACACTACAATTTTGTTAGGCATACAGAATTTGTGTGTTGGGTTGGTTGGATTGGTAGGTATGTGTGTGCCTGTGTGTATGTTAAAGAGCCAATCATTTGCTTTCTTTTTTATTAATTGAATTTATTAATTTATTTTACATCCCAACCAATGTTTCCCTTCCTCCTCTCCTCCCATTCCTGTCCCCCCATCCACTCCTCCAGGCCTTCAAATAGTGTCAACAAAACATGGCATATCAAGTTGAGGTAGGACTAAGCTCCTCCCCTTGTATTAAGGCTCAGCAAGGCAACCCAGTATGAGGAACAGGTTCCTAGAAGCCAGCCAAAGCATTAGGGACAGGTCCTGCTCCCACCACTAGGAGTCCCAAAGGAGCTCAAGCTACACAATTGTCACACATGTAGAGGGCCTAGATCAGTCCAATGAAGGCTCCTTAGCTGTTGGTGCAGAGTCTGTGAGCTTCTATGAGCCCAGGTTAGCACAAGGGAACCTACAGAAACAACTAACCTGGGCTCCTTTGCTTTCTTAACTGCTACACACAACTATTTCTGACTCCACCCTGGTCACCATATCAGCTGCTTAGATCCTTTTAGACTTTCATAGTTTAATACTTAACTCATACACTTCTATCCTTAAGTCCCCATATGTCATCATTTTCTCGGTACAGTTTTGCTTTGATAGAATAGTCTTGAGTGGTGCACTGTTGGTTAAATATGTACTTATAGACAGTCATTTTGCTTTAACATCTTACCTTGCTCTGGTACACTGATGTCCACACTCTCATTGTGCCTATAATCTACTTCCCACTAAATTTAATCATTACTTCTACCAAACGGAGCTTCGTTTCTTGCTCTCTTTACCAGCTGTCTATTTGTTCCTATCACATTCTGCTTCTTTTAGAGGAGTGCTCTCATAAGTCTTACATGGTTTTGAGTTCCTTATTTTTCCTCTTTTGAATGGCCAGAGTGAGATCCTTCTCATTAATATACCTCTCACAATATGTTTTCTAAGGTTTACTTCGGGTTCCAATTGTTGATAAAAATAGATTTATCAGCTCATCCAACAACTACACTACAAAAAATAGCAGTCATTGGTCTGTCAAGAACAGGACCATGGAGACAAGGTTATTAGAATCTGGCTTCTTTGGGTTTATGATGTCAAGTCTGTCTGCTAAGTCCTACCAGAGTTTAGGACTGTGGCATTCCCTCAGTAATAGAAAGATCTCCATCTAAAACCTAGTCAGGTCTTCTGACTGTCAGTGTACAGGTTTCTGAAATTTGAAATAAAATAAGTGAGCAAAGCCAAAAATGTGAACAACTGTATCACATTTACATGACTATAATGTGAGTAAAAGTCATATATGTGCGTATATGCACACATATGCTTAGATGAGTCATATATTAAATATATAGATACGTTTTAAATTGCAGTTTTTTTCAAGTTTCTGAAGACATCGTACTATTTGAGATGCAGTGTCTTAACGTCCGTATCATCTCTGTCTGGAATTTTGCTGACATTCCAGGCCGAGAGTCAAATCTATAACAGTGATGTCAGAACTAGAACATCTTAATTCCTCATTCAGTCATGGCCACTGACAGTGTGTCAAGTTTTGATACCTGAAATACAAGGAAATGATGCATGGAGAATATTTTATTGTAAAACTTTGGCATATTATGTGTAAGAACCACTAAAACACAAAACTTGGTCAGAGATGGATGAGAAATGATCCCTTTCTGTTGTGCGTCGTAGAGTCATGTGGATGGAAGAAGATAAATGTTTCCATGTTAATAAGCTATACTAAACTTTAGCAGTGACTAAGGTCTTTAAAACTTTTAAGAATACAGATGCCTGCTGCCCTGTCCTCTGCGGACAGCCCTTCATACTGGAGAGCATACCCATCCATCAGCACAGCCAATGATGTGCTTTTGTCTCTGGGTCCAGCTCTTAAAAGTTCACCATTTTTTTCTGTGCTGTTTTTCATGATGTGAGTTTTGTTAGCCATATTTTAGTCTTTATTTCTTCTGGGCATATCCTTTGTTTAAGGACTTTTCCCCTCATTCTTCAAATTTATGACCAGATAGTCTTTCTCCTATGAAGCTGCTCTTGAAAGTAGAATTTTTTATTTTGTATGACTCAAAAACATTTAGCACACACAATTATCAAGAAACAGTGTGCTTTACAGTAAAAATTTTAACAAGCTTGCATGTGAATCATTTTTTTTTACTTTCCCAAGGACAGGAACTACATATTGATCCTAAAATGTGAACAAAGAGTTGAACAATTTAGAACGCAATTGTCATATGTAAATTACTTAATTAAACAAATTAAAATATGAAGGCTAATAGGGATATCTATATTGTTACTGGAAATCCATTATTGTTATGTTTTGCTTAGGAGGTGAGGTTGAGCAGTGTGGAACTTTAGTAAAGGTTGTTAGAGATATAAAAAAGAGAAGACAAGGACAAATTGGAATGAAAGAGGCAGGCAGTGATGAGATGCTGGAATAGAGAAGATTCAAAATTTTATGTAATTTTGAGTTCTTGAATATTACTAGTTATATGGGCCAAAAGTAAACTGCAGTGGATTTAAGGAATATGTTACAGAATATGTATATATTCTGTAGAAGAAAAAGGAAAGGCACTTTTGGAACAAGGTCAACTTGTATCCTTGTATGGTTATAGACTGTGAACAATTCTAATAGAGAAAAAAAATGATATGTGGAGTTAATTAGTAGAAATAAGAAAGAAATAATAGGCATGAGTAACTACTGGAAATGAAATCATGAAGTCAACTTCATAGACCACAGGAAATGACTCAGCATTTGCTTCTTCATAGGGAGCTTCCATTTCAACCTGTATGTTGTTGTATGTTGTATGATAGCGTGTATGTTTGGTTTTCTGCATTCTTTTATGGTACTATGAAATTAACATATTCTATTGTGTACATTACACATCATAAGGTTTTGTATTGAAACTAATGTAGTTTTTATTGTAAATCTTTGTGGCTAGACTGCCTGTGCTGTGCTTTGTCCTCCTTAGCCTTTCAGTTTGTGTATAAGCTGGCTGTGAAATAAACTCAGGGCCTGCTTGGCATTGACCAGAAGCCCTCCCGACAATGATTTTCTGTCTCCATCTATTCTTCTGCCTCCATTTTTTTCCTCAGCCTCATACCTTACTCAGCTACCCTAGTTGACTCAGTGACTGGCTCCGACATTAATGTCACTTACAAGAGTCACAGTGACTTTGGAGAGACAAGTTTTCCTGTGGGGAGGAATGGCAGGTCTGGGTTTATCTTGTTTGTTAAAAGGATTTTCCCAGTTTAGAATTCATAGGAGCTCATATTTGAAAGAGAGAGAAACAAGAAATGGTAGACAAAGCTGTAAGACACCAGAAGGTTGCACTTTAGTATCTACAATAGAAGAATGCACCACAAAGAGAAAACAGCACTCCTTCCTCATATGAAGCCCCAGGGCAATGGAAACTTGGGAAGCAAAGCATCATCTCTATGGTCAGTTATGGGAAGGGTACCTGGGGCAAGGAGCTGGCGATGGCATCCACGGGGACAGAAGATGTTAGATTAGGAAGCACGCCTCCCAGTGAA
Organism: Peromyscus maniculatus bairdii; assembly: GCF_049852395.1. Taxonomy (NCBI): domain Eukaryota; kingdom Metazoa; phylum Chordata; class Mammalia; order Rodentia; family Cricetidae; genus Peromyscus; species Peromyscus maniculatus. The sequence goes on from NC_134869.1 coordinate 36,954,482, forward strand.
GAGCAGCAGCAGCCACCTTCAGGTTGATCCGACTTAGGGATTTGAAGAATTTGGAGAAACCAACCCAAACTGGACACAACACAGGAGAGAAGCAACTGCATCTACAGAAGTACTGTGGGCGAAAGAGAAATGTTTTCCTATATATGAGCCCTACATGCACACACACACACACACACACACACACACACACACACACACACACACACAGAAGGTGTCATGCCCATCCTTTCTACAAAGGAGAAGTTGTCCAGAGGACAATCTGTTGTTGACATCACTGTTTCTATGTTGAGGTCATGGCTGAGTTATAACGGTTTAAGGCCTGAGCTTTGTCACACTTATTTTTCTTCAAATGACAAAAAAGTCACCCACAATTCTAACACTTATTTCACTTAGACAAAATTTAAATGATCTGTGAATGAATTTACTTCTAATAGCACTCATTCTTCAATATTTGGTGACATAGTTATTCCCTAAATTATAAATATAAAGTTTCTCTCCTATTTTTTCTCATATACACATGCACACACACACACACAAACATGTTTCAAAAAATAGGATAATGTTATACAAATTGATGTTAAGCCTATTATAAACTGTCAGATATAATGAAAATGACATATCATATTTTAAAATCTGTAGCACTCAACTTATTATTCATAATTCTATATTATATGTATATTAACATATATTCAACTAATTAAAACTTTTTTTTATAAAAGTACCACAGTGAGATGTATGCAGATGATAGGCAGATAGATAGATTTTTATTTACATATGTTTTTAAAAACTAAATAGTGCCTTTTTAACTTTGTGACTAACAAATAACTATCCAAATGTACCAATGAATTACTCCATCTAAAATTTATGGATGCCTTAAGGAAAATGACTTCAAGGCCCTCAAGAAATTTATTCAGGGACATTTGGGCTATACTGCAATGTGATAGAAAATTATGAGATTGGGATCCGCTCCTGATGTTGGGAGAGTCTGGAGAATGGCGTGATTTCCAGGTCAAAAAACAGAAACAGACCTTAGGAAAATCTGGGCACTCAAAAATTCAGGATCCATCTGGAGCAACCACCGTCCAGGTGAAAGACGGCCAAATCTGACTGAACCTAAGGAGACCAAAAAAAATTAAATATTCCTGCTTTTTTCCTGTTCCACAACAATGACATCACAGTCCCACTGTCTGTTTGCCATGCTCATGCCAGCCTTGCCCATTAAGAGCCAACATGTTTGTATCTACTGTTTAATTCCACTGAACTATATTGTTTTTCATTAGCATGGGAATTGCTTAGTATAATGCAAATCCCCATTCTCAGAAATGTACAGAGGACTGCAAAGGTATTGAGACCTTCCAATAAACACAGCAGCTGTCCCCCTTAAAATTCCATATGCTCCTTGCAAAATCTTGCAGAAATTTGAGTGTGAAGAAAATTCTTTCCATTTTCTGTTTCTCAAGAACCTGAAATGCCAATCTTAGACAGCAACCTCTCCATCAACCTGAAAATATCCCACTCATGCTACAAGTCCCCCGCATCCAAAATGCAAAGTTGAATTTCCTATCACTTGCAAATCTACATGACAAGTGATTTATAACGAGTATTAATAACAAGTACCTAATAACTATTCCTTGAATTATAAGAACCCAGATCCAAAGATCTTTTGCAACTCATTTGTGTTGGACTACAGACAGAAGTCAAAAGCATGGTGAATTGTCCTATGATATAACAAATATAAATGACATAAAGCAAAGTAAGGTGATAAAACCACCTCCTGTCAATTTCAGCCCCTATTCCTTCCCAACTCTGTAGCTGCCAGCTATACTAAGCATGGATGGTCTAGCTCTTCTACATACTCCCGGAACAGGTGAGAGAGACAGATTGTTGTTTCTCTAGGCATGGGGAGGAGGCAGCTGTCACATGCCCCCAAAATGTCCTTTTGCCTCTAACAAAGATGAAAGTACTTCTGGCATGCCCTCAGAAAAACAGGGCAGTTTAAAAATGTTGGCCTCCAGGCATAATGGATTTAAAGATATATATATATATATATATATATATATATATATATATATATATATATATATATAAAAATATCCTTGAAAACCTTCTGCCCCTTCCACTATGGATAGGCCTTTATGGTAGGTAGCATAACCCCAGAACCTATGAATATGTTACCAAGCATGACCAAAGAAAGACTGTAGGTTGAGCAAGCCAAGAATCCTGAGATGGGTAAGTGTTTTTCAGTGCTCAGGTGAATATAATGCATTACAGAAGCTCTGTTGACCAGGAAGGCATGAGGATCTGCACCAAGGAAGGTGCGATAATAAAGTAACAATGATGACAATGACTCCCTGAGAAGGTCACAAACCTCAGTTGTTGGCTTTTAGATAAAAGAAACAGACAGTGAGCCAAGAAATGTCTGCAGCCTCTCTAAGCCAAGAATGACAAAGGAAGGGTTGTCCTCTCAAGTTCACGGAAGAAATAGCCCTGTCCACCCATTTTGGATTTCAGATCTTTAAAGATCTTAAAGATAGTCAGTTGGTGGTGTAATATACCTTTAATCCCAGCACACAGGAGGCAGAGGCAGGCAGATCTCTGTGAGTTTGAGGCCAGGCTGGTCTACAGAGTGAATTCCAGGATAACCAAAGCTACACAGAATAGCTTAAAAACAGAGCAAAACTTTAAGATTCATCCTTTTAAGCCATCCAATGCACAGTCATTGTTAATAACACTAGCAAAAAATAGATAAAAGTCTTTGTCTGAAACATACAGATTCCGGGAAAGTTTCTGTATTAACTCGCTGTGGCGTGGACATAAAGTGTCTGGCCAAGTGATTTCTGTGCTTAAGGCATAGCACTCAGCTTGTTTTGAGAGATTTGGGGAGATTTCAGACATATGGATATGTAGGGACTTGATGAAAGGGGGTATATTTTAGGAGCTCTCTCTCTCTTATATGAAGATCCTTTCTTTGATAGGCACTTTTCAGATTCCACAAGATAAAGAAACTCCTCTTCAGATTCCTGCTCCCATAGCTTTCCCTCCATGATGGACTGTAGCCTTGAACTGTGAGCCAAGTGTGTGGAGTCTACAAAATGCATGCTGCAATCTCCGAATGGTAAGCAGGAAGCCAAAATCAACCTTTTTCACCTTTTCAAATTGTTTGTCAAGTAAACTGTCACAGCAATAGAAAGAAAGTTACACAAAGTCCATCACACAGGCTGTACCCAAGAATATCAATTGTACTCTCATACAGAGCAGAAAGTAACTTACAAACTAAGAAATTAAGCTTCTGACTGCCTTTGTTCTCTCTTTCCCCCAGTTACCAGCTTACCTGTGATTTTTTATTTTTCTGTCATTAGGTATAGGATATAAAGCTTGCTTTTGTTCATGTTCAGTGTCAGGAGGGCTTCCAGAAGCACAATCCTATTCAAAGTTATAGGTGTCTCTGCGTCTGTTCAACACCCTGGGATCTGATTGACAGCCAAGAGACTACATTTTCTAGACAAGCCCGTCTTCACCTCACTTACGCTCTTCAGCTAACGAGAGTTGTAAATTTATGAGCCTTCCTATTTTATTTATGCGCCTTACATAAGGTAAGATGAAGTGCATTTGTTATTGTCTTGTGGCTGGGACAGAATATCTGGCAAAATGTAACTCAAAGAAGGAGTTGTTTGTTTGGGCTCCCAGTTCCAGGTTACCATCCATCATGGTGGGCAAGTTCCACTTCACAACAAGAAAAAAAATGGGAGATTGAAGCTTGCTTTTTCCTTTTATTGATCCCAGGACCCTAGCCCATAAAATTGTACCAGCCACAGTTAGGGTGAAATTTCCCATCATAATTAAACTATTCTACGGAGCCTCTTACAGTCCCATGCGCAGACTCATTCCCTTGGGGGGTTCTAAGTCCCATCAAGGTGACAAGATTTCCCATCACACAAAGTGATCACAATGTCAAACCTGTGTTGAGTCATTCCTGGACACATATCTTCCTTATTTTGAATATCTTTTCTGTTAACTCCCTGGAATGCATAAGTCCTGCCTGATTGCCTCACTGATGGTCTTTGTCTTTCTAGAAAAAGAGATTGACTTAGAATCTGAGAATGGATTATTACTTCGCCTAAGTACTTTAACTACAGCCTCATTCTTGCTGTCAATTTTTGTTGTTGTTTTCACATAAATGAAAAATATCACCTCTTGGAGTCACATTCTAACTTGTCAATTTCTGGCTACTTTTTAAAAGCCTATTAGTAAACCAAATGTCTTTGAACTTCAAATTCAAGAGTCAAAAATGTTCAAATTATAACATGACTAAAGATACCTCAAGTTAAACCTTAAGCTGTGGCTATAACTAAGTGGTAGAATTGTTTCCCTCACATGTGTGACACCCTAGGTTCAGCTTCTAGTACTGGAAAAAGAAAAGAATTGAACTTTATTCTCTCTTTGTTTTTCCTTTCTCTGTTATCCCACTTCACTCCGAAACAGTTTGCTTTCCCAAGGCTATGATTTGAGCTGGTGGGCAGAGTGAACGCAGAGCCAAAATGACATCTTGAGATTATTTTTTTTGAAAATTCTTTGTATAAAAATAAAATTTGGGCCGGGCGTGGTGGCGCACGCCTTTAATCCCAGCACTCGGGAGGCAGAGCCAGGCGGATCTTTGTGAGTTCGAGGCCAGCCTGGGCTACCAAGTGAGCTCCAGGAAAGGCGCAAAGCTACACAGAGAAACCCTGTCTCGAAAAAAAAAAAAAAAAAAAAAAAAACCAAAAAAAATAAATAAATAAAATAAAATAAAATTTGGGTGTATTGCTGTCAAGCATGGCTAAGAGCAGGGTGAGGTGTTCAAGTGTAGGGCCTCATGTGACTGCATTAGTCACACATCCATGAAGCTGCCATGTTTTGCATTCAGATACTGACTCATTGTTGGCTGGCCAGGAGACTCAAACAGATCAGTTATATTCCTGTGTTTTAGGCCTTTTATCTGAAGCAGTAATGCAAACTATGAAATCTGTAAGACATCTGAAAGAATTACATGAGCTAATATATGTAAAATACTTAGAAATGTGATAGTATACTCTTTAGTCCACATATTAATATGATAGCACATTAGAAAGAAAGCAATGAATGGAAGAAAGAAAATATGGACACTCTCGAGCCTTTACATTTTAGTAAAGCCCATTAACACTCAGAGATACTTTAAAAAACAAATCCTACTTGTGAGATATGTTTTTGTTCATTAATTTCATTAAGTTCATTGCTGAACTTTTATTGTAGACCTTGTAGCACATGTTCCTGTTAAGATTTGAATATGAGTAAGAAAAGATGCATTTATTTATCAGATTATCGAGTCAATTTCCTTTACATTTGAAGTTACCTAGCACACAACCCCTGTTGTTGATCTGTATTTCCTCTCCTTCCTCAATGCCAATCATTATTTCAAAAATATACTTACAGGTTGGACCATGAACAAAACATTTTACTTCCAAAGTCTCCCTCAGACAGAAACTAGCCATTAGCTACGGGTATAAATCTCTTCAATTTCTATGAAATCAATGAGAATTTCTCATCAAAGCATATGTTTTTTTTTCTTAAGAGGATGAAACTAATGGGAATCCATTTAAGCTTAAAGGATGCAAATTAAAATGAGAGGGATAAAGGTATTGAGAAGTTATTCCAAACTTCCTGTTGAATAAATAAGTTATTCTCTGTGAAAATTACTTTATATATGACTCAATAATTCTGATTAAATACTCTAGTGTATATTACTAATATGTATACAAACTAGATAGATAGATAGATAGATAAGAAATAACTAATGATACTAGGTAAGTAAATAACCAAATGCTATATTGAAATTCAGCCCTCTGCAGGGGCATACAGACTTAGTAGTCCATAGACTACATAATTAGATTAGCCCCAATATGCTCAGTCATTTTTCGTGTTGAGAAAAAATGTTAACCCACCACTGTGTACTCCCAATATTCTGCTTCTTGTTGTGTGGATAACTTTATTTTTGCCTAAATTTCTAAATTAAATAAACATCATTTACGACTAAAATAAGTACCTCCTTAGAATAAGTTGTCTCCCACCTACAGAAATTTACACCCTTGTTATAATTAAGTCAGCAATAACAGCGCCTCCTCTTAACACTCGGAGCGTGTGGGCTCTGGGAAGACAACATACAAACCTGGGAATTTTTTTAAAGGAATCTAATAATAACAACATAATATTTTTTCTTCTTCCAGATGTCCACTTTTCAGTATTTATTTCTATTTTTCCTTTTTTCAACCTACTTCCTTTTTTCAACTGTTTAGTGTCTAAATTACTTATCTGAAACTAAATTTATAGATAGGAAAATATTCTTAGCCCTTAACATTTGTTTGAAGTCACGAGAGCAACAGATAGAGTTCAAACTTTATTGTAAACATTTCGTTACATCATAAATCTTAATATTGAGTATTAGATTTTTTATTAATGCAAACAGTTAAACAGTGGACAATCCATTCATGGAGTACTTACTATTTAGAATGTTTAGATATAGTTATGGTATTTGACCATTTGTAAATCATTTAGTAATTACAACCCTATGAGTTAGATGTAGTAATAATCTACTTAAATTGTGGTGTGAAATATTTTAATAGCATGATGATAACACAACATTAAATAAACCTTTATGGATTCTAAATTTTCTTAAAACTTTAATCATTCCAATAATATCTGTCCATTATTTTATTAAGGCCACATGAAAGACACTAATAAGATGTAACACTAATTTCCTGTAGGAAAAAAATCATGGAAGAAATATGAAAATTCTTTAGGCAATTTTAACTGGTTCGATTCATCTCAGATTTCTATAGAATTTCTATATGACTTGAATCCAAATAATTTTGTATTCTGGATTGACTTTAAGGGAAAAAATACAGCTTTGAACTGTTGAAATATCTAATGTAATATTTTGTTCAACTATAATCATGGAGACTTTGCAAAATTTTCCAACTCACCAGAGGAAACTTACACAGCCACAGGGGCCGTGAATATGTGCAACAGCATATTGTTTTGCAGTGATTAAAAACAAAAACAAAAACAAAACAAAACAACTGCAAATCTTCTTCACCTATGTTGGCTCATTTTAGAAACAGCAAAGGCTAGGAGGTCCAGAAACCAACAACTCATAGCTGAGCCAAAGATGAATCTCATTTCTGGAATTCTGATAAAGTGTCTAATTTCTGCTTGAGAGTATATTTATTCAAGTTAACTTTTACATCATCTTGCAATTCTTCAGTTTTTGGATTCAGAAATTGACTGCTATGGTAGTTATTCACATTAATTGGGTTGTGCATACTCTAGGCTCTTTTTAATATCTGCCTCCATTTATGTCTATGATATGTTTGGCTCTCGTATAACAACTATGTTTCATTCTTGAATCATCTCCCACACATAACTGAAGAATATAAATATTCATAAAATAAAAATACACACTCAACACATACTAAACAATGAACACAATAAAAATCCTGATAGAGTTTTCAGCTGCATTTTCAATACAATTAATTAAATTATCCAGGAGTCAGGAGGAGAGATGCTGTTTCTAGACTGGAGTAAGCATCATGGGACAGGCAGTGGACTTTCTAGGGGTACAGCAATTGAATATAGTGAAGCTTCATCTACTGTAATTCTTCAGGGGACATAATGATAAGTAACAAAAAGAGAGCAAGCAAGGGAGCACTAATGTGAATCTACAAAATACAACCTCACTTGTGAAATCGAAAGACGCCACTAAAGGAAGAGAGTAGGAAGCAATGCGACCTTAAACTAAGATGAGACATGATTTTTGTAGCCGAGATAACCATTCAGTTATTCTACTATGCTGCATCATGTGAATGATTTGGGCTGCTGTTTATGTGACACTATTAACTTTGAAGGCTACTAAATGGGTACTTGTTGGGTTTTTTTTTTTTTTTTTTGGTTTATTTCTTGTTTTTGTTTTTTTGCTTGTAGGTAATTGATAAATAACCAAGGGCATAGCATTTTGACTTGATCATGTATTCTAATCAACCAGGGATATATTCATTTTAGCCCAGTATTTTATCATTAAACTATTACCAGAGACAAATTAGAACATACTTTTAAAGAAATAGTGATTATATAGGAAATGACTTTAAAAGATCTCAGTTGAGTAAAACCAAACAATGTTAAGTGTACAAAAATTTGGCTATGATATTTGTTAAAAAATAAAAAAAAATTATCAAAAGTGACAGTGATTATACAGCCTTTCTTATATGTGATCATTCATTGACATCAGCTTGGAACTGTTGTTCAATATTTTTTTTTAGAATTAACATCTGTTAATCACAAAAAGTACAAATGTCATATTACTTTTATAAATAACTAATTAATTTCATAGGTGAGAATTTCCTTCATGAATGAAGGAGTATAATATAAGTGATTTTCTCCCAACTTTGTATGCCAATATGCCTTGGTAGTCTAATTCTAGTATTCTTGGGATTATCAGTCATAAAAAAAAATGTTAAAAATAAAGATCTATCACTTTAGATGGGTAAGTGAGCAATTATGAAAACAGAAAATATTTACACAATGGAAGTATTTACTTTACAATTGAGCCAGAGTGTATAGAACCAAAATATACATTCCAAACTAAAATAGCAATACATGTTATTATTACTTCTAAAATTTTAAATCCCTTTGTTCTGCGGTATCAAATCAACTTAGCCATATGCACCTGCTGATGGGTGAATGCTCACGTGATAACATTACAAACACTATTTTGAAAGGAATAAATGGAATTACAGCTTTCAGCCCCTCGAAATAAGACAAGAAGGTTGAAAAGCAATTCAAAACCTTACTATGCAAATAACAATGTATACTAAATGATATTCAGAAGGAAAGATCCCTTCTTCCAATATAAAGAAAACCTAAGTGCACATTGTTCTAAGCAAGAAGTGTATGACGTTGTATCAAAGAGATAGTCCTAGACAGAAAGCCTTACAGTGAACACTGGGGACAGAGCAAAGGTATCAGTGGGGGAATCTGACTTCATTGCTCTTGCTTTTGGCAAAATGGTCTATTCAAAGTTATTCGGACCCTGTGAAGCTACCTTAAAGAAAGTGCATGATCCTATTGGATCACAGGGGATATTAGGTAAATGGTAAGGGTTCTTCTACTTATGTAGACTCCTTTCTTTGGAGAGCATTGACTTTCCAAGGGGTTAAAGACAAATGAGCTGATAGCCACTCTCCGACCTTGTGCCCTCCTTCCTTAACATAGGACTTGCCTTCATTTTTTCTGACAAGTGTTGCATGTTCTCTACAGTGAGATATCCATATCATAAAGCATTGAACTTCTCCAACCCTCACCCACCTGGGGAAAGCAAAACAAAACTATCAATCATAGAAAAATAAACCCCAAACCAAAAACAAACAAACAAAAAAACCCATGATGGTATCTGATTGCCCACTCTGTGGTGAGGAGAAATTTTAATCAGTGAGAAAACATCACTAGAAAAATATATTTGGCTTTGAGTTTAATGACATACCCATTCATCTGACATCACCAATACTAAAGTGATGCTTTTTTTTTAAGTCCCCTTGTGTCCCCTGTCTATTGTCAACTGGTTCTGATGACATCAGGTATGTTCTGAGTAGTAAGGCTGAAGACTCTCAACTGGGTATGGCTTTGGAAATATAAGTAGATTATTTAGACATAATTCCCCAACTCCTTAAAATGTTAGCAAATCATGGAGTGGAATTGACTTGGAAAGTTTAACAGATGTATATACATGCCATTATGATTTTATCCTAAAAGAATAAAGAAACTGTAGTGGTTTCACTGGGAAATATCTCCAGTGGGGTCAGGTATATAAACGTTTGTTCCCCCGCTGGTGGCACTTTTGGGAAAATTTAGGGAACTCTGAGGGCATGGAGCCTAAAAGAGGGAAGCGGGTACTATGCTTTGAGAGTTTCTAACTGTATTTAGCTTCCTGCTCCTACTCTCTGTCCCCTGTGTGTCATTGAGCTATGAGCTCTCAGGTTCCTGCTCCTGTGTCATATCAGCCTCTTGCCATGACTTTCAGACCGAGATGAACATCTAGTTCTCTGGAATGGTAAATGAAAATAAACCCTTCCAATCCTTAAGTTGCATGGTCACGATATTTTAATCACAACAACACATTCACTAATACAGAAATTGGCACTGGAAGGGACACATTATTGGGAAGAATCTGCCCATTTTGTTGTTGTTTTGTTAATGTGTTTTCTGTTATTGAAGAATGTGGGAATTTGGGGGAATTTAGGACTAGAAAAGAGTTGAATGCTGCAATCAGAGCTTACCAGACCAATCCAGCAGGAGCCTTTAAGACAGTAGTGCTTAAGATAACATGAACAGCAGAGCCTTGCTCCAGATGTTTCAAAGTGGAGCAAAGGCTGTATTGGCTGGCAACTGGGCTAGAGACAATGTGATATCAATGTGATATTTTGGCAAATCCATTTTGTTCTAGATTTTTGTTTTGTTTTGTTTTTGCCCATAGTCTAATAATTAAAGTGAGGCTGACTTAAAAAGTAATGAGATGATTTCCTTGTTGGGAGATTTTAAAAATATCATGGCTTTAACACTGGTATAATTATTACTAGTTACTCTTCTCTATGTCTACACTGGGCAGAAAGAAATACAAAATGTAAAGTTTGGAGAGAAAAAGAACACAAGGAATGTGTTGCTCCCAAGTAATGTGCTGTAAAAGAAGGTGCTATTGTTGAAGAGAGTAGCATTATTAAGAGGAGGCTATCCAATCGATGAAAGAGAGGAGGGATTCTGCAAGCAGGGAACGTTGAGATCATGATGGGAAGATGTGCAGAGATGACTGGCCACACTAGAGGAAGCCCATGAACTGTAGACTAGTGGCTGTGGAGCCCCCATGGAACAGGACTAGGCCCTCTGGATACCGAAGACAGTTGTTTGGCTTGAACTGTTTGGGGGGCACCCAGGCAAGGGGATCGGGATCCGTCCATGGTGCATGGGAAGGCTTTTGGGAATCTGGTGCCTGTATGTGATGCCTTGAGCAGCCTTGGTGCAATGGGATGGGGCTTGGAATTGCCTAGGCTCAGTGTGCTGGGCTCTGCTGCCTCCCCATGGAAGACCTTGATTTGGGGGATGTGGGGATGTGGGGTGGCTTGGGAGAGAGGGCTGAGGGGTGGGAGGAGGGTGGAGGTAGTCTGTGGGTGGTATGTAGAGTGAGTAGAAAATTTCTTAATAAAGAAAAATGAAGAAAAAGAGGAGGCTAGAACCTACTTTCAGTTCTTGATCTCTGTGCCCTATGTGCAGCTGAGATGTGGGTTCTTAGCTTCCTACTCCTGATGCCATGCCTGTTTATTGCCATGCATTCTCTACCAACTAACCACCTAACCCTCTGGAAGAGAAAACCAAAATAGACTCTTCCTCTAATTACTTTACATCTTGGTATTTTACCACAACCACAGAAAAGAGACTGATACAGGAACTGCACATTTCCATCTTTTAATAAGAATCCTGTAAATTATTAAAAAAAAATAAGATAAAAGGTCACTGAGATGGGTCAGCTGGGAATTTGCTTGCTGTAGAAGAAGAAATACAAGTTATGTCCTTGATATTTCCATAAAGGTGAATGAGAGGACTGAGTCCACATATGGTCCTCTGACCTCTCCTTGCAGTCCATGACATGCACACACCCCTTACAAATAATAACTGATAAAATTAAAATTTAAAACTTACATTTTAAAAGTTCCTTAAAGAAGCTTGTCATTGTGGTGCATGTCTTTAATCCAGCACTTGGGGGACAGAGGCAGTCAGTTCTCTATGGATTCAAGGACAGCTTGGTCTACTTAGAAAGCTCCAGGACAACAAGAGCTATGCAGTGAGATTTTATCTCAAAAAAAGAAAAAGAAAGAAAGAAAGGAAAGGAAAGGAAAAGACTCAACCATATATACTACATTCAGTTCTCTGAATTTTCAGTTCCATTCTACAGTATTTATGCACAAAAGTTGGCAATAAATATATGCAATATACATGCATGTGCATATATCATACTGAAAATAATTTTAAAGACAGCATACTTCGAATCCTGGAACAACATGATAGTGTGTATATCCAAAGAAAGTATGCTATTCAAACAGTGATGACTGCTAAGGAGTGTTGGAGTCCCTTGGAAAAGATTGCTTATAAATCACCTTGATATATCTGCTGGCATTATACTTTAGCCAACACTACTAAAATAGGGCATGCTAACCAAACCACCAAGACTTGGTTTGGCTGCAAGATGAATTGTTAAATGGTCTTATTAATAAAAAACCTAGAACCAGATATTGGGGTGAAAAAACTGAGAGATCAGAGGAATCGGACAAGCCACAGACAACCTCACCTCACCAACTCCTCAGCTTCCCAAGAGACCTACTTTCAGTATACTCATGCCTGTATGCCTTTCTGTTCTGCCCATCTTACTTCCTCTCTCCACCTAGCTACATCACTTCCTGTCTGTCTATACAGACCTCCAGACCTCTATGGTTAGTGCTGGGATTAAAAGTGTGTGTTACCATGCCTGGCTCTGTTCCCCAGTGTGGCCTTGAACTCACAGGAGTTCAGAAGGATCTCTGCCTCCCGAATGCTAGGATTAAAGGGGTGTGCTACTATTGTCTAATCTCTATGTTAACTATAGTGGCTGGCTTTTCCCTCTGATCCTCAGATAAGCTCTATTAGGGTGCACCATATATTGAGGGGCACAGGATGTCACCACATTTGGCATGTAAGGGTATAGGAATGAATTTTTTCTTTTTAAAAATAAAATTTACTGAAGTATAGTAAAATATATAGTAGACTATATTTTATATGGATAGAACATCATCTGAATAAAATATCAAATGAATTTTATAATATCTTACAAATGTTTTATAAAATATTGAATTTAGCAAGTAACAAAAAAGACATATCCTATTCTATAAGAAGCCCATGCTGGAAGCTTGAAAAAAAATTCAGCAGCTAAGAGCTTTTGCTGCTCTTACAGAGTACCCCATTTTGGTTCCAAGACCCACATTGGGCATTGAATGGCATACAACCTCCTGAAACTAAAGCTCCAATCTAATGTCCATTTAAGCATCTGAGAGCATGCCTCCATATAAATACATATGAATATGAAAAAAAACTTTAAAAAATAAAAGAGAATCCAGTGCTATGTTTTAACCAAGTTTCAAAATGGAACTAGCAGTAAATACATGAAGATAATATTAGTTACTTTTACATTACTATGACCAAAATATTTTACAGAAACAGCTGAAAAACACAAAGTTTTATTTTGGCGTGCACTACAAAGGATTCATTAAAACATACCAGGAAAGGTATGGCAGAGGAGTTCAGATCATAGTAGTGGGAATATGTGAATGATGCTGTTTACATTGTGGATGATCAGGAAACAGAGAGTATGACAGGAACCATGGGATGAGTGTCATCTCCAAAGGCCCTCCCATGGTGGTCTACTTCTGCAAGATGGCCCCACCTCCAGTTTCTCAACCCTCCCAAAAGTATGCCACCTGCTAGCGACTAAGCTCTACAAATATGAGCTTGTTGAGGACAGTTGAGTTTCCCATCCTAACCCTGACATATACATGCAACTCCTCAACAAAGGAGGAACACATCTGAAAGAAACAGAAGAGGAAGACATTGTCAAAAGGTATTTTCCATAGAAGATAAGAAAATATTTTCAGAGATTTTCTTTTTTACATCAAAAGTTAATAAAATTCAGGTTCCACGAAATAATGTACAAGATGAGAAGATGTCCGACTCAGGTGAAATGGGGTGTCCCTGGCAGACATTCAAAATATAAAAAGTGAGTGAGGTAAGAGTATTTTAGAATTAAAGTTACAAGGAAATAATAAAAGACGCATTAGAGTTATTACGTCTACTTGGATGGGATCTTGGGGTTTCAGTGTGTTGGCAATGTCCCTGCCTGACTCTCTACTCCGTGCAGAAAAAGAAGACAGAACTTGGAAGGCTATGAAAAATAGTAGCAGGGCCTCCTTTCAAGGGACTGGGGCCGAGTCACTGTTGGCCTGTGCCCTTTTCTTTTTCTCTGTCTTCCTAGGAGTGGGGAAAGACAAAGAAAGGCACAAGGAGAGACTTGGCCGGTTTTCAGCCCCCTTTCTCATGCCCTTTTGCCACGTGACCATGATCGCTCACTCTAGTGACCCTGTATCATCGCTCCAGCTCTCACAGGGAAAGACACTGTCTTCTTCCTGGTCGTGGCGGGTAAGTTGAACGGCCTTTTCCCCCAAATTATGAGAACGGTTTCAACTATTGTATGCTTAGATGGAAACATAGTGAAACAGACATGGCAAGTCCTAGGTCTCGGAACCAGGGATTTACTTTATTACGTGGTTTAATTCGAATAAAGAAACAATGGCTTTATCTATCCTTAAGTAAGATTTTTAAAATTTTATTACTTTTAAAAATTATTTTTTACTGCCGGGCAGTGGTGGTACACACCATTAATCCCAGCACTTGGGAGGCAGAGGCAGGCATATCTCTGTGAGTTCAAGGCCAGCCTGGTCTACAGAGCAAGTTCCAGGACAGGCTTCAAATCAACACAGAGAAACCCTGTCTCTAAAAGAAAAAAAATATTTTTACCGTTTTCAGACAAAATATTTTGATAAATATTTTCATCTTTATTCTCAAATAAAATATTATCAAAATATTCCTCTGAGTCTTCCCTGAACCTCCCTCCCAACGTCATGTTCTTTCCTCGTTCTCCAAATAAAACAAACCAAGAAAACAGAACAAAAACAAAAAAATGAACAAACAAAACAACAACAACAAAGAAACCATTAAAACCAAAAGAATGACAAGAAAACCAAACAAAAAGCCATGGATCCGCTTTGTGTTGATCACCTACTCATGGGCATGAGGCCTACTCTGAAGAGTGGTTTATATCTCTTTCAGTAGATATTAATAGCAAATATGGTTAGACATATTCCCCCTTGTCTTCAATGAGATTTTTGTCTGATTTGAAACGTGCAGGACTTGTGTATACAGCCACGGAGTCTGTGAGTGTATATGTGCACCACATTTTATATATAGTCTTGTCTCTTATGGTACAGGAATAATAATAATAATAATAATAATAATAATAATAATAATAATAATAATAAACAGTTTCATGGCCCAGAATACACTATAATTTCATTTCTGAATTATGATTAAAAAGGAAAGACAGGAAAGATATCTGGATCTCTGTGAGTTCAAGGGCACACTGAGCTACATGAGAGCCAGAACCAGATAGCAATGACACAGGCCTTTAGTCCCAGGAAGGAATGAGACAGGACACAGAAAGATATATAAGGCATGAGGAAACAGGAACTTGCTCTCTTGAGACTGAGGATTTTGTAAAGGTAAGAACTTGTACAGGCTGGATTGCTCTGCTTCTCTGATCTTTCAGCTTTCATCCCAATATCTGGCTCCAGGTTTTCTATTAATAAGGCCTTTTAAGATTTGTGTTACAGGGAGCTCTCCAGAAAAGCAGAGGGACTGAGGAAAAACAGAAGGCTATGAAGACAGATGTCAGCTAGAGAAGACAGAGGAGAGCAGCTAGAGAAATTTCCTCTATACCAAAGGGGGAAAGATAGTGAAGGACAAAACCAAACAAACAAATATAATATAAAAAATCAACAGTAAGGTAGCAAACTGTTCTGGACTAGTAGACTTGTAGGTAAATTTAAAAGTACAAAGGCTCATATTGTTTTATGAGAAAAGAACAAATAGATTCAACTCTCAACATCCAAGCACTGAGAACATCTATATAAAACTTTATATATCAGGTAAATAGTATTAACTATTAATGATTTAAAAGGAAGAGTAGGATGGCCTTCCTGGCATGGAACCTCAGAGCACATAGTTCTGACTCTCTTAGAGGCATCCAGGGTAAAGGCTTGCTGAGACTCACACATTTCCATAATGCGCATTACATTGTAAAATTTTATATTCTTATATTTCAGAAAGGCTTTGGCAACACATTCGACATTTGCTCCAGGCAGCCAGCCTTATCTGCTGGAGTTGGGTTGGCCTGCATTACATTTCAATATCTTTCAAGTACTTTTCTCCTCCAATACCCAAACAATTTTCTCAAGGGTATGTACTGTTTCTTTTTCCCATTGTGACATTTAATACATGTTTATAATGTGCTTGATCATATTCCTCTCCCATCAAATGTTCTTGACACCCCTCTCTTTTCACTGGGCTTTTCTGAAAATTGTTCCCATTCAATACTTACGTCTTTAAAAAATTATAAATTCTTTCTATGAAAGAAAACAATAGGCCTATCTTTCTAAACCTTAACTTGTGGCTTATGTGTAATTATTCTTGAATAAAATATTTCTGTAAACGCATTGCTCTATCAAAGGAGAAAAAAGTGAAAATGAATGGAAGAGAAAATATTTATGCAGAATATTTTTGGAAAATGTAAATATTCATTTTTCTCATGACATAAAAAAATGGCCTTACCTAACATCTAAGCATCTGTGATCTTCAGTACATTGATGGATTTAAAGAGAAAGTTTGACATTTAATTGCTTTATCAGTTAGGGATTTGTTTATTCAACAGAAAGACTTTTTCAGATATGACACAGTTTACAGACAACACTTGTTGGGGAAGCTAATTGATGATAATTTTTTATTGTTCACCCCCAAAACAGAGCTACATAAATAATTTTTATAATATGAATTCTTCCCTGAAATCAATTTTGGCTATAAAATATAATCCACATGGAAGTCTGAATATCGAGAACAAATTACACAATGCTTTCTTAAGAATATAAAAAGTAAGATCAGTTTATTTTAATTTAGAACAAGCAATTATGATTATGTCACTAAACTTCCTCAAAGATGATAAATATGTTAGTCACTGAAACAATCTGAGCCTGGAAATCTAACTGTTCATATATGATCTGGGTATTATCTAGTGATTATCCAGATAACTACTCTTTTCACTTACTTCATATTTGCCATTTCTGAGGACTTAGTTCATTTTTTTGGAATTATGGCAGTTTTATTAGTCCACAGAGATGTCTGAGAGGGTTAGTTTCTCTCTAGACTGTTCTGAGCTTCATGGTTTGGTGACATATCACAATATTTTCACTTGGTCGGTAGGGAAAGGGGCTGGAAGGCATTTTTAAAGACACTCAGGGGGTATAAGTTAAGAAGACCATCAAAAAGGTCAAAATCAGAAAATTCTTCCATTTCTGTGATTGGATTCTTTCTACTAACTGGCTTCCATGGATGTCTAGAACATTTGTTGGAGATTGCTTAAATAAAAGGCTATCTGGTTGTATGTGACTATCAGGGGTCAGATCATCATGGACCTCCGTGGTATATGGTGATGTGGTAGCTATTGTACCTTCAATGAAATCTGAATCCTGAAAGCCAGAAAAGATAACCATTATACTTGACTGGGATAGGAGAGGGTTAAAGGTGGCCCTTTCTCTCCTCCCCTGTGTTTCTGTATGGCCATTGGCCCACAAAGAGGAACAGCTTTGGTCACAGACATCAATTTAAACTTGATTATCTTAAACATCAAAGGGAAAATGGTTTTGATCATGGATGTACAATGGGACATGGTCATGGTCATGGTCATAGTCTTAAGCATGGTCATGGTCATAGTCTTAAGCATGGTCATGGTCATAGTCATAAGCATGGTCATGGTCATAGCTATAAGCATGGTTATGGTCATGGTCAACACAAAGATAAAGACAAAAACAAAGGAAAACACACTGGCTGGAGAATAGAGTCTTTGGCAAGCTCTTCTGAAGACAGAATTGATCTATTTTTATAAGAAGTCAGTTTTTCAAAGGAATGCCTCATATAATTAATGAATAACTGGCTTTATACTGTTCCCCAAAGAAAATACAGTAGTAAATAGTACATAAAATTTTCATACTGTCTCTTAAAGTGTTATCAGATGAATATCACAACATCGAAGTACAAGTGAATTAAAATCATTCTCTAACAGCTCAATCATTGTAACCCAACTATACAGCCCCTGAATCCCTGATTTTATCCACTTTAAAATGCTGACTAATAGAAGAGAATGCATTTGTTAAAATAGTATGAGACAATACTGGTGAGGTGGCTCAGTAAATAAAAGTGCTCACTGACACATCTAACAACCTGAGTTCAATTCCAAGGACTCACGTGGTAGAAAAAAGTACTGACTCCTATAAATTGGCCTATTCTCTATAAACACTTACATGCAAGCATACTTCCCTCACACACACACACAGATACATGTAATGTATTTTTTTTTCAAACTTACAAGACATAGTTCTTATTTCCAGGGTTTTCCTAAAAACTGTATGACTATGGTATGTTTAGGATTTGCTTAAACATCATCCTACTAATATTCTTTATTAAAGAGCAAATATTTTATCCTGACACTTAATAAATTGATGTGGAGGGGATAATAGTTAAGACAAACTTGAGAAAGGTGTGTGTGTGTGTGTGTGTGTGTGTGTGTGTGTGTGTGTGTGTATGCCAATATGTGTGCATTGCATGTGCATTTATGAAGGAATGTTCTTTTTATCCAAATTTTATTTATCTGTGTTTAACAAAATTACATAAACTTAAGGTACAAATAGTGACCATTTAGCATAGATTTGTACTGTGAGAAGAGGATCACTGTGGATGCAACAGACACATTGTCTCTCAATGGTAGCTTTGTGTATGTGCTGAGAAAATGTAACAACTGCTATCTTGTTGATAACTATAGTCACTGCACATAGTGTTGATTTGATTTCTAGAATTTGTTCATTTTACAGTCAAATATATGTCTTTTGACCACCAACTCTCTTAACCTTTAATTCCCAGTAAACACCAGTCTAATCTGTTTTTGTAAGTTCAGCATTTTTAAATGTCATGTATTAGTTGGATCCCACATCGTTTGTTTCTTTGGTCTGGATTATTTCACTTCATACCAACTTCCATGTTCTTCCATGTTGTGTCAGTTAGCATGATTTCTTTGTCTTGTATGCTCAAACAATATTCCATCATATGTGTACATACTCATTTCACTTATGTATCCATTTATCAACAAGCGTGTGTGCTGTTCCCGTATCTTGACTGTTTTGTATAATGCTACAGTGATAGGAATATAAAAATATCTTTGGGATAGCGATTTCATTTTCTTTGGGTATATAGCCAGACATAGGGGTACTACTTCCATGTCTCCATTTTTAAGTATTGTGAAGAACCTCTAACTGTGTTACAATCAAGCCTCACAAGTTTACATTCAAAGTAATAGGGTACAGAAATACTGTTTGCTCTACATCTTCACAGACATTTGTTACTTGGACTTTATAGTATCATCCATTCCAATAAATGTCGAGTGTTGTGTTACCATGTTTTGACTTTCATTTCCTTGCTGCTTAATAAGGCTCGACACTGACCGTATCCATTGGTCAACTCTGACATTTTTGAATAATATCTATTAGGTCTTGAGCCCTCTTTTTTATTATGTCATTTAGAAAGAGAAATGTTTTTCTTGGTTTCCATTTACAACATGCAGCTGATAATTCATAATGCATTGGAAGGAAGTCAAGAATTTTCACTATTAATTATCAGTTGCATGATGGAAAAGAGGATCACAGGGGTGAAAAAAAATCCCATCCAATGTAATACTCTAATTCAACCATCCTTTTTCTGTAATTGTTGCAAAAAAGAATTGATATTCATAAATCTGATCAAAAGAGTGGTTTATCAGTAATTCCTTTGCTTCCCCTTCATATATCTGTGAAATCACATTTGTCTCAAGATCCTGCCCCAAGAGAGATAAGTCGTCTCTTCTCTCCTGTTCAACCAGTGGACTTTTGTCACAAGTCACATTCTATGTCCACACTGTAATCTTCGCGTCAATATTTCCCACTCTCAAGTGAAATCATTTGTTTTGTGGCTTATATGAACCCCATTCTCAGTACCAAACTAAATGTGGAGGACTTCTCAGTAGTCTTCCTTTTGTGCATTTTCCTCATTAGAAACCAGAGGATAATTGGAATATATAATGTGGTGCTCATGGGTAAAAGTCACCGTATTTTAGTTCCATTTGTGTAGGACAAAGTTTCCATTGTTCAGTCTTGGGTAGGAGGTGTTCTCTTTCGTAGTACCAAGTTCTGTATCACAAAGAATAAGTAGAAAATTACAAGCAGCAAAAAGTTAGATGGAACTGCCACCGTGTCCTCAGAAAATATTTTTATGTTCTCTTTTCTAATTAAATTGGCAACTCCTTACTCAGAAGTCCATTTTATCTTTATGAGAATACCTGAATGGTACATGAACTGTTGTTTGTTGTACAAATTACAAGAAATAGGTTTCTATTTTGTTCCTAAAATATATTCAGGTATTATGGTGATGAAAAATGGCTGTTTATGGGGATAATAAATAGTATTCTTTCAATTTATTCGAGCTCAAAATAAAAGTTTCTCCAAAATAGAAGTCAACTACACAGCTTTATGAGCAATAATGACTGCATTGTGATAAATGGTTTATATGCAGATATGCTCCTCGATTGAAATGCACAGGCACGTTTTGCTGGCAGGATCATCACTGCTACCAAACAAAAAAGATGTGAAGGGGAATGAGTGGCTTCCTGTGCACATACAGGGTCCAGAGAATAAGAGCAAAGGATATATGTAAGCATGCTCTGTTTCTCCCCAACTCACAAGATTCCAAGGTTCTTCAGAGACATTGGATTTGGTAAAAAGTTGACCATGTGTTCTTATGTTTTTATTTGTACTTTCATAATTTTATAAATCTATTTCTTAATATTTACAACTACACTTATTTTCAATAAACCTATGTTCATTTTATTTTCCTACATTGAATATATATATATGTATGTGTGTATATATATATGTATATGTATATATATATATATATATATATATATATATATATATATATATATATATATATATATATATAATCCACTTTATATTCAAAGCTCTATTTCTTTCCTCAACAACAAACAATTTCACTTGATGGTGTGAAATATTTAACCTGATACTCAGCCCTGTTGTGTCAACTTTTGAGACAAATATCTTCTACTAGAAGAATCTTCAAGGAATGTTCTGCTTTCATTATTGGAAATAATAAATATTATTAGTTTTTCCCTATATTCAAAATTATTTTAAATTTATTTGTTGAATAAACACCATTATTCAAAGGAAATATATAAACCAAAACAAAGTTCTAACTTCAGACTAGGAACTCTCTTTTGCAGTGAATACTTTTAGAAATACTCTCAGCATCACCTCTGGCTACATCAAGAAGTAATAACTGTTGTAGTTTTATTTCACTTGCCGTGAGAAGATATCCTGACAACCAACAACTTAGAAAGGTTTACTGTGGCTCACAATTCCAGATTACAGTCCTTTACTATGGAGAAGTTATAGCAGTGAGCTAGAGCCAGGTGTCCCATCACATGCACAGTCAAGAGCAGGAAAAATAAAGTGTTCTTTGCTCATCTGCTTGCTTCTACTCAGCTTGGTTTTTCCATTCATAGACAGTTCAAAACTTCCTGCCTAGGGAATGGTGCTGTGAGCCACATCAATTAACTTAAGACAATCCACCACAGCCATAGCCACAGTCCAACGTAATGCTGACAATCCTTCATTGAGTCTCTCTTCTCAGGTGATTCAAGGTGTGTCAATCTGACAACTAATGTTAGCAATTGCACTAACTAATACAATTATAAATAGTTCTGGAATTAAAGACAAGTTAGAGATATCACAAAACCCAATGGTGAAATTGTAATACAGACAGCCTAATTTTACTATTTTAAATTTATTTCTTCCTAAGAACTTTTAAAAATTATTCACTCCTACAGAATTAAATGTGAAATAACTTGTAACAAAAGAGTCTCCTCTGTGAGTCACCTCAGAGATGAGAGCTTTTGAGATCATGTCTAGAAATTTTAGGAACGGCTTAAAAATTTCATCATTGGATAGAACTAATCCTTGTTCTAAACAAAAAATTAGGACAAAAATTATAAGTGAAGGAAGAAGAAACCAACTATGAGTATCAGCAACTCAATAATCAAAGTAAATAAGCAGAGTGGAAACATGGAGTGTTCAACATGAAAATGGTATGAAATCATACTGAAGTGTACCAGGGCCGAAAAATAGAAGTTCTATCTCTTATGGAATTCAAAGACAGAACCTTTTCCCATAGAAATAGAAATGGATTTGGGTTACTCATGCTGTGACCTTGCCCCAAGGTATGGGAAACTCACCAATTTCCTTCACAGTAAAGAAGAATTCTCTTCTAGTTTCAATTTATTGCCTCCAGGCAAATTGAAATTTATGAATATACAATTGTTATGCAAACTTACAATTTTTTTCAAATGCATATTTCCTAGGAAACATGCTGTCTCAGAAAGGTACACCTTTAAATAATCTCTTTCTTCATAAACTATAAAGCAGCTTTTTTTGTTATTGTGATGATGCATTCTCTGGGAATATTTTTCACCAGGAAAAGGTGTTTGGAAAAGGAAAAAAAAAACAAATTTGCAATGAAAAGGTGAACAATTGCTGAGATACATTCTCTTTGGACAGATCATGATTTAGATAATTAGAATTCCAAGAATCAGATGTGACTTGTAAAAACAAGTTTTTGAAAAATGTTATGATTCTTTATAAAGCTACTGAAGAACATTGATTAAAAAGGAAAAAAAGGATTAAACATTTCCTTCACTTTTCTTCCATGTTAATGAGTGTTAATCGGTGTCACCATGACAAACTGAGACAGTCATGTCATCATGAGAGAATTTTATCTTGACTCACGGTTTACAGATATCATTCCATGGTCACTTGGCCTTATTGCTGTCTATCCCTGGTGGTGCAATCATGAAGAAGCATGTGGTGAAGACAACCTATATTCATTCTGGTGTTTGGAAATTAGAAGAGGTGAGGAAGAGAGAAATAACAGGAGCTGTGGTCCTGGTGTCGCTTCCAGAACAGACTCCCATGCTCTGATTTGCTCAACTAGTTGCCACCTACTAAAGGTCCTACCACTTCTCTATGTGGCCTCTGTGTGCTGGGAACATGCCTTTAACACTCAGACCTTTGGAGGACAATTCAGAACCAAACTCTAACATCTTCTTTATGTACTTTTCTATTTTATTATAGTACAGTATCTAGATTTAAAACATTCTGGAAGCATCTAGTTGCATATTACATTTCATTGCTAGTACTATTTATTTAAAATTATTTATTGTGTGTGGATGGTGTAGGTACTCCCATGCTATGGCATACACATGGAGTTCAGAGCACAACATGAGGGACCAGGTTCTCTTGTTCCAACATGTTAAGTGTCAAGAATCAAACACAGGTCATGCAACTTGGTGGCAAGTACTTTCACCTACTGAGCCATTTGGCAAGACCCTTATTTCTTACTATAATATGATTTTCGTTTCTCTTCTGTAAGGCCGTAGGGTGTATGTGTGGGGGGGTGAGTGTGTGTGTGTGTGAGTGTGTGTGTGTGGGGGGGGTGTGCGTTGTATATGTGCCATCGCACACGTGGAGATCAGAGGACAGCCACAGCTGCCGGTCCTCAAATTCCACTTTGAGACTGGCTCTTTTGATTGCTTGCTGCTTCAAAACGAGACTAGCTGTCCCGTGAGCTTCCAGGCATTCTCATATTTCTGCCTTCCACCTTGCTGTGGGAGGGATGGGGAGACTGACTTGTGACCACCACGTTTAGCTTTATGTAAGCTCTGGGTGACCCAACGCGGGCTCTCACACTCGTGCAGACAACACTTTACCCCCGGAGCCAGCATCCCAGCCTTGTTTGTTCTTTTGCTTTCCCAGTCCTTTATTTCTAAGTACAGAGTAATTTAATAGCCAGGAGACTAGGTCTTGAGCCAAGACGATGTTATTTTTAGATGAAAGAGGTAGGCATTACCGAATTTGTGCTTTCCTCTTTTGCCAGCTTTCTACTGCTGTGTAATTACTTTGTATCGGGTGCACTTGCACTGTATGACGTACGAAAATTACTAAGTACCATTGCAGATTTAACTAATTAACTCCTATCAGTGAATGTGCAATGCAGTTTATGAGGTTTCCTTGGGTATAATAACAACTGACCTTTTGGAAGCTGTGTCCTTAGCACACTAAGTGTTCTGTACTGCCAGCATAAATTTAAAGCCTCCCTCGTATATAACCAAGAGGTGACTGATGTACGTTTTATTTCTGAGGTAACTAATGATTTCATAAAGCAATAAATCTTCAGAACATCCTGCTCTCTAGATGCTCTATAACGGACACCTGTTAGCTATGAAGTTTCCGTGTCCTTTTAGAGTTAAATTACAACAGGAAGGTAAATATGCAAATAATTATTGACTATTGAATTCTGTTTTTTCTCTGAAAAATAAGATACACATTTCAGAGGGAAGAGAAACCTATGATTCTGCCTGTGATGGAGAAACGTAAGACATCCCCTTAAGATATGTAGATGCTTGGGTTCCTTAGCTTTGTTTTAGAACAAGAATACTGTCACTCTGATTCTGGGTGACATCACCTCACTCAGGATGATTGTTTTCTAGTTCCATCCATTTGCCTGCAAACCTCATGATGTCATTGTTTTTCTCTGCTGAGTAGTACTCCATTGTGTATATGTACCACACTTTATTTATCCATTCTTCAGTTGAAGGGCATCTAGGTTGTTTCCAGGTTCTGGCTATTACAAATAATGCTGCTATGAACATAGCTGAGCATGTGTCCTTGTGGTATGTTTGAGCATTCCTTGGATATATGCCCTTGGATATAGCTGGGTCTTGAGGGAGGTTGATTCCCAATTTTCTAAGAAAGCACCATATTGATTTCCAGAGTGGCTGTACAAGTTTGCATTCCAACCAACAGTGGAGGAGTGTTCCCCTTGCTCCACATCCTCTCCAACATAAGCTGTCTTCATTGTTTTTGATCCTAACCATTCTGACAGGTGTAAGATGGTATCTCAGAGTCATTTTGATTTGCATTTCCCTGATGACTAAGTATGTTGAGCAATTCCTTAAATGTCTTTCAGCCATTTGAGCTTCTTCTGTTGAGAATTCTCTGTGTAGCTCTATAGCCCATTTTTTAATTGGACTATTGGGTATTGTGATGTCTAATTTCTTGAGTTCTTTATATGTTCTGGATATCAGCCCTCTATCAGATGTGGGGGTGGTGAAGATCTTTTCCCATTCTGTAGGCTGTCATTTTGTCTTGTTGACCATGTCATTTGCCCTATAAAAGCTTCTCAGTTTCAAGAGGTCCCATTTATTAATTGTTTCTCTCAGTGTCTGTGCTACCCTGTCATGATAGAACTCTCATCCAGTGACTGATGGAAGCAGATGCAGAGATCCATAGCCAAGCCCCAGGTAGAGGTCCAGGAGTCCAATCAGTAAGAGAGAGGGGGGATTATATGAGCAAGAGATATTGAGACCATTATTGGAAAAAGCACAGGGACAAATAACCAAACTAGTGGAAACACATAAGCTATAACCAATAGCTGAGGAGCCCCCATGGAACTGGACCCGACCCTCTGGATAAGTGAGACAGTTGATGAACTTGAACTGTTTAGGAGGCCCCCAGGCAGTGGATCCGGACCTGTCCTTAGTGCATGAGCTGGCTTTTTGGAACCTAGGGCCTATGCTGAGACACTTTGCTCAGCATTGGTGTAGGGAGGAGGGGACTGGACCTGCCTCAACTGAATCTACCAGGCTGGGCTGACTCCCCAGGGTAGACCTTGCCGTGGAGGAGGTAGGAATGGGAGGTGGATTGGGGTAAAGGCTGGGGGTGGGAGAAGGGAGGACAAGGAAATCTGTGGCTGATATGTAAAATTAAATTAATTATAAAATAAAAAAATAATACTGTCACAAGTTTACTGTCTACAGTTTCAATGATAGTAAAGCATTAAACCTATGTCTTTGTGATGTGAGCTTCCAGGGCAGGCTTGCATACATACAGCAGGCAGTGTCCTCTGCACCACTATTCTTCTGTGGAGATGCTTCTTTGGAACTGTATAACATGTTGTTTTGAGGGTAGTGTGGAAGGTTCTGTGGTACTTGCTCTGGGGTGGTACAAATGCTAGCAAAGACTGCCTCACCCAAGACAACTAAGCCTTGGCTACAGAAGCTGGCCGATCTGGAGAACACAATGAGTATATATCTGTGGAGGTACTGATGGACATTTATCTCAGGAAATGTTTTAAATAAAGGCCAAAGGAGTCAGACAGTGGTGGAACAGGCCTTTAATCCCAGTACCTGGGAAGCAGAGGCAGGTAGATCTTCGTGAGTTTGAGGCCAGCCTGGTCTACAGAATGTGTTCCAGAACAGCCAGGGCTACACAGAGAAACCCCGCCTCAAAAACAAAACCAAAACAAACAAACAAAAAATACAAAAACAAAGAACAAAACAAAGGATGATTGTTGCTGGAGGGCTTCTCTCCAGGTTCCCCAAGCCCCGCAGTCCCACAATCCACGTATAAAATAATCACTCAGACACTTATATCACTTATAAACTGTATGGCCATGGCAGGCTTCTTGCTAACTGTTCTTTTATCTTAAATTAACCCATTTTTATAAATCTGTACCTTGCCACATGGCTGGTGGCTTACCAGAGTCTTTACATGCTGCTTGTCCTGGCGGTGGCTGCAGTGTCTCCCTCCTCAGCCTTCCGCTTCCCAGAATTCTCCTCTCTCCTTGTCCCACCTACTTTCTGCCTGGTCACTGGCCATCAGTGTTTTATTTATATAGAGCAATATCCACAGCACTTCCCCTTTTTTTCTTTTTTTTTTTAAAGGAAGGTTTTAACTTTAACATGGTAAAAGTACATATAACAAAACAATTACCGAGCAAGAATTATAGTTACAATATTAAAGAAGATGTCCTATCTATCTTATATTTGTGAGTTTAAGGTTTTATATCTAACATCTTTTATCATAACTGAGGAAATTACAACTATCTAGTTTTCAACCACATCAAAGACCTGAGAAGGAATATAATGATACCTGAGAAATGGTAGATGGATGCAAGCAACTTTCGGGAATCTTGCAAGAGTAGACCAAGACAGCTGGCTCCAGATGTAGATATAACCAACAGTCTTATTAAATAAGAAACACAGAAACAATGTAAAAGAGAAAGCCGAGAGGTCAGAGCTCAGAGCTAAAATCTCACCCTTCCTCCTGCGGTGTCCCAGCTTCCCGAAAGAGAGCTATTTCCTTGTGTGTCAGTCGTTTCAAAGTCATTCTGCTTCTCATTGGTTGTAAACACAAACACGTGACTGCCTCGTCACTGTCTGAATGTACAGCCCCCTAGGTCTTAAAGGCATATGTCTCCAATGCTGGCTGTATCCCTGAACACACAGAGATCTATGGGATTAAAGGCGTGTGCCACCACCGCCACACTCTGTCTATGGCTCTAATAGCTCTGACCCCCGGGCAACTTTATTTATTAACATACAATCAAAATCACATTTCAGTACAATTAGAATACCACCACAGATGATTAAAGATTCTTGAGTTTAAAATGATCGGCATATTCTAGGCAATTGCCATTGCAAATTGTGATTAGTGTCATATCTAGCACAGCTCCAGGGATAGACCTGAGTGGGCAGAAAGAAAATGAAGAAAAGGCAAGCACAGGCATGGAAACCTGGGGTCCAGTGGTGTTGTCTGTGTGCTGGTGGAACAGCAGCAGCAGCCTGGAGGCTCATCCTGTTTATTATAGAGAGCTGAACAAGGAGGCAGGGGCATTACACACAGTTAAAGAAGGAGGGAGGGTTTACTGGATCAAAGAGGCAGAATGAGCCCATCTCAGTAGGATCACTCTTGGTAGGGGACGGTTTTCAGACTATAAACATTCATGGCCAGAGACCTACGGTGAATGAACATTTTCTTTGCCTTTCTGCCATGGGTCTGAGGCTCTTGAGTCTTCGATATTTTCCTGCTTGTGTTATTCAGGACTTCACTCATTCAGGGCTTTTTTCAAATTAGGAGCCATGCAAAAGACTTTTGTCTATTTACTTATTTTTTAAAGACAATTATTGTTAGAAGAAAAAGAAAGACGATTTTGTAGACAGACGCCGACTCAGCATTACCCTCACATGACCTTTATTAGGAAAGACATTGTGCTCTGGTTTGCCTTCCTTCTGTTTTGACAAACACTGACTGAAAGCAAGTTGGGGAGGAAAGGGTTTGCTTGGCTTATACTTCCATGACCTCACAGAGGGAAGTCAGGGCAGGAACTCAGAGCAGGAATGAAGAAGAGAAGAAATGGAGGAACACTACTTACTAGCTTGCTCTCTGTCTCAGGCTCAGCTAGCTTTCTTATACAAGTCAAGCCCATCTGCCTAGAGAAGGGGCTTCCCACAGTGGGCTGGGCCCTCCCACATCAATCATCAGTACAGAGGATCTCTCATGCACACGGCCACAGGCCTATTTGATAAAGGTAATTCTTAAATTAAAGCTCTCTCTTCCTAGGTGACTCAAAGTCTTTTCAAGTTGACAATAAAATCTAACTAGGATAGAACCTCAAGTACCAGCAGCCATGATGGAACCTTGAAGAAAAGGGCATTAGGCAAGATAGGGTATCAAGTCATATGCAGCATGGTAGGGCCCCAACAACTGCCTTCCCTTAAAATATAGGGGGAAGGGAGGAAATTTCCTGACTCTTACAGTTTTCGGTGTGTGTGTGTGTGTGTGTGTGTGTGTGTGTGTGTGTGTGTGTGTGTGTGCAAATATTCACATCATGTCATCCCACCTGGCCAAAGCCTACCTGCAGAGGTCACAGAGACAGGCACTAGATGGGACCCCAAGCTTACCTTGAGCTTCAATGGAAATGGGAGACCACAGGACAGAATGCTTTCTTATCAACCATCCCGGAGAGAGAATTGCAGGAGGGTATGACGTGAGAGAGGGAGCTGGGGAGAAAGAAAGTCTGTGACCCAAGTTATTTTGAACAACCATCAGGCTTGGTTGTATTTATTGTAGTCTATCAAATGATAATAGATTTTTTTAATCTTATATAACTTAATTTATTAGTTCAATCAAATGCTTAAGATTTGTGACTTTTCCATTCTACCGGCAATCAGACACCTCTGAGTCAGAAACACCAGCTTCACTACTTTGCATCCTCAGACGCATCTGATTTACATAACACACTGATATTATTATTTAAGGAAATTGGGCGAAAGGTTACTTGAAGCAATTATTTTTATAATAAAATCTTTCAAGTGAGAAAATAAAACTGCATTTCCCCATGGAAAGTTATTACAAAGCTTTGGCATCGTTCTGCCCAAAGTAATTTCTGCTATATTAGACACATACACACTCACACACTTGCAACTGAGATTCCCATCAAGCTTAGCTTTGAAGTTAAAACCTTGGGGTACTAGATTAAAATGACTCATTAAGTACTGAAAATGTATAGTAGTACATGTGCTATAAAACAACCATGACTAATGTTGTGTGTGTGTGTGTGTGTGTGTGTGTGTGTGTGTATCTGTCCAAACCACTTTAGGATCTACTACGTGGGAGGATTTTTTTCTATGAGACTGAGCTACATTGGAGATTTAAAGAGTCCCTTGTCCTTTTGGCATTCACATTTTAGAATATAAACTAAATGTTATAAGCAAGTAAATAATTATACAGCATATTAAAGCCATTGTGTGAAAAATAGTACACGGGATAAGAAATCGAGAAAGCAGAGATAAGGGCTTGCAATTTTACTTGGGTTGATCAGAAACTACTTAGCTAGCAGGTGACGTTTTAGGAAAGAGCAAAGGAGTTGATGGAATTATTTGAGCAGGTGTTTGGAAGAAAGACTTTCAGCACACACATAACATCCATGAAAAGACCCCAAATTAGTGCACCTAGTCACAAATGAAAAGGATCGAGGCAACACCGTAGCTATCAAGAGCTACAATGAGTACAGTCAAGGAGAGCTCAAAGGTATCGGAAAGACCCTGGCCTGGATTTTCAGTACGATATGGAACTATTTGGAAGCTTTTAAAGAAATAGCACGGTACACATTTATTCTTTTTTTTTCCCTTTCTTAAGAAACTTTTTATTCATTTTACATACCAGACACAGATTCCCCTCTCATCCCTCCTCCTGCTCCTCCTCAGCCTTCCCAATACCATCCCCCCATGCCCTCCTGCAGAAAGGTAAGGCCTCCCATGGGGAGTTAGCAAAGCCTGGTACATTCAGTAGAGGCAGATCCAAGCCCCTCCTCCCGTATCAAGCTAGTGGGAACTCATCAACTTTTGACCAACAGCTTTGGAGCCTGCATGGAACTGGACTAGGCCCTCTGCATAAGTGAGACAGTTGTGTGGCTGGTCTGTTTAAGGGGCCCATGGCAGTCAGACAAGGATCTCTCTTTGGTGCACGATCTGGATTTTTGGAGCCCACTTTCATTTGTGGGCTTTTTGTGCTTTTTGAAAAAATGAGAATAGACTGGATGTGAGAGATTAAGAGTAAAATACAGGGTCCTCTCTAGGTGGCTCCTATGGTGATCCAATTTGGGAATAACACTTGAAGGTAGCATGGGGCATTGTGAAATATATTCTGAAGTATTTTGGAAAAATTCTCGAATTATACATGAAATTAGACCCAAGATTAGAAGTAAGACTTAGGATACAGTAAGAAGTCATGATGACTCCAAGATGTCTTCTTTGAACAAATATCAGACTAATGCTCTCAAACTGAGATGAGAAATGGTTTGGGGGTGGGAGGGCATACAAAGCAGGAGGGTTTTTCTTGATACTGTGGCAGATATCTTTCGGGTACCCAAGGAGAGTTACTGAGTAGCTGCAGATTTGCACTCCAGAAAATATACTTGAGCAAGATAGAAATCCACGCCAGTGAAATTAGCACTTGAAAGTGGTTCAAGATCAGTATTCAGAACCACACTGTGAATGCATGTGCAATGACGTTTTAAAATATTTCACTATTTATTGTAAGGCTATAAAACATAGTCCATATATTTTATCTGTCTGTGTGTACTGGTGAAAACATCCTTGATAAAATAAACCTTTTAGCTTTATGGCCCTGCCACTGAGCAGTCACATTAATAACATGTAATGTGGCCCAAGTCAAAAGAATACACCGTGAGCTCCCTCTGGTGTTCCTAGATACTCACCAGGCTAGACTTGGACTTGGTACATATTTTTTTTTCTTTTCTTCTTTTTTTTTGGGGGTGGGGAGAGACATAAGGGTTGGGGAGTGTACGTGGGAAGACTGAGAAGTGAATGTGATCTAATTATTTAAAATAACAATAAAACCAGGGAAAGAAAGGAAGGAAGGAAGGAAGGAAGGAAGGAAGGAAGGAAGGAAGGAAGGAAGGAAGGAAGGAAGGAAGGAAGGAAGGAAATAGGTAAACACTCATGAGCCCTGGATAGTTATCAGACATTTAAAGGAAAACTGACAATGTAAATTGAACGCGAATGTGATCTCTAAACAGTATTAAGTTCTTGTGTTTTATGTTAAAAATTATATTAAGACAGTTGGATAAATACTGGTGTGAAAAACACTTTGTGAATTTAGAAGCAATTATATCATTTACAATTAAAAAGGAAGATAGTTGCTTATTTATAAACACAACCATTCATCATTCATACAAGAGGAAAAGCAAGATAGAACACCTCTGCTTTTTAAAGGAAAACTCATGAACATATTGCCTTTTCAACACACTGAAAATATTTTCCTAAAATTTAATTCTTAGTATCTAATAACTATCAGGCAGAGTGGCTAGCTAACTGATAAGATAGTTAATTGATAAGTGATAATGACCTTAACTATAATCTTTAAAAAAAAATTAGTGAATAAAAAAGGCATACTTTATATATAAAATAAAATCTCAAAGTTTTAATTCAAGCATTTCTAACTCTAACAAATTATGAGTATTAACAGTGGCACCTAGCTCTGCTATTTAGGTTTTTAATGAAATAGTGCATTCAATTTTAAAAACTATGTAGTAATTGCCTATGTATATAATAATCACAAGTATTATTATATATTATATATAAAATAAATATAAATACATGTCATATTTATTTTTAAAAAGTTTATATCATAATTCTAAGTACAGCACAGTCAAAAGATTACAGTTTAATGGATGACATAGATGGACAGAAATGTAAAAGCCCTTGAGCAGGACACCGTAACAGTGAAACAATGTAACTAAGTTTTCCAGGGCTATTCTCTCATCATTTTCTTGCTTCTATTCCCTATTATGCCAGTGTGCTTTTTTACATATGCGAAGGGCTTCCATCTTTTGTAGCTGCAAATTTTCCTGTGTCCTTCCTGGCCTGCAGTCAGGACAAATCTCTTTCACCCACGGGTCCCACAGCCACTCCGACCTAAATAAACACACACAGACTTATATTATTTTTTAAACTATAGCCATGGCAGACTTCTTGCTAGCTAGCTCTTTTATCTTAAATTAACTCATTTCTAGAAATCTATACTTTGCCACGTGGCTTGTGGTTTACCAATATCTTTACATCTTGCTTCTCCAGGTGATGGCTAGCAGCATCTCCTCTGCTCTGTCTTTCTCCTCCCTCTCTCTAGTTAGAATGTCCTAACTAACCTTATTCTGCCTCACCATTGGCCAAACAGCTTTGTTTATCAACCAATCAGAGTAACACGTATTCACAGCACACAGAATGATATCACTCATCAATCTTAAAAGAGAAACCAAAATATGTCAACACTCTGATCTGTCTTGTGAACTGTAGATATTTTTAAATTATTTTGCCAGCTGTCATTATTAGTTGCTTTTCTGTGGCTACAATAAAAACCTCATGACCCAAGTGACTTATGGGAGAAAAAGTTAATTTTGACTTTTGTTACACACAGAGTCCATCAAGGCAAGAAATCACGGCAGCGTGTGGTAGGCATGACAGTCAGAGGAGCAAGCTAATAAAGTGTTCATATCCTCAACCTCAAGCAAGAAACAGAGAGAACAATTTGGAAGTGCTGTGAGGCTTTAAATGCTCAACACCCACCTGCAGTGATGTGCTTTCTGCAGTAAGGCTGTACTTCCCTAACTTTCCCAAATAGTACTAATGGCCACCACACCAAGCTATGAAAAGAAGTTAATAGTGGACATGAATTCCACATAAAAATGAGTTAAAAGATCAGCCTGCAATGTAACATCGTAACAATGCATTCTGAAATCACAATACTGCACTGTAACATCATAATACGGCATTAAGACATCACAATACTTCACTGTAACATACTGATGCATCTGGACATCACTATAATGTACTGTAAGTTCACAGTTATGCTTTGGGACATCATTATACTTCACAGTAACATAATGATGCATTGGGACAACACTATACTGCATGGTAACCTTATATTTATGCATGATGACATCATTATCCTGCACTGTAACACCATAATGATGCATTCTGTCATCCCTATCCTTCAGTGTAACATCATAATGATGCATTAGGACATCACTATATTGCTCTGTAGCATCATAATGATGCAATCTGTCAACACAATACAGCACTGTGACATCATGCTGATGTATTCTGACGTCACAATACTGCACTATGACATTATAATGACACATTCATACATCATAATACTGCACTGTAACATCATACTGATGCATTTGGACATCACTATACTTCAATATAACATCATAATGATGCATTCTGACATCACTATACTGCACTGTTACATCATAATGATGCATTCTGACATCACTATACTGCACTGTAACATCAGAATGATGCATTCTGACATCACAATACTGCTCTGTAACATCAGAATGATGCTTTCTGACATCAATATACTTCAGTGTACCATCATAGTGATACATTATGACATCACTATACTTCAGTGAATCATCATAATGATTCATTCTGACATCACTATACCGCACTGTAACATCATAATATTATATTTTGACATCACAATACTACACTGTAATATCATAATATTGCATTTTGATGCAATACTGTAACATCATAATGATATATTCTGACATAAAAATGCTTCAGTGTAACATCATAATGAGATATTCTAACATCACAATACTGTACTGTAACATCATAATATTGCATTCTGACATCACGATACTGCACTGTAACATCATAATATTGCATTCTGACATCACAATACTGCACTGTAACATCATAAGCTAGGGATATAATTAAATGTCAGCCAAGTTTTACAAGTACCAAGATGAAATAGTAAGTTGGAATCATATAAGAGACAAGTCTTCAGGTACTAAGAGGAGTTATTTAGCATCTGGACTTATTTGTGATGGGTTCATTAATTACCTTAAATGATATGGGAAGTTTGCACTAAAAGTGGCCACCATCATTATCAGGGCTTGGGTCCTGAATGATATAAAAAAGAAAGCTAGCTGAACATAGATATTTAGCACTCTTAGCTTCTTGATGGTGGATGCAATATGCCCAGTTGCCTCAAGTCCTGATCATGGGACTTCCCTGCCATGATGGAATGCTACCTAGTACTATTGACCAAAATAAACCCTCACTCTCTTAAGTGGCTTTTGTGAGGGAATTTTATCAAGAGGAAAAGCAACTATGATATATACCAATCCCGATTCTCTGGTCTGTGCATGTTACCAAGTCAAAAGGGATTTACAGCATATAACTAACCAAAGAGAGCATATGATAGTTGATGCTCATTGTTAGATTGACTGAATTGATAATTACCATAGAAGCACACCCTTATGTGTCTATTGTAAGAACCAAATCACTATGGTATATTTTCAGTATGAGATGCATTTAAAGATCATGAGGGAATCACATATAAGTAGGTGGCAGCAGGCCTCTGTTTTCTCTCAGTTGGTGCCTCTTTATCTAGACACTCTCAGTCTATCCTAGATTGGAAAAAGTACCGGAAGTCTATTGTTGACTAGATCACAAATCAGAAAAAAAAAAAATGAGTGGGTGTGCGTGTGTGTGTGTGTGTGTGGAATTTCTAGTGCCAGGAATGAGTTACCTCTTCTGAAGTTGTTGTCAAGTGAGGTTCCAAGTTTCCCTTGCTGTGTTCCCTGTGAGCTGCAATATTGGCTGTCTTGGCAAGACATGCCCACTGGTGGGTGTACAATAGTGCGACTAATGTCATGGGGATAGCCGACCACTTTTGGATTAGATCTAAAGTTTACTTCACAAGATGAAACCTACATCTGTCGCCATTACTGACCCAAGGACCCAAGACACTATAGCTCCACAGGTCATAGGCCCTAGGGGACAACCTATGACTATTATTCTGGTAAATGGACACAGTATGGAGCCAACTCCTAATGATTAATTGTTATACACATAGATTAATCCATCTCTCAAGCCTCATAAAAGAAGCATTTCTTTGCAGCAGATGGTGATGACATGAAGATCCACAACCAGACAATGTAGAGAGAATAAGAGACTACCAAATTCTCAGTCATGAAAGGAACACAGATATCTTACACTGTGATGTCAAGGATCAGGTTCATTGTGGAAGATGGAAAGAAAGAGTGTAAGAGCAATGTGGGAGCGGGGGGGGGGGGGGGTGCGGACTGGAGAGATGGCTCAGAGGTTAAGAGCACTGACTGTTCTTCCAGAGGTCCTGAGTTCAATTCCCAGCAACCACATGGTGATTCACAACCATCTGTAATGAGATCTGGTGCCCTCTTCTGGCCTGCAGTCATACACGTGTTATACATAATAAATAAATCTTTAATAGATAAATAAATAAATTAATTAAATTAAAAAAAGAGCAGTGTGGGAGCCAGAACAGGGTACTCTTGAGGAGTGAGGGATAAGAGATGTTAGATCGAAGGACAGAGGGGAGAGAAACAGGATAGCCTCAGGAGAGCCTAGATCATTATCCACCAGCCCCTTCTGTCTCTTCTAAATGGCTTTTTATAAGATTGCCAAAAGGTAGAGTAAAAGACCTCCCCATAGCACAGCCAAGTGCAGACCCTTCAAATCACCAGGTAACCACACATGTGGTCAAGAAATCCACTAATGCAGCCCTGCTGCCTAAAGCAAGCTCAGAGTGTACTAGGAAACCTTTGCGGGCCTCCACAGAACAAGAGGCAGTAGAAGACATCAGGAAAACAGTGTCTCCTAGATACAGCAAAGCAGCCGCACCTATGGACCCACAGTGGTTTTGACTGTGTGCTGAGTGAACAAGATCTATGCGAGGTCAGTTCAGACCAAATCTCAACATGGAGAACAGAGGTGGACACCAACTTTTACCCCTAGCTTAGGAGCTGTTGTCAACTGATAGCTTCTGGGAGAGAGAGAGATGCAATTTTATTTAAAAGTGTAGCCCAGAGTCAGTTGCCCATGGTCCCAGTGGAAGGCCACCTGTTCAAGAATATATGGGCAGCACACATTGGCCTTAATGGATGTAAAAACAACTAAAAAAAATTTAAAAGGAGGACACAAAGTTGGGTGTGGAAGGAAGAGGTGGTGGTGGATCCGGGAGGAGTTGGGACACTTGGTGAATATGATCAAATAACGCATTTTTTTTTTTTTTGAAGACAAAGAGGTAAAGAACCTGTGGGTCCTAGGATAGAGTAGCATAACTAGCGCCATCTGCAGGTTCCTGGAGACAGCAACATCCTGTCAGGGAATGGTGTCTATGAGTTCCAAGAGTTGGGCAACAGCAGCTTCTGATGGTGCCTGGGAGCAGAGGGGAAAATATTTAGGAGACCCTCCTCTGCAGAACACTCATTTTTTTGCTCTCACACATTTTCAGCACATAGTGGAGGAAACCAAACCTTGTGGATACTCAATTGAAGTCACTAAAACTAGGGTAAGGATTTATTTTTTTTTACTTTTTAAAATATTACTACTACTACTGCTACTACTACTACTATTATTATTTATATGGGTGTTTTTTTCTGCTTGTACGTTTCTGCTCTGTGTTTCCTAAGAATGCAAAAGGGATATTACATCCAATTGTTAGCCCACCATGTGAGTGCTGGGAACCAAACTCAGATCCTCTGCAGGAGTAAAAAGTCTGTTAACTGTTGAGCCATCTCTCTAGCCCCTAGAAAGTTAGTTTTGAGTATATATGTGGATGGATTGTGAAGATATGGGCAGGGAGATTTAAAAAAAACAGGACTTTGATAAAATTTTCTTATTATAGCAATGAATTTCTTCATATTAAAATTCTGTTTGTAGGCATGGTGTTACGTGCATTTAGTTCTAGCATTCAAAAGGCAGAAGTCAGGGGTCACTGAGAGCTTAAGACCAACCAGGGCTATATAATGAGACCCTGCCTCAACAGAAATAAACCGCTGTAACAATTCTGAACTAGAGATACATTTTTTCATAATCATCACAGACTTTCAATAAGTAAGATCTGAGAGAGATAGATGAAGAATTTTAAGTAGTTCCTCATAGATTTATCTACTGTATTTGTTACAATTGATTCTAATATTAAGATTAAACAGCCAGCTCATGCACTGAGCACAGGACCTGGTCCCAATGCCTGGATGCCTCCCAAACAGATCAAGCCAATCAACTGTCTCACCTATTCAGAGGGCCTGATCCAGTTGGGGGTCGCTCAGCCATTGGTTCATGGTTCATGTGTTTCCATTCGTTTGGCTATTTGTCCCTGTGCTTTATCCAACCTTGGTCTCAACAATTCTCGCTCATACAATCCCTCCTCTTTCTCACCAATTGGACTCCCAGAGCTCCACCCGGGGCCTGGCCGTGGATCTCTGCATCCAGTTCCCTCAGTCATTGGATGGGGTTTCTAGCATGACAATTAGGGTGTTTGGCCATCCTATCACAAGAGATGAAAACAGGGGGAGGGGAGGTTGGGCTGGGGGGGACGGGAGGGGGGCAGGAGGGGGGAGAACAAGGGAATCCGTGGCTGATATGTAGAATTAAATTATATTGTAAAATAAAATAGAATAAAATAATAATAATAATAAAGAATTAAACAGTAAGAATGCATAACTCTTTGTTAGCTCAGACAG
This sequence comes from Peromyscus maniculatus bairdii, assembly GCF_049852395.1. Taxonomy (NCBI): domain Eukaryota; kingdom Metazoa; phylum Chordata; class Mammalia; order Rodentia; family Cricetidae; genus Peromyscus; species Peromyscus maniculatus. The sequence continues at coordinate 36,992,492 of NC_134869.1, forward strand.
AGAAAACTAGTTTCATTTATCTGCTGTTGCTGTTTTTAAATATTCTGAGGATGCTCTGAAGCTATTTATTCTTACACTGACTATGTGCACTGACATGCACAGGCTAAGGCTTTTTTCTGTCTCACTATGCTTAGAGATCTCATTAAGTATGTATCATTTTGGCAACAAAAATCTAAGAGATGTACAGTATATTTAAATCAAATATTTACTGTATTTTTTAATCTACCAATAGAGAATTGTTGATTATTACTTATGGTTTCTTCTTCCTTTCAGGTTAGTATTTTTGCTAAATCAATTATTCACAATTTTACAATATTTGAAACTATTTTCATGGAAATAGAATTAAAATGTCGTAACATTATACTGTTGAAGGTCATGACTATGATGAAATTGAAAAAAAAATTGAATGGATGGAACGTCTGCTCTTTGCTATCAGAATATCAAAAATAGCACTGTGTTCAAAAGTCTTAAAATATTTTGTAACAGTTATTTCATTGTGCAGAATAAAATTAGTTTAAGTTATACTTAAACATGAACCAATCTGCATGAATTTTAGTAACAAAATATCTTCAAATAATATCTTCCTACCTTTAGTTTAATTAATATGCTAAAATTCACATTGACTTGAAGTGTACATTCAGAGAATTTGGTAGAGTTACAGATTCTTGCATCCATCGCCACAAACCATTCTAACATTTCTACCACCTCCAAAGGACCCTGTTATTACTGCTGGTCACTTCCAGCTACCGCTGGCAGCCCCACATAAATATCCCTCTGCTTCATGTGTCTCTTATTATACATAATCCGGATACTTCATTTTAATGGTGTATAATACAGTACTGTATTTTTCCATATGGCTTCTTACATATATCATAAGCTTGAGGTCTATTTTGTCATATTTCTAAGAGTCTATTCTTTATATTCCTTTAGAAGATTGGATACCTAATAGTTATATCACCTGCATTAGTTTTATCTACTCATCAGTTAGCGGACATTTGAATAGTTCATGATATTTTGTGTTGTCAAATACTCTGTTATAAATCATCTCCTATATATCTATGTTTAAAAATAACTATTTTATTTTTCTTGGGTAATATTGTTGTTCTTTGGTTTTTTGGGGGGCAGAGAGGGGCTGCCACCCAGCTCCCAAATAAATCACACACAGAGACTTATTCTTAATTATAAATGCCCAGCCTTAGCTTGGCTTGGTTTCTAGCCAGCATTCCTTATCTTAAATTATCCCATCTACCTTTTGACTCTGGGCTTTTCTTATTCCCTTGCTTCTGTAAACCTTACTCTTACTCCGTGGCTTGCTGGTTGTGTGGCTGGCTGGCTGGCCCCTGGAGTCCTCCTCCTTCTCTGACTGCTAGATCTTTTCACTCTTCCATCTCTTTTTTTTTCTCCCCAGATTTCTCCCTCTATCTATTCTCTCTGCCTGCCAGCCCTACCTATCCTTTCTCCCACCTTTCTATTGGCCAGCTCTTTATTAGAACATCAGATGCTTTAGACAGGCACAGTAACACAGCTTCACTTAGTTAAACAAATGCAACATAAACAAAAGTAATATGTCTTAAAATATTCTACTACAGTGTAGATATCTATATGTGAAACTACTGGATTATATGACAGATTTACACTTACCTATTCAAGAAACTGTGAGAATGTTTCTAGAATGATGGCCCTATATTACACTTCTGCCAGCATATACAGCTTGCTATAGTTTTTATCTTAAATACCACTCAAAGATTCCAGTGGCATAGGCTTGGTTAGTTCCTACAACAGCACAACTGAGAGGTGGAAGAACCTTTAACCAGTGGAGTGGAGTGGGGGATCTTTAGGTCTTTGCCATTAGAGACATATCTTCAAGCAGAATGCTTGCTTTTTTCTCTTTTCTTGTTCTGCCTCATGTTCTATTCATAATGTGATGCCTCACTGTAGAGGATCATGGGCTGAAGCCTACAAAACTGTGATCCAGTAAAAGCAGTTTCCTCTTTAAGAGCTGATTTTCTCAGATGTTTGTTATAGTAATGGAACACTGACTAACACAGGGCTATTCAAATCACTGGATCACAGCCACAATCTGAATTTCAGCCAGTGTAAAATTATAGATACATAGAACTCATGACGTTATATTTCCATAACTAGTATCGTTCTACCTTTAGCCTTTGACAGACATTTTTCTTCAGAGTTGTTATTTTCTGCATGAACAACTTCCTATGTAAATCAGGGTTGGGATATCAAACATAAGAATTGTTTAGCTGTAGGCATTTTCAGATTCTAGATTAAGGAAGTGCTTTGTGATAATTAGTCACATCTGGCAGGGCCACTTACATCACTGCACATGCTTGGAGGAATAAGCAGCTTGAAAGATCAGCAAAAGAATTTTGCCTTCTGGCCACATTTCAAGAGAGTACATTTCTAAACAAGTAAAATATATTTTAGAGCTATGTTCATAATGTCTTATTTCCCCTAAAATAAAGTCAATATTATCCATCTGCTTTTTGCAATCAAGAACTGGAAAAATGTGTACAGTGAGCAAGATAGAAATACAATCTAAATAAATCTGTAACCTGAAATATCAGGGTCACCTTGAAGTAAATTACAACAGGATGTCATTGTTTTGATGGTAATTTTTCTATCTTTGTTGTTTATAAGATAACTTGAGATTAATGATATTATCATTTTTAGTCATATTTCTTCTTTCATTTATTCTAACACTTATATGGGCACATCACTCTAAATTCTTAGATTGTGATTCTGAAGATAAATATAAATGTCAGCAATGCTCAAAATTTGAGAAGTACAACTTAAATGTTTTATTTTTCATATGTTTATTGAACAATATGAAGTAATTTAAATCTGTCTCTAGGAATTGTGTATCATAAAAACAATAAAATATAATTATGATATAGATAATAACAGAAAAGGGTATAGTCATTTTCTAATATAAACAAGGCATTAAAATATGGTATAAAACAACACTATTAAGTTATACATAGTGCTATAGGAGCACCAAGAAACTTCAGAAAGACTCAAATATGCCTTACACATATTTCTGCTGTCTTGTACTACCTATTTACATGAAACAGTGTTCCAAGGTATTGATGATAATAAATAAAGATATCAATCAACTCTGAAAAACTCTAAATTGTGAAGTACCAAATAATCAGCCAAGGTCTAATCCTTTGTATATAAAAATAAACATGCCCATATAATTAGTATGCAAATTTGCTTTCATCTTTAATAAATGGTAAAATTTTATGTATAACAAAGAATTGTTTTAAAATAATTTTAATGGTTTGTTATAAATAAATGTATGATTTCTATGTCTACATTATATATCCAGATATCCACATGGAAACTTATTACAAAAAAAATGGATCATGTCTGAAAAAAGATTACGACATTATGAATTATAGTTTGCTATGTAAAAAATGTAAAGTCACCTAATAATTAGCCTGTATACTTAATCATTTTGAACTATTTGTATGTATGGTTTTCAGTAGGCATCACTAATTATCAACACTACCAAATAGCATCTCACTACATATCTACTTCTCCAAGGACCTTCCATTACTCTCAAGTAGGGGTTGATTACTTGATTTCTGAGGTATTGAAAATTCTATCCGACTCCTAAACCAAATTTCACCTAATAATTCTTTATGGGAGTCAAGTCAGCAACTTAAAAGAGTGATTGTGAAAACCAAACATTTGAATATGATATGATCCAAAGGAGCATCCATCTGATGTATGATAAGGAATGACAGTGTGAAAGTGCCACTCAGAGGATTGACTTTCTGCAATAAATGATTAGGTTTCTATAAAAGAATAAATGTTTTTATGTACAGTAGAAAACCAATTCAATTGATAACCTACATTAGTAAATAATCTGAGCTAATATGATTCATGCAATGTTGCTTGGTTTTGTGTGGCAAGACAGCATGCTCAGGGCAAAGTAAACAATTATCTTTAGTACCAAGGAGGCCATGAAGTCACATGATACACCCGCATTTCCTTATGCATTTGACTTTTAGTTATTTTTGCTCACTAAACATTCAGACACCTATTCCTGTGGTCAAACTTTTCAAGGTTATATGAACCGATATGGGCTAGCAATTCAAAACCAACATTTTAAGAAACTTTTATACATGAAAGTTGGTGCACATGCACATATAGTGCAATGTCTACTTACCACATATCATTTCATTGTTAGATATTTATCTGGATTATTTTAAAATTGCTTAGAATGATGCTCTAACTTGAGTCAATAAAGAATCACCATCCACACTGTGTAAACCAGTGTGCCCAGGAAAACAATAAAGGTAGTTCTGTGAATAGAGCACAGAGTGTGGTGTCTGAAAACTGTGAAAGCATAGTAAAACTAAAAACATCTAATTCATGGGACTTGATAATTGGTTGTAAGGTTTGGCGTTTTTATCTAAGAATAAAAAAATACAATTAAGTTTTGAACAGGGGAATGTAAATTTTCCATTCTGGATGACAAGAAGGTATCTTTGACTACTGGGTAGAGATGAAGTGGGGAAAATGAAAGATGAGAGGACAAGAGGTGAAGGATGTCTCTTGTTCAAGCATCCCGAATTAGGAGCATTGAATGCAGAAAACAAAGAGGACTTGTTTGACACTGAATAGATAGAAAAGAATGACTCATTAGACATAAGTGAAGAGTCCAAAGTACCTTCAAAGTATATGATATAAGCTATTTAATTCATGGTACAACATATGCTAACTAGAATATGGCAAAAAGAAAGACTATAATTTAGGAAAAAATAGCATGATCTTTAGACATTGTGGGTCTAAGACTCCTAGGGAATACTACTGGGAGGCATTGACTAGGTGGTTATGTGAAACGTGTAGGCTAGATCTACAATGTTACATTTTTCATGGTTGTAATGTTAAGTTCCAAGGTATGATGAAATGCACAATTCTTTATAGGAAGGATGATTTCCTCAAATGGTATAAAATTTCCCGGTGATGGAAATTCACACCTGTAGGCTTTGCAAAGTTGATTATTTTATGATATATGAAATTAGAGAAGGATCTGAGACATTGTGATGCAGGTTAACCAAGTGTGGTTTTTGGCTGCATCTTGCTGAAAATGAAAACAAAGCTGTTCGTATGGATTTTCCATTCGATGTGATGTGACCACAGCTTTGTTTCTTTCATCACATTTAGGAAGTACTGGTTTAAGAATAGGGAAAATTTTTCGATTTATGCAGGCCTGCTATTTTTTCCCTCTATCTCATCATCTTATTTACCTTTCTATTGTTTCTCTGAGACAACTTATAGATCAAAGAGTTTGTTTTGTGCTTATCATTTCAGATTAGATTAGAGTCCATGACCATCACATGGGAGCACAGCATCAGGCAGGCAGGCATGGTGCTGGAGCAGTAGCTCTGAGAGTTCACATCTTAAGAGCAAGGCAGAGAGAGCTAACTAATAATGGTATGGACTTTTGAACCTTAAAGACCACCCCTTACCCCTCACCCGCATTGATATATCTCTTCCAACAAGGCCATAGCTCCCAATCCTTCCCAAATAGTTCCATTAGCTGAAGACAACATTAGAAAAAAAATGAGCCTATGAGGGCCATTCTCATCCAAACTACCACACTCATGTTACATTATTTTGACTTAATGACAGATTTTCAGGTATTTTAACTTCTGGAGTCAGAGACTAGCATTTTCCACAATAATTAACTAGAAGGCTGAGCATTTGGTAATGTTTAATTAACACACAGCTGTTGATCCTTTGAATATATATATAAAAATATTATTTTCAGTGTTTGACCCAATGCACATCTAACAATAATGAAGAGATAAGTGAGAAATGACAGCTAGAAATTCTTCAGGAAGGTGTGAATATGTTTACATTTAATTTTTTGAAAATATTAAAAACTCAGGCATGGGTTTTTACCCATGGGATGAAGAGGCAGAAGGCTCTCTGTCAGTTAATGGTCAGCCTTGTCTATTCAGTGAATTCAAACTCAACCAGAGCTACACCAAAAGACAATTTAAATATAGAATTGTATCAGTTAATGTCCCATTCATGACAAAATAAACATCTCCTTTTCACAAGTACTTTTGCACGATCTTGTCCTTGCTTTTGCTAAAATGCCTTTCAGACATACTATTTCTAATAGTGAGATACTTAACAGTAAGCAAATGACTAAGTAAACTTCCTAAGCTCATGGAAACTATGAAAAAAATATACAAAGGTAAAGAGGTGACTCCATCAAAATTGTCTGGAAGAAGAAAGGAGGAAAAGAGCAAGGAATATTTAGGCTGCGTCCTTGGTGAAGTCTTGGCAGTCTGTTGGCTCACCTTATTCGAGGTCACAGCCATTGCTCTTCCCTTTCAACTGTGAAGGGTAAGTGGTGAAAATGACTGTTTTCTGGTCACGAGTTTATGTACCAGTGTTCTGGAGCAGACAGCATGGCGGGAACAGAAAGACCTGTGAGGGAATGAAGCTTATCTTCAAAGCCCAGACTTCCTCCTTCCCCGTGGCCTCAGGACAATGCCTTTTTGCTTTCTCTCCTTTGCCTTCGCTCTCAGCCACAAACAGGGTCCCAGGAATCCCTGCTTGTAGATGGCACTTCTTCCAGCGGTAGTTTTTTTTATCAAAAGTTGACCTCTCAAGGATATTATCAGTCAGTTTGTTGCGCTTCACTGAAATCTCTGTACTTGCCGGCATGATAGCAGGTCATTTTACTATGGGAGTCTGACAAAATGGAAAGTTTTCACATTAAATCTTTCAAGTTCTTTTTTTTTTTTTTTTTTTTTAAATTCCCCTGCTAACTGTCCTGTGAGCGTGCATAAATATTGAGCTCGTGTTGTAAGTAGCGGAGACACTGCAGCCTCGGATCTAATTTACGGAGATGCTCAGGTGGAGGGAACGAGGCTGCTGACTCATGCCTTTTAATTGTAGTGAGAGTTTAAATATGCTTGGGTGGTTGCCATTCTGTTTCCCCCCTAATATATGTAAGTTAGTGTTCTGTTTGTTTTGAAATGAAAGAAAATAAGTCACATTTATGGCTAGACTGAGGCATATTTATTTTGATCATTTGGTTCTGCTTTCATTATTCTGGGAAACAAAACCCTTAGATTTATTAAAAGAATTTCCACAGCAGAATCTTATCTCTATAGCTACATTTACATCTAGAATAAAGTATTATGAATCAGAAAAACATGGCAAGCAGTCTAGAGGACAACATATTAAAAAAAAACACAAAAGCAAGACTAACATGGGCTATTTTTTAATAATAAAACCAAAACTATATTATGTGAATAAAAGCCAGACCTCCTTGAAATCAGGAAAATTAGCAAATAGCACCCACTAGATTAGTTCACCCAAAAGACAGGCTCAAATATTATGTCTAATTCATGATTTAATAAAGGCTGTGAATGCATTACTGTGTTAGTCAAATGCAGCAGTGTATGAGGAGCGTTGGTAGTGAAAGCTTCCTGTTTCTGTTGTCAATCAAGAAACCTAATGTACAATATTGGGGGCTGAGGACTTAAACATGATTAATGAGAAGGAAGACTGTCCCTCTAGTAACTTGCTTGACACCTGTGCAATATCGAAGGTGAAAGTAAAATCTCTAAATCCTCAATAGCCATGACCAAGCAATGGGTGCACTTATTACTTCATTGGAATGCTTTAGATAGTGGAAAAACAATCTACCAGCCTGGAATTACTTCATAAGTCCATGTGTTTAGAATACAAAATACTCCAAAGTGTCAGATGGTTTTGGAACTCAAAGCCTAAGAAAGTTTTCTCTGGTTGTTTGGAAAAACATGGAATAAGCTAAAGGACACTATGTTAAGTGAAATAAGCCAGGCACAGGAAGGCAAATACAGTATGATATGATACTATTACATATTTGTTATATAACAGTTGAATTACTGGCACCAGAAGGCAGATTGCTGGGTGCTAGGGTCTTCAAGATAGAAACTAGAACTGGTCTTTGATCCACTTGGACTTGAGTTTTGTGCATGGTGACAGATATGGATCTATTTGTAATCTTTTACATATTGACATCCAGTTATGCCAGCACCATTTGTTGAAGATACTTTCTTTTTTCCATTGTATAGTTTGGGTCTCTTTGTCAAAAATCAGGTGTTCATATGTGTGTGGATTAATATCAGGGTCTTCAATTCGATTCCATTGGTCCATATGTCAGTTTTTATACCAGTACCAAGCTGTTTTTATTACTATAGCTCTGCAGTAGAGCTTGATGTTAGAGATGGTGATGCTTCCAGAGGTTGCTTTATCATACAGGATTCTTTTAGCTATCCTGGGTCTTTTGTTTTTCCATATGAAGTTGAGTATTTTTCTTTCCATGTCTGTGAAGAATTGTGTTGGGATTTTGATGGGGATTGCATTGAATCTGTAGATTGCTTTTGGTAAGATTACCATTTTTACTACGTTAATCCTATCTATCCATGAGCATGGGAGATCCTTCCATTTTCTGATATCTTCTTCAATTTCTTTCTTTAGAGATTTAAAGTTCTTCAAAAAGGTCCTTTACTTCTTTAGTTAGTGTTATCCCAAGGTATTTTATATTATTTGTGGCTATTGTAAAGGGTGATGTTGCTCTGATTTCTTTCTCAGCCCTTTATCATTTGTGTATAGGAGTGATACTGATTTTTTTTTGAGTTGATTTTGTATCCTGCCACTTTACTGAAGGAGTTTATCAACTATAGGAGTTCCTTGGTAGAATTTTTTGGGGTCACTTATGTATACTATCATATCATCTGCAAATAGTGAAAGTTTAACTTCTTCCTTTCCAATTTGTATCCCTTTGATCTCCTCTTGTTATCTTATAACCTCAACTTAAATCCAGTTACACTAAACTTAATAGAAGAGAAAGTAGGAAGTACTCTTGAACGCATTGGCACAGGAGATCACTTCCTAAATATAACAACAGCAGCACAGACACTGAGCACAACAATTAATAAATGGGACCTTGTGAAACTGAGAAACTTTTGTAGGGCAAAAGGCATGGTCAATAAAACAAAGAGACAGCCTACAAAATGGGAAAAGACCTTCACCTCTATCACCCACATTTGATAGAGGACTGACCTCCAAAGTATATAAAGTACTCAAGTAACTAGACATCAAAATACTGAACAAACCAATTAAAAAATGGGCTAAAGAGCTAAACAGAGAATTCTCAAAAGAAGAATCACAAATGGCTGAAAGACATTTAAAGAAATGCTCAACATCCTTAATCATCAGAGAAATGCAAATCAAAACGACTCTGAGATACCATCTTATACCTGTCACAATGGCTAAGATCAAAAACAATGAAGACAGCTTATGTTGGAGAGGATGCGGAGCAAGGGGAACACTCCTCCACTGTTGGTGGAAGTGCAAATTTGTACAACCACTGTGGAAATCAGTATGGCGGTTTCTCAGAAAATTGGGAATCGATCTACCTCAAGACCCAGCCATACCACCCTTGGGCATATACCCAAGGAATGCTCAAACATACCACAAAGATACATGCTCAACTATGCTTATAGCAGCACCACTTGTAATAGCCAGGACCTGGAAACAACCTAGATGCCTGTCAACTGAAGAATGGATTAAGAAAATGTGGTACATATACACAATGGAGTACTACTCAGCAGAGAAAAACAATGACATCATGAAATTTGCAGGCAAATGGATGAAACTAGAAAAAAATCATCCTGAGTGAGGTAACCTAAATCCATAAGAACAAACATGGTATGTACTCACTCATAAGTGGATTCTAGATATAAAGCAAAGAACAATCAGACTACAACCCACAGAACCAGGGAGGCTACATAGCAAAGGGGACCCTAGGATGACTGTGGCTTATAATAAGTTTTGGTTTTACTCAATTTCTGGGCAAGCCTCAATCAAACATTTCACTATTAGGATAAGAATTGATACTGTATCAAGCTGATAATAGATAAATAAATAAATAAATAAATAAATAAATAAATAAATAAATAAATAAATAAATAAGAGGAAAAAACTGAACTGGGGTGGTACTAGGCAAAGAATTAAAAAACCAAGTAGATAGATGTTAAGTAATCTGCTGCAGATCATGAGGAGAGGTCATTTAGAAGTATTAGAGTGTTCTTGAAAATTGTAGCAGGGATTTTACCATTTTGATAATTTCATTTTTTTCCATTTAAAATTTATTTTTATTCATTTTATATACCAACCACAGATCCTCCTCTCATCCTTCCTCCCACTCCTCCCAGCCTCCCCCTCCACCCCTTATCCCTTTCTCCAAAAAGGTAAAGCCTTCCATGGGGAGTTGGCAAAGCCTGATGCATTCAGTTGAGGCAGGATCAAGCCCCTCCCCAATGCATCAAGGCTGAGCAAGGCATCCCACCATAGGTAATGGGATCCAGAAAGTCAGCTCATGCACTAGGGATAGATCCTGATCCCACTGCCAGGAGCCTCTCAAACAGACCAACTACACAACTGACTTCCATATGCAGAGGGCCTAGTCTGGTCCCATGCAGATTCCATAGCTGTTGATCTAAAGTTCGTGAGTTCCTAAGAGCTTCCTTCAGTTGTCTCTGTAGATTTCCCCATCATGATCTTGATCCCCCTTGCTCATAGAGTTCCTCTTCCCTCTCGTCAACTGGGCTCCTGGAGCTCAGCCTGGTGCTTGGCTGTGGATCTCTGCCTCTACTTCCATCAGTTACTGAATGAAAGTTCTATGATGACAGTTAGGGTATTCACCAATCTGATTACCAGGGTAAGCCAGTTCAGGTATTCTCACCGCTATTGCTAGTAGTCTAATCTGGGGTCATCCTTGTGGATTCCTGGGAACTTCCTGAGCACCAGGTTTCTCTCTTACTCTGCAATGTTTCCCTTTATCAAGATATCTCTTTCATTGTGTTTACATCAGTTCCCCCTCCCTCTTCCTCTCCCTACAGCTCCTTTCTCCTTCTCAAATGCATAGCCTTATTTTTTTAATTATTATTGCTACAAACATATACATTTTTAATGCAATTTGTTAAATCCATTTGGTGGTACCATAGGTCTATGTGTTTATCATTGACTGTTTGGCCTGGATAGCCCATCATGGGGCTCAGGTATGCCAGACTAATTATCCCCCTCTCTATAGCTGTTATCTGTAGCTCTTTATCTAGGGCCGGGCCCTGGTGAGATTTCTCTCATCAAAGCTGGCATATCAACTTTCTTAAAAAATAATTCCATTGCTTGGTAACTAAACAAGGAAATATATAATCCTATGGAAACATTCTTATTCAAACCACCACAGGGGTATTTTACTGTGCTTGTCATTATTGTGGTTTATAGGCATTTTAAGTAGATAGAACTACTGATTGATTTTTTTATCCCTAGTTTAGAACATGCATAGCACCTTCTTGTACTATAAGAGCTCATCCTCAAAGTAGATGCTTCAAGGTCTATTGTAGCTTGATTCTTCTGAGGCCTTTATCTAAAGTGTTTGTTGTTTTCAGCAATAGGGTCTTACTCTCAGGTTCTGGGAGATTGTCAAGGGCCATAGAACCAGCTTATGTTGGTTTGAGAGTCTCTTGGACTCTTCTAACCAACAACCTGAAAGGAGGTCTCCCACACCCTTCACTGGGTTTTTGTTAGATAATCTATGGGTTTTATAGTAAGGGTAAGCATTGTCACCCCAAGTGGCTTACCTTCATAGTTAGTTAGTTAGTTAGTTAGTTAGTTAGATAGACAGATAATAAATATAGATGATGATAATATGGATATCTAGAAATAGATATATTGTGTATGTTCATATATTTTAAGTAAGCATAAAATAATACTATTTCCTGTGGCCTTTTCAACTATATTTGGCATTATTTATCCCCCTTCTCTCATTTCCTATGTTGTTCTCCTTCCCACTGATGTAAGAATCCCCTCTTCCACCCACTGCCATTTTAATCACCTTCCTCCTGGTTACCCCTTTGTCTTCTCTCTAGAGCTCCTTCAACGCCTCCCATGGTTTTAAGCATTCTCATCAAACACATAAAAAAGAAACATTATGTGAGGTAATATAACATAATTTTAATTCGTTCAATTTTGCCATTCTATAATATATGCATAATTCAAAAATACTTCAAATGGAGCACAATTTTCATTTGTCTTTTTTTGTTTGTTTAGTTTTTATACTTTTGTGGGTGTGGAACACAGCAACTCTTGCATATCAAGTATTATTTCTACCACTGAGCTCACCCTCAGCTTAATTTTCATTTTAGTTGATGAAGTTCAATTAATAAATATTAACATGGAATGATGAGTTTTGTTGAAAGTTCTTAAATTTAATAAAAGAAGGAGAAAAGGAAAAATAAGTGATTTCACTCTTTTATAGAGAGTTGTACAAGCAAGCCCTTCAAAGTAGGGGTTCATGTTTACTCTGAAGTTTCTAATTTGACTTTATAGAATAGTATACTTATTCCCTGTGTCTCTTCTAAACTCCGAAGACTTCTGTGTATTTGTAGCTCTGTCAATTACAGTTTATTGTCACATTTCTTACACAGAGTTTATATTTTATCCTTTATGACTTGGAATATTAAATTTTAATAGAGGAATAGTTTAAATATTCATGAAAGCAAATTTAGCGAAGCATAAGTTTACTTCTTATTTTCCAGTATTGGGACTGGAACTCTGAGCCTCACACCTGCTAAGCAAGTGCTCCACTTCTGGGCAGCCACGGCAGGCTGATGTTTCCTCCTTCAGAAAAGGAGTGTGTTTCTCCAGTTCTTTGTGATTTCACCCTCGTGATTAGTCCAGTCTCAATATTTCAGTGAATGTTTACCAAACATCTCTGAACCATCAAAATCAAAATTGTAAAAATAAAAAAATAAATAATAATAATAATAATAATTAATAAATAAATTAATTAAAAAAGACTTGTTCCGCTGGTGGCTCTTTCACTTCACCAATTTATGCAACTGCACTATGTGCTTACAAAAGTGAAATGAAATTAACATTAAAGAAGAAAAACATGGAGGCCTCTTGAAACAAACAGCGGATTTCCCATCCTCATAGCCTCTCGGACACAGCAGGCAGGGCATTAAAACATGAGTGTTGCAATCGCTGTGAGAGTCCATCTGGGTCTTGTAAGACAGAGTGAGAATTACTGGCTATTGCAATGAGTTTTTAAGTAGAAATCAATTAAAGGAGTTTTTAGTTAATTGGCTCGTCGCTTTCCAATTACAGGTGCCTTGCGACCTTTCCTCAGTACTTACAGCTTTACCCTTTAAACAAGAACTGGAACGCCTTCAAATCTCTTTCCTTGGTAGCTGAGTGGAACAAAACAGTCTTCTAAAACAGACCTGGGCTGGGGCAATCCTTAAGTTAGGACGTTAGTCTTCTAATATTTTTTCTAATATAAATATCTAAAATCAATATAAATATTTTTCCTTATATGCTAGTATTCTATGATGTGAAAGACATTTGTGTTTTATACAACAATAATGGTTGATAGGGGGTATAACACATAAACAGTGGGTTTCTCTTCTCAGGTCAAGCTTTGAAAGAATTTTCAAGGCAATGTCTTTGAATTATCTCAGTCAATATAATAATTACAATTATTAGATTATTATTCCATGTTCATATCCATTTCCTTCTTGGCTGCATCCCTGTTCTCCCCTGTCTCTAGAGATCTTTACTCTATATTGAGACTCAGAAAGGAAATCAGTCTGTGAAGATTTTTCTTTCTCCTTCAAAAAATGTTTCTTTGTATTATTTTTATTCAAGATAATTCAAAGTGAGTGATCAACCAGACAACCACTTTTTTATGATTCACTGAAGAGTTTTTGCATCTATTATTACACAAAAAAGCAGTCAGCTGCTATTGCTAGAGGGCTTCTCTCCAGGTTCCACCAAGTCCCACAGTCCCACAATCCACGTATAAAATAATTACTCAGATGCTTATATTACTTATAAACTGTATGGCCGTGGCAGGCTTCTTGCTAACTGTTCTTATATCTTAAATTAACCCATTTCTATGAATCTATACCTTGCCACGTGGCTGGTGGCTTACCGGCGTCTTTACATGCTGCTTGTCCTGGTGGTGGCTGCAGTGTCTCTCCGCACTTCTTCCTGTTTCCCCAATTCTCCTCTCTCCTTGTCCCACCTATACTTCCTGTCTGGTCACTGGCCATCAGTGTTTTATTTATATAGAGCGATATCCACAGCAAGCTGCATTGTAAAAGATTTTGGCTCTCAACCAATCACCTAGACAATGAAATTCTGTCCTTTAAGACATCTACTTTTTATGGAGTTAAACTGGGAAATATTACAAGCCCTTGTGTGCTCACTTTGCAGTTACCATGGGGATGCATTTTTTCCAGTCTACACTCAGGAGTCAGATTAGAGAAAAATATGTACAGGGCGGATGAGATGGCTCAGGGCTTAAGAACACTGATTGCTCTTCAGGAGGACCAGGTTCAATTCCCAGAACCCACATAATAGCTCACAACTGTAACTCCAGCTCCAGAGGATCTGACACTCTCACACAGTCATACATGTAGGCAAAACACTAATGCACATAAAATAAAAATAATAACTTATCTTAAAGAAAGAGAAAATATATAAAAATAATGATGAGTTTCATGAAATGATTTAAATAAAAATGTTTGGATTACTGTGTTCATACAATGGCAAAAAGATACTTTAATCTTATCTGTTTGTGAATTCCATGATGTGTACTTATAAGAACAAGACAGATTTAATGATAAATAATAATCTGAATTTTCTTTGGTTATCTTCCAACAATGACTTCTTATATTTTCTTGATAGATCAAATTGTGTGAAACACACACACACACACACACACACACACACACACACTTTAAAAACAGTTGAAAATTGTGACATGATTGTAGCTGGAAGTTTTCCTGTGTCCCACCTGGCCTACAGTCAGGACAAATCTCTCTCACCCACCAGTCCTGCAGCCGCTCAGACACAAATAAACTCACACAAGCTTATATTATTTTTACAACTGCTTGGCCTTTTGCTCAGGCTTATTACTGACTAGCTGTTACACTTAAATTAACCCATAATTCTTATCTATGTTTAGCCAAGTGGCTTGGTACCTTTTCTCAGTTTTGCCTTGACATCTTGCTTCCTCTGTGTCTGGCTGGCTACTCCTGACTCAGGCTTCCTCTTCCCAGAATTCTCCTCTTCTGCTTGCCCCACTTATACTTCCTGCCTGAGGAAATCCAGAGAATTATAAGGTCATATTTCAAAAACCTCTACTCCACAAAACTGGAAAACCTAAAAGAAATGGACATTTTTCTGGATAGGTACCACATACTTAAGTTAAATCAAGACCAGATAAACTATTTAAATAGCCCAATAACCCCTAAGGAAATAGAAACAGTCATTAAAAGTCTCCCAACCAAAAAAAGCCCAGGACCAGATGGTTTCAACGCAGAATTCTACCAGATCTTCAAAGAAGAGTTAATACCAATACTCTCTAGATTGTGGTTTTTATAACTAGTGTTACTTAATTAGAGATCACCTATTTTCCTTCTCCCAGCATGTATCGAATGCAAATAGCTTCTTGGTTTGGGGTGGGATTTTGTACTTTATGCCAACTTTCCCTTTTCCACACTGGGATTTCTTTTTTTTGGGGGGGGGGAGGGGCGAGGTTTGGACCTTGCACAAATTTTAGCATTTCGTTTTTATTTTTATTTGTATGTTATGTGCATATGTCTCTGTGAATATATGGCAGGATTCTGTGTGTGCAGATACCCATAGAAGAGGGCTTCAGCTCCCCTGTGGCTGATGTATCAGGCCATTGTGAGCTTCTGGATATGATTGCCAGGAACTGATTTTGAGTCCTCTGTGAGAATAGCAAATGCTGAGCCATCACTCTAGATCTGAAATTGTTTCAAGTTTTCTGCTGACTTCTATAACATGATCTCCCATGGCTTTCTGTTGTTTATTATAAGTGAAAGACAGGCACCGCTGTGTCCATTCTTCAGTTACTAAGTTGTTCAGCTTTATGTTTCTACAGTATTTTTCAGATTGATAACTTTTCATTCATAATATTTCCTAGACCCACTAGTTTCCTCCTTATTTTTAATAAGGAAGGAATAATAATTAGAAAGTTAATTTTCAATAAGAAAAAGTTGCCATGGTCTAGGCATGCTGGCACACATTTGTAATCCTAGCACTTGACAGATGGAGTATGAGTTCAAATCCAGCTTGGACCCACAGTGAGTTCCATGGCAGCCTTCACCTAATAGTAAAATGGATCTACAAAACAATTTCTGTGGGTATTTGCTGTCAATACGTTCTCATATCACTAGTTTTAACTGATAGACTCCACACTATAGTTATGGAATACCTCACGGAGGGTGACAGTGGAGATACTGGGAACTTTGAGTGACAGGGTTGAGTGGAAGTAATTAGGTCACGGGGGCTGCAATGTCATGAATAAACTAAGACGGTCCCAAGGGGTGACTCTGGTCTCTCGGTTTTACATGACTTCTCCTAAGAATGGGATGCTGTCATGGCCACACGCTTGGCTATTTCACCTTGCTTTCCTGAGTCCCTCCCCTTTCACACTTGGCTGATTCCTTTCTGCTCCTTCGCTGATGTTTGGACATGGCCACCATGTGGTTGACAGTGTCATTCTCTTTCAGCCACCATAAACACGATCCAAATCAACTTCTTGACTTTAGTTAGTTAGTTAGTTAGTTTCAGGAATTTTTTTATTAATTTTTTTTATTCATTTTACATACCAACCACAGATCTCCCCTCATCCCTCCTCCTGCTCTTCCCACCCCTGCCTAATCCCCTCCCCCACCAACCCATCTTTCATCCCCTCCTTCAAAAGGGTAAATTCTTTCATGGGGAGACAGGAAAGCCTGGTACATTCAGCTGAGGCAGAACCCAAACCCTCCACCCCCCACACACCCTGCCTCAAGGTGAGCAAGGCGTGCAACCATAGGTAATGGGCTCCATAAAGCCAGCTCATGCGCCAGGGACAGATCTTGATCCCATTGCCAGAGGCCTTCCAACAGACCCAGCTCACAACGGTCTCCCGTATGCAGAGGGTCTAATCCCATCATGATCTTGACCCCCCCTTGCTCATATAATCCCTCCTCCCTCTCTTCTGCTGGACTCCTGGAGCTCAGCCTGGTCTGAGAGCAATGAAAGAGACATCTTGATCGAGGAAGACATTGTGGGGTAAAGGAGAAACCTGGTGTTAGGGAAATTCCCAGGCATCCGCAAGGATGACCCCAGATTAGACTACTAGCAATAGTGGTGAGGGTGCCAGAATCAGAATGGTGAAGACCCTGTCATCATAGAGCCTTCATCCAGTAACTTTTTGATTTTAGAAGCTACCTAAACTAAGTTTGTATTGGTACAGGAGTACAGGATTAACTGTGGCAATGGCCTGTAAACACTCTCAGTATTTATATCAATTATGAGGTTGGATTTCAACTGACTGAAGGAGTGGCTTGGCTATTTTAATCCTCTCACAAAAGAGCTATTATTTTATTGATTTTCTTTTTGTGGTTTTTTCAAATGTCTATTTCAGCGATTTGTCCTGTTATTCATGTTATCTATTTATTTCTTTCAACACTAGACTTAGCTTGTAGCTTTTTCCTATCCCCTTAGCTTGAAACATTGTCTCACTTGTGATGCTAATTTTGTGCAGTTTTTAAATTTAATGTTTGCTTTTGTCTGAAATAAACATTCCTACCCTGCTCTCTTATGTTTCCACTTGTGTGGAGTATCTACCTCTCCTCTCCTGTCATTTATTACTTTCCGAATGTTTTTTGTCCACATTTTTCTCTCACTTGAAACATTGTTCTGCAGCTTGATGCTATTCTCACCTTATTTATTAATACCTGATAGCTGTGCAAAATAATAGGTAATAAATTTTCACCGTCACATTTTTATACATATGTATGATGTACTTTAGCTTGATGGCTTTCTGAATCTCTTTATACTTTTTTGGGTATCTCCTACACGGTTCAGGTTTTTTATTGCCATGAGATGCACACAGAACCATCTTTTGCACAGGATTTGAATGGGGTAGGGTATGAATTCTCATGCCTCTCTAGTTTGTCTTCTGGAAAGGTGAAGGACACTGAGCTGTATTTTGCCAATAACTGTAAAGTTATTCTAGTGTCTTCATTTTTCATCCAGTGTTTTATCTACTGGAGAGAATGAAACAGTTTCCATGAATATGTCTTACATGGAGCAGGTAGTTAACAGTGTAGTCAATGGGAACCATAATGAAGAGGTGATGTTCTGAATCAAGGCTCATATGTTGCTCCATTCATTTCTTCCAGGGAGTTTTCTTATCTGGCCATCTAGGCTACTAATTTCTCTTTCTCTATATCTATTATATGGCTTCATACATTTTCTCCCTAGCCTGGATTCTGAATCCTGGCACTCTTTTAATGTATAACAGCATGTTGTTATATTATACTTAATAAGTTCATTTTCTGATTTTTATAGCTGATTTAAATAATATGTCCATACAAAAATAGTCACATACTGAGTTGTTCTTATGCCTTGATTAAAAATAACTAGTTTGGGTTTATTTTTTTTTCCCAAAAGGAAACCCAAAATACATAAATATGCACAGAAGTGAGTTTTCATTTCAGCTTAATGTAGATTACATTCTCAAGTGTGCTTAATTATTCTTATAATTTAGGTAATTGAGATTTAAATGTGTTTTTGATTAAATGATTTCACCGGAAACTATTCTTAGTGATAAATGGTAATTTAAACAACTTCAGTATCTCAGTCATCTAAAAGAGCATTGGAGGTGATAACTTGCATTTCAGAAATGAACATTGATGGAGGGAACTAATGCAGTGAAATGCACAGTGTTCATCCCATCCTCTCTGATAAGAAACTCTTAAATACAACAGATGATACAGTAAGGTGAATTACCCATTTTCATTAGAAGAAAAATGTCACAAGTGGTACCAGCTTCTACTTTACCAATTACAATTTTATTCTCTTCCCATAATGTCAGACATGATGGCAACTACTGAGAAATGTTCTTCCACTTTATCTGCAACCATCCGGACCACAAATATGCCTTTTGCTTATATGAAATTTACAATGTAACAAGCATAATGTCCACCAATATTATCTTTGAATATAAAAACACATTCTCTTTTTTAAAGAAAAAAAAAAGTGTTCCAAGTGCAGGAAAGCTATTTATTACCTGAGCATTTCAACATTGTGGTTTTCTACAATTTGATGGGGAGTCTTCACATGTTTTCTATGTATATTGCTATACTGAAGGTTAGGACAAATGGGAAGTTTCTGAGAACACAGATCTAAGGAAATTTAATGAATGAGCAAGGAAAAGGGTGGAAATAATAGCTGAGGACTTTGAGGAAGGTGTTTTAAACATAAAACAAGAAAGCCTGTGGATAACGAATCAATCAGTAGGCTACAGACAATTGCTGTATTGCCTTCTAAACAGGCTAAATGCATTTTGTTTTATTGTTGGCAAATGCTAGCTGGGACAGTATAACCCAACAGTTCTCTTCTGCCCTTCCAGCAAATATGGGTATACTTGCTTTTTGAACATGTGTTACAGTCTTTTTTATAAATATTCCTTCTAAAAGGTCTCAGAATATTGATAATTCTTTTGAGTCATTTTTTCCCATAATATGTATGTGTGTGGATAAAATAATTCCTAGCTACTTGTATAACAGAATGCTTTGGAATAGTGATAAATTTACACCATTGCTTGGAAAGCACTGGGGGTACAAGGGTCTGTCTCAATGCTGGCTTTTATATTGGTGCTGAGGATTTGAACTCAGGTCCTTATAGTTGCACATAAAGCACTGGAGCCATCTTCCAAGCTGCATTTTCCTTTGTTTTTATGCTTCTTACTGATGGCTATAACAATATCTGGGAGCAGGTGCTATATAGGTAGAAACAAAAGAAAGAAACCAAATTCGCCAACAGTTCAGTGGCAACCCGAATCCCAGCTTCCTCGTCACATCTTCTGGTTAGTGTTGATTTACATGTGGCTGCTCTATGGATTTCCCAAGATTTTATTGCTGTGCTTTCCAGTAATAAAACTTGAATTTAACTGGGCTTGAACTTAATTGAATTAGGTTAAGAGCATTTGGCTTTTATGTGACTGCTTTAAAAAAAAAAAAACCTTACTGCAATTTGCTATAGACTTGGAATAATCAGTTTTTGTGGAAGATGCATGAGATTGTAGGCAATGTGTCTTCACTAATATTTATACTTTATTTGTAGTTTTCTATGAGTCTTTACATTTTAGAGTGCATCTGTTCTGTATGTCACTTAACCTAGTAAAATGAGAATTTTCTCACTGCAGTGCCACTATTCAAAGTTCCCTCCAGAAATTTTGCAGACAGAAACCAAGACAGAGGTAGAGGCAGAGAGACAGATACAAAATTTTGAAAGATTTCTTTCTATTAATAGAACAGTCTAAAATAATATTGAGTCAATCTCTTCCTATAAATATTTTTCTTTTGTATTAATTTTATTTTGTGTGTCTCTACCACTAACATCGTGGTTAGATATTTCTCAATTTGTAGTATTTCATAATTTTTGTTCATTACAATAAAATGGAATAACAGAAACTTCTCTCCCTTCCCTTCTTACCTTCCTTTTCTTTATTTCCTGTTTTATTTTTTCCTTCAGGGCCACACTCTGTAGTTTAGATTGGCCCAAAACTCTTAGCTCCCCATGGCACAACCTTCTGAGTGCTCAGACCCCAGTTACAGGTCACCATACCTGACTTGGAAACTACTGTCTTTACAGAGTCCCAGTCTGACTACAGAATCCAGAAGTTGGTGTGTCATATCACAGTGAACTGGTGGAACTGATTTAAAATATTTTTTAGAGATCTGCATATGATTAGAAAAAAACCCATGATGTCTATTGCAGTTGATGCTCACAGCGAAGCAAAAGCTTTGGGATAGTTATTCTTAAAATACCCATTCAGCAAATCTAGTTGAACCTCTTGTTGAGAAAGGAGGAGATACTATCCTTTTGAAGGCTACTTGATTAACTTGTTGTTTAGATAAATTATTTTCTTAAAGTTCCTGAGGCAAACCTAAGTTTTTTTTTCTTGTGTATGACTTGGGCAAAAATTTCCTGACTTTCATAAAGTCTTGTAGATGCCAACTGTAGGAGAGTGAAGTTAAGGCAAGCTAAGTGTTTAAGCTGGATTTAGGTGTCCTGTTGATGGTTTCATGTAACTTTCAGTGTTCTGTGTGGTGATATTTTATTTGTGCTGAAATGTGATATTTTATTTGTATGTTAATACATAAAGTTTGCCTGGATACCAGAGGTCATAGCCAGCCATAAACAGAAGTCAGGCTGTGGTAACACATGCCCTTAATCCAATCACATGGCAGGCTCTGTGTGTTCAAGGACACAGCCAAGCATGGTGACACACGCCTTTAATCCTAGTACCAACCATAGAGACCTGGAGGTCTGTTTAGACAGGCAGTGATGAGGAAGTGATGTGGCTGGGCTTAGAGCCAATGAGAAGGCAGAACAGGAAGGCAATAAAAGTGCAGGTTAGACAGGAAGAAGCTCGCTCTCTGGGGAAGCCACTGTGTGGTGGTAAGCTAAGGCTAGTCATGGCTATTCGCTATTTCTCTGATCTCTTGAGCTATTACCCCTGTATTTGGCTCTGTGTTTCTTATTTAATAAGACTGTTTAGAAATTTGTCTACAGCTCTGCTAGCCATATTTTTTCTAAGTAGATGGTGCTTCCTTTTAAGTTTACCCTTATTCCTGGTATATGCATGTTCTTGTACAATATATTTTTTGCTGCCTGTGCTGGACAGCCAGAGCATCTAAAGTTCAATAAGCATCCAGAGCCTCTGTGTTTTCATGGTTGCAAAAATTTTGAACAGAAAATAAAATGTGATATTTGTTAAATGGGTAAGGATTTTTTTTCATTTTATCTATGATCATTAATTAAAGGAAAAATCTTTATATCAAATTTTCACAAAGTAATGTGAGGCCAGTCATGGTGGCATGCATGTAGCCTCTCCTTGGGAAGTGGTGGTGAGGGAAATCAGGAGTTCGAGATCACCATTAGTTACACAGAGAATTTCAGCCACCCTGAGCTATATGAGACCCTGCCTCAAAAACAATAACAACAAATGATCTCATCACATACAGAAAATAACCCATCTGCATTTACTAATGCAAATAATTACTTTTACAATATCCTGATTTTTTTTAAAGAAGTTCTTTGGTGGTACTCTTTTAAAAAAAATGAGGATTAAAAGTTCACGAAGTACCTTTTAGTTAATGAACTCCTCAAAGGAACAGGGAAGAGATTTAACATAAAAAACACATACTGGATACTTGCGGAATACTATCTCATAACACACGTGATCTTTTGAAATTATTCCCTATTTCATTGGACCAAATCTGATTACTAAATGTGGCTTCTCATGAAATCCTGTGTTCAAAGTTAACTTTTCATGTCATATCTGATATCTGCTACATTAGAATCTGGTGCGGAATCTGAGAAGGCCTCATGACACATCAATTCTAAGGAAGTTTTGAGAGCCACTGAACTGTAGGACTTCAGAAGCCCCTTCTAGGTCCTAGTTTCTGATGACTTATTTTAGGAAAGTGATGTTAATTTCAACCTGCCACATTTAACTGTAAAATTTCATGGCAATTATATAATCAAACTCCTTGCAAATAGAAAAAGAAACCCATGTGGAGGCAGGAATGGAAGCAAAAATCTCAATTTAGTTATGACTGATCATGCATTTTCGTGCCGTAATCAAAGGAAAACATGATGATGTCTTGTTTTGCCTTTCAAACTGATCTGAATGTCCTTGAAACTGACTACAAATCTGACTAAATTTCATGTTAACTTTCTACTTCAGTGTATATCTCCTAGTATTAGGAGCAGGTAGGCTACACAGGAGGCAATAAAAGTATTATTTACAGTTGAGTTAGCACTGTTTCCATTTAAATTTGCTCCAACCCATTCACTCTTTAAGTACATCAAAGGCATATTCGGTTATCGATAGATAAGTTACATAAACATTTCTCATTGTCTAAAGTAACTAGTCCTATCGTATACTAATATGTAGCAGATTGTGTATGACATTTAAGTAGATTTTGCCTCCATATCTCTAATTAGTGCTCTCTTAAACATTATGCATTCCACCAAACTTGACAAGTCATCTATTAGTGATTTTTTTTCAAGAAAGTATCTTAAATTTTTTTGATAAAATTCACCAAGCAATGCAAACAACGTAAGAGCTGATTTTCAAAATAAGTATAATTTATGCTTTCAAGAGTCTTTTTAATAGTTACCGAAGCCTGCACAGTAATCAAATGCCAATTGTACTTTCTGATGTCTCATGAGATGGCAACATTGTAGCTGCTTTTGCAAATGAAAGTCCAGGAATTGGAGTGATTATCATCATCAGGTCTGATGCTGCCTCTCTTCTGTAGTTTGTTAGAACTAGGCAAGGTGACTTCTACATCAATCAACCCTTTTGCATTTGTTCCAAGGATACAAATATGCACTGAAATGAGACTATAGATGAAATAAATATTAACACTTTCATTCATCCAAATGAGAGATTGCCTAACCAGCCACTTCTTAGAACACTAGTGTGTTCATTAGTAATGACTTCCTTTTTAGTAAGAAATAGATGTTGTATAACTTCTAGAATTGTTTTCTAAGTTAAATACAATTCTTAAGGCCACAGTATTCTTTTTTTTTTTTGTTTTTTTATTAGATAATTTTATTTTATAATTAATTTAATTTTACATATTGGCCACAGATTACCCTGTCCTCCCTCCTCCCACTCCCTACCCTTTCTCCCCAAATCACCCCCCCTTTCCCACCTCCTCTAAGGCAAGGTCTCCCCTGGGAGTCAGCTCAGCCTGGTAGATTCAGTTGAGGCAGGTCCAGTACCCTCCTCCTGCACCAAGGCTGAGCAAAGTGTCTCAACATAGGCCCTAGGTTCCAGAAAGCCAGCTCATGCACCAAGGACAGGTCCGGGTCCCACTGCCTGGGGGGGGGGGGGGGCTCCTAAATGGTTCAAGCTGATCAACTGTCTCACTTATCCAGAGGGCCTGTTCCAGTTCCAAACTAGCAGAAACACTGAACTATGAACCAATAGTTGAGGAGTCCCCATGGAAAAGGTCACAGTATTCTAATGATCACTTTATTATCTAAATTTCCACTTTACTATCTTATATCAAAAGAAAATACATTCAGTGACACAGCTTGGCTCGTGTCTTTTATGAGAGCTGAGGACTTTGCTGCACACTATTATTGAAAGAGCCTAGATTTTCATTCCTTTTATTTTCAATTAATTACCATATTTTATTTTTTTAAAAAAAGATGCACATAATTAAACTTTATAATCACTGTAGATCCTGTTACATTATTAATTAATTTGTAAATTAAGGTTAGCAGAGAATTATCTCACCATTAATATATTTTATAAGGAATTTTATCAATATTAAATCAGAGCTTTACCTCTATTATTTTCTAATTAAAGAAAACTAGCCAACTAACTAGTAATAATTCAGGATATAATTCCAAATGGAAAATCAAGGAAGGCATTTTACTGATATGAAATCTTATTAAAATACCCCAGATCTTTCTAGCTGGGAAACAATGACTGATTCTTTTGACCTATGGTGTTGACAATATGTCTACAGGAATTCTATGAGGAGAAAAACCTAAAGAAAGTCTGGTCCCTTTGTTTTCAAAACATAAAGTGAATTTGATGTGCTGTATATACTGGGCTTTGTAGTTTTTTGGAGCAGGGGCAGCAAAGGGGCCTGGTTGTCTCTGCTGTATGAATCAACTCTGATAGTTGTCTACAGGTTCTGCAACTAGAGAGCATTAGTGCAAGATCTGTAACCTCGTCTGTTGTTTGCAAAGTTCAATGTTGCTTTGTAATGTGCTGATTATCTTTTGGGTATTCTGTGATTTACCAGTTTATTGAGAGAAACTATGGTGCTACTGGATTGAATTGCTTCTGGTCCCACAACCAGAGATGCCCTCCTTCAGTACCTGGCCAGTCTCATAGAACAAGAAAGATTTTAGCCTTACTTATAGATTCTCACAGTTTATGTATCAATGGCTCTTTGTATTTTTGTAATCATTCCATGTTGTTTATTAGACAAATTTCATTTTTACCCTGAAATATAGGTCATTCAACTATTCCAGAAATCTACCTTGTCATTTACTAATGACTTTAATATCTTAATACCTAGATATCCATAAGTGGCATAAAACAGTATTGCCTACTTAAGAGAAATTATCAACATGGAAAAAGCCAATAAAGCAAACAGAAACACGTGGTGGCCATTCATGGCAACCTCAATAAAGTTTAGTGATCTAACAATAAAATTAAATGAAAACAGAACAAAAGATGGTGCTCGACACTATTTTTGAATGTTATCATTTAAAACTGAGAGATGAGACTGGTGTTAGAAAATTTTCTGAGATAAACAGCTAAGACATCAGAGAGAGCTTCAGATTTATTAAATGAATTAAAGAGAATCAAAATCAAAGAACAATTTTTGAAATATGTCATTTTCTTTCATCTAAAAAATATGATACTATTACTGAATGTTTTATATGAAGACTAAGTATAGATTATTGAAGCAAGAGATACAGAATAGAAATCTAATTATGGCTTGGGATTCAGAAATTATAATGCATCCAAACTCCAGGAATTGAGAGTTGGAAAAGAGCAAACACATGCATCATGGTAAATCCTAAGAGATGAAGATTTCTCCAAGATGGTGTAGACTAAGCAAAAGAGGCAAGTATTCATAGGATTGCAGAGAATATTTTTGATGGATCTAAGCTAAATCTTGAACGACATTGAATTGGAGTAGGCATTGAGATGTCCTTTTTAGGCAGAGAGAAGAGTCCAGAAGAAGGCTAGATTTCAGGGGAAAAAGGATGGTCTATGAATTAACTGTATCTTAACATTGCTAGAAAAAATAGTAAAAGCAGAGAGAGCGTTGAGTTGAATATGCAGAACTGGGGAAGAACCAAGTCCTGAGGGATTGCTGCTGTTGTTTCAACGTGGGCTACCTTGTACCCATTTTACTTCACTTATTTTCATCAACAAAATGTGGCATTGATAGCATTATTCTGGGTCTTAAGAGACCTGTAGTGAATGTATTATAGTTTGTATCCATCATGTTTCCCAGAGGTCTTTTTGATAAAGGATTGTTTCTCTCTCTACAGTGCTACAGGGCTAGGACGATGTATAATCTATAGTAGGTAACTCATAATGGACGTCAGGTCATTGGGGTCATGACATTGCAAGAGCTATTGAGACCCTGGCTTCTTGCGTCTGCTTCCTGGCTGTTTTGATGTGAGCAGGTCTCCTCTACCACAAGCTCCTCATGACATCCAGGTCCAAAACAACAGGGCCAAGCAGCCACAAATTGAAAACATAAGCAAATAAGGCTTTCAACCTATAAATTGGCTTTTCATGTATTTTGTCTCAGTGATAGATATCTATCTAATACACCAGCTACATCCCAAATGGTCCAGTTACTATATTATAGAAACCACACAGAAAGGGAAAGCAGCAGCTAGTCTTCTTCTGTTTTTCATAGTCACTTTAATGGAGATATCTAATTCCCAAGAAAAGCTATTGCAGACAATTGACCTGAGCTATGCTCACAGGTGAAACCTAGCTGATACTACATGAATCACGAGCAAGTGTCCTCTCAGATGCCTACTCTAGATGGCAGAAGGAAACACAAATCAGTGTCTGTCCCTGACATTTTGAGTGATGTGTTTTGCAGGAATAAATAACTGAAATGCTACATAAATACAGCCAAGAAATATTAAGGAAGTAGAACTCAAATGACTTTGAACTTGAGATATGAAATGTAAGAGAAAGAAAGAAAGGTATTAAGAGAGCTTTTGGATTTTGGCATGAGAATTTCAGTAGAATCTTGGGGCTTGATTACAAAGATGTGGAACAATGAGAGGAAACAGTTGATTATACAGTAGGGGAGAGATTTGGGAACTGTAATTATTGCTGTCATGTCAACTGAATGTTAAAGAGCTCAGGTATCCCACTGAGAATAATAACTACAGGGATGCTGACTGAAGTTACAAATGAGAAGAAAGTAGCCTGACCTGAATATACCTCTCAGAAATCAAAGCACTTGGCCCTCTTCATCTCCTTAGAAGTTCCGATGGGCTAGTCATTCTTGACTTTGGTATCACTCATTCATCTTTCCATCTATCAAAATCTGTGGGATGGGGGCTTGAGAAGGAGCATGTTTTCAAAGCTCTCCAGTTGTACAGCCAGCTTTGAGAACAATCTCTTGGAAGGGTTAGATTACCTACTTAAAACTCTTTATAGAACCTTGGTATAATCTCACCCTGAATGAAATTCCCAAGTAAAAACTATCCAATGAAAAGTTCCAGGAATTTAGGTTGTTATGGCTATTTAAAATGTGCATAATTTTAGAAATAATGTAAGTCTAACATAATATCAGAAAATATTTTATATCTTTGTAAAATATTTGTATCATTCCTGTAATTGTTTTAAATTACCATTGACATGTAAAGTTTATTTTATTTACCATGTTCTTCTTTTCTTCAGTTTTAACACTGGTGGCTAAATATATACTGTATTAAAATACTTAGTTATATCAAACTTAAATTTGAAAATACTTTTCAGTCCAAATTTACATCCCAAAACAAAATAATATTTTCACTTGTTCTCTCAATAGTAATATTTAAAATATTTTAAAATTTATGTAGCTCTGATGACAACCCTGGCAAAGTAGAATCCTACTTTCAACAATAACAAGAATATTTACATGCACACCAAATAGTTATACACCAATGTGGCAATTATGACCTTTGCAAAATGAAATATATTTTATTTCCAGAATTAGATGTCCCCTCTTTTTCTTTAAGGCAGTGATGCTCAACCTTCCTAATGCTGCAACACTTCAAAACAGTTCATTGTGTTGCGGTGACCCCCAAACATAAAATTATTTTTGTTGCTGCTTCATAACTGTAATTTTGCTGCTGTTATGAGTCATAATGTAAACATCTGTGTTTTCTGGTGGTCTTAGGTGAACTCTGTGAAATGGCTGTTCAACCTCCAAAGGAGCTGTGACATACAGGTTGAGAATCCCTGCTTTAAGGACTTCTTGAAATCTTATAAAGACAATATTACTCTCAGGACAATCTGATATGCAAAAAAACTGACATGCTTTGTTTTCTATCAATAGCCATGTATTAATTTTTTAGGATTTACCCTCTCACTGTGATGAATGAATGGAAATTACTACCCCTTCCAACACTCTCATCACAGAGTTGGACATAGAATTGTTGGCCACAATTTACAGAATATCTCCATAGTAACTCAAAGGACAACACTGAGGACCTGATTGTCAGACAGCTTCATGGGAAGGATAGTCCTGAGCCTTTTTGTCATAGCCTCTGAGCCCAAATTCAGTCACTCAGATTTGTCTTCCAATCTGATCATTCCCATCTGTACTTGATTTCTGTTGATAGCTTAAGTTTAGCATAAGTTACTTTTAAAAATCTACTATTTCTATTGACATTTGTTTCCAATTCTATGTTCTAATTTTCAGCCTCTTTTTTTCTTTTTCTTTTTAAAATCTCTTTGGATATTGTTTGCATAGTTATTTATAGTGCATATCTGACAATACTAATAGATAGAGCTCCTCTGGACCTGATATCATTGTATGCTTTTATTCATTTTATTTGTTGTCTCTCATAAATTATTCAAAGAAACAATTTGAAGCCTATGATCATGCTAATTTCCTTCAGTAGTTGTGTTTGTCTGTATATAGTGCCCCTACTCTATATACATTATATAAATACTTGATAACATAGTATTCACTATTGTTCTGTATTCCTAGTCCAATATTTCTGGAAATAAGAAAAAATATTTAAACATTACAGTAATATTGTGATGATTATTTTGGTTGTCAAGTTGACTACATCTGGAAATTACTAAAACCCAAAACTGGCTGGGCACACCTGTGAGGGATTTCTGCTTATTCATTTGAAGTAGGAAGATCCACTTCTAATCCAAATATTTGAAGCAGGAAGACACACTTTTAATACAGACCTTTTGATCTGTAAATACCAACCTCTAATCTTGACCTCACCTACTGCTGGAAGTCTATATAATGTACGTGGAAGAAAGAAGCTTCCTTCTGTGCCTGCTTGCATTTGCCCTCCTAGCAAACGCATTCCTTCATTAGTACTAGAGACTACATCTTCAGGATTCTGGTGTATACTGAAGACCAGCAGAGACATCCAGCCTCGTGGATTGGACAACTACTAGATTCTTGGACCTTCTATTCATAGGCAACCATTGTTGATTAGCTGGACCACAGCCACAGCCTGTAAGTATTCTAATAAATCATATGTATATATGGAGAGAGAGAGATTCATTCTATTAAGTTCTGTTACTCTTGAGAACCCTGACTAATACAGGTACTTTTGTCCTTTTATCGTTTGTCCTTTAGTGCCCCACCTTTTTAGTTCCTTTAAGTTTTTATTATAAGCTTGTCAAATTCAAAACACTTCAATTTGAGTAGGTCTGAGAGTTAAGGCATAAGCAATCTCTACCTTGAAAAGACAGCTCTGTAAAAAATAAAATACAGTTACAGATACACAACTTGTCATTTAGAGATGGTGTATTCTACATTTGGAGGAATCAGTACAATGCTATCAGGTGGTGATAGACCAGAGAGCATGGCAAAAAGAGCAGAATGAATGAAGGACGATGTGTGTTTTCTCCAACCCATGAATCCACTCTTTGTGGAGGCTCTTACCTGAACCACGTCAGTGATTACCTTTCACTTCTCAGATTCCACACTTGAATCATCAACTAAACATCCATCAGATTCACTCTTAAAACATGCATTTCTGAGTCACTGTCCAGCAAAAACACATCCATAAAACACATTAAATTGAAATACTTGTCATGGTGGACAACACTTTCCATTAACTTGAGGCATCTGGACCAACTTTCCTCCTAATTTATGTACTAGACAAACTCTGAGTTATTGGTACTTTGAATGGTGTCCACCTTCTTTCTAGTCACATCTTAGATGTGAAAAACTATTTATCTTTTCAGAACATTCTATACTCATCTCCTAAAGAAACTGGATTATTGATTGATGTGTTTTGTAAATAACCAGGCACGGTGGCTTAAATATATAACTTACATATCCTCTCACTGTGTACATTTGCAATCGATCTCTCGTATTGTTCTCTACTGGCAGTCACTGAAAAGGCTGCCTGCCCCTTGATGGGACCTGTAGGAAGGGGCTCTTTTTAGACAAAGCACTGACTGCTTTGGTTTATCCCTATCCAGTGTCTTCAGGACTCTCAGGTCTGTTGAATCTTGGCATAGTCATGTAGCCAGAGTTCTTCCCTAGTATTTTAGAATTCCTAAGAGCCAAATTGTGGAGGAAGTAGAATGTAGTAATGCTTGTTCGGTCTGGGGCTGATGCACTGTCACTACCATTAAATTATCCTGGTTAAAATGAGTCATGGAACCAGGCAAATTGCAGTGGAGGGTCTGCACACAGCTGTACATGAGTCACAACTCACTGGAGACCGCCAGTTTAATAAACCATCACATGAACTTTCATGGTGTCTTTCAGAAGGGACAAAGCCTGACTGCTCTGTACTGTCTTGTATCCCTCATGGATGTATTTTATCATATTAGTTTTGAATTATAATTATCTGCACCATCATATATGCTATATATTGTTCTTCCATCAGATAATCAATAGGTTTTAGCCCAATGAAAGAATTAATGGATTATGAACTGTAGGTGAAGTATACAAACAGATGGCATAGTTTATTAAGACTGGAAAGCTAAGTTGAAAGATCCCCTGTCACTTTCTGAATATCTATTTCATTTTTAAGTATCAGGGAATAATATTGAGGACTTGATCCTAACTGCATTACCTAATAAGAGCTGGCTGTTGGGCTGGAGAGGTGGTTTAGCTTTAAGAATTTGGCATACTGATCTTTAGACAATGAAATTCCAATTTCCAGAATGCACATTTGATGGCTCACAATCCCTGGAGATGGAGGTGGGCGGCAGAGTCTGGTGATGTCTTTTTCTGACTTCCAAGGACAACCATACCTAAGCGCACATAAAAGCCACACATAGTCACATGTGCATATACATCTTTAAAAATAAAATACCTCTTATTTTACTTTCTTACTTTGTCCTTATCACATCATTCTCTTCCTGTCTATCTGTCTGTGTTTTCTGCCTGCCTCTAAGCTGCCTTGCCATAGGTCAAACAGCTTTATTTATCAACCAATCAGAGCAACATATTTTCACAGCATACAAAAAGACATTCCCCCATCATTAAACTTGTGGATATTAGGATGGAATTTGTTTCCTGCTGCTGTAAGCCCTTATATGCCACAGTTTTCTTAATGAGACTCAACTCTTCCTTTAAATAAAATGTCTTTCTGTTAAATCATCTTTACGATCTTAACAGAACATATTAATTGCTTCTGGTTTAAATAAAATTGAAGGGGACATTACAGAGCACTTACCTGACATTGGGGCAGACAGTGTGGGTGTGGATATAAAAAAATCATAATTCCAAATACTTTGATTCTTATCTTTACATGATAGATTATATTAGAAGGACAAACAATAAAAGACAGAGAGAATGTTGAAACAACTGCTTCAAAAATGTGCAAAAAAGAGAACTAGTCTATCTAAATTCTTTACTTTGATATGATCACTTAGGCTGTCATTACATAAGGAATTATCTTTGTTCTTAGGAAACACACATGGAAGTTTTGTGTGGCCAAAGGACATGATCATGATAATATAGATCAAAGTCTTGACTGAGAAGTTTAACCTTCATTTATAATTCACTGTGAATTCACTGTCTGAGCTTCCTAAATATTCACCCAAGAACTGAATTTCATAAGTAAATAGAAGGAGGAGAACTGGTTTGTTAAACAGAGAAAAATCAACTTATTGGGAGGCTGTGTATCTGCTTTAAAATGGAATCTGTTACTTGAAATGACCTATGGAAGAATGTTGAATAAAGATGTCACTTAAGGGTACTCTGTCCCTAGGACAAAGCTAAACTGTAGCTGAAGTTTTCCTGTGTCCCACCTGGACCGTGGTCAAGACAAATCTCAGCTGCTAGGACCCGAATAAACACACATAGGCTAATATTATTTTTAAACTATGACCATGGCAGGCCTCTTGCTATCTAGTTCTTATATCTTAAATTAACCCGTTTCTATTCATCTGTAAGTTGCCATGTGGCCATGACTTACTAGTCTGCCGGCACGTTGTTCCTTTGGTGGCAGCTGGCATCTCCTTTTGCCTCTCCTTTCTCTTCCTGTCTATCTGTTTGTATTTTTCTGCCTGTCTGTAAGCTGCCTTGCTATAGGCCAAACAGCTTTATTTATCAACCAATCAAAGCAACATATTTTCACAGCCTACAGAAAGACATTCCCCATCACTAAACTTGTGGTGAGCAGGTTGAAAACAAAGACTGGCAGACATCACTAACAAAGAGCATGGTGACTATCTCATTTCCCAGGGTTCACACGTGCACACAGGCAGTGTCAGGTAAGTCACCATGGGACAAAGGACAGGATGGAATTCCAGGGCATTCATAAACATAGATATGGGAAGCAGAAAACAGGCAGTGTCTAGGGCTCCAGACTCACAGTTTCTAAAGTACTATACACTTGGAGGAAAAGAACAGAGTTTGTGTTTCCTGAGGTCATGGACACCAAAATAAAAAAAAAAAGAAAGAAGAAAGAAGATGTCAGTAGTATCATACAGACCATAGAGCACTGTCATACGTCAGAAAATAAGCAATGGGTAGAGGAAATATAACCTAGTCAGTGTGGTAGTTAATTATGGTTACTGATGTGCAGAAACCCAAGAACATGAACAGGACAGATGCAGAATAAATCTCTACCCTAAACACTTTCAAAGAAGGGTTCCCAGCTGCTGGGAGAGACTGCAGTGCAGGTGGGAATTAAATGGCCCCAGCTGGAAAATGCCAGAAGGAAGTGATTGTCAGGCAGATGTAGCAGTGACCTTTCCCCCAAGATTTTAGTAGGGATGCCAACGAAAAGAGATATATGCTAATGAGAGGTGTGTGGACAATGGATTTGGAATTTATACAATTCCACACTTGAAATTTATCTCTATCACTATTGCCTGTCTGGCTGTTACAGACTCAACTCACTGAAAAATGTTTTCATACAGTTAGATGTGGACTTAGGTTAAAAAGGGTTTATTTTGTGTTTTTTCCCCTCTGTATTAACATAATGACAAAAAATTATACACTTATGATTACAAGCTGATGTGTGAAATATGTACATTGTGGATAGCTAAGGGTCATTGATGTATTATTACTCTACATATTTATATATGAGTCAGAACTACCACATCTACTTCCAGTGATTTTCAAGTAACTTTATTGATTTTAATTTGGGAAAATGTGGTTTCCATGTAGAAATGGTATCTGTTTAGTGTCAGATGAGCTAAGCGCTCTCTCTCTCTCTCTCTCTCTCTCTCTCTCTCTGTCTCTCTCTCTCTCTCTCTCTCTCTCTCTCTCTCTCTCTCTCTCTCTCTCTCTCTCTCTCTCGTGTGTGTGTGTGTGTGTGTGTGTGTGTGTGTGTGTGTCTGTGTGTCTGTGTGTGTGTGTGTGTCTGTGTGTCTGTGTGTGTGTGGCCAAGATCCATGTTTGCCAACCTGGACCAATGGTCTCTGGATTCTTCTCTTGTGAACTCAAAGAATGACATTCACACACAGCAGGAAGGTTTGAGAAAGGAATTTTATTATAGCTTCATAGGTGGACATGTAAGAGAAAGGAGACAAAGTTCAAGTACAGCTGGAGATGGAATTTGGACACCAGGAGTTAATAAAGATTCAATGAAAGAAGTATGGAGTTTGGATGAACCTGTCGGTCTGGTTGACTCATCCATCCTTTGTCCAGGACCTGCTCAGTTTCCATCACGGATACTTTTCAAGCCAGTGTGCATACTATGGTGGAGAAAGATAATGAGCAACCAGACATTCCTTCTGGAATACCAAAAAAGTATTTCTGCTTTAACATTTCTGGCATCACTCACCTCTGGGGAAAGACAGAGCTGATGACAGGCCAAGGGCATTTTCAACCTTCAGCAGTGGAAAGACTGATCACATTTAGGGGTCTCCTACACTCAACTGTCTACTGGTTTCCATCTCCAGTCTCACAGTTTCTAGTCATCATGTTGGACAATAGCTCTCTTGTACTGATTCCGCTGTCTCATATTTGAAATCTTTGATTAACATCTCTCCCCAGTCTTTACATCTCCCTCCAAAGGAAGAATTAAACAAGACTCAAAAAAAGATGAAAGACTGAAGATAAGTTTAAGAGAACAGGTCAAATTAAAATACATACCCTTTTGAAACACAAAATAAGAGGGGAGTGATTCCACATGCAATACTTCACACAGTTTGCAGTAAGATAAACTGCCAACCCCATTGGGAAACTGAACAAAATAATGAGCAATGTATCACACAAGTGGACATGCATTTGACAAATATGAGCCAATGAGACGACTCAGTGGATAAAGGCACTCGCTGCCTAGCCTGAGAACACGAGATCAATGCTTGGGACCCATGTAGTAAAAATAGAACCAACTCCTGCAAGGAGTCCTCTGACCCCAACACATACACTCTAACATGCACATCACACACACACACACACACACACACACACACACACACACACACACACACACACACTACAACAAATAAAAAGCTTTTTCAAAGGACAAACACACGGCAACAGTGGTATTCCACTGAACTAGCAAGCAGGGATTTTCTGGTTGCAATGCTCAGGGTGTGGCTCAATCAGCAGCTTAAGCATTAAAAGCTTTGGAAAGATGTGTAGGTAAGGTCAGGAGGCAGAGAAAGCTCTTCTGTGTTATGGGCAGGACAACAAGTTTCATATAAAAGCAGCAGGTGGTGGCACAGATCTGCACCTCCATTTCCTTGCAGGCTAAAGTATGAGAATCAAGAGCTCAAGGCTAGCCTGGGCTACTTACATAGCTACTATCTTAAAAAAACAAAAGCAAAAACATAAAAACCAAACAAAATAACTCATTGTTCTCCTTTTAAGCTCTTTGAAAGCATCACTGATTACTTAACTGTCTGTCTTTTGCACTGATCACTTCTTAAAACAAAATAAGTAGCAATAAGGCCAAACATGGTGCCACACCAAACCTGTGATCCCAGAACTCAACTGCTGATGCAGGGGGACTGTGAGTTTGGTGTCATCCTAGGCTATCTTGGACGACTGTGTAAATAAACAAGCATACAACCAAACCACATCAAAACACCACATATCCCTAGGGAAATTGAACATGTTCTTACTTATGAGTCAGGATTTGTGCTTCAACATTTTTGCTTTTGTCCATTAGGGATTTCTTTAATTAAACTACAAAAGCATTATTTCAATGATTCATGAGGATGCTTGCTGAAGAAAATGATGTAGGAGAAAAATCTAGATGCACACTATTTCATATGCAGCAAGAGGAGATTAGTTAAGACAATTGTACGGCACACAATATTAATATAATGGGAAGTGCTATAATAATAAAAATCAATCTTGGTACATTAATATGAGTTGCACAAGAATTCTGCTAAATGAATTTTATGGATTTAATAACATATACTATTTTTATCAATTCAAAGTTATTGCTAAATAAATGATAGAAATAACACTACAAATAATATAAAGAAAAAATGAGAACAAACATAATATTCCAGATTATGGTTCAATTAAGGTGGCTAAATAAAAAAGCAGCTCATGAATATGCATGTATGCTAAAATGAATTCAGTTTGTCATATATGGATAAATTGAAAAATAATGTCATACTCAGAATTAAGAAAATTATATCTTCTTCTAATCTTGAATTCTTAACTGAAGCCCAGATAAATGGTGCAGCCTTTACTTCTTTCTCAAGTTCATCCAACTACTACTGAGTTAGTGTTCTTCAACCGCCCTTCTCTCATTTGCCCCAGTAGAATGATGGATGCTTAGATGGGGGAGTTGTACAGCGAGGGAAGCAGAGCTGTCTTTAAACAGAGTCAACAAATATGGTTCACCATTACCTTTTTCATATATATATATAATGCTGTTTGAAAATGTGATATTTGTATTTAGTGACTGGGAATGTAGTACGATGTTTTGAACAAATTTCTTTAGGTACTTAAAAATATTAAAAGACATTCTGGCCGGGCGGTGGTGGCGCACGCCTTTAATCCCAGCACTCGGGAGGTAGAGCCAGGCGGATCTCTATGAGTTCAAGGCCAGCCTGGTCTACAGAGTGAGTTCCAGGAAAGGCGCAAAGCTACGCAGAGAAACCCTGTCTCGAAAAACAACAACAACAACAACAAAAGACATTCTGGCATTTAAGGGTCACTTAATAAATTTCGAGTTTCATTATTTTGTTTTAGATGTTCATCCTACTAATGAAATGCCTCAGAAAACCTCAGTTTTCTTTATGCTGTTTTGGATTATTTCATAGCCCTTTAGCTCTTGCTATTCTTCCTCTCACATGTTTTTCACATTTTAAATTGATGTTTATTCTTTTTCAGGAATCCACACTATTTCCTATGATCTGTGTCTTCTTATATTAGAATGATATACTCGGATTAACTTTCTTTGGGTTTTTTACTGTAAGTCACTTTTAAGATCTGGATTTCCCCCAAGTCTCCATGACTCTGCTCCCTCCCTTTGCCATAGACAGAGTCTTCAAAGGTCTACCACTGTTGGTGTCTTTAGTCTTAAAATCTTCAAGGGATAGAGATTCTGCTAAGCCCAGCCTCAGCTGACCTTCAGGAGAAGGGGAGATT
The DNA here is from genome assembly GCF_049852395.1 of Peromyscus maniculatus bairdii. Lineage (NCBI taxonomy): Eukaryota > Metazoa > Chordata > Mammalia > Rodentia > Cricetidae > Peromyscus > Peromyscus maniculatus. Next base: position 37,029,421 of record NC_134869.1, read on the forward strand.
TTGGCTCTCTCCCTCATAGCTGACTTGTTTAATCCTTTTAGCACTTGCTTTTGTGAAATGTATGGAAGACACTTATCAGTGACCAGAACAAAGGCCCTCTCCCCTGCTTGATTGGACAGACTGGAGTCCCCCATATTTTCTTTCTTTTTTTTTTTTTTTTTTTGTTTTGTTTTTTTATTTTGTTTTGTTTTTTGTTTTTTGAAACAGGGTTTCTCTGTGTAGCTCTGTCTGTCCTGAAATTTGCTACGTAGACCAGGCTGGCCTCCAACCAGGAGATCTGCTTGCTGGGATTAAAGGTATGTGCCACCACATAATCTTTAAAAGAGAGATCTTTTCATTTTAAACTTCTGTATCTATACACGTTGAGATGTAAATGTTTTAAAAAGCCTCTCTCTAGGATTCCTTCTGGCCCAACCAACCCTTCTGCAACCTAATTATCAGGTCAAAGTGGCCTCTTCTCCCACATCAGGAACTGCAGCCTAACTTGGAGTCTGGGGCCCTTGAGAAAATGCTAAAGATCTGGCTGTCATGATAATAAGAAAAATGTCAATTTCCTTCAGGAAAGGCAAAAGAAGTGAGACTAAATTTCCTCTACTTCAGCTTTTGATTGGGGTTGGTCCCCTGCAGGGCTCTGGTCTTTACCTTCTACTACAGAGGTTCTCAGGCTCCCTAATGCTGTGACCATGTTGATTGTGATGATTGTTGCTACCTCGTGACTGTCATTTTGCTACTGTTACCAGTCTTAACGTAAATATTCAGGATATCAGATATGTGAAACACACACCCTTGCCAAAGGGGTCATGACCCACAGTTTGAGAACCACTGTTGTGTGGTCATACTATCAAATAAACCCAGGCAGCGTTTGCTTTTGAATGTGTCACAGTCTGTCATCCCGACAGTTCATCTAAGAAAAGTTCTGACTTCGGATTGGACGCCCACTGTTCGTATCAGTCTAATTCAAGGGGCAACCGACACTAAATGGAATTACAGCAAATCCTGATGAGGAGGAGCCTCTTCCTCCTTCCTTCTTCCTCCGGCCACCTTCCCTTTCCTCCTCTCCCTCTTGTTCTCCTCTGAACATTTGTAACCCTCAAGATGAAGCACAGCAAACATTCCACCTCGTGTGTGATCGGGCAGGAAGTGCAAGGACTTCTTTCCTCTTCAGCTGTGTAGGAAAGTGAGAAAGCTGTTTGCCCCTCCTTTTCTCTTATGTCTTTGAACCCCCTCCCCCTTCTTAGGTATTTTATCTAGAGAATCTGCTGGGATGAAGAACATGCTTAGTCTCTGGGACACTAAACACTGAGGCTGTGGATTCCACAACTCTGTCAACCCCCAGGGCCACTCACTACACACATTAAGACAGGGGAAAAAAGCCTGCTCTTTAAAGTTATGGTAGAATTACATTTATGTTTACATCAAGGTGACCCTGAATACTTCAAAGATGGAAGTGGCAGGAGAGAGGAAGTCACTCGCTGAGGCCGGGAAGTATTCAGATGTTATCAACTTACAAGTGGGAAATGTTGGGTTTAACTGAAGACGGGAAATGTAGATGAATGGAATCAGGAATGTTCAAGAAGCTTCGGAGGTAGATTTGGCATGGATCTCTGACTAAGTCTGGTAAGTGAGGGGAGAATACTAATGTCTAACATTTCCAGCTCTAATCATGAGCAAAACAAGAGCCAGTATGTGGTATATTGGAAAGATAATTTGTTTCTAATCTTGGATCTGCCTCAACAAATTGTATGACCTTATAAAAGTCTATTACAATCTCTAGCCTGCTTTATTTATTTTTATCCAGTTTACCTTGATAGTCTATCTCTGGTAATAAAAAGTTAATATTCTTGAAGTAAATGAATAACTTCAGGAGGTCTTATGTCTTTGGAATCATGACAGCAAGTGTTAACTCAAATATCTGTTGCTTCACTGCAGCCTTTGAATCAAGAAAGAGACAAATGAGAGACAGTTCACTTAAAAATACTCTGAAAGAGTATGTATTGATGAATTTGATTTGATTTGGTAAAATTGATAAAAAGCCAATGTATTGATGATAGCTTTGACATTTATGTTAGAAATATCCAGTAGTTGAATCAAGAAAGAGACAAATGAAAGACAGTTCACTTAAAAATACTCTGAAAGAGTATGTATTGATGAATTTGATTTGATTTGATAAAATTGATAAAAAGCCAATGTATTGATGATAGCTTTGACATTTATGTTAGAAATATCCAGTAGTGATAGTTTAATCATTGTAGAACAAATTGATGAAGAATGCAGGCCCTGTGCATGGAGCTTGGTGTCAAAGTCCTTGCCTAGCACCTGTGAAATCCTGGGTTCGATCCCATGTTGGCACAAAGGTGGTTTTTGCATTAGAAATAGCAGATGAGCTGGGCGGTGGTGGCGCACACCTTTAATCCCAGCAGAGGCAGGCGGATCTCTGTGAGTTCAAGGCCAGCCTGGTCTACAGAGTGAGTTCCAGGAAAGGCGCAAAGCTATACAGAGAAACTCTGTCTCAAAAAACCAAAAAAGAAAGAAAGAAAGAAAGAAATAGCAGATGAGATGGTTGAGCGGGTAAAGGCCCATTCAAGGAACATACATGGTAGAAGGAGAGACTCTTTTCTTGTAAGTTGTTCTCTGATCACCGTCTGCCTATCAAGGTACACACCCAACCACTCATAAACACACACCACACACACACACACACACACACACACACACACACACACACACACACACACACAGAGAGAGAGAGAGAGAGAGAGAGAGAGAGAGAGAGAGAGAGAGAAAGAGACTAAATAAATAATTGTAAAATTTGTTTTTGTTTTGTTTTGTTTTTGTTTTTTTCGAGACAGGGTTTCTCTGTGTAGCTTTGCACCTTTCCTGGAGCTCACTTGATAGCCCAGGCTGGCCTCGAACTCACAGAGATCCGCCTGGCTCTGCCTCCCGAGTGCTGGGATTAAAGGTGTGTGCCACCAACGCCCGGCTGTAAAAATATTTTAAAAATAGTCACTCATAAAAACATAGAAGACGACCTTTATAGTATTTCATATTATATCTCATTACTACAAGTAACTTTTAGTACTTCAAACCATTTCCCCTTCCTATGTGAAACAAGGTAAGTCTACTGGCCCATTACTAAGAGCATGTGAAATTATTTGCCATTATCTACAAGATTTATACTTCAGTAAGAGTGTAATAGACTAAAACGTACGATACGATAGTGAATGGTTTCCTAAATAATATGTTTGCTTTTATTAAAGTTTTTTTGAAACCAGTACTAATCACAGGGGAAAAAAAAAATCAATTAAACTATTATCTCAGAAGAATTGGATGATGGTGCCATCTAGTGGATATTTGGCCACAGCGCCATCTAGATTGTAGGAAGCAAAGGAAAAAAAACCAAAAAACAAAACATCTTCCAAAGTACAAAGTGCTGGGTCAACAGAACACAGTTGGAAATAAGGTTGCCTCACGAATCCTATACAATTGATATTAGATAAAACATAGAAATGTAAAGAAAGATGGCTGATATATCCATCATTCTTTGTTTTCAACTCAAGAGTGGTGAATTAATTTGCACAAAAGATGATGAAACACTGAGATTGTTACATCTTTATTTTCTACATTTCAGGGGTTATCCTATTTTTTAAAAGCAAAATTGTTCATAATTCACATCTTGCCTCTGTTTATAAAGTGATATGAGGGAAAATTTATTTCTACCAAGGCTGGATGGAAGAAGAAGACCTGAGGACAAGCACAAGAAGGAAGCATGGGGGTCCTGGGAGAGATCAGGAAGTAGAGTGAAGAATTGGTGAGGCTCTTCTCAAGGTCAACTGAACGTGCTGAACTCAGTAACTAGTGAGCAAGCTTTAAGGAATAACCTAACAGCCCCCAAGCCGCAAGGGTCTCTACTGTGTTTTGCCATATTATGCAAAATAAGTGGACAGGCATTCATGTCCATACCATTCCGTGGGAAGGTAATCCAGGCAAAATGGCTGTTGATTCTGTTTAACTCATTAACATGTGATTACCACATGGAGATAGGTATCATAGAAGTTAACAAAAGTACATGATAAACCATACTAGTCTCCCCTTCCACTGTGTGTGTGTGTGTGTGTGTGTGTGTGTGTGTGTGTGTGTGTGTGAGAGAGAGAGAGAGAGAGAGAGAGAGAGAGAGAGAGAGAGAGAGAGAGAGAGCATAAATGTAGAAGAGAGAGGAGAGAGGGAGAGAGAGACTTGCCACACATACGTGCTTCAAACACCAAAATTACCAACAGCATGAGAGATGCTGAACACTTTGCTGGACATGTAAGTACACTGAACTTCTTCTTGCCTTTAAAACCTTGTAATCAAATGGCAGAAACTGTGAGTGTTTAATGAATATGACAGACTTGTACATGTAAATGGAAGATAACTTGTCTTTTCTTCTTCTGCCTGTGCAGCAAGTATATCGCTAGGTTTCCTTGACAACATTTTGGGCCAAGTCTTAACTCCAGTGATGTTGTGGTATTAGAATTAGGATACACTTAGAATTATCTTTGTACACTTTTACCTCGTGGTGTGTACTAATGTCAGCTCAAGCCTTACTGTTTCCTTGGTCCTTTTCCTCTTCCCAGAGAAGTCTCAAGTTTTCCCTTGGCACCAGGGAAATAGGACTGTCTTTTTTTTTTTTTTCCTCTTCCTCTCTTTGATCCAGTTCCTCCTCCAGTCATCCCGTTAATTTTCTTCAAGGGAACACTGGAAAGAATGATAAACAAAATAGAAAGAAAGGCCTGTGACTTGTGCTGTTTGCTTTTGTGCCGGAGGTAGCACAGGCTCCGGGGTGGCTTTTAGTCACAAGAAATCTTGGGTACCTTAGAAACACCCATCCCGTCGTCTCTGACTGGCCAGGCCACTGTGTAATCTAGGCCTTTGGATGTCTCTCACCTTTTGGCTCTTAGCTATAGAATGGCAGAAACCACGTATTTTTATAGACTGAGCGAGACTCTGGGTTGGTATATGAACAATATTCTGAGATCAGAGAGCCATGGAACTTCATAGAACAAAAAGCTTTTGGCAAAGACTACCCAAGTGGGCTCTAATTCATAAATACACAAAAGAAATAGACAGACAAGAGGTATGTTCTCAATGAACACAAAGAAAATTGTCTCTTTGTGTGCTAATTAATTGGTTAAGTCTGTATTCTATTTTTCCACCACTGTGTGGAGCTTCAACTACAAAATCTGAGTTGGGAGCTGAAAACTGCAAGGGATACCCATGAGAAGCAGGACTCTGGCTACCAAGGAAAAAATGATCCTGAATTAAATGCTGATTATAATTTAGGATCTCTTACAAGGGAGGATTTGGTTTGATGATAAGGTTTTGGCACATTTCATTTTAGAAATTTACATCAATACATGAAAATTTTCAGAAATTAACCTTCTACAAATCACTCTACATATAAGAATTTTAAGAGAAAAGTGAGAAACAATGGATACAAGAACAGCTGGGCTGGAAATTGCTCTTTTGTGTGGTTCTGATGGGGTTTGGAACAGTAGCCATGAACCATATATGGCCACTTCATGTTAAAATGTGGCCAGTCCTTATTAGGTTAGAAGTTATGTCAGAAGTGTGAACTCCACACTTGACTCGGAAAACTTGCAATAGTTTACAATGATTATAATTTTTGATACAATTATGGGTTTCTTATATGTGCATATTAATTTTCAATTTTTTTACTTTTATTGAGGTGTCTACCAGAGGATGTAGCATTCCATTTATATCCATATTTTTATTTTTTAGCTGTAAAATATCTGAGGTCAAATGTGATGACTCAGTGTAAGATGAGGTCACAGTAACTAACATTTCCACCTTCTCAAACACTTTTTAATATTTATCATTATTTTTAATTTTACTTTTTATGTTCATGCTTTTAAAAAAATTTAAATTTAAATCTAACTACAACACTTCCCCTCTTCTCTCTCCTCCCTCCCACTCTTCCAATGCCTCCCCCAAATTGATGGACTCTTTTTCTTTTTGTCATTACGGAGTTTTGTACATTCCTAGTAACTCCCAGATGTTAATCTTTTGTCAAGTGAGTAGCCTGAAATATTTTTTCTTCATTCCAAAGATGGTCCCTTCCACCTGTTGACTCTTTTTTTTTTTTTTGGTTTTTTTCGAGACAGGGTTTCTCTGTGTAGCTTTGCGCCTTTCCTGGAACTCACTCTGTAGCCCAGGCTGGCCTCGAACTCACAGAGATCCGCCTGCCTCTGCCTCCCGAGTGCTGGGATTAAGGGGGTGTGCCACCACCGCCCGGCCCCTGTTGACTCTTTACCGTGCTGTAAGTTTTGTATTTTATATAATCTGATTCATCTTCCTGTGCTTTGGAGCTCTATTTAAAATACCGCACATTCTAATACCTTCAACTAACCTCCTTGCTTGCTTCTAGCCACCTCAAAATGTCAGGTCTTGTTTTTTGTCTAGGTAAGGATCCAGGGGTCAAGGTTCAAACTTCTTTGTAAGTAAAGCCCCGTGCTTACTTAAGGACCAAGGTCACCTGATATGTCTGTGAGGAATGAAACCAGGCTCAGGTTGGAGGGGACACAGCAAGAGGAGGCTGTGACAATTTTACAGAGGGAGAGCAATCAGACATTTTCTATCTTTGTCAGAAACAGAATATATTACTGACAGTTGCCAGGATCAATACAGTTGTAGTTGCCAGGATACGGTGACGTTTGCAAGCCATCCAGGGCACGCAAGATTAGTATCTAAGACCAATTGTCCTGGCAAGCTCCCATGCTTCCTTGCCTTCCAAGGGAAAATACAGAAATCACAAAGCAGCCTGAATGCCTCACTGCCTGAGGGATTGTGTCAGTTTCTCAGGAACTGGAAGGCACACTGTGCCCGAGGAGCAAAAGACTCCAGCATGAAATACCCTTGATACACGCAAGGCTGCTACGCCAGGCCAAATCCATGGTTCCCTGTATTGACACTATTTTGCTCGGAAGCAACAATAACAAATTTATTTATTTAAAGTAAAAATAAGATGAATTGAAAGAATACCCCGGTCCTAGAAACCTAAATAAAACCGACAATAAAGTTGTGTATAAAGCTGATGACAGCTAATCTGTAAGAAGAATTAGAGCCATGACTTGAAAGTCCATTTAAAGGATATCTCAGTCTTAAATTCAATTCTCTCTAGCTTGTCTACTTAATTTTTTCTGCAAACATTGAATGGAAGACAAAAGCAAGAATAAAAAGTGGGCTACGTCTCTGAGTTATGCGAGTTTCATTATAAATGCGGCGGTTCATTCTCAGACTTCAGCACTGTAATGTCATCAGGATAGAATGTTATATTTAAAGTCAATTAATTTCAGGAAGCAGTTCCCAGGAGAATAAAGGCAGTAAATACAATTATGCCAACCGAATAGAGATCATATAGGCAGATATCACTAGCTGAGAAAAGGAAATCACCTTAGCACCTCTGTGGTCTTAATAGTATAAAAAGAACCTGTTTCAAAGAGAAAACAGATTTTTCTAAGTTTGGTTTTAGGTTTAGAGCAGGGAAATGCTTGTCCCTTCACCTCCTAAAGGTCTATTGGACAGACAGATGTTTGTGATAGGAGAAAAATGTGCTAAAGTTTGGGACCAGATGGGTTTGTGACAGAATATTAAAGGTCATTCTAAGGTTTTTTGGTTCTTTTGTTTGTTTATTTTTGGTTTTTTTTTTTTAGAAGGATGCAGTTTTCTGAACAGAAAGGACCACTTATACATCCGTGTATGACTCAAGTCAACGAAGGTATGAAGAATGACTAATGATCATTCATAATCCTAGTGTCAGAGCAGTCAAGAAAAAAATAGAATGTTAGCATGAATCATGGTTATTTCCATTGAGGCAATTTTGAGGATCTGTAGCTTTCTGGTTTTGTCTCCAATTTCCATATTTTAGGTCTTTTAAGAACCATTAAGGCAAGCTCTGTTCTTTAAATGTAATTTCAAAATGTCATATTGTAGACACACTTTGGGGAAGCAGACTTCTAGAAGCTATTCATCTTCAATATCTGAAATTTGGTACCAATCAGGCAGAAGCCATTTGTTTCCTTACCTCACCCCTGCCCCGGAGACCAATACAGACCCTGTGTTTTTGTGTGTAACTATTTTCCTGGCCTCACATACCTTAGAATCAAGCAGAGTTTGTCTTGTGTGACTGGTCTCCAGACCTTTTCCTGTTGCCAAATAGGACAGGAGTTCACTCTTTTGAAAGATGAAGTCACACTCCATTGAAGTTCATGCCACACTATATATAAATGTTTAAATATATATATTTATATATATTTTATATATATGTGTATGTATGTATGTATCATACACTGTAGGCTCCCATATGACTTTTTCAAAATGTCTCCAATGTTACTTCCTCATATACTCTGGCTTCCCCTCCCTGATAAACCCTTTCTGAACCAGTATTTATTCACCTTTAAGTCTTCAGAGCACCATGTTCTACTTCTCCTTCCTTGAAATTCAGCACCTACCCCCATCCACAGAGTGGCTTGTGGTTAGTCCCCTGACATCCACGAATTCCAAATGGAACACACATATCTGAGGACTCACAGTTGACACCCACAGCAGAGAAAGGAGGAAATACACTTCCTGTCTGAGCAGGGCCTCAGAGCACAGGCATTAGGACTAGAAATTAATAAACAGAACTTTATGAAAGTAAAACTTCTGCACACCAAAGGATACTACCATTTCAGTGAAGAGAAAGCCTACACAAGGAGAAGAAAGATTTACCAGCTCTCCATCTTTCAGAAGATTGCTATCAGAAATACACAAAGGAAATATATATATATATATATATATATATATATATATATATATATATATATATATATGTATGTATGTATATATATATACATATATATATATATATATATATAATGGGCATAGAACTTAACAGAATGTTCTCAAAATATAAAATACAGGGACTAGGAGAGATGGCTCTGTGTTTGAGAGCACTGGCTGTTCTTCCAGAGGTCCAGGGAATCAATTCCCAGCACCCACATGGTAGCTCACAACTGTCTGAATTCTTTTTCTAGAGGATCTGGTATCCTCACACAGACATAAATGCAGACAAAACATCAATACACACAAAAATAAAAGAAATAAAGAATAGGCAATACAAATGGTTGAAAAAAATTTCAAATGGTCAATACCCTTAGCTATCAATGCAACTCAAAATTATTTTGCAATCTTATTTTATCCAAATCAGAATGACTAAGATTAAAAAAATAAAAATAAATAAAAAAACTTAAAAAAAAAGAAAGACAACAAATGCTGTCATGGATGTGGGGAAAGAAGAACATCTAATCACTTCTGGTAGGAGAGCAAACTGGTACAGTCACTCTGGAAATCAATGTGGATATTCTTCCAATGCTAGAAACAGATGAACCAAATGATCTTGAGCATATTCCCAAAGGACTCCACATTATGCTACAGAGATACCGGCTCTTCCATGTTTGCTGATGCTCTGTTCACAATGTCCAGGAAATGGAACCAGTTTAGATGTCATCAAGTTATAATTGGATAATGAAACTGTGATACATTTATACAATGGGACTTTATTCAGCAGTTAAGAAAAACAAAACTATGAAATTCACAGGTAAATGGAAGAAACTGGAAAAATATTCTGAGTGAGGTAACACACACAGACACACACACACACACACACACACACACACACACACACACAAACAAATGCAAAAGAAGCAACAGTTCACATTGCATCAGCCAGGTATCTTTAGTGTCACAGATTTTTACGTATAAATGAAAATGATGGGTAAGTTTTATTGATCAAGCTGCTCTACCTTATTTTTCTTAGCTTATTTTCTGAGGATGTTGAAGTTAATGACACTCAGATCCGATATTCACTCATAAGATTTCAGGAGTGGGTGACATTGCCGTAGTTGCACCGCTCGAAGTGAATTCACACGCATTCGTTGTTTTTCTGCCCGTACACTGAGAACTGATGGAACAGTTGATGAAATAGCCTCAACCCAGGGGAAGAGAGGCAGAGCATCTCTACAACAGAGGTACTTCCTTTGCCCTCTCCTGCCCCATCCCTTTGTTATCCGAGTGACTTGTGAGACAGAGGAGCAGCACTTTGGTCCTCCAGATCTCGCCTTCCTGTAATTATGCATCTGTCTCAAGTCCCCAGCTGTCACTCCTTGCTGCCCTCTTAATTCCAGTCATGGTTTGGCAATGAAACAGTAAGTGGCAGCCGTATCCTCACGGAACTTCCGCTCTCCTCTCCACAGCCTTCACTAATGAATCATGTCACTCTTTCTTGCTGAGCCTGCATATGCTCAGTGGTTCCTCAGAACAGCACCCCAGGAAGTCAATACCAATCAAAGCTGGCACAGCTTGCTGCAGACGATGTGCATTAACTCACTCACAACTCATTTCAAACATTTTTTTGGCTAACTTGCTGAATAGCAGTGGCTGGCCGCACACACACTGCATTTTCCAAACATTCTTTTTAACTAGCGTTAGGCCTGGTGCTTAGGATCTGCCCAAAAAGATGCATTTGTATGATACATAGATGAAGACCTAAAGATCAGGTAGGAGCTGTTGCTTGTAAATCCTCCAAGGAAGCATTGGTGGAATTTCTGGCTTCTACTTCTATTGTAATAGCAATGAAAATAACACTGTATCCCTGTTGCTACCATTTCACATGTGTGATGGTCATTTTTCTAGGCAGTGTGTCCTCCAAGTATATCTCTGGCATAAGTAGTAACGAACTTAAAGAGCATCCCAATGATTTTGTGATACGCAACTTTTATTAGTTTCACAATGAACCAGGTTGACTGATTTCACTTTTCTGCAAGGTTCATGATTTGTTCAAAACTGGAATGTACACTAGCATCTCTGCCAATGACCAGTGTGATGGTGCACCATGGAAAATCCTGCGGGATGGTGTAAATATAGGATCTATGTTTCACATGGTACTCAAGAATCTGAACCAGGAAATGGATTTAACAAGCTGGTCTTTAAAAATGTCATTATTTTAAGATGGCCGTCATTGTCATTTTTTTCTGAACAATTGGGGGAAAAAAAGAAAATGATCTGCTGAAAGCTGTCGAACATCATTTGAGTAGGGATATCATGCAGTAGTTGATATTGATATTTCATTCATTAGAACTGTGTGCACACAGAGTTCCACAGCTGTGAATATTGGAAGTTCACAATTCTGTTTTTTAATAGCTAAAAGAAGACTAAGTATATGCAAAAAAAAAAAAAAGGTTCTGAATGATGTCTCTTATGGTATTTGTCACACGAACACTGCCAAAGGAACTGTTGTCACCTGTGGTTCCTCAATAAGTGCTGCCCAGGTTTTCTTACATATTTAAATGAAATAATTACCAAACTGATGGAGTAATCAAAAAATGTACTAAAAAGATCCATTGGTTCATAAATATCTCTCCAAAAACTTGTCATTGAATGTAAATTTTCTTCACATATTGTCCCTATTCAGATTAAGATAATTGCCTTACAGAACCTATGCTAAATTGAATATGTCTTGTCCAGTGGAGAGAATTTAAAAAAAAATTTCATTACCAATCATTATTGTGTTACTTTAGTGAAATGAACTGAATAAAAATGCATTTTTCATGCAGAATGGAGAGCAGACGCTTCATTTGAGGAAGGGAGGCCTGACAGATTGAGGGGCACCATAGACAATGGAATTCTTGGAATAAAGTACTGCTCTAAAGACCAAGCAACTACACACCATGTTTCCCTCCTATGGCACCTTGAAGCAGGCTTCTTTTAATTAGCATTGCTCAGCCATTGGATGGGGTTTCTAGCATGACAATTAGGGTGTTTGGCCATCCTATCACCAGATTAGCATTAGCATTGCATATTAAATAGGTACATCATGCATCTTAGCATTTTAGAAGGTCAATCCTTAGCAACTGTCATTACTTTTGAGATGGAAATTGAGACATACGCAAGAATATGCAAACTACATTAATTTTCATCCCTAATGATCTCTAGATATCATGCTTAAATCTTTGGATAAGGGGTCTTGTGGCAGTTAGCCTCCGAATCACACTTAGTAACTTACCCAGTAACTTACCACAAGCAGCCATTTCCAGCCTCACACCCTGACAATGCATGGGAGCACCCTTCCATCCTAGGGGAGATATTTTTTCTCGAAGGCAATTAGAACTGAAAAGGAACACATGTGGGCTGAGTCACACAAACTGTTCCAACCCCCAACTTGGCTATGAAACACATTATTCCACTTTCTTTGGGTCTGTAAGAGTGAGAAGGGACAAGATAAAAGAACAGAAAGGGTAACTATGCAACTACAGAAAATCACACCACCATGGTTAGCATTTCATCATTCTACATTAATTTTAAAAGAGTAATGATAATTTGTTCTGTGTTTTTATTATTGTGGCTTTCTCATAATTTTTAAGGGGAACAATATACACATTTTTATATCTATCCATAAGATTTTTAGTTATGAAACTAAATAGTATACACACAGGCACATGTGTGCATGTGTGCATGCGTGTGTGTATGTGTATGTGTGTGTGTGTGTGTGTGTGTGTGTGTGTGTGTGTGTGTGTGCATGCGTGTGTATGCCAATATCTACTGCTCAGGCTCAACTTGCCATTAAAAATTTACAGTCTAATAAGAACAACTTATCCATGATGATTATGACATATTCCAGATTATTTGTCTTCACACTTGGGCCTTGCTATTTCCTCTCCCTGGTTGTTTTAATGCCTCCTTTTAGCTATCATTAAACTTTGAAAGTCTTATTTCTAGCATTATTTTATTCCACCAGAATGACTCCTGAATCTCTTCTGCGCAGTAAGTGGCCATTTACTGTGAGTTCATAATAACACTTTTCACAGTATTTGAAATTGTGTGTCATCTATTTATTAAGTCTACTGGAATGTAAATGGCTTTGATTCAAGATCATAATTTTTATTAATATTTGTATTGTCATAATAGCACAGAACTTTTTCTGTAGTAGGCAATTAATAAGAGCTTTTTGAGCTAAAGAGGGTAGAATCCATGGGATTATAAGACAGAAAAGGTTTTTATAGAAGAGAAAAATGTACCTGAAGAGACATTTCATCAAAATATATTTTAGAAATAACCACACTGATTAGATTCATTTCAAAATCATGGTGATCCTCATGCTTTAGTATGATGTTTAACTTTTGAAATGGTATATTAAATCATTCATAATATTAAAAGTGTAATATTCTGATATTAATGCAAAAACATTTGGGGCCTAGAGAGTTAGCCTAGTCAGTAAAATAGGTCTGTGCAGTACAAAACACGGAGTGTAATTCCCAGCATCCATATAAAAAGCTGGGTGTGTCATGCTTGTAATAGCAAGGTGGGGAGGTGAAGACAAGACAATCTCTGGAGTTCATTGACTAGCCAATCTCCTAATCATGGAGTCCCATGTCCCAGTGAAAGACCCTCTCTCAAAAATAAATGTGGGAGTTCCTATGGAACAATACCCGAATTTGACCTCTGACACCCACATATGTATATAGAGAAATTAATACACATGCACATACCCGTATGGTGACTCCTGACTCAGCCTTCTACTTCCCAGAATTCTCTCTGCTTATCCAGCCTATACTATGCTTCCTGCCTGGCTACTGGCCAATCAGCGTTTTATTTATCAATCAATCAATCAGAGCAATATATTCACAGCATACAGAAAGATATCCACAGCACCCACACTCACACACACACTGTGTTTGTGTTTCACCAAACTCTTCCAAAAAATATTTTCAGAAGATTAGAAAAGAAGCATGCCTTCATGATACTCATGTATGAGTCCCAAGATATGTGTACACCATTGTATGCTGTATCCTAAGCATAGTCAGATAGATGGTGATTAAATTATAATCACTCCACATTGCAACTCAGAATTTGTGAGTTAAAAATACTACTAAATTGAAAACTCACAATGGAATAGATCTATATTTCCATTCTGAGCTGTATTTGTAAGAAACAAGTGTAGAGTATAATAACACAACACATAAGTAAGTCAATGCCTTGTTCACAAGGAGAATCTTGAACATAATATGTGGTGATGTATTTGCAAAGCCGTGTTTGTCCAATTGTATCTGTGAAGCAAAACTGGACAGACTACTGTTGGCCAATGAGAAAATACTTTTAGATTTTTACAATTATCTGAAGATTTTTTTTTCCTCCTACACAGATCTGGTCAAACAAACAAACAAACAAAAAAACCCAAAACAATCTCTGCTCAGTTTGTCTTTCTGAACACTATAAAATATTCTACTTCTGTAAAACATTTAGAGACAAAGTAAATTACAATCTTCTCTAGTTAAGAAAAATCCAAGTATCAAGTCTTTAATCTTTTGGTTTATTTCTTAATATACTGAAGTCATAAAAGTAGTTAAGTACTACAATGCTGTGGCTCTCTGGTGTTTACTAACTATCTAAAAAAAAAAATTGGACCACTGACATGTGCATGATATTTATATGGAAACTTTGCTTTAACTTCATAAAATATTAAAATATATTAATGAAAGACTGATTTTGATTTTTTTGTTGCTGTTTGAAGATTTACAACTTACTGGGTCCAAATTGGATGCTTTGTAGTTAATGTTAATTCATATAAATCAACCATTCCTCACTTAGCAATGCCAAAATAAATGATAAAAATTGGTATTTGCCTCCTTAATCATTGCTAGAACGAACATTTACGTGAATTTGTGGTTTTTCCAGTCAGTTATGCACAATTAATCATTTTCAGAGCTGTTCAATCCTAAAGTGGTTTGACAAATGTTGCACTTAGAAACTGCTTTGTTTTCCAAATTGCATTCTCTACACATCTATTTTTTAAAAATATTTTAAAGCAAATTTGCATAAAATTGTATCAAATTAAACAAATTACCACTTTCATTTTAATGGAACTGAACTATCCAAGTTGGTATAAGTCAACAAAATGTAAAGTGGTTTGAAGTAATTTGCGTGGCTTGAAAACGCGTTCACCTGGCTTATTTATGGTTACCACTGTGAAAATAAAGCAATGTTTTCACATTGCTTTATTTTCTTACTATAAGCACAACTCCACATTTGTTATTGTTGGTGTTAATTGTCACCTGGGCATCTAGGAGACAAACTTCTGGGCAATACTGTGAAGGATTGTCTAGATTAAGATTAGTCTCTATGACTCTCTAGATTAAGTTTAGTCTGTGGGGAGGTAGGTACCTTGATTGTATTAATTGAGGTAGGACGACCCAAACACTGTAGGTGGTATAATTCTCTAGGCAGGGAATCATAGATTGTGTAAATGGACAAAGGGACCTGCATCTATTTTTCCTGATTATCATAGATGTGATGAAACCAGCTCCCTCCAGTTCCTGTTCCTCTATGACAAACTGCAACATGAACTGTGAGCTAAAATGAAGTCTCCTTAAATGACCTTTGTCAGGATCATTTATCACAGCAACCACAAAAGACATTAAGATAATATCACCTGAAAACTGTCCAGTTTAACTCACTTTTAGTGGTCTCCATTCCTGAAAAATCAACTATATTTATTTTCATGGAGATTAAGATAGACTTCTTATAGATCTAGGCTACTCTGTTTTTCGAAGTTGTACTTGACAAAATGATTTTGAGATTGATTACAAGCATTTCAAAGAACAATTATCTGAAAATGTGCTAAACATGCAAATACGATTAATTGTAGGCCTTCCACATTTTTTATTTCCTCCTATTTTTTTTATACTACAGCTATTAACATCTCATAATAACTTTGAAAAATGTGTATTTATTCTTGCTAATGAATTGTCATTCCACTGTCTGTATCCCTTTTACCATAGTTAATTCTTAAGCTGATACAAACTTGAATATGCTGGGAAATTACTTTTGTACTTTTAGCATAACTTTTTCTTTTGAAAAGGGCGCATCATTTTCTCCTTTCACTCCCATATTTATTAAAACACATCACTATTTTACTCCAAAGTATTGGTATCTATTTCAGTAAGAGTAAAAATTGTTTGATCTTAAGTGTTTTAATAGGAAATGAAAGTATAGTTACAAATCTCTTGCTTTTCCTTCTTGCTTCATGCCACATTTTTCTTTCTCCCTCAGTTTGTCATATGAAATCACTGGATTAGTTGATGTTATAATTACTGTAAACCTGGATAGGCCACTATCCTTTTAGCTACTTTCAAAACTGATGATTTTCTCTCTTGCCTCCAACATAACTTGTGCAAAATTTACAAAATGGTCTTAGGAAAAACTATATAGTTTTAGTCAACTGACCCCAATTTATAAAATTCCTACAAAACCCGTGACACTACTGTTGGGTAACAATTTTCCTACTTTGAAACTACAGCATAGGTCAGTACTGTTGCATAGGACCCTCAGTCAATATTGCTGAAAACACTATGTGATTAAAATTGCACAATAGCAATACCTTTGAGTGGAGTCTGGTGGTCTCCCTCATTTCTTTCTACCTGTTTATAAACATTTTTAATGCTTAGAGCACAGGTTTGGCCTAGATAGTATCAATAACATAATTTTTTGTCTCATCTATTGGTTTATGCTTATTTTCTCACATTGTAAATGTTATTCCTCAAAGATACCTTATTCTAAAAATATTTTCTATTCTCACCCACTCTTTTACTCCTTCTACAGGTAGTGCATTCTCCAATTGCTTCTAATTTCAGGAGGAGAATTCCAGCTTGTTTTCCACATCTACTCTTTTGACTGAGGCTTGGAAAAAGATGAAAGTCTGATTTTTTTTTTTTTTTTTTTTTTTTTTGGTTTTTCGAGACAGGGTTTCTCTGTGTAGCTTTGCGCCTTTCCTGGAGCTCACTTGGTAGCCCAGGCTGGCCTCGAACTCACAGAGATCCACCTGGCTCTGCCTCCCGAGTGCTGGGATTAAAGGCGTGTGCCACCACCGCCTGGCTGAAAGTCTGATTTTTGACAGAGAAATTGTTGTAACCTGAATAAAACTGGAAATGGAATACAAAGAATCTATAAAAACTAATGCAATTTATGTAACTTCTACTCTCTGTAGAACACCTATATACCACCAAGTCACGTGTTTTCTTTCCAATGATGTCTTCAGGGATGGCAAGGTGTCCCTGCAGACATATTATTAACCAGGTATGTCCACTAATGTAGTTTTAGCTTAATACCAGTTCTTAACTCAATCCTACTGAATTCCCAGCCTCACAGGTAAAGATAAAGATTCCGGCACAAGTTTAAGTGGAACTGAAAATAAACTCGATCACCACTAGAATGAAGTTATGATAATTCAAACCTTTACACTCCTTCCACTAATTACAATTACCCACATGAATGAAGTATAACTGTAAAGTTTCTTCTACTTTGCTTCAACTTGGCCAGTTGCAAAGAAGTACAAAGTAGGGTTAGAATCTCCTGTGTATGTATATTGAAAAAAATCCACAAATATACATATCCTATATTTGAAAAATTGAAAAATGAAAAAAAGACTCCTTTGCAATCGTATTTGGATAGAACTTAATATAGAATACAAAAATACAGTATTCAGTCCCTTTAGCTGTTAAACAAGGTTTGTGATATTCACTGTTCATAACATTGAATCTAATATATGCAAACTCCATTGAACAGTGATTTGGGCACAAATGTGCCACGTGTAAGATTAGTTATCATCATAAGCATCAGTGGCCTTATAATTCTTTTTCTGTGAGATGATTACATACAATTGGATGAAGATGAGACTGAGGTAGACTAGCTGAACACAGAAGAATAATATGCAAGTTTCAGGTAGAGGCTCATGCAATCATAGAGCAGTGTTTAGTAGGGTATCATATGACTACTGAAATTATAAAGACACAAGCCCTCCCCAAATCAGCTGAGACCAACATGGATGACTCAGTCCAGCCAACTATTAACTATTCTTTGCTTAACTGTAATGACAATTCTGTATCACAAGCCTTACAAAATTGCCTCTCACAATGCATCTGACACCATGACTCATTCAAAAACCTCCTATAAAAATTGAGAAGGAGAATATACCTTACTTCAGGAAATTCCCTACCTATTCATTGAATTCTATTTTCTCCTTACCTTAACTCATGGATGATCATCCTCTTCATTGAAGTTTTCCCTTATACTAACTATACAAAATCCCAGTAATGCAACTCTCTCCAACAACTCTCATTTTCTCTCAAATGTGCCCACATATTCCCCAATGAAACTTTCCAACTCTCTGCTTTGTCTTATCTCTGAATTATTTCTTCAGTGGTTACAAGAATGTATAAACATTGGGTAAAGCTACCAGTATGTTCTGTTTCTGAGTCCTTGCAGGCTTAACCATGGGTGAGAAACTCTACTCTTTTTCCCAACTTAGTGATGAGGGTGCGTGCTGATATAGAAGCAAGGCATTGAGCATCATATTGGAACTGCCCTATAGAAACCTCCTTAGCCAGAATTGTACCACACACAGAGAAAATGAACCTTTGTTTTAATACTACTGAGATTTACAGGATTCTCATGCTATATAATTTTGTATTTCTAATGAAGAAATATATTGGAATGCAAAGTAATATGTTATGAACAAAGTACAGTTTTCACCCATTTCTAGCCATTATGAGAAGAGAATCATTGTCAGTGCTCTAATTTATGTGAAGAAAGTGAGAGAATTATTATTGTCAAGTAAAGACGTGATAAAGTATTTCACAGTAGTAGCTGCTCACCTGCTATCACTATTTTCAGTATTGAATTTACTTTTATAAATAAATATATTTATATAAAATTATTAATCTAAATATATTAGAAAACATTTTGATAGCCAGTAAACACAGTCAAGTATTTAAATTGTTTTTGAAGCTCTATCATTAGTTGGTGGTAATTCATATGTTTTTTCAGTAGAATGGAATAATTTCTATGGAAAAAATCAATTTTGAAACTTGAAAAATTAATTATATCTGTCAATCTGGATTCCTGGTTCTAGGTATTTATTCTCTATATACATGGACATGTTTACAAATATCTATGTACACAGCTATCCACTAGAACATTATTTGTAAAAGCAAAGAAAAAATTCAAGTACACCTAAGAAACTAAATAAGCTAAATAATAATAAATTCATACATGAAAATATTGTCAGGTCATTCAAAAATAAGATTGTCTGGACATAATAGAATTATAAGAGTTACAAGATGCATTGTTGGATTAAAAACTCTGTTATGAGCCAGGCGATGGTGGCACATGCCTTTAATCCCAGCACTTGGGAGGCAGAGGCAGGTGGATCTCTGTGAGTTCGAGGCCAGCCTGGTCTACAGAGTGATATCCAGGACAGGCACTAAAACTACACAGAGAAACCCTGTCTCAAAAAGCCAAAACCAAAAAAAAAAAAAAAAAAAACTGTGTTATGTAGAACAAGTATGTTATTGTATTATCACCCAAGTAAAGTTTCATCAGCAAAGAGAAACAACTCAAATCACCATCTGGGGAAATGAGTTTTATTTTGGAAGAAATCATTTAATGAGAGATGTATTTTTCAATGTCCTTCTTTAAGTATTTTTCCCATTGCTACTATGTAATCATATTGATTGTCAGCACAAAATATGTTAATAATAAAATGCTGCACTAGAGGTACTTTGGTCACTTCTTGTTAACAAAGAGTTCTTTGTAGAATGGATGTTAGTGTCAAGACATTTTTATCAACTGGAAAGTGATTCTTGTATACATAAAATATAATTGTGTGTATGGTGTATGTGTGTGCATGTCAGTGTATATACACATGTATGCATATGTATGGAGACCATTTGTATGTGCGGAGGTCAGAGGTGGATGTCAGGTGTCTTTCTCACTTTCTCAGTCACTCTCCATCTGTGCTTGCTACCTTTATGTTAATTTGACACAAGCTAGACTCATCACAGAGGAGGGACCCATCATACTCTGGGTGGTGCCAACTCTGGCTATAAGAAAGCAGGCTAAGCAATTCATGAGGGACAAGCCAATAAGCAGCACCCCTCCATGGCCTCTGCATCATCTCCTGCCTCCAGGTTCCCGATCTGTTTAAGTTCCTGTCTTGACTTTCTCTGATGATGTACAGTGATGTGGAAGTGTAAGCCAAATAAATCCTTTCCTCCCCAGCTTGCTTTTTGGTCATGGTATTTCTTTGCATCAATAGTAACCCAACTAAGACACAACCTTATTGTTTTAGATAGCATCTCTCACTGAACTTAGAGCTCACTGACTTTGTGAGACTGGGTGGTCAGAAAGATCAAGGCATCTGCCTGTCTCTGCACCACAGCATTGGAGATGCAGATGTATGTCTCTATGCTCAGCTTGTAATCAGTTATTGGTGAGCTGAGCACTGATCTTTCTGCTTCCATGTTGCATACTTTACCAACTGATCCATCCCCAGATATTTTTAAGTTTGGAATGGAATCTTAAAATTGTTAATGGGAAAAATGTTTTTCTTTGTAACTTCAATTTTTCTAAAACCTTTTCATTTTGTTCATGAAAGTATTGAATTTTAATAATTATTTTAGGATGACTTTACATTATGTATGCTTATGTTTGTAAGCTTAATTATATGTCTTCAAATGTTAAATATGTCTATATATTCTCTAGAATAATAACAAAACTGCTTAAAGTCATAAATATTTTCTTTAAAATAGTATTGTGTGGTGGTATTGTGTTCCCCAAAATATTGTGTACTCTAATAAACTTATCTGGGGTCAGAGAACAGACAGCCACTAAATACAAAGGCTAGAAAATGGTGGCACTCACACCTTTAATCCTAGCATTCCAGAGATAGAAATCCCTCTGGATCTCTGTGAGTTCAAGGCCACATTGGAAATAGCCAAGCATGGTGACACACACCTTTAATCCCAGAAAGCCAGCCTTTAATCCCAGGGAGTGGTGGTAGAAAGCAGAAAGATATATAAGGCGTGAGGACCAGAAACTAGAAGTTTTTGGCTGGTTAAGCATTTGGCCTGGTTAAGCTTCAGGCTTTTGAGCAGTAATTCAGCTGAGACCCATTCCGGATGAGGACTCAGAGGCCTCCAGTCTGAGGAGACAAGACCAGCTGAGGATCCGGCGAGGTGAGATAGCTGTGGCTTGTTCTGTCTCTCTGATCTACCAGCATTGACCCCAATAACTGGCCTCGGGTTTGATTTTATTAATAAGAACTTTTAAGATTCCTGCTACAGTACTGAGCTATCTTTGTGTGTTCTGGGGCCTGTATCCAGGGTTCTGCACAGCTTGGCCTCCAACCCTGAATTACCTGGTTTTAATTTGTCTTATAACCAGCTATAATTCTAATAACAACTGTTTTAAGTACTGTTAGCAAATAATACAAATGATTATATGATCTAGAACCTTTAGCAATTTGGTATTTATTTTACATATATAGAGAGATGAGGTTATTTCACAGTTAATATAACTAGGTAGTTTCAAAATTGGGTCTGCATTTGTGTGATCAGGTTGCTACAATCTATTTGCAGTAGTACTTGCTTTACCAGAAAATTTGAGATATTAATTAAAAGGACTTTTAAAAAGAGATTTTTTTTTTCAAATTTTGTGTTGGGGGGTTATGAGCTTGTGAGTTCTTTAGATCCCTAAGAACTAGAGATACAATAATTTGAGCCATCTGGTGTGAGTACTGGGAACTCATACCTCTGCGAGAGTGATATATGCTATTTAACCATGCCATCATCTTTCCAACGGAGTTTCAAGGACTCTTAATAACTCACGTATTGATATTTTAATAAGTCGAATAAGTGTCAAGCACAGTTGGACTCTGGGACTCAAAAGATGTCCACAGCTACAAGCTTTCCACCCACTCTCTTGCATCTCTGCTTCCTCTGGGTTAACTCCATTTTCAGTTGCAGTAACAAGACTTCTAGCTGCCTGTCGTCCAATCAAATGATGATGTTTCATTTTCTAAACTGTCAGCCAATAGAGACTTCATCACTTCGTTGCTTTATTATTATTATTTTTTTTTTGCTAGCCACATCTGAAATATAGCCAGGGAGATCAAATATATTGACTCATGTAGATTAATCAAATGTAAATGTTGAAATGAAGTGTTTTATTTTACTAGGTCATGTGATTAGTGAGGGAAAAATGGGCATTCCCCCATCCCAAAAAGTAGCACTAAATTTGTGTAGGTGGAGATAGAGAGGAAAAAAAACATCTTTTAGGAATTTAATAATCAATTAAGTGCATATGCTTAAGTTAATGTATTTTTATCCATATTATCAATTATACATATGATTATAAACCAACTAAATAATACAAATATCAATTAGAAGTTTAGAAATGTTTTTTGATAATGTAAGTACAAGAATACCTTTAATCATCACCCATTATTTTATGAAATTAATGTTGATCCTGGGCCAAGACCCAGGGTAAAACCAAATATTATTGGTCTAAAAAAATAACAATAAATGTCTCCTAATGATATTCTGCTGTTCTTGTACATCAGTGCATTATTCAGCCATCATCAGAGAAGCTTCCTCCTGCAGCAGATGAGAACAAATAGAGAGACTCACACACACAGGCATTACCCAGAGAAAGAGACCTTGGAACACACAGTTCTAAATGGAATATCTTCATCAAATCCCCCAGCCACCCCCAGAGCTCATGGAACCCCACAGAAGAGAAGACAGCATGCCTGTAAGAGCTAGAAGGGATGGAGAACAAAGTCCAATTAGTCAACATGGGAAAGTTTCAGTTAATTAGTAACAATATTTGGTTATTGTTTATCAGGCATGAAAGACAAAGCTGCCTAATAATACCCACTTTATATTAGATTAGTCCCATTTTACCTGCTATGAATCACAATGCTTTTTCCCACTTCCTACCTCGCTTAGTTAAGACAGCCCCTGTGCATTCTTACCAACAAAACATGGATACCTTGAAAGGTGAAGGGTCTAAGCACCCTTGAATTTCAGATGCATGTGATTTAAATGTCTTTACTTCCTCACACTTTTCTTGAAGTTAAGTTTATAATTGAACTTTTCAAAGAACAATTTGAGGCTAGCAGAAACATTAGAGATAACTGATACATCATGTTCCTCATTCCCCTTATTGTTGACATGTTGCATTATTATAGAATATTTGTTAAAATGAGTTAACCAGTACTGATACAGTTAATAAATAAAATCCATATTTTGTCCATCCAAGGTACATTATATCTAGTCATCATGTTGTGTTAAAGTTTTCTTCGCTGTGAAATTTTCTTAGATCTTCCTTTTTTATTTTTTTATGACTGAGACAATTTTGTAGGCCTTATTAAAGTATATGTGATCTATTAAATTGATTTATCACATTGTGAATATCACATTTGACATAGTAAACAAATCGTTGAATAGCAACATACACCCAGTGTGTTTGTGTATGTATGCATGTGTGTGAAGAATAAGAACTTAATATAGAGTCTTTTCACTTACCTCTCCATTGCAGCATTAGCCCTTATCTAGAACTTATTCATCTTAGGTTATTGAAATTTTGTAACTGTTGAACAACAACTGTTTTCCCCCAGTCCCTGGAAGTCATCATCGCCACACACCCCCAATGTCACAGTGTGATTATTTCATTTGACTTTTTTTTTTTTTGCTTTGTTCTACTTACTCCTTTGATATTAGAGGAGAGTTGTTTTTTTTTTTTTTTTTTTCAGTATTGATTCCTGCTTCAAAGAATTTCCACAAAGTGTGTTGATTCACTTCCATTACATGTCATCAAGAATGAATACTGCTTTATTGGCTTTCTGGACAGATTAGATTCAAAGGATTATTTGCAATATTTGTTTTCTGAAACCCAGCATATTGTTTGAAACATATGGGCATTCCTGGTGTTCTTTCTCTGATATGAAAGGAGTTGGCACTTAGGCTCCAAGAACAAATACAAAGAAATCACAAATCTAATTTGTCTTTGATTTGGGTCTTGGCTAATTATGAAGGAGCCTTTCAATAATAATGACTTCAAACATTTAAATACCCTGTGAAACCACAATTAATTAAGAGGCTGCTGATTCTTAGAACTCTGCAATGAATAGTGAATGAGGGAGAAATTATAAGTCAGATGCCATGCTTAGAGCAAATTATCAATAATGTCATCTCTTTTGCATTATGTGCAGACAAAACTGAGGAATAGGATAAGAACATCGTATATACAAAATGCAGAATTTTAAACTAAATTTGCCACTTATTTGAATTCAATAAAGTACTTGTTAGGAGAATAGTCACATAAGGCAGAAGATAGTTATAGGATTACAGTCCATAGTATTTAAAAGAGCGAAAAGTATTCATACCTACTAACTTCTCTGGTTTACAACTAACTATTTGTCTTCAAACACATTACTTTGTCATTTGAACAACAGTGATTTACTTGAATGACCAAAGCCAAATCAAAATCATTTTGGAAAGTCAGGACCTTCAGACTGCATAAAGCAAGACATTTGCTTTTATTATATTAATTGTCTTCATGGCAGGAGCTTGCCTAGGCCATGGTGGTGTGTGGAGGCCAGAGGACAACTGTGTGGGGTCGGTTCTCGTCCTCCATCTTTACATGTCTCCCAGAAACTGAACTCCCTCTGTTGGGTTTGTGCAGCCAGCACATTTATGTGCTGAGCCATCTCACTGGCCCTTCCTAATACGCACCTCTATTCAGAATCGTCCCCCCATTCAGCACCCAGATTCTTTATCAGAAGTTGAGCCCTGGCAATTGAGAAGGAGTTGGCAAGCTGAAACTTTAGATATCCCTGAAAATCAGGAATTTCTTTCTGTAGGGACAGAATC
Source organism: Peromyscus maniculatus bairdii (assembly GCF_049852395.1). Classification (NCBI taxonomy): domain Eukaryota; kingdom Metazoa; phylum Chordata; class Mammalia; order Rodentia; family Cricetidae; genus Peromyscus; species Peromyscus maniculatus. The sequence continues at coordinate 37,054,221 of NC_134869.1, forward strand.
TCCTAAGAGTTCTATAATTCAAAATCTGGGGAAGATTTTGGGTTAAAGGCTTGCTTCTCAGCCTGTGCTGCTAAATGGATGGAGCAGAAACTTTAGGAAGAGGAGCCCAGTGGAAGCGAGTTGGCTCATGGTTAGTATATACCTATAAGAATATGGAAACGCTGGCCACTTTGCTCTTTCTCTTTTGGTCTCGGTCAACATGAGATGAACAGGCTTTCCTGCCTGATGTTCTGAGTCACCACACACCCGAAGAGACAGCACCAGACGAGCATGTATTAAAGCTCAGAAACGGGGTCAAAAATGAACCTTGTTTCCTTTGAATGTTATTATCTCAGACCTTTTTTCATAACAAAACAACCGTGAGTAACACAGTGGGATCAGGGCCTGTCCTTAATGCTTGAGTTGGCTTTTGGAAACCTAGTTCCCATGGTAGGCTGCCTTCTGCCAGCCTTAATACAGCTTAGTCCGACCTGAACTTGATATGCCTTGCTTTGTTGACACCCAGGGGAGGCCTGCCCCTTTCTGAACAAAAGCAGAAGAGGAGGGGGTGTGGGGCAAAGAGGAGGTGAGGGGAAGGAACAGGAGGAGAGGAGGGAGGGGAAACCACAGTCAGAATGTAAATTAAATGAAAAAAACAATTAATTAAATAAAAGAAACAAACACATTCATTTTTACTATTTTTCTCTCCACCATGTTCTTTGTTGGTGGTGGTATTCTTCCTAGTTTCTTTCTATGAATCTGGAATAATAGTGCCAAGTTCCATTTCTGCTTTTATGTTAGTTACATTTATTTATTTGTGTGTATGCATGCATGTGTATGTGTGTGTGTGTGTGTGTGTGTGTGCGCACACGCGCGCGCGCGCACGCGCATGTGTGTGATTATGTGTTTGAGCATGTGTCTTTGCATACTCAGACGTTGAGTGTGGCTTGGAGCTGTGGTTTGTGTGGGGATCAGAGGACAGTTAGGAGTTGGTTCTTTCCTTACCCTGTGGGTCCCAGGGAGAAAGGTGAGTGATGGGGTTTGGTGGTATTATCCACTGAGTCATCTTACCAGCCTCCATATTCTCCTTGACACTTCCCCCCACACTATCCTTCTGTCAAAGCACCCCTCAGTTCAATGCTCAGGAGCATCCAGAAATCACGGTCAGACTGCTCTAGCCACCTCATGTAGGTGGAAACATGTTTTTCTACAAAGGCCCATTTCACCTAGTAAAATGTGCTCCAGGCTCATCTTCATGTTATATACAGTAGGATTTCCTACTACAATTCTCACTTAAGGTTGGCAACATTCCACTTTCTGTATATACTGGATCTCCTTTTTTCATATTTCATAGTTATATACCACCCTTCTCTACTTACTCATTCGCTGTGATCCGTTTAAATTGATTCCATATCTTTTCTCCTATAGGAAATATTTCAATGAACGAAGGGACGCAGATCACCTTAAGATCTGGGTTTAAAATGGCTCAACTCTATAAACAGAATCAGGATTGATGGATAATGTCACAATTCCTGTTTTAATTATCTGGAAGAACATCCACATCATTTCTCAATTGGTCATACTACATTTTACATCCCCAACAGCAAACAAGGTCTCCAGTTTCTCCACTTCCCCGCTTATACCTGTAACTCACTTGTTAGTAGTGACTATTCTGGTAGGTCTAAGGTGCTGCCCCACTGTGGTTTTGACTTGTATTTCCCTGCGGACAAGTTCACGGAGTGCCCTTCCATGTTCTTGTTAGTCATTCTACATGTTGACATGGCATGCTTTTGTATGTAGAAAATTCAAAAACCTTCACAAGACACTGTTAGGACTCATAAATTAATTCAGTAGGATATCAAATCAATATTCAAGTCATTGTGTGTGTAAGCCCTAACAACAAAGGATCTAAAAATAAATTAGGAAGTGATCTGACTTAGGAGCTCTTCAAAGGTAATACATACTTAGGGATAAATTTAATCAAAGAGATGAAAGATTTGTATATTGAATTTCTACAAATTAGGATGAAAGCAGGGTCAAACAAATGGTAAGTCATCCTGTGTCTGTGGATGAAAACATTTAGATATAGAGAAGGACCATTTTTGGTGGGAGAGATGGCTCAGCACCACCAAAGGCACCTGTTACAATGCCTGGCGATCTGACTATATTCCCACGAAGTGGGAAGGAGAGAATAAATCCCCACTGATAGTATTATGATCTCTATGCTTGCACTGTGGCATAAATGTACATGCAAGAGAGTACATGTGTACTGTGTATACACACCTGTGCAAGCACATACATATACATACACTAAAAATAATATAAAAAATACTTACAGTGATTTTGAGGTTTGGTGTTCAACCAATCAACATTCTGATGACACCTTTACACACACACACACAGATAGATAGATAGATGATAGATAGATGGATAGATAGATAGATAGATAGATATAGATATAGATAAATAGATAGAAAATAGAACTTAAAGTAAAAAAATAAAATAGAACTTAAAAGACTCCACATACCAAAAGAAATCTTGTGACAGAAAAAAGCTGGAGACATTTGATCTCAAAACAAAATGGAAAGCTACAGTGATTAGAAATAAAAACAGAATATTAAAAACTGTGAGGCCGGGCGGTGGTGGCTAACACCTTTAATCCCAGCACTCGGGAGGCAGAGGCAGGTGGATCTTTGTGAATTCGAGGCCAGCCTGGTCTACAGAGTGAGATCTAGAAAAAGGTGAAAAGCTACACAGAGAAACCCTGTCTTGAAAAAACAAAAAACAAAAAAAACAAAACAAATAAAAACAAAAAAACAAACAAAAAACTGTGCCTATATGACCACATGAGTTTTAAAAATAATTTAAAAAAATAATGCAGTGGAAAAAGGATAGACTCTGCAGTAAAAGGATAGATTCTGCAGTAAACAATATTGAAAACCTGAATCTCCACAAACAAAAGAAGGAATTGTTACTTTATATGACACACCCATATCAACGCCAATGGATTAAATACTGAAGTGTAAGTCCAGGGCTATAAAGCGGCTAGAAGAAAAACACAGGAGAAAACCTTCGTAACATCATCTTGACAATGATTGCTTTCATGTCACCAAAACGCAGGCAGCAAGAGCAAAAATAGACACGTGCGACTATAATAAGCTGGAAGGTTCTGCACCGCAGAGGAATAACAGACAAAATGAAACCATAACACACACAGTGACAGGGTGTTTGCACTTAACTTGGCTGATAAGATGTTGATATTTAAGTTTATAAGGAATTCCTGTAGAAAAGAGTAAGTAAATAGCCATTTTTGCAAAACGCACAAAAGACCTTGGGAAATACTTTGTCTAAAGAAGTTATAAAATTAGCTAACAGATATTAGAAATGGTGTTTACAGTTTTAACAAATTTTGGCCAAGGCTCCAGCAGGTGGCCCCACATCCATGAGTAATATGGGCAATATAAATTGGACTCGATGAATTTTTTTTTCAAAAGGTCATGAAGTCAAGAACAGCTGGGGAGGAGGGAGGTTAGTCTCATAGAATTGTGAGTGAATATGATCAAAATATAATGTATGCTTGTATGAAATATCCTCATGCAATTAATAAGAATATATCTCTTAACATTCTGGTCAGTTGTTCTCTAGAATGCTTCTGAATCAGAGTTTGTCTTTTGTTTTTCTTGCATTGTGGATTTGTGTCATGAAGATTTCAGAGCTAGAAGTATATTTCTGCGTGAATGGGGGATTAGTTAGGTGACTTGGAGAGTAAGTGCTTACCATGTAAGATGGTGGACCTGAGTTTGGATCCCTCTGACCCACATGAAAGCTTGGCATGGCGATGTATGCATGTAACCCCAGGGCTGGTGGTATGGAGACAGATGGGTGCTAGGGGATAGATGAATTAGGGGAATCCCAATTGAGTGAGAGATTTTTGTCTTAGAAAAAAAGAAGACATTATCCTCTGACCCCCACAAGTGCATGGACACATGTCATATGCATGTGTTCGTGTACCTTAATATACATGTGGACACATATGCATACATCAAAAAACACACAGCTAAAAAAATTTCAGAGATAAAATACCTTTTTAAAAAACATATCACTTCAAAGGTACATATTATCCATGTCTGTTTTCTGATCACCTAGCTTGATCACCTACCTGAAGTACTGTCTCTCTGGTTTCTACACAGAAAAGCAATGCTTCCCGCCCCCCCCAACACTATAATGTGCTCTTGTGTGGTGAGGAGTATCCTGCAGCTCTTTGAGATTGGTTATCAGATTTATGTATGTATCAATGTTTATTTCATTTCATTTATTTTCATACAGTGTCTTATTATGGAGTACTCACCGACTCCAGTATCTCTGTTGAGTGCTGAAAGTACAGGTATGCACCATTGCACCAGCTGTTTTTTTTTGTTTTGTTTTGGTTTTTGGTTTTTCAAGAGACAGGGTTTCCCTGTGTAGCTTTGCGCCTTTCCTGGAGCTAGCTCTGTAGACCAGGCTGGCCTTGAACTCACAAGGATCCGCTTGGCTCTGCCTCCCGAGTGCTGGGATTAAAGGCTTGCAGTCCCATCACTCGGGAGGCAGAGGCAGGCAGATCTCTGTGACTTCCAGGCCACCAGCTGGTTTTTATGCCATAAGTTCATTAAAGTGTTGGTGGGAGCTGCATGGTAGAGCATTAATTCACATTGTGCCTGGTACTAGGGGTAAAGTGGTGACAGAGCTTAGTGTCACGATAGATTTCATGGACAGTCCAGTCCTGGTCTCAATTTATCTTCTCTGAAGAGCTTGCCTTCTATAACTTGTGGACCTCTTTACCATTTCCCTAGCTTTATAGAAAAAGTGTTTTCCTCTGTGTCAACTTCTCAGCCAACCTATTCATTCAGATCTTGTCTGCTGGCCCCGGGATCTGATGACCTGAAAGATTGTGGTGGGCTACAGTCTAATGCTGTAGACAACCTTACTTCCCTTTCAGTGTATCACCCCTACATTTGGCTCCGTGTTTTTTTTTTTAATTTAATAAGACCATTTAGAAATTCCTCTACACTTATATACATGAATGAAACAAAGAAAGCAATGATCTAAGGAAGGCTGTTTAAATATGATCAGAAAAACATGTTAATAAATGTCAGTGAAGCACATACTAAATATCAGCATAGCAGCCCTTTCACAGAACTTTCTCAGGACAGACCAATACTATAGATTGTATATGAGAAAGCACTAAAGCCAGGCAGAGGGCCATATCCAAAGTCGGGACACGGTGATCAGATTGGGTTCTATAGCTAGCTATAGTCTGACACCCAACAAGAATAGACACGTCTTATGAATTGAATGCAAATGTTTAACACAGGAGGCGCGGAATCATGTCCAAGAACAAACCTGGGAACAAAATGCACCTGAGGTAAAAGGTCCTCTGCCTCACAGAGATCCGCCACGCTCTGCCTCCAGAGTGCTGGACTTAAAGGTGTGTGCCACCACCACCCGGCTGGGCTGACATGAGAGGTCTTGATGGTGACAGTAACTCATCATGTTGACTGCATGCAACTAACCTAGAAATGGTTCTAGACAGCAAATATTTGGAGCGAGTCTTTTATTTTCTAGTCTGTTCTATAGAGCGACAGCTGAACATGGCTGTAGCTCTGTCTGCTCTTTGGTTGGTGTTCCATTGGGATTCAAGTTGTATTTTTCCGTTCTCTATTGAGACTTGGCTAAGAGGACGAATCATTTGCATGTCATTTAGACTACTCTGTTCTCCAAATCTTGGGAAGGGAAATTCTTCTAGTTTCATTAATTTTCTAAAAGATAGAGGTTCAATAAAGCAGTTCATAGCCCGTTTTCTGCATCCAACCAGGAAGAAAATGCGATTGCGATTGTATTGCTCTTAATGTACTTGGTCCTCCATACTGGTTTCGTAGGAAGTTTAAAAGGCTGCGACACTAAAAGGGGGAGCATGAGAAAGAAAAAAGGAGATGGTAAAGAGGGGGTGATGTGGGTAACAATACACAGTGAATGCGTAAGACTGGCTATTGTGAGGAAAAAGGACCAATAGGGAGGAGAGGGCCATAGAGGAACGAATGATAGAGGACCAAAGAAAATGCTGTAATAAAACCCAGTCCTTTGTATGCAAGACTAAAAATAAAAAGGGGAGACTAAGGATAGAAGATGCCGTTAACCACTTTTCTGCCTTGAACTCAGATCAAGTGTATACGTGTCCTTTTCTTTTGGCTGTGGTTACTAGTGCTGAACTAGTTGAGAACTCAGATGAGATATGAAATTTGTCTTAAGATAGCTGGCCAGTTTATAAGCCAAATAAAATATTGCTACAACATCATGACACCTTAAAAGTACCAATTCATCTTATAAATGTAATTTATTATCATAGAAGAAAAGAATTTGAAACCAAGAGACAGCTGTGTTCCTCACATCTATGTAACGAGTATTGAATTGGTTTAAATTTGGTACTATCCAAAATGATAAGGAAATTTGTTGGATGTCTCTCATAAGCTTGCTCAGCCCAAGAATGGACTCTCACAAATTCCTAATTCCTAATTATTTTTCCCCTCTCTCTTCCCAGTGCATATTCAATGTAAAACTGTGCTTTTAATTAACTCCTGCTCAGTAAATAGATATTCAGATGCACATTTTGCACATCGGAATCACAATTAAAGCTGGAGGGTTACTTTTTGCAGTGTTATTCTAATTAAAATACTTTTAGCTGTATTTGGCATGCATTAAAATGTCAAGTAATTGACAGCCCATAAGTGAAAAATTGATCCAATTATCAAGCCAACTAGAACTTTTTTCTCTTTCGTCAACTGCTAAGATTTATTATAGCCATTAGAATTACAGATGTTTATGTGTTTGCTTTTAGTAATTGAAATTCATTTAACTTTACCATGCCCTGAGTGTTGGAGTGTTGTTGCTGCTCTTTAGTGGGCTAGACAGTCACTCAATCTTCAAAGTACACATTTACAAAGGACTCCCAACTCTCTCTTCCCATGGAGTGGATAATCATCCTTTCACTAGAGTTTAGGGAATAGATTTTTCTTTTTGTGTCTCCAGATGGTCTTTCTGATAATGAGTCACAATGAAACACAGCTTGTCCTAAGATATGGCCTCTATTCAATGTGTTTTTAAGTTAATAATATAAATCTTTATGAATTAATTAAAGTCAAACAAATAAAAGAAAATACAACAAATGTTAACTTTTAATTGCTGCCTTGAGTTCATTTCTCTTATATTGAAATAAAACATTTAGTTTTCTCAATAAAACTCATCCAAATTTAAAAAAACAAATTTCAATTCTACAAATGCTTGAAAAGTACCCACTTTCAGACAAATACTCATGAATAAGAAGAAATATGAGATTAATAATTATTTATATTTGGGCTAGTGCTGTGGGAGGGGTGTGTACTATTTGTAGAGAATCTTTTGAAATAAATGTCAAGTAATTAGTAAACAGACATTTGGGTTTTAGAAAATTTGTGTTGTTCTGAATCCAGGAACTATGACTTGAAGAAATATAAAATTGATTTATTTCTTCTGAATATAATAGGCATTGCTCTGAGTACTTTATTTTACAAAGTGATAACAACACATCAGAAACTTTTTTTAAAAAAGCCTCAACACCATGTCCTTGACTCCACTCACTACGCACATCAGTCTTTGGTTCCTCCACTCATTCAACACATTATTGAGTTTTCTAATTCAGGTTACTCATTAGCACCCAACACTCTTCATCGACCTTAGCTCTTCTCTTTTTCCTCGACTCTTTTGTGTTTTTCACAGTCTTTGACTTACTTGTTTGAGTTTCACTGAGGATCAAAACTTGTTTTCCTCAAACATTTTGGATTATAAACCTGTCCCAGAAACAGTAAGAACTTATTGTGATTTCACAGAGCTTTTTTCTTTTGGCAGATTCATTTACACTTAGCTCCTTTTGTTGTTGTTTGTTTTTTGTTTGTTTGTTTGTTTGTTTGAGACAGGATTTCTCTGTAGCTTTGGAGCCTGTCCAGCTCCGTAGACCAGGCTGGCCTCGAACTCACGGAGATCTGCCTGCCTCTGCCTCCCGAGTGCTGAAATTAAAGGCGTGTGCCACCACTGCCCAGCTACACTTAGTTCCTTTTACACATAGCTGTTATGGTCTGTGAAGTCACTATAAACACTGAATTGGCATGTATTGACATCTCTTCATGGAGTAAAGATGAAATAAAGGGTTAGATTCTTGCAAGTTTCTTGACCCAATGTTATGTTAGCCAAATAGACGAGCTTCTTTTATTCATATTTCTGTTTCAAGTCATTTTCAAAAGTATATATTATTAATAAATTAGTAGTGAAATTAGGAATATCTGATCTTACTGCGTGCTTGAATAAAATTATTCAACAGTTATTTTCTCATAAGCTGTATCTCAGCTTAATTGAAGATGGATACCAGACCTCCAACAGCACTAGAGTTGGAAGACATTTTAAACATCAGAGTTGCCAAGAAAAATTGCAGGACCCGGAATGTCATGACGTGCTATCAAGTATGAAAAAGAGCATTCAGTTGAGGAATGTGAGTGAAAGGATTGCAGAACAAAGTTTTATCCCGTCTTCTTTGGAATCCGTGCATTAGGCAACTCAAAATTATCACTGCCAGGGTAAAAGTAATTTCAAAGGGCAGAATGGGGAGAGTGAGTAACTGAAGGGGCAGGGGAGGTCAACACAGAAGGAAAGGGGAGGAGGAGGGTGAAATAAGAGGAAGTAACAGTAAGGGTGCATGGAAATGTCATAAGGAGCCATGTTATTATCTACTTACCTAAACTTACATATACTACGTATGTCTATGTACAGAAAGCATACATACAAGTAACATCATCTGGACTCAACAGGTTATGTTCAGGAATATATATGTATATAGGAATATATATCTATATAGAAATATAAATGTAGCCGGGCGGTGGTGATGCACACCTTTAATCCCAGCACTGGGGAGGCAGAGCCAGGCAGATCTCTGTGAGTTTGAGGCCAGCCTGGACTACAGAGTGAGTTCAAGGAAAGGCACAAAGCTACACAGAGAAACCCTGCCTCGAAAAACCAAAAGATTTAAAAATAAAAAAAAAATAAAAAATAAATATAAATGTGCATGCAATAACAATCGATGAATATGAAGGTCATAGATTTGAAGGAGACTGGGGAAGGGTACATGGGAGGGGTTGGAGAAAAGACAGGGAAGGGAGAAATGTTGTAATTCAATTACAATTTCAAAAATAAAAGGAGAATAAAATGTCTATGTGTAGACATATACATATTTGGTTTAAAAGGTTACTTTAATAATTAGTTAAAAAAAAATTTCCCACAAGGGTTGGCAATACTCCAGTCAAGAACCATAAACTATCTAACAAAATCCCCAAATTACAGAGAACAAGTGACTGCATTATGCCCAGCCCCAACTGTGCTGTCTATAACATAACTTCTGCACCTAAGTCTCAGGAAACATTGGCAAGAGGGGGCAAAAAGATTGTAAGAACCCGAACAAGATTCATCTGTGAGGCTTATCACTCCTGGAAACCTCAATGAAACCTCCACAACAGGTCTCTCCTATTGCTGCCATGAATCACCATGACCAGAAGGCAAGTTGGGGAGGAAAGAGTTTATTTGGCTTATACTTCAGCATTGCTGTTCATCACTAAAGGAAGTCAAGGATATGAACTCAAACAGGGCAAGATCCCGGAGGAAGGATCTGATGCAGAGGCCATGGAGAGGAGCTGCTCACTGGCTTGCTTGCCCCAGTTTGCTCAGCCTGCTTTCTTATAGAACCTGGTCCAGAGATTGCATCAGCCACCATGTGCTGGGCCCTCCCCCATTAATCACTAAATGAGAAAATACCTTACAGCTGGATCTCAGGGAGGCATTTCCTCGACTGAGGCTACTTCTTTTCTGATGACTCTAGCTTGTGTCAAGTTGACATAAAACCAATATACTGCTAAAAGAAGACCCAAGCCAAGAGGCCGGGCGTTGGTGGCGCACGCCTTTAATCCCAGCACTCGGGAGGCAGAGCCAGGCGGATCTCTGTGAGTTCGAGGCCAGCCTGGGCTACCAAGTGAGCTCCAGGAAAGGCGCAAAGCTACACAGAGAAACCCTGTCTCGAAAAACCAAAAAAAAAAAAAAAAAAAAAGAAGACCCAAGCAAGGACAGCACCAATGGCCATGTTCATGTGGAAGAGAAAACCCTCATGAGGTCCCCACCCTAGACAAAACAAACAAACAACACACACACACACACACACACACACACACACACACACACACACACACCAAAACAACAAAAAACAAAAAAAACTACTGGTAACTTAGACTTCTGAAAGCAGGGGGAAAAAGGCTTTCCCGGGGAATAGCCATGATATTGGTTATTGAATGGAAAAAGAAAGAAAAGAGAGAGAGAGAGAGAGAGAGAGAGAGAGAGAGAGAGAGAGAGAGAGAGAGAGAGAGAGAGAGAGAGAGGACATGACTGCTTCTAGGTATAGTGGAGGAGAAAGTTTATTGTAGAAAAAAGAGAGCCATAGCCAGAGGCAGAGATACCTGGGAGAGTCGGGAGTGGCCATGACCCTGAGCCATGTGAGGAGAGGTAGAAGGGGAAGGAAGAGGGGAGAGAAGGGAACCAGGTACAGACAGCAGCCAGGAAGGCACAAAGAAGGGGTAATCAAAATGATTGGACTGTAAAGGAAAGCACAGCCCAGCTCCTGGCTGGAGAAGTTTAAGGTAGGGGGTGGGGTATGCCAGCCAGGAGGGCCCTGTAACAGGTAGGGGTTGCAGGATGCAGGGAGAACCTGCTGGCCAGGTCTGCTTTGATATGTTAAATAGGCACCTCAGCCATTTGTCCTGGAGTTGGAGACTTAACAGTTATCCAATACCAAGTAGTTGGAACTGAAATCATATAAATACAAGTAACATTCTATGAACTGAAAAGTTGCTTTTAGATAATTGGTGATATATATATAAGTTTTATATCTGTTAAAGAAAAAGGGGACTTACATGGAAGGGCTTGAGGGAGGAGAGGGCAAACAAAATCATGTAAATTATATTTTAATTTCAAAAAATATTAAAAAGGATAACTTTTTCACTGCTTGAACATGATGTGAAATCTTGAGTGTCCTATCTGGGTTAACTAATACATTTTAAGACAGAAGAAAATTCACAAAAGGGAAATTATCAATTAAGAATGATCAACTATATATATATATATATATATATATATATATATATATATATATATATATATATATATATATATCTTGGCTGCTTCAAACTTTTTTTTGTTTATGTAAAGTTCGTTTCCCCTTTCATCAAGGAGAGTTTACTGTGATAAGTTAACAACAGAGTTGCTGAATAAGAAAATAAATTATACCTGATAATAGTCACACAGTATAATAATTGTGACTATCACTGTCCAAGGCTTTTGATTATGGAATAGCTGGTCTTGCTAAAACATTTATTTAATGTCCTTCAAATAAAACAGATTTAAGGTGATTACTGGAAAGAAAAATATTCTAACAGTGGTATTCTTTCAGTGTTTTTGTTTTTGTTTGTTTTGAGACAGGGCTTTCCTGTGTAGTTTTGGTGTCTGTCCCGGATCTCGCTTTGTAGACCAGGCTAGCCTCGAATTAACAGAGTTTAGCCTGGCTCTGCCTCCCCAGTGCTGGGATTAAAGGCGTGTGCTATTTCAGTGTTTTTAATATAAACCTAAAACAAGTCACAAGACAGCAACTCTAAATTGGAGCCCAGCAAGGAGCAGCCGATCAAATAAGCTAGGTGGATGCTGAGGTGGAGGAGATGGGAACTAAGACTTATTTTTTTTAACTTTCTTTTTGATTTATTCAATGTGTCTTTTGTGGAGGGGCCCCAGAACAGCTTGACCACACAGCTGCCATGACAGGCTTAGGGGTCCAGACACAGCTGCTGTGACAGGCTTACTGACAGGCAACACCCAGATCCAGGAAAAGCCTTAAGCTCACACCACCCAGGAATCCACCCAGGGATGGGGAAGTATCTAACATCCTAAACATTCCAATTATTAGATAAGGTGGCCAGATGTCCCTGAGTCTAGCACACACCTGTTTTTGTTTTACAGATACCTAGACAATTGTCAGCCAATCTGGGTCCTGGACCCTGGAAATCCCCTCACCCCAACCTCTGCCATGATAAAAAACTCTGACGCACCTGAGCTCAGGGCTCTCTGCTGTGTGAGACAGACAGACCTAACCCTGGAGCTTATAATGGAGGCTCTTTGCTTTTACATTCGGAATTTGGTCTCTGTGGTGGTCTTTTGGGGGTCCTGGCGACCTGGGCATAACATCTTTCACATCATGCATCTTGATGCCATTCATTCATATCCACCCTCTATTCCTGCAATCTGTCCCCAAAATAAAATAAAATTTAAGGGGAGAAAAAAAGGAAAAAAAATAAAAGTCTCATTGTGGAAGCTGCAGTGTGACAGAGTGAGTCACACAGTATACCTCTTTGTCTATGTATTTTTGCTTGTAAGTGTTAGTTGCAAAGAGTCATTGGTCTGGTCTGGTCTGGTTCCAGGCCTCTGATTTCTACCATAACATGGATGTTGGGTCCTCAGTGGGACTCTTCCTGGATATCCTGTTATGGGAACTAGGATGCTTATGTTGTGCCCTGGGCACGAGACCCCCGAAGAGACCACTAGAGACACCAACTCACCTAAACACAAAAGCAAAGTTTATTGAAGGCAGGGCCTTGTCAAGCCATCCAACACAGTAGAGGCTGGAGGAGGTGCCCACCCCATGCAAGCTCAGTTTTTAAAGGCAAAAACTACAAGGTTACATCAGTTAGGGGTGCTAGTATGGGTACAATTCTGATTGGCTCAAGTTTTAGGGGCTTTCCAGAATTTCTGTGTTATCTTACTTTGTAGTTTTAACTGGTTGTTTTGTCAAACTTATAGATTACCTCTGGCTTGGGGCATTCTGTGGTTAATCAATTGCTACCAGCTAATCCTTCAAACATCCTGACTTTGTACTTTTGACCATCTCCGGCATTGGGACATTCTATGGTTAATCAGTTGCTACCAGATGGCTCTTCAAACATCCTGACTTTGTCCTGAGACCTATGTCAGCAGCTCTGAGAATTTTGAAACTCAGGCCCGTTTCAAGCTGGGGTGAGGGGCTTGCTTGAAATGGGGGTGCTCTGGTTCTTCAGCTTATATATTAGAAGTAAAATATTTTGAAGGCACAAATGTAAAACCTTCTTGTAAGATAATTATTTTCAGATATAAATCCTGAATAAAAATATTTTATATTAGTGTATTTCAATGTAGAATATAAGATTTAGAAAAGATTTTTTTTAAATGAAAATCCAGGAAAATAAATGTACCAAGACAACAAAAGAACCTAAGAACAAGCCCAAATCTATCCTTAGTGAAACTCATTACATTATTTAAAAGATATGAATTCTATTAAAAATAAAGAAATTGATGATGGCCTAAAGGAAAATGAACAACACTCAAAATATTTTTTGTTGTTGTGTTGTTTTGGTTTCATTTTGTTATTTTTTTTTTTAGGTATCTTTCTCAATTTTTTGAATTTCTACTTAAAACTTCTTGGCAGAGTACAGATGGGACTAGCAGATGTTGGAAAAAATGACTGCGATTTAACGAGTTTCCCACACAAAGCTAGTGAAGTCCCCAAGTCTGTAACAATTGCTGATTGTGTGACAAAGCCTCCAAATGACATGTCTTGTCTTACCTTTCTCAGCTACAAAGATTCCTGGGATTGCTAAATACCCCCTGAGCTCAAAATCAGTAAAGAAATGCTTTGTGCTTCATTTTTGCCATGATTTGTGGAATTTTGTTTTTGTTACTAAATGTACTCGTCGGTTTTCAAGAACTTGAGTTTTCTAAACATCTCAATTTTGCCACATTCAAAATTGGCAAAACAACAACAAAAGATGTGTTTGCTTTTTAATTAATGGGCCTATTACAGTTGTTCTCAAAGGAGAGACAAATTTTGTTTCTTTAGATAATTAATATGGAGCACAATCTAAACATCCTAAAGGAATAGTCTAGGATTTCTGAATGATCCTATTAGCAAAAGTCATTTTTACCAGGGTTGTACAGATTAAGTTGACCTTTCCCCAGTTGTCTCTCTGTCCATTGGGAGGAGCCCTTGTCCTTCAAGAAAGAAATAGGTTTACACAGAAGCTGAGAATGTCTGTGTTTTCGCCCTAAGTCTTTTATGGCTCTAGGTCAAAATTCATTCTAGGAAGTGATTGTGAGAGGAATGTCTGAGTTCTTACAAACTATTCACAATAAACAACCACGCAAAGCAGTTCCTTGCACTGAGAGGTGTCTATGCCTAACAATACACTGTACAATCCCACGCAATTCACAATTTAACTGTTTCACACACATTCAGCTAAACTTAACTTTGTAGTTGTGTTTAGTGTCACAAAATCAATATTCACTGGAAAACCCCAGGATAATCTGTCCTTAGGTTCTCTACTTTTCAGAATCCTCTTTATAGATAAGTCAATGTTACTATGCTCTCCCATTGAGAGAAAGATGTATTAAAGGCCACTGAAACACTTGATTGTAATGTCTGTCCTGAAAAACTGGCAACATTGGAGAATGACGCCTAAGCTTACTTAGTATGAAACCTCTGAAAAGATTAAGTTCATTTTCTATGAAGCAGCAGCCTACAAATAGTAGTTGAAAACTACAAATATAGTTAAAAGTTGAGCTGTGTGGACCTTCTTAGGAAAAAAGCTTCTGGTCTTTTCTCTGATGAAAATTATAAAAATTGTGCAAAGGTATTATAAAGCATGGATAATAAACAGCCACCGCTGAACAAAAATGTTCAAATAAATTCAACATTTTCTTTTTTTTTTTTCGTTTCAAGAAAGTGTTTCTTTGTGTAGTCCTGGAACTCACTCTGCAGACCAGGCTGGCCTCAAACTCACAGAGATCCCTCTGCCTCTACCTCCAGAATATAGGGATTAAAGGCGTGAGCCACCACCACCTGGTAAAGTAAGTTCAACTTTTAAACATTAGAATTCTCACTTTCTCTAAGAACATTAAAAATCAGGATAATATATGAAATGCTTCCAGTTGCTTATCTGAAGAAATGAACTCACAAAACAAAATGCACTGTTAGTTATTTGTCATTTAGTCTTCATCCCTAGAGGTTAAAAAAATTAAAAATTATATATATATATATTTCAATAATAACACATAATGTGCATCATTTTCCAGTGTCAATTAATATTAAGATCTTTACAGCCATCGTTATGCTAAACTTCATGAAGCTAAGTATGAGATAGACATAATTTTTATTTTACGGTCTCAAAAGGTCTAATTTCAAAAGCACAATATGTAGGAGATGCACATGCATTTCTAGTGCAGATAAACAGCACTTCAAAACTCATATTCAAGTCACCATATGGGTCCTGATCCAGTTGATCACTGACACACCGGGTTTATTTGGCTTCTAAAAAACTATGTTCCAGCTTCTCCTTTCTCTCTTCCTGACTTCCAGGAAAGCAGGTTTTCCTTGCTTTGTTCATTGCTGTCTTCCTCCAGTTCGTAGAATAGAATAAGAAGACAACATTGGTGACAGGAAAACAGTGATGCTTAGGTTCTGTAAGCACTTTTTAATTTCCACAAAGAAAAACAAACAAACAAACAAAAAAAACACACAAAAAGAAACTCCCACTTATACACTTTTATATTGGTGAAATTGGAAAATACATAACCTTTATGCATACACACACACACACACACACACACACACACACACACACACAATTTTGTTAAATAAAGGTAATTTACTGATTTTGTTTTAAATGTTGTGCAGTGAATGTACACACGACAAACAGAAGTTAATGTAAACATATAAAAATGGGATACACATTTTTTTCTCTAAAAACATTTTTTTTTCATCTCATAAGTATCTCATGAAAAACCTCCTACTCTTGGCTTTCTGGATACAATATGTGTCCCCTTTAGCAAGGCTATTTTAGACTGGTCAGTCAGGAAAAAAATATATGACCCGGTCTCACTTAGATCAAGACCTAATATTGAGAATGTGACAATCAACAGGGAAAGTGCAGAACAAGAAGTCCAAGAAACAACAGAAGTGAATATCTGGTTAGACTGTCTAATAAAACTCATTTAAGGGGAGGAGAGGGAAAAGAACCATCAACCATGCCAGTAATCAGCTAGGTTGTTTTGGAGTCATATAGTCTGGATAAGATAAAACCAGCTCAGCTTAGATAGACGAGGAGAGATGAGGGATTAGGACAAGCATTAGAATCCAAAGTACAAATTTAACCTAAATCTGAGATCGTTTATAAATATCTGTTTGACATGCATATGGGTAGATCGATAGGGAGAAAAATATCCATCTTGGTATGATAACAACACAGAGTTACAGTAACAATCAGTTACTATATGAGTTCACCCACGAGAGCATAAAACATATGCAAGGAGACAGTCAGCAATGGATGGAGCCTTAAGAAAGATGACATTAGGAGTCTGATTGGAGGAAGTTTCTCAGAGTGGTGGTTAAAAGGAGAAACCCAGGAGAGTACAGTGGTACAGAAGACAAGGCAATAAGGTGTTAGATGTGAGATGAGGAATTAGATCAATAGTACAAACTAGAGTCCCAGCTCCCACTCCAGCCCATAAGGAGATTATATATCCTCATGACAACAAGAATAGGAAAACAAATTGAAAAACAAATTCTCTTAAGTTAGTTAGGGAATTGAAATCACAGAACAAATAGCTGCTCTAGGAACTAGAGACAAAAACAGATGGGCACCTCTACACACATCTAGAGAGAGCTGAGCTGGAGCCAGTAATTGGGGAGAGAAATTTAAATAGCAATTGTGAAGCCACTGGAAAATAATGTGAATAAACGTAACACTTCACACTTCAGAGAGCATGTGTGCTATTGACGATGTGTTATAAAGTTATTAAAGAGAGGACGTTAACAAAATTCAAACAGGGAGAAATGAAGGACCTCCATAAACCAATATCTATTAAGAGTATATAGCCATTAATAGCCTTCCAAAACAGGTTCAGGTGCATGCATTGATAAATTCTACCAGACATGTGGGTATTATTAAAAATAAAGAGCTAATGTTTTATGACACCAGTAGAAAAAAAAATTAATGAGTAGTGCCTTTCAGCTAGTATAGATTTGGAAGAAAATATGATCAAAAACACATTATAAAGAGATTTTTATAGAAAATGATAAAGAGAGATGGAGAGTGAAATATGAAACACTCTTCACTATTTACAGGATGGGAGTTCCAGATACTGATAATGGGACAGCTTGAGGAAAAGAAATACACAGAAGAAAGAGGGAAGATCTCCAAAGCCCTGAAGATCATGGTAAGGATTAGTATTTAAAAGCATGGAAAATACCAAACAAGATACATTGGAAATCTATAGCTATTAATCTAATGCAGCATTTTGAGAACAATGAGACTTTAAACACAACCAAAGAGAAAGATTACCTTCATAGTCCTCAGACTTACAGGTGTAGCCAGTTTTCCTGTGTCCTGTAGCTGCTCAGTCCCAAATAAACACACAGAGGCTAATATTAATTACAAACTGTTTGATCTATGGCTCAGGTTTATTGCTAACTAGCTCTTTTATCTTAAATTAGCTAATTTCTATTAATCTATGTATCACCACATGTCTCATGGCTTTACCTGTGTTCCATTACATCTTTCTCCCCTGGCAGCTCACAGCATCTCCCCTGGTCCCTGCCTTTCTTCTCCCTGTATGTTTGCTTGGATTTCCCGCCTGGCTATAACCTGTCTTGCCATAGGCCAAGACAGCTTCTTTATTAACTAATGGTAGCAACACATATTCACAGCATACAGAAAGACCATTCCCACAACACACAGGTTTTTCATCAACCACTCCAGAACCAACGAACTAGTTACTACAGTGAAGTGAAAGATACTGTATATTTTTAAATGACACTAGATTTGTATTTCCATGAAACAACAATTAAGAGAATGAAATAAAGTCATTTACCCTCCAGAAAAAAATGATCAAAACACTTGGAGACCCTGACTGATGAACTAAATATGTAATCAGTGTGTGTCTGAATGCAGATGTGTTTTCATAGTCCCTATGGAAATCCATCAGCACTTTAATTCAACGGATTCCTCTGTCAGTTTATTCACCTTTGTTTATGATGACTTTGTTATGTTCAGCTCCACAAGCTAATGGCTTACAATAGGCTTGAATAGTTGGCTTCTGAAGTTCTGTTCTACACATGGAGATTCCTTTCTCTAAACCAGTAGTTCTCACCCTTCCTAATGCTGAGACCCTTTAATACAGTTCCTCATGTTGTGGTGAATTCCCAACTGTTGTGGAATATTATTTTAACTAGGCAAAGATGTGTTACATTTATTTATGCTGCAAAGTATTACTTTAACTGTAAAAAGGTGTACTACTTTGGTCTATGCTGCATTTGTTTAATTATGTAAAGATGTGTTGCATTTGTTTCACCTTACCTGCCTAAGGCACCTGATTGGTCTAATAAGGAGCTGAATTGAATGCCTGGCCAATAGGGATAGGTGGGGCTTTTGGCAGAAAGAATAAAGGAAAGAGGAATCTAGGCTGGAGAAAGAGAAACAAGAGAAGGAGGAGGAGTCAATAAAGGAAATGCCGAGGGCCAAAGTCAGGCAGCCTCTAGCCAGCCAGACATGAGAAACAGTGAAAGTAAGATATACAGAAGTAAGAAAGGTAATAAGCCCAGATACAGAGGGTAGATAAGAGAAACAGGTTAATTTAAGTTAAAAGAACTAGCCAGAAACAAACTTAAGTTTGGCTGAGCATTCAAAACTAATATTTTGTCTCCATGTCTTGATTTGGGAGCTGGTTGGTGGACTAAAAGTAAAAGTTTGCTACAACCAATCATAAAATTATTTTTGTTGGTATTTAATAACTCTAATTTTACTACCTTTATGAATAGTAATGTGACCATTTTTGGAGATGGAGGTTTGCAATAGTGGTCATGACCCATAGGTTGTGAAGTCCTCCTCTAAACTAAATAATATAATTTATATCTATCATTTGCATATTAATGACTAATATTTTAACAAATTTGCTCTTATTTTTGTGTAGATGAATTACTAGACAGTCTTATTAAATAAAAGAAACTGGGAGCCAGAAATTGGAGCTAAAGCCTGAGGGATCAGGGAAATAGGAAAAGCCACAGCTAACCTCACCTCACCAACTCCTCAGTCTCCAAAGAGAGCTGCTTCCTGTCTACCCACACCTATATGCCTTTCTGTTCTGTTCTCTTATTGGCTCTCTCAGCCCAGCTACATCACTTCCTCTTCTTTCCCAGCCCTGTCACTTCCCATCTGTACAGACCTCCAGACCTCTATGGTTAGTGCTGGGATTAAAGGTGTGTGTCACCATGCTTGGCTCTGTTTCCAGTGTGGCCTTGAACTCACAGAGATCCAGACAGATCCCTGCCTCCCAAGTGATAGGAATAAAGGTATGTGCTATCATTGCCTGACTTCTATATAGTGGCTGGCTTTTTCCTCTGATCCTCAGGTAAATTTTATTGGGGGACACAGTATATTGGGGGACACAATATATCACTACATTTTTGTGTAAATTTTAGCTTTGGATTTCAACTTAGGTTTGTTGCTTAGTTTCTTATAATTCACTATTCATTAATTCATCCATCCATCCATCCATCCATCCACCCATCCATCCATCCATCCATCCATCCATCCATCCATCCATTCATTTTTGAGATAAGTTCTCACAGTGTACTCCACTCTGGCCTGGAACTGGTAGCCCAGGTTTTCCTATATATTGGGACATTCTCCAGTGTTTGCTCCCTCAGGGAAGACTACAGGTGTAACTGTTGTACATCACATCCTCTTCCCATCATTCACAGTAAATATATTTGTTATACTATTATGAAGTTAAAATGGATAGTTTTTAGTTAATTAGCTCTTTATTTGGATTTAGTGTTTGGAAGCATTTTAGAGTAGAGTCCTGTGTAAGATGTTTAATTTCTTTGAGCATGAGATCTATTTCTATTAAATAGTTAATATATGTTTAAACACTTCCAGAATGAAACTACTTTGGTCACGTATGTACCCAAAATTTATTCAATAACCAAACAGTTATTAATAACATATTTATTATTTATAAAGCACTGAGTCTTTGAAAATATTGTCAGGGCTGTAGGGGTCGCTCAGTGATTAAGAGCACTTGTGGCTTTTGCAGAGGAACAGGGTTTTGATGTCCAGCACACACATGGTAATTCACAACCACCCATAACTCCAGTTCCCCAGGACCCAAGCCCCTCTTTTGAACTCATCAGGTGCCAGACTTGCATGTGCTATATATACTACATGAAAACAAAACTCTCATTAGCATAAAATAATCAAATCTCTTAAAATGGCATTGTATTTCATATGACACATTTTACTCAATATGTGCTTATGAGAAAGCAATTAATATATTTTCTGTGAGTAAAACCACTAGAGGGCAAGTTCAGAATATGTATTTACCTATTTAGATACCTGCTATACTATCTTTAACACATTCAATCACACATTTAATATAAATTTATAGGAAAAGTAGAAATGTACAGTTTAGGGGTGGAAAAGTTCTCATATGATTCATAAATACAAAATGAAAGTGAGCATCATATTTCTTGCTATCCTGCTTACTCTAAAAGATTACGGAATTCTAAGTACCAATGAGAAAAATAAACCATCTTTGGGGAAAGGTTGGACACAATACCAAAATATTTATAGGACTTGTTTATTGTACTCATGTGTTTGTTTGGATGATTTGAGTTTAACAGCTGAAAGAGCCAACAAATTTCCACAGTAGTGTTTTAGAGCCTGTTCCCTCCAATGTTCCATCATTATAGCATTTCTTTAAACACTAAATTATTTAAACACATGTTAAATTTCACACTCCTCTATCATGTAAATACTTATGAAAAGGACTATTAGTGCAAAAACTGTCAAAAAGTAGCTACCTCAGGCGTGACTTTTATTCCTTGAAATCTCTACATTGAAGAAAGACAGCTTCTTGTTGTCTTAGTCTCCTCAGGCTGTTACAACAAACATACTATAAACTGCAACGCTCATATGCAGAGGGTATTTATTTCTCACAAATCTGGAGTCCCGGAAGTTCGATCTCCAAGGATTGATGGGCTTAGTTCGTGGTGAACTCCTGCACATACAACTCTGGTCTCCCGGGTCCTAACCTCATGTAAAAGATGAAGGTTGTCTAGGTGCCCTCTTTTGTCATAATACTCGATTCACAGGTCATAGTCCTCATGACCAGGTCAACTCTTAGAAATCCTGTTTCCTAATACTACTAATTGTGAGGAGGAACTCCAGCTTTTGAATTTGTAAGAAGTTCACAAAATACCTGGTCTGGAGAATGCATTAATATAGAAAGGTACATATTTGAAGAATTGTGTGTGTGTGTGTGTGTGTGTGTGTGTGTGTGTGTGTGTGTGCATGTCTATGGATGCCAGAAGAGGGATTTGGATTAACTGGCAATGGAGTGTGAACCACTTAATGTGAGTGCTGAGTATCAACACTATACCCTTCAGAAGAGCAACTCAGCCATAAATCACTTAGCCATCTCTCTAGAACTAGGGCAGGATGCACATTTTAAGTGTACATTACAGGTAATGAATGAAAAGGGGGGAGGTTCTCCCAGTAATTTTGCATATATATTGTTATCTCTTGGTTTTTCATACCAAATGCATAGGAATCTCATTAAAATATGTTTTCAATACTGCTTTCCTTGAAATGATAATGTAGTCATGGAATGTTGTTCTCCCAAAGTGTAATACATCACTAAAACATATTAAGAACTTTACAGATAACTACGATCAATCAAAATGCAGAGTTGGGGAGCCTCGTCCCAAGGGATATGTCTACAAACCGCTCCTCCACCGAAGGCTCAGGAAACATCACAAAACAGGGGCTGGGAAGATCTTAAGAGCCAGAGGATCAGGGAGCTTGCCTTGATATTGTGTCTCCTAGTAATGTCAGAAGGCACATCCATAGAGTCTCACCAACACGACTTTCTAAACATGAGCTGGAAAAGGACAATAACAAACGGCATGCCAAAGTAGATGGGGAAAGGCCTGTTTGGCCTCAACCCTATAGAAAGAACTACAGGCAACAAAGCAGTTCTAAAATTGGGAGGAATAATGCATCCCAGAGAAAGGACACCAGCTGGTTATCCAATATGAAATGGTCAGCCCTGAAAGCATACACAAATAACATTATATAGGCTGAACAGGCTATATTTAGGAATATATATATATATATATATATACACACATATATATATACATATATGAATTTATACTTTTATAATTTATATATAGCTTTTATATAACTATAAAATTATTTTATATATAAAATAAATGTATTTGTATATGAATATATACATAAATTGTACATAAAATTATTCATCTGTAACTATATAAACAAATTCATAAATTGTGTGTGTATGTATGTATGTATGTATATACATGTGTGTGTGTGTGTATGTGTGTGTGTGTGTGTGTGTGTGTAAAACAACATCACTGAAACAAGTGGCCATGGATTCGAAAGAGAGCCAGTAGGGAGATCAGAGAAGTTTTGAAATGAGGAAAGAAAAGAGAAAAATGATATAATTGTATTATAATATAAAAAATAAAGGAAAAATATAAAAGAAACAGAGTGAAGATGTTTCTGGAGATGAAGATATTAAGTGACTATTTTATGAATTTGATCAGATATTCAAGAGTCAGCTTGATATTGGAGTTAATTAATCTGGGCAGTGGGAAGGACCTTAATCAAGACTGAATGCATGAGTTTTAGCAGTAGATTGTTATTGTCCAGACCATTAGTACCATCATTTGCCAGTATATAATCCTAAGAAAGTTATTTACCTTTATCATTTGTCTTACCATCTGCAGAAGGGAGCTAACAATGGAATGCTGCATACCTTAAGTAAAGAATATGTTGAGATATTTAACTGATTTTAATCAAACTTGTGTGAATATACTAAGTGCTCAAAAGTTATGGATGTCTTATTACTTTATAGAACTTTTTTCTTAGAAAATCAATTGATTAAACTTACAATCAAACTGGTGTTAAATTAAGAAGAGGACCAAATGTCAGGTGGTGGTGGTGCTCACCTTTAATCCCAGCACTTGGGAGGCAGGCTCCAAAGCTACACAGAGAAACCCTGTCTCAAAAAAAACAACAAAACATACAAAGGAAGGAGGAGGAGGAGGAGAAGGGGGAGAAAGGAGAAGGAGAAGACTAAAAAATCACAGAAGGAGAAGGAGAAGGAGAAAGAAGGAGAAGACTAAAAAATCACAGAATTATTACACCTCCATACCTTTGGCCAAATCACTGCATCTTTATGAGTTGTAGTTACCAGTCCACTCTATATTTTTGGTCACTAGCCTAGCCTTTAATGGCTGAGCCATCTCTCTATTAATTTTTATCTAATAAATAAAATGAATAAATGAACGAGTACTGATTCACACCAAGTTATGAGTTCTGGCAAGCACAAGACCCTCTGACAATTGCATTTTGTCATATCCAAGAAGTAAAGTTGTATCTTTGCCCTTAGTAATTACTTAGCACATGTAGCAACCAATATTAATATCAGGCTACACATCCTTCATTTTATACTAGATACAGAGGTCAGAGCATAGTCTTAGAACTCAGTTTGAATGGCATATTTACTTTATGAATATATTCATTGGAAAAATATCTGTTAGCAATATTGTGCTTCTTTGGTCCTTTCTCTATGCACTCAAGTCCTTTTTCCTCTGGAAAGTGATTAAATTAGAAAGACAACCTAATGATCTTTTTTTTTTTTTTATGAAATCCTTGAAGTGAAGATTTAGCAAAGCTGTCTTTTTCAATTAAATCTGATGAGCAGTGAAATGAAAGATTAGTTGATTCATCACTTCTAGTCTTCTGGCTATAACATAAGCAGATAAATTCTGTCAATAAATAGAAAGTGCCGCTGATCACGGGTGCTTTGTTAGTGATATTAGATCATGAAACGTATTTCCTCAAACCATTCTGGAGATGTCCATAATTTGATCAGATGTCCATTTTCACTCTTTGTATAACACAATGAATAATATATTTTAATGGCTTTTAATGAAAATTTTTGTGTTTCAACAGAATGACATAATATAGTGTTACTAATAATAAATCAGGTTATTTAGTACTACACTGTTGTATATGTTATACAACAGATTTAGGACGGGAACTTTTTTTTTTCTTTTCTGTTCAGAATCCGAAGCTACACACTAGTCAAAGCTCAATCCTCTGTATTTAATTTTCGCTCTGTTTTCTGGTTCTGCATAATTTTTTTATTAATTACATCTGTTCATGGACAATTTCATACATGTTTTTAATAAATACTAATTGGTCACCCCCTACTGTCGCTTATCTTTCTCTGTTCCTGTCTATCCCTAGTTCCCTACAAATCTCTTTCTCATATGTATATTTTTGTCTTGCTTTGTAAACTGCTGTCTTAGACACTGCTGTATTGCTGTGAAGAGATACCATCACCATGGCAATTTTTTAAAAAGAAAGCATTTGCTGGGCGGTGGTGGCACACGCCTTTAATCCCAGCACTTCGGGAGGCAGAGGCAGGTGGATCTCTGTGAGTTTGAGGCCAGCCTGGTCTACAGATCAAGATCCAGGAAAGGTGCAAAGCTACACAGAGAAACCCTATCTCAAAAAAAAAAAAAAAAAAAAAAAAAAAAAAAAAAAAAAAAAAGAAAGAAAGAAAAAAGAAAAGAAAGCATTTAATTGGGGTTTGCTTATGGTTTCAAAGATGAAGTCAATTATTATGGCAGGAAACATGGCAGCACATAGGCAGACATGGTGCTGGAGAAGGAGCTGAGCATTTTACATCTGGATCTGCAGGCAGCAGGAGGAGAAGAGAGACTCTGGGCTTGGAATAGGCTTTGTGACATCTCAGAACCCACCCTAGTAACACACTTCCTCCAACAAGGTGTTACTTTTAACTCTTTCAAAGAGTGCCATTTCCTGGTGACCAAATATTCAAATCTATGAGCCTATGGGGGCCTTTCTTATTCAAGCCACCATAACCATTGAGTTTAACAAGGGCCTACTGAGTGGCCATGTGCTTTGACCTATCCATTGGCATCTGGCGGCCTCACTAGTGGGTGCATAACTCTCAAGTGTGAGAAAGAAGAGTGGCTGCTCTTCTCTCAGAATCTATCCGTATTCAGTTTCTCAGCAGCAGTAAGTTGTAGAGTCCCATCACTCCTCCTCCATACATGACTGACTGCTTACCTGTCCTGTGAAAGTCCAGGGTCAGTAACCATGTACGGGGGGGTCATCAGCTGATGGTTGTGTCAAATCTAGAAGATGGCATTTTGCTGTCCTTCATAGCAAGACACACACAGGCAACAAAAACAAAACAAAACAGCCTCTGCATATAGCAGAGGAGGTACTTGGAGCTGGAGCACCTTCTCTCCTTGAGCGGCAGGGTTTTCAGAGCTGTTGAGTTTTTTGCAGGTTTGTGTGTGTGTGTGTGTGTGTGTGTGTGTGTGTGTGTGTGTGTGTGTTTGGGGGGGTTGGTCAGTTTGAACAAAAAGACAGGGAGACTTTTAGGCCCACAACTTTGGGATAAACATTTCTTGACCTAGCCTTGAACTTGTTGGACCTATGCATAGGTGTGTGTCTATGTAGTAGGGTATTTACTGGTGGTAGGAAAAGCCCACCAGGCCTCTAGACCTTTGTCTCTAAAAGTATGAGGAAGAAGCTGGAAAGTGGCCATGTTTATTATGTTTTATTTTCTTTCATTTTTCTTTATTAAGAAATTTTCTACTCACTCCACATACTATCCACAGAGCCCCCTCCTCCCTCTTCCCACCCCCCAGCCCTCTTTCTCAAGCCACCCCACATCCCCACATGCCCCAAATCAAAGTCTCCCATGGGGAGTCAGCAGAGCCCAGCACACTGAGCCTAGGCAGGTCCAAGCCCCTTCCCACTGCACCAAGGCTGTACAAGGTATCACACCACAGGCACCGGGTTCCAGAAGCCTACCTGTAGACCAGGGACAGATCCCAATCCCCCTGTCTGGGTGCTCCCCAAATAGTTTGAGCCAAACAACCATCTTCCATATCCAGAGGGCCTAGTCCAGTCCCATGGGGGCTCCACAGCCACCAGTCCACAGTTCATGGGTTTCCACTAGTGTGGCCGGTCATCTCTGCACATCCTCCCATCATGATCTCAATGTCCCTCGCCTGCAGTATCTCTCCTCTCTCTCATCAATTGGAGTCTGGGAGCTCAGCCTAGTGCCTGGCCATGGATCTCTGTATCTGCCTCCATCAGTCACTGGACAAAGGCTCTATGATGACAGCTAGGTTATTTGCTAGGCTGGTCACTAGAGTAGGCTGGTCCAGGCACCTTCTGTACCACTGCCAGCAGACCAAGGTGGGGTCAACCTTGTGGATTCCTGAGAGCCTCTCCAGCACCCTGCCTCTTCCTGTTCTCATGATTTTCTCATCTATCATCATATCTTCCTCCCTGCCCTCCCACTCTGTCCCTGTTCCAGCTTGATCCTCCCATTTCCTTATGTTCTCATCCCCCACTCCTCACTCTCCACCCCTCACCCCCTACTCCCAGTCGGCTCATGTAGATCTCACCCACTTCTCCTCCACAGGGTCATCCATGTGTCCCTCCTAGGGACTTTTCCTATTAGTTAGCCTCTCTAGAGTTGTGGGTTGCAGTCTGGCCATCCCTTCCCTCATATTTAGTATCCACTTATGAGTGAATACATACTATGTTTGTCTTTCTGTGTCTGGGTTACCTCACTCAAGATGATATTTTCTAGTTCCATCCATTTGCCTGAAAATTTCATGATATCTTTGTTTTTTTTACTGCTGAGTAGTATTCCATTGTGTATATGTGCCATTTTTTTTTATCCATTCTTCAGTTGAGGGACATCTATGTTGTTTCCAGGTTATTGCTATTATGGATAATGCTGATATGAACATAGTTGAGCATGTGTCCTTGTGGTAAGATAGAGAATTCCTTGGGTATATGGCCAAGAGTGGTATAACTGGGTCTTGAGGAAGACTTATTCCCAATTTTCTGAGAAACCACCATACTGATTTCCAGAGTGGTTGTACAAGTTTGCATTCCCACCAACAGTGGAGGAGTGTTCCCCTTGCTCCACATCCTCTTCAACATAAGCTGTCTTCAGTGTTTTTTATCTTAGCCATTCTGACAGGTGTAAGATGGTATCTCAGAATTATTTTGATTTTCATTTCCCTGATGACTAAGGATGTTGAGCAGTTCCTTAAATGCCTTGCAGCCATTTGAGATTCTTCTTCTGAGAATGCTCTGTTAAGCCCTGTATCCCATTTTTTAATTGAATTGTTCAATATTTTGATGTCTACAAAGGGGGAAAAGATCTTCAACAACCCCACATCTGACAGAAGGCTGATCATCATCTTTTTTTTTTTTTTTTTTTCTGAGACAAGGTTTCTCTGCGTAGCTTTGTGCCTGTCCTGGAACTCATTGGTAGCCCAGGCTGGCCTCGAACTCACAGAGAACTGCCTGGTTTTGCCTCCTGAGTGTTAGGATTAAAGGCGTGCGCCGCCGCTGCTGCTGCTGCCGCCGCCACCACCACCACCACCACCACCACCCAGCCTAATCATCTTCATTATGTTTATGTTTGTATTCTATTACCTATCTTCTAGTCCCATAGTTTGACAGTATGGCCATTTAGAAACACACATCAGTAATTATTTTCATTATTTCTTTTATTTTTGATATTATAATTACACAGTTTCTCCCTTCCCTTTTCTTGCTCCAAGCCCTGCCATATACTTCCTTTCTCTTTTTAAAATTCATGACCTCTTTGTTCATTGATTGTTGGTCCATGCACACACACACACACACACACACACACACACACACACACACCCCACACATTTCTAAATAAAATATTCTCAGTCTGTTCTTGATTTTCAGCTGGTCAGAGGCTTCAGCCAGTTGAAAATCTTTAGAGTGAGGGGATCATTTTCCTTCCCATGCATCTTCAAAATTCTCTATCTTGCTACAGTTTGGTCCAATGCATCCATTAGCAGGGTTAGCTCTGACATGCATAACTAATTATATTCAGTTGGTATTCTGAAAATCATTTTCATTTCATTCAATAACCGGCTGACTTTTGTTATATACTATTTTATGGAAATTTGAGAAAACCAGAAAAGAGATAAAGAAAAACAGTTCTCTCTTTTTTTTTTTTTTTTTGAAAAAGAAAATATAACTTAAGATATTTGAAAAAAAAAAACAAGGTGAATACAGGTTCAAAAATAATTAAGATACATTTTCTTAAGACTACCTAGAATTAGGCTTTAAAGAATTCTACCATTTCAAGTTTACCACTAGCTACTAGATACCCATTTACAAACAAGATGTTCACTTTTTTTGTTCCTTTATCGAAAGAAAAATCTACCTTCAGACTATGAGGGTAGTGATGGGGAGGGACTAGAAAACAAAATTCAAACAATCCCATGCAAATATCACATTTTTCAAATGGAAGAACTCCAAACTGCACTAGAAGTTCCAATCACTAAGACACTTTCCATTGAAATGATTTAAGTACAACTACATGGCACCAAGGTTTAGGTCTAACATAGGCCTGACAACCAAGTCCCTGTTCTCTGGAAGAAAAGCCTCAAAAGTCCCACTCAATTCCACATAACAATACTTCAAAGATCAATTAGGTTTTCCTTTCCTTAATATTTTTGTTTTCGACTTCTAATCTTAAAGACTAGATTAAAACTTAGCTCATTTCCCAGAAGGCATTGCTTCCCTTTGCTCCATGAAAGAGTCCACCAAGACCTCTTCCTCAAAACCATCTAGCCCCCAGCCTCCAGCCTGTGCTTGTGATGCATCTTTCTCAACATCAGCTTGATCTGCACTGACAATGATTGTCGAAGCCTAGAATTCAACATTTATAAATTGTCATTCACACACACAAAACACACTATTATCACACAACTTGTGTCTTGAGAGAATCTTCTGCTTTTTAAATCTTTGGCCTCCCAGTCAATCCCAAGTTCAACCAACTTTAACTAAAACTTCACTCAGAATTTCACCAAGCTTTTCACCCACACATTAATGCTTGTCGTATCTTTCATCAACTGTCAAAATCTGAAGCCTGCTCAGAGATCTCCAGGTATAGGTGAGTTGAGACTATTGATATTGATGGATATTAATGACCAGTGATTGTTAATTCCTGTTATTTTTTGTGGTTGTGTTGTGTTGTCCTTCTGTGGTGTATGTTGGTGTGGGATTATCTATTGCTTGATTTTTCATGGATGTGTTGAGCTTCTTTGGGTTGAATTTTCCCTTCTAGTGCTTTCTGTAGGGCTGGGTTTGTAGAGAGGTATTGATTAAATTTGGTTTTATCCTGGAATATTTTGTTTATTCCACCTATGGTGATTAAGAGTTTTGCTGGGTATAATAGTCTGGGTTGGCATCCGTGGTCTCTTAGTGTCTGCATGAGATTTGTCCATGATCTTCTAGCTTTCATAGTCTCTATTGAGTAGTCTGGTGTTATTCTGATGGGTTTACCTTTATATGTTACTTGGTCTTTTTCCTTTGCGGCTCTTAATATTTTTTCTTTGTTCTGTGTGTTTAGTGTTTTGATTATTATGTGGCGAGGGGACGTTTTTTTTGGATCCAGCCTATTTGGTGTTCTATAAGCTTCTTGTATCTTCATAGGTATTTCTTTCTTTAGGTTAGGAAAGTTTTCTTCTATGATTGTGTTGAATATATTTTCTGTGCCTTTGAGTTGGCATTCTTCTCCTTCTTCTATCCCTATTATTCTTAGGTTTGGTCTTTTCATGGTGTCTCAAATTTCCTGGACGTTTTGTGTTACGACTTTTTTGTCTTTAGTATTTTCTTTGACTGATGAATCTATTTTCTCTATCATGTCTTCAGTGTCAGAGATTCTCTGTTCTATCTCTTGCAATCGGTTGGTTATGCTTGTTTCTGTAGTTCCTGTTCGTTTAGTCAGGATTTCTATTTCCAGCATTCCCTCAGCATGTGTTTTCTTTATTGTGAATTCTTTCATTGTGAAATATAAGCCAGCAAAAATAGGCAAATCAGATATGTATTGTTAATAGGTTTATTCCCAACAGTGAAGGTAATGCCTTCATAGAACACTCAGACTCTTAAAGCTAATCCAAAGTCTTTACCTCTGACCGGTGGACTACACTGGGAACTTGCCCAAATCTTTTAGGCCCTAGCCTCACTGTTCTTGACATTCATTCACAAAAACCATATTCTGGTTGAAATACCCGAGTAAGCAAGACAGTTAGCAATAAAGTAGAGCTATAGAAACCAAAATCAAGGTTTGTACATTTAGGGACCTTCCTAGAACTATGGACTATGATGGATTAGGTCTATGTTTTCGTTTTTTGGCAAGTACTGCGGTCTGCATGCTGGGCTCTTAGGTCAGAATGGTGCCTCAGTGCCTCTAACATGGTGTCAGTTGTGCTAAGGTCTGGGGGCTGTAACAAAAATCATTGCTTCTTTTGAGAAAGCAAGGAAATTCAATCATCTTTGAGTTTTACTTGCCCTTTGGAAGGAAACTGTTTTAAAATTTACAAATTCTCTTCATGCCTATTACAAATGTAATTTAATTACCAAAATACATTTAAATGAAAACTACAGAAACATTTTAACTTAACTCCATTTCCTTTGGCTATGAATCAACTTATTCAAAAATGTCTCAGTCAGCCAAGTTGTGCACTTTGGGGAGAGGAGTAATAGGGAACAAATATGAAGACTTGGAACTGGTCCCAAATCCGTTAGTATTAGCCCCAGGCATTTTACCCTTGTCAGCAAATTGGCACACAATCATTGGAATATCTTTATAAAAATCAATTGATAAAACTATATTGTATTATAAAATGTTATGTGAGTTATAAAATATATTACATAGGGATTATATTCTTTTAACATATTTAAAATGTATTTCAGGCCATGTCTAAAGAATGCACATGTAGTCAACTAGTTTGACACAGATCTTCAGCTCTTCGTATCTCTAAATATGGAACAAGATGGGTATTAGGATACAACCCAGTGTTTCAAGTCATACCCGATTAAACTAATCTTTTCACCGGTGCCAGAAGTCTTCCTATACAGTTGTGGGGATTTCTTTTACACTAACATTCTCAGCCAAAACAATTAAAAATACAAATATATTTTTTACATATAATGATGGTGTGGTACTGTAACAAGTTAGAGAATTTATGCACCATTAAATGCAAACACAAAAATGCTAAAAATATTTTGAAAAAAATGTGCTGTAATGGCAATGTCTTCCAGTAAGGAATGTCAGAAGCAGAAATCAGGAAGGGGACACCCCAGGGTGGGGCATGTTTGGTATACATGGAATTCTAGAATAAGTGAAAAATCTATCACCTTTTTATTAAAAAGTGATGATAAACGGTTTAAGATTGATTTGTTAGCAGAGATCAGAATATCTGTGAGGAGAAAGGAGACCTTAAGAAAGGGTGAGCAAGGACTGGGAAAGATAGTAATTACCAAGTGAGAGGAGCCATGATACATTGCCTGAGGGCTCCAGGATGATGAACTCAGCTACCAACAGAGTAAGGACTTGATCAGGACAGGGAGTTCCAGAGCCAGAGAAGAGCTGCTACAAAGCCTACTTATTATATACAGCAAGCAATGTGAGAATGCTTCCCATTTACTCTCCTTCATAGTTTTCTTAGGTTGAACATAATCTACTTTCAATCCTTTTGTATTGGCTTGAAGATGCTGGCAACCTCTTGGAGAGAAAGAAGAAAACAGATTCATTCTGAAGGCTTTGCTGTGTTAGAGCAGTGTTTTTCTGAGTCCCTGTAGTGACATCACAGGTGATTCCTAAGGATTATATCACCAGTGCAATGATGTCATCATCGTGGTTGAAGTGCAATACTCTGAGACATGAGCCCATAGGACAAGGTTTATAAAACCAACACTTTGGAACTGAGGCAAAAGGATTGCTGCACATTCATGGCCAGTGTGGGCTACACAGAGAGAGCTTTTCTCAAAAAACCCTCTACCTTTAGTAAGGAAAAGAAAAGAAATAAGGAACAAAGGAAGGAATGAAGGAAGAAAAGAGAAGGAAGGAAAGAGAGACATAAAGACAAAGACAGAAAGAAAGAGAGAGAGAGAAAGGAAGGAAGGAAAGACAAAGAAAGAGAGAGAGAGAGAGAGAGAGAGAGAGAGAGAGAGAGAAAGAAAGAAGAAAGAAAGAAAGAAAGAAAGAAAGAAAGAAAGAAAGAAAGAAAGAAAGAAAGAAAGAAAGAAAGAAAGAAAGAAAGAAAGAAAGAGAAAGGAAACTTTAAATCCAACATAGGATTTCAGGCTTTCCTTGCTTAACTTCTCATAAAGTCTTTAAAATCCCTCCTAATTCTAAAATTGTCATGCATCTTAATGTTCATGATTGCTTTTCTATAGTAATGTCAAAAAAAAATCACATGAGTGATACAGCACTTACATTACAATGACGCTTTGGATAGTTTACATTCTCCATCACGCCTAGGTAATTATTCATGTTGGCAGAAAAGATTAGTTGAGTTTAACTTTTCAGTTTATCTCATGAATTAATATATGTGAGCAGAGAGAAGAAAATTGGACTATTTCATTTTTTTGGAGAGGGAATAAAGGAGTTCGCAAAATATCGTTAGAATTGCAGTTATATTTCCGCCTGCTTCATACCTTAAAGCAAAGGTATTAAATATGGAAAAATTGACATTTTAGGGCTTCCATCATCTTCCTGTTAAAAATTCAGAATGATCTTTTAATGCAATTTTCACCCTAATTATTTCGTTTACTGTGATACCAATAAATGATTTAATTTGGACATGGTTGTCATACTTACCTTTTCTCATTGTTTCAATGTTACATTATAGCTTTTAAAATATTAATTAACATTTTCCCTACATTTCTCTTATTATCTTCAAGTGGGAAGTTCTGTCTTGACTCTTTTTTTAAATTTCAATATCTTGGAGAATGAGAGTTTTTTTTTACTTGAATTCATAGGTTCTTTGCTTTATTTGGATGGGCAACATGAAATTTTATTTATTTGTTTTCCAATTACCACTGTACATGGTACTTACTATGTTGCGTATTGTGAGGTAAGCATAAAACACACATAGTCCATCCCATACTTATTTCTTCCTGCAACCTCCCCACCCCATTAATCTCCCTTTGTTTCCCTAGACACATCATTTTTACTTACATGTCATGTATCTATATAAAATTTAGAGGCCACAATTGAAAGAACATATATTTATACTTCTGAGATTGGCTTAATTTGCTAATTATGATTAACTCCAGGTGCATCCATTTTCTGGAAAATGTCATGATTTCATTACTCTTTATGACTGAAAAAATTCTCTGATGGCTAGTGATGTTGAGCATCTTCTCATATGTGTATCGGACATTGGTATCTCATTCTTTGGGGATCATCAATCTATTTGCCTGTTTATTAATTATGTTGTCTAATTTTTATAGTTCTTATATCTTGTAGGTATTAGTTCTCTGTTAGATGTATAGATAGCAAAGTATTTTATCTCACATTATGCTTATCAGTTTTGTTTTAATTTTTTATTTTCTTGCTGTCCAGAAACCATATAATTTCATTAGGTCCCATTAGTCAATTGTGGTGATATTTTGCTTGTGCTCTAACAAATAAAGCTTGACTAGAGATCAGAGTGTGGCAGTAGCCTCTAGAGGCCAGGCAGTGGTAGCATACACCTTTAATCCTAGCATTTGGGATCTCATGCCTTTGATCCCAGTATTTGGGAGGCACACACCTTTAATCCCAGCACTTGGGGGGGAGAAAACAGGAAGTGATACGACTGGACAGAGAGAGGACATGATAAAGCAGGGTCCTTTATCATGACAGGATAAAGACAGAAGCTTGGACTTTTCAGTCTAAGGATTCCTAGAAATAAGAAATCTTTCTAGTGGCTGGCTGCTCTGCTTCTCTGATCTTTCAGCTTTCACCCTGCCATCTGACTCTGGGTTTTTATTATTAAGATCAATTAGAATTTGTGCTACATTCATTATTGGCATTATTTTCTGGACAACTAGGGTATTCATTTTCTTTAAAAAAAAATTATTACCTATGCCTGTATCTTAATCCTCTCATGAATTCAAGTCTTAAAGATCTTTGATCCAGTTGGAGTTTACATTTACCCAGTGTGAGATATAGGCATCTAGCTTCATTCTTCTACATGTAGATACTGAGCTTCTCAATTTGGTTACTTGAGTTTGTCTTTGATTAGAAGAGTCTGTCTTTCATTCAATGTATGTTTTTTTTCTTTTACATTTTATGTGAAGTTCAAATGGCTGTAACTGTGTGTTTATATCTGGGTTTTCTATTTTATTCAATTATTCCACATGATTTTGAGCTAGTACTATTTTGATTTTGTTACTTATACTATAACTTGAAACCAGGCACGGTGACACTTCCACTGTTGTTTTTTAATGCTTGGTGCCTTGGCTCTGGGGTATTTTGTACTTTTGTATGAATTTCAAGATTTTTTTTATATTTCTAGAAAGACTATTATTGGGATTTTGTATTAAATTAGTTGGTTGCTTTTGGTAGCATAACTAACTTTACAATAAAATCATTCCAATCAATGAGCATGAGAGGTCTTTCTACTTTCTAGCATGGTGTTCAGTTTTCTAAATCACTTTAGTGATTTAAGGTTTTCATCATGAAGTCTTTTATTTCCTTGGTTATGTTTATTTTGAGGGTTTTCTTTTTAAGGTAAATATGAATGAAACCTGGAAAAAATATATATATTCAAGCATATTAAGCATATTGTTGGTATGTGTCAAAGATACTAATTTTTTAAGTTAATTTTGTGACTTTGTATCTTGAAACTTTGATGAATCTGTATTACCCTTGGTTTTCTGGCATATTCTTTAGAGTCCTTTTTGTACAAATATCATAGCATCTGCAAATAAGGATATTCCATTTCTATTCTATTCCTTCTATTTTGTTGTCATACATAGTCATTATTGTAATAGGATGTATGCCCTCTAGTTCTTGTCTGTTTAGGAAACTTTATCATGAAGGGATGTTACCTTTTCTATTGACATAAAGAAGATTATGTGATTTCTGCCTTTGAGTTCATTGATTTGGTGACATACATTTATTGATTTGCACTCATTAATGTTTGTTTCCATTTCTTCCTGTTTTATTTTATGGACAATTGGAGAGATCTTAGTCCTTTCTTGGAAAGGTTCTTCTTTCCACGTCTGGTAGAGAGAATTAAACTATGAGTGCACAAAGATATTGAGGTGGGAGTTTGTTTCTTAAATTGCTACTTCAATTTTATCATTGGTTATAGATGCACTAACATTGTTAATCTTGTCTTGATTACATTTTTGGTTGGTTTTATACATGTATGAATTCACAAATATTTCAGACTTTTCTGTTTACTGGAATATGAACTTTTAAGGCATGACCTCATGATTTCTGGATTTCACTGTTATTTGTTGTAATGTCTCCTCTAATTTTGCTAATTTGGGTCATTTCTTCTGATCTTCAGCCTCTGGTTTGCTTGGTTGGTTTGTCTAAAGACTTGTTGATCTTATTTATCCTTTACAAGAAATTTTTTTAATTGATTTGTTGGATTTGTCTTTCATTTCACTTTCACTAGTTACTTCTCTAATCTTAATTATGTCTGGCCATCTACTGATTCAGTTTTGTTTTTCAGTTTTGATTTGTTTTGTTTTTCAACTTGTTTTTACAAGTTCCTCTGGTATGTCATTAAGCTATTTACTAGAGAGCTCTCTGGTATTTTACTGTAGGAATTTGAAGCTGTAAAATTAGGACTCTCATTCCTTTCCCTCTGCTGCGTGCAACTTTTGCTTCTCTTCCACTGGAAAATAGGAACTCCTGATTATAGCAATTCTTTCCAGATGGACTGTAGACTTTGCCCAGTTTGGCTTTGTAAAGCTTCTTATTTTACCTTGCTATTAACCCTAGATTTTTGTCCATCATCCACTTTTTTCTATAGCTATCATGGAGCTTCCCCAGTTTATTGCCCAGAGATTCTAGCATTTATAGCATTAATATAGGAAATTATAGTATATGTATACGTGCATTAAAATAAAATATAAACAAAGGTACTTATGCAAATGCTGGCTTAGTTTACCTTGCAGAGGGGGGGGGGAAATTGAGAGAAGAGATCTTACATGTGTTTTTATGATTTTTTAAACTGCTTAGTTTGTAAAGAATGAAAACTGCATTTTATTAGAAACTTTACAAGAAAGTAGGTTGGAAGAAGTTGAATTTAATCTTACTTGGAATACTGCAAAACTGATTTAAACATTGAAGGCTAGTTCTGCCTCCCTATCTTCAGCCTGATTCCCACCTGCACAATCCTATTAGGGTATGGTGGGACCCAAGTTACTGTATTTTAGCAATCTTTTCTGTTCTTTGTATGAACACTGAATTAGAAACTTCCCATTTTAGAGAGTTGTTTTAGGAACAAAGTAAACCCCTGAGCAAAACAAACCTGGGAGCACTATTCAAATTTCTATCAAGAAAGAAATGGAAACAGAAGCCTCAAGGGCATTAAGGCATAAAACAGATATGCTGATAACATTAGCAGCATTGATGTCTTTCATTAATTAATGAAAAAAATCAATATTTATTTTAAAATCCTTTCTTTTGATTCCTGAGTCTAAACCTTTATTTAAACTTTATTTTTGCTAAGTAGTGAAGTGAGCTTGAAATAAGTTAAAGTAATGGCAGCTTAGGTGTTACTGTAACATGAGCATAAGAATATATATATATATTTCCTACCTGCTCTTATTTCTTAATTTAATAAGTTGGTGTTATTTTTATATTATCTACCTTACTTAAAACATCCTTAAAACCTTTTCTGGAAGTGATAGTAAACATGTTTCAGGCCCATTACTTTTCTGGAATCTGATTTTTTTTTTTAACTTTCCAACATAGGGAAGATTTCATTGTTTTCAATAAATCAGAACCCTCCTGATTTTTCCTGGACAGCTGGCATTCTTGTTTACAGCCTTTAAAGGAACATGCCAACATCTGTGCTTGATAAATTGTTCTCTGTGCATTGTGGCTCCTTCAACAGCATGTTCAGAGGTTCCAAAAGCTAGTGATAAATAATTAATGAGCACAAAAGCAGTAGTCCCCTTTTATTGTCAGATGTGGAGGAAGCACACAGCACAAGCTATAAACCAGACTTTCCTCTCTCTTACAGCTTCTTGTGTTTCAGTTATTTAGTTGATTGCAGGCTCAGCCACTCTCCAAACCTTAAGGCTTATAGCACATCTTCATTCCACCTTGCCTTTAATTCCTTTTGCCACATAAACACCACAAATACTGCAAGCTTCTGTACTTCAAAGGCCCCCTGAAACAGGACTTCTAGAAACAGTAGCTTGACTTACATGTGGTCGGGAAGAGCATATCTACATTTTATGTTTTGCTTGGAAAGATGTTTTGGTTTTGTAAACATTTTATAACGTTACAAGATGATATTTCGGGGCTGGAGAGATGGCTCAACTGTTAAGAGTGCTTATTGCTCTTATAGAGGACTGGTGCTTGGTACTCAGCACCTAATTATTGGGTCATAACCACCTGTAACTCAAGTTCTAGGGGATGAGACAAAGTCTCTGAACTCTGAAGGCTCCTGCATTGCCATGGTGCACATATACTCATGCCTGCAATCTCATGTACAAATAAGCAAATAAGCAAACAACAAACAAATAAATAATAATTATGGAACTTCCATGTAACCCTTAGAAGCAAGGAGTACCCCTAACTAACCACACAACAGGCTCACGGATGCATCATTTCTAAAATTTAACTCATTTTTAGAATTCTTATAGTCATGGAAATTTAACATGGGCCTTTATAAATATAGAAAATCAAGGAATAACAGGTAGTTTATTATAAATTTATTTCTGATAAATAAATTGGCATATTAACTAATTGGATATAACCCTAAGAAAGAATTCTTTGACTTTTAACATAAGACCATAATTAAAATAAAGTCTACTTATATGTGTTATTCATATTTTGCAACTAGTCCTTTTGTAAAATTGAACTCAATATATACCTTAAGAATGACAGCTATTAAAATATAAAAAAGTGTGAACCAAGAAAATGAAGAAAAGTTATCTTCATGCAAGGCATAGTACATTATAAATATCATCCCATTAACCACTCAGTTGCCTGTATAACATATATTATTTCTGTCTTACAGAGGATGGCTATGAGGGAAGGGAATTTTACACTTTTGTCTAGTTCTCAATATTCATGAATACCATAATCAGTGTTTGTATCTACAATTTACTTCCTCTAAAGTTCATGCTAATTTTACTGTAACCTCTTGTATAAATTTGATTTTACCATGTATAATGACAATCTTAGATACTTGGATGATACAAGACTTTTGGAGGGCATCATGAAAATGTTATGCTATATTAGGATTCTACTTTTACAATTTTGAAGATAATTTCTGATCCTAATTATAGTAAGTTCACATGCTTAATCCCCCTTTTGTCTTTTGAGACAGTAATACATAATGTTTACTAACAAAAAATTTACTTTGTGTAAGACATTGTTTTAATGATATACACTTTGTAGAATGATTACATTGAGCTAATCATCCCAAGGCCTTTAATTTTTGCTTGCAGTGAAAATCATACTCTCTATGAAAATTCCAGCAATACATTATTATTAACTGTAGTCATGTTGTGCTTATACCTCCTACAAAGTAAAATAATCTATCAAATCTACCTACCTATCATCTATCTACCTATTCCATCCATCCATCTATCCATCCATCTATCTATGTATCTATCTATGTATCTATGTATCTATCTATCTATCTATCCATCCATCCATCATCTATATTCCCTTTGTTATCTATTTATCTAATCTATCACCTATATCCACCCACCAATCTATTCATCCATCTACTTATTAAATAGTTGTATATTTTGTACTCATTATTGACTGTGTAAGGGGAGTAAGGACTATATCACATTCAGTATTGCTTCTTTTTTTTTCTTTTTCAAGGAACAGCATAGTGTCATTAAAATTTGCTCAATAGAATAGATTTTTTTTAGTTTTCACAGGATTATATTGGAAAGCAGATGGATACTCAAGACTGTTGTTAATTAGGAATGGCAAGGGAGCTAAGGATTAAAAGGAATTGACTGTCAATTTGAATTTAATGATATACTTAGAAAGTGTGAATATATTCAAAGAAAATAGATACTATCATTAAAGAAATCACAGACAAGATTTTTCTTTTTTTTTATGAATGTCATCATTAGGGCAATGCTTACTGCTGATTTTGATTAACTCTCTGCAATATAAAATATCAATGTGCTGATTCATGCTGGTAACACTCTCTGCTTTATATCCTTCAAACAACAGCATGCCCAAGATTTCATTTACTCTTTATTGTGAGTGAAAGTGTAAGACCATGAGAGAGGAGGGAACAGAATCCAAGACTGAGACAAACCTAAGACCCAAATCTAGATATTGTAAATATTAGATCTGAAATTTCAGGTGCCTCTTTAACCCTCAGTTTCATAATGTGAGAAGAAAAATGCCTGACTTATCTACCAAACTTATTTAATTTACTGAAAGTCAGGAATATGTTAAATAGGAGCAGAGCAACCTATGTCATGTCTCTTGATTAATACTCATAAATGAGATCATGTGAAGTTTTATTCCCACATAGTAGTTGATTAAGCTGGCTTATGAGGACCCGTTGAATAATTTGTGCATACCAGTACAAGGAGCAGAGTAAATATCATATGTATGTCTTGTCTCTAAATAAATGCTCTTGTTGTATAAGGTATTAATAAGTTGATTTTTTATTTTGGCACGTATTGTGTTTGTACAAGTGAAAAAAAGTAGCCAAATCAAAGGGAAATTGGATTCTATTAAAAAAAAATCTGATGAAAGAATTTTATTGCTTGCTTGTAACTCAGGCATTGGATTCATCTATTTATTCTGGAAAGTTTGCAAACGGTAATAGTATTCTAGCATCTCTAAAAG
Source organism: Peromyscus maniculatus bairdii (assembly GCF_049852395.1). Lineage (NCBI taxonomy): Eukaryota > Metazoa > Chordata > Mammalia > Rodentia > Cricetidae > Peromyscus > Peromyscus maniculatus. The sequence continues at coordinate 37,094,376 of NC_134869.1, forward strand.
AAAGCAGACAATACCAACTGACCTGAACCAGACAGCTTAACCTTCTTTGAAATGCTTTCAAGCTGAACTGGTCATCTGAACTAGGAGTATCACCAGGGGTAGGAAGCTATTTTATCTCTTCGGACCATTTGATTGTCAAAAAAGTTTTTTCTGTTGAGAGCAGAATTCTTTGCTTTTGCAAATTCTGAGTGGTCTGCCCTAAATGCACATGCATAAGAATAACAATGAATAAATTGAAAATTTTGTAGTCATATAGACATATGTGTGTGTGACAGTAGTTATTCAAGAACAAGAGATCACGAATCAGAGAAAATGGGGACACATGAGAGGACTTTGAGGAGAGAGAACGTAGTCTGGAAATACTGCATGCAACAAAAGAATGAAAAAAAAAACCTTTGCTATAGATGACATCTTTAAATATTTTGGAGATAAATATTTCATATATTTTATCTTTTCAAAAATCTCTCATTTTTGATATTTCTCCACATGTTCCTCTCCTTTTTACTTCTTTTTAATCTTTTCACTCCCTTAGCAGCTGTCCTCTTGTATTGTTGCTGTGATTGAATGTGGACTTGGGTTTCACCCAGCTGGAAGACAGCCTCCAAGTTACTTGCTAGGTTCTGAAAATCATTTTGTCGATGAAGTCTAAGAAAGTGTTCTTGAACTTGTAACAGTGGTTCAATACTTCCGTTTCATACTAGTTTCACAAGCAACACAATTCCTGACACTTAGTTTTTCTTAAAGTCAGCATCCACCTTCTTACCTTGTACCCACTATTTTATTTTCAGCAATTATTTTAAAATATCATAATCTTCTACATGAAAATTTCATTTATGTTGAATCTATTATTCAAACTTGATAACAGGAGTTGAACACATGCTCCTTTATAAAATATATTCTAGATTATTTATATTTTGGACACTTTTAGATATGCAATCATATTCATTTTTACTTAATGTGTGTGCCTTATTTACAATTTTTAAACAGTCATATCAGTTACAAATTTTTCAGCTTTTATTTTAAACTGAAAATTTTCATCATATATATATATACATACATACATACATATTTTAGTAGATATTGATGAAATCCTTGAAGAAATACAAGTAATAATTTTTGAATACCAAATTTGTAGGATCATAGCAATCCATAGTAGATATATACTATTGAGATTTGAAGGATTTTTAAAAACCACCATTCAGTGAATTTAGGAGATCCTTGCACTTTTTATTTTCCACAGGCCATTGTCCTTGTTGATTTATATTCATTATTTTATAGTTTATGCTTCTGGTCTGGCCCCTGGAAGCATCTGAATTTGAGAAGAGCATCATTCCTCTGATCTACTGGCTTTTTATCCATGCAAGTCTCTGAGATTTATGAACTCATGTCCATGGATTATAAATTACCTCTATCCTAAGTTCAAGCACATTTCTCTTAAAAATTTTATTCTTGAAAATGTTTTTGGTTTAAAACTAAGGCCATTCGTCTTGAATCTAATTTTTTTTCTATCTTTCTGAAAGGTGCTCTGAGTCAAAACATTCTAGAGGGTTTCACTTTGGTCAAGGTGCTGAGATCTTCTATTTGTCATGAACAACGAATCTCCTCCCATTACAGAGACGGGGGGGGGGGGGGGGACCAGAAATCTTTTTTTTTCCCTCTTGTTAATTTCAGAAGGATGGGCCCTAGGAGAGAGATGAAGACATTCCTGGCTATAAAGTGATACAATGCTTAAGAGGCTGGGTGAGGATTTACCTACCAACTCCAAGAGGGAAAACCTTTTCTTCTCCAATGTACCTATTTTTTATGATTATGGAAATAGTGTGCTACCTCATGAGGATGTTTTCTATTGCCTGGATTTTAACTTCATCAAACGTGAATACATGACTTGATATAGGACCATTAGCTGAGATCTCAAGTCTTGTAGATATTTTAAGTTTCAATCCTGTCCTGATATTTCCTTAGGCTACAATGGCAGGTGCCATATAGACTGGGAGATTAAAAGGTAGAAAGCAGACATTGTGCAGTGGGTCTGTGAATTACTAGTCATGTTAACTAAGGGTAGGGGGCTCCTTACTTGTCCCTCCTGTTTGCCTAAACTTAGACCGTTATTTTCTTGAACACACGCATCAACCTTCCTGGGTCATAGAATATTTATTTAAGAAAAGACACACTTGTAAATTTTCCTCTGCATTTTGGAGCAGGTAAATCCTCTCCGAGTCTCTTAAGCACTTTATATCCAGGAATGTCTTCACCTCTGCCCTAGGACCCATTCTTTCAAAATCAGCAGGAAAAGATGCCATCTATCCTCCAGTCACTGCAGGGGGGAGGAGAACCCTGACTCAGCCAGTGTTCCTGAGCAAACACAGAGGAGCTCTGCTCTTTGACCAAAGTCCCTAGTGACATCTTCTGGAATGCTTTGACCCAGGAGAACGAAAAGGAATCTGTCCACTGTTGAAGTCATTATCAGGTAATTACTAACTGTTCAAATTGGGCACTGTTCTTTGACATCGCTAACCGACTCACATTCCTTTTTGTGGAAAAAAAAAAAAAAAGTACCTTGTTTGTCCAGTTACAGATACATGTATTGCTTCAGGGTTGTCCCAAAGACAAAGTGCTGCTGTGGCTCCTGATGTTTAGATAAGCAAACAGCTCAGAGAGGTTGAGTCATTTGCTTACCACTATGGAGCAAGAATGAAGTTAAGACGGCAACGCCCAAAGTCAACACTTGAGTTGTGGTTTTCACATTAGGGTAATCTACATAGAGTCAAGCAACATTTGCATATTAGAGGGTCCTGTCTCATTTCCAGAGCCGCATTTAGTTTCCACGTTTCAATCCTCATTTTTTAAAAAGATACCTTAAGATCTGAACCGAGTGAAGTAAACAGATCTGTTTTCAGCGGATTGAGATTCCTCTAGCAGACCCAATATCCATCTTTATTCTCTCCTGGTCACCATCTTTCTCAAGTTCCAGGTTTATTTATCACATGCCAAGCATCTCCCCTTCTGGCTATCAAAGAATTGAAAATGACATAGTCCCTTTCTCCAAAGGTTAAACAGCATGTGTCATTTTCCAAATAAAGTAATGAGGCGTACAAGGTAAACTGCACCAGCAGCAGCCACAATGAGGTCAGTTAGCGGATGGGGGAAGTTTTTAGTAGTGATATTGATGGCACTGGCTGGCCAATTTATTCTTTGTCGGAAATGACAAAAGGGAATAGCCTCACAGCAACCCACTAGACCATCTCAAGCATCCATAGTGTGTAAGCTGATCATCATCGCCCGGGGCACCAGGGGCCATTTTATTGTTGGTTGGTTTCATTATTACTTAGTTTAACACTTTGTTGTCTTAATAAGAAGTTGCTTTTCAAAACATATTCAAATTTTAAATGATATTAATTTATAAAAGTTGATTTATGTAGATTTGACATGCCTGCTGTTTACTTAAGATGCTTAAAATTTTATTTGTTTATTGAAAAAAATGACCTTTTCTTCATTCTTAAAAGCCTTGTGTCCTTTCTTTTCTTCCCTTTTTGTTTTCTTTTGGCTATTTTTGAAACAGGGTTTCATGTAGCCCAGGCTCCCTTTGAACTTGCCATGTAGATCAGGCCGCCCTCAAAGTTACAGCAGTCCTCCTGCATTCCCTTTCCCAGCTGAGATGATTAGCATGGAGCATCATGCCTGGAAACCCTATTTTTGTCTTTTACTCAGACTTGTAACTTGAAGACCTTAATTTTAGGCAAGTATCATTTATTTAAAAAAAATAATGAACCAAATACAATGCTATGAATGTATGAAGCTGTCACAGTGAAGCCTACTATTTTATATGCCAGCTAAAATATTAATTACAATTTTTTTTAAAGACATAGAGCTAAACACTCATCCCCACATATCTCCCCCCACCCACATTTTTCTGTATTCAGGAATCTATTTGAGAGCATTTCAGTTCTAGAGAAGTAAGCTGACTGATAATATATACTGTTCTATATTCAGTCTGTGGAAGCCTTTCAGGAAATCTTAGTGAAAGCATATATGCAAAATACTTGAGAAAATATAAGAAGAAGAAAAAATTAAAGGTAAATACTTTATAAGCTTGAATGTAACCGCAAGTTTAAATTTAACTTCTCGGGGAATTACGAAGCCTCATTTGAAGACAGAAAACATCCTCCTCTGAAAATGCAAGGTATGTTTCTTTCTGTAGAGTTTAATAAACTGATATAAATCAGTATCTCAGCATTGTACTTAGAATTGGAAAGCAAAATTATCTTTCTGACTGAAATAGTGACACATAATTACTCATTCTCAAAGGAAATCATTAGCAGCACAGCATTTTCTAGGACACACTTGTCTGGACGTGATGTCCATCTTGAAGAGGATGATTTAGTGAAGAAGATTCTGTCATCCTCTGGAATTTAACTGAATAAGCAAACAATGAAACACCCAGCCCTGAGTAGAGTGAGGACATTTGCTTATACAATGTTCACAAAAAAATGAGATTGTGGCTTTCACTAAATCAAAAGTCATAAAGCAACAACCTATAGATTCTTCACTTTAACTAGTAGGATTTATTCGAAATGGCAGTAGCATGTTTTTCACTCATTCTTCCATGGACCGGGCAAATATAGGAATTGCCTAAAAACCAAAACAACAACAACAAAATACTGAAAAAGCTTCATTAACCCAAGTGAGAAATCCATAAAGAGAAGGGGATATGGATGTGAACAAGTCAGAACCTTACAGGGATATGTTGAACTGCATACTGACTGAGGGATATGAACTTGTATTTCTCATAATTGAGAGGGAAAAACTCTTCCCAGTTTGAACTATGACCACTCCTCACAACTTTGCTTCCATATTCTAATAATCTGTGTATCATTCTCACTGGAGATAGGTCTTTTACTAGGATGCTTCAGACCACAGACTACAGCTGTATTTTTACCGGAAATGACGTGTTCTCCTATACTTCAACATTAATATAATTTAAGCAAAAAATCATTATGATTCCAAAAAAACATCTTTATTATACTTACAACATTGCATACACATCTATCATCCAGCACTTGGGAGATGGGGCAAGAGGATGGTGTTTGAATTCAGCTGTGACTGCATGATAAGATGGTATTTTAAACTACCGATATGCTGGCTATTTTTTATGCCAACTTGACATAAGCCAGGGTCTTGGAAGAGGGAATCACACAACGGGGCCAGCAGGGGAGACTTTTGGACAGTGTTAAAATATTTCATTCAAAAGTGTTTAATACATCCATAAGATATTTTAGATAACTAATAAGGATCTAATGGTCTCACCCTTACCTTGTACTATAAGCATTTTATTTACATGAAATGTCTTTTTTTTTCCTTTCAAAAATTCAGCTTTGGTGAAACACAACAGTTTTTATAAATTTGTTCAGTTATTTTCATTGTGAAATTTTATGTCTTAGGAATGAGTCTTGTGGTTTATAATTTTTGAATGGGCATTTAGTATTGAGTAGTTAAAATAGTGACTTATCCTTCATATAAGAATACAACCCAAGTTTTCAAGAATTAATGGTGAAAGTCCTTACCATATTAAATACACTTTCAAAGCTTAAAGACCACACAAAGCTTAAAGACCTTCCAAAGTAGTTCATCAAGGGCTCTTAGTATATAGTAGTGAAAATAACACTATTTTGAAAAAAAAAATTTTGAGAATCTGCATTAAGAATTCACAGTATTGGGTCAATATTTCTACATGAGATGTTTCTCCTTTGCCACCCAATTCCTCTCAGCTGTCTTTTTTCATGGTAGGCTATAACTACCCTTCTGGGTACCCAAACAACAAGTAGATTTTAAAAAAAAACAGTTTCAGGTAATTAGTTTTACTTTTCATATCTCAAACACTAGATATATTAACTGGAACCCAGTAAGCATATGCTGAACAGATGAGTGAGGTTATTTACCAGTTTAAACAAGTACAGGTGAGGTGAGCCTATTAAGACTGGAAGTCATGAATTATTCAACATACCTTAGTTCACCATATTCACAGAAAAACAAGAGATGATTTTATTAGCTAGTGAAGACTTTCATCACCAAAACAATATTTCCTCTGTCTTACACGACTGTTTCATTAGATTTTTCTACAATTGCCATGTCCCAGCTGCTTGGCCTCTAGCTGAAAATTAAGCAATAAGAACAGGCCATGGTTTGTCCAGCTGACCTTTCAGTTACTGCTTCAGCCCTCATTCCTGACAGAGGATCCCAGCATTTTCTAGAAACCCTATGCACTCAAAATATCTTGAGGTGTTTCCTCAAGTACTATCAGAGTTCCTAAGTTTAGGGTGTACTCCAGGCAAAATACAATCTACTTGGCGTGGTGGTCTGAAATTTTTTAACACAGGAATGTGTTTCCAGCTATGTTATTGGAAAATGAAGTTAGCACTTGCCTGCATGAAGTACTGAGTAAGAGCAATCACAAAATTCCCAGGGATTAGGTTACTAATAAGAGCCATCAGTGTGGCAGGCTTGATATCATGCCAGAATCCTTTCTTTGACATCCCACTTCTCCTGCAATGTAGCTGTATTAGCTGCTGTTAAAGAACACCAGGACCAGGGCAACTTATAGAAGGAAGAGTTCTTTGGGACTTACAGTTCCAGGGGCATAGGAGTCGACCACCATCATGACAAGGTGGATAGAAGCAGGGATGGCAATGGAGCAGAAGCTGAGAGCTCACTTTCAGGCCCACAAACCAGAAAAAGAGAAGAGTACACTGAGAATGGTCCCTGAGGCAGGCAAGGCTGGACCACGCCTTAAGGAAACAAAGAGCTGTGACATGCACAGAGAGCACTCTGGCCAGAGGAAACCTGACCCATAGACTCCAAACTGGAAGGTGGTGACGAGCAGCTCAGAGACAACCAAGAAATGCCACAGCAGCTAGGAGCAAAGCCCACCAAAAATCTATGTATATAAACCTCAGCCCTTTGTTTAATCAAGGAGAGATTGCTTGCAAACCTCCCGGAATCTGTGTCATCGACTCTGCATCTACTCACCCCCTGCCTCTGGGATCAGTGACAGCTAGACCCCAGCTGCAGAGCCAGCAACAGACCCCAGTATTTTGAAACCTCCAAGTCCACTCTCAGTGACTCCACCTCCTTCAATAAGGCCACACTTCCTAACCATTTCCAAATAGTTCCACTAACCAGAGAACAAGTATTCAAATGTATAAGCCCAATGAGAGCAATCTGTATTAAAGCCACCACCACAGGTCTTAAAACACCGAGTGTAGAAAGACACTGGTCTCAACTCGCAGGACAAGGCTTGAATGAGGATAAATTCCTCTGTAGAATTAGGGAGACCTGAAAGCCAAGGCCTGAAATAAAGCTAGCTTTACCTTAGATCTAAGCATTTCCAGTATTGTAAGACGGGGTCTTGAAATGGGAGGAGGAGAAAAATCACCAGTAAGGTTATGTTTTGGTTTTTAGTAGTTTACCTTTACCTCTCTGACCACGTGACCATCAAAAGAACCAGAAAGAGGGCCATAATACCTATTTTTCTAAGATTTCCTTGGCACAGTGGGAGTTCTCCCAACCTTTCACCCCCAGTTAAAGCAGGGTTGGATAGCCTTAGACACAAAAGGTGTATGTGTACTGGAGATAAATCTGATCCATGTGCATTGTATGACCTTCTGAAAGAACTAACAAAAATGAGAAGAAGAAAAAGAGTAAAACAACAATGTTGTGTGGTGGTGTAAACCTTTGATCTTGGCACTTGGGAGGCAGAGATAGGAGGATCTCTGTGAGTTGGAAGCTAGCCTGGTCCAGACAGAGAGGGACAGGACAGCCAGGACTACACAGAGAGACCTAGTCACAAAACAAAAACAACAAAAACAAAATAATCAAATTAAAACCCAAGAACCAAAAATTCATCATGACAATGTTTTATTTTCCCTAAAAAGAATTTCGCTTACATAAAATCCACAATGATGTTTTCCTATTTGTTTTACAAATTGTTTTATTATTATTTACTGTTTTTGCAATTGTATGTGTGTGTGGTGATAAGGAATGTGTGTATATGCGTGCTCATATATGAGTAAGAACATGTGAAGGAGCATGTGCTTATATGTGTTAGTGTGGAGCCCAAAGATTAAAGTTGTCTTTATTTCTCTTCAGCTTGTAAATTGAGGCAGAGTCTTCTGTTTAAACCCAGTTCTCACAGATTCTGCCTACCCTGCTTGCTCCAAGGAACCCCCTGCATCCACCTAGTGCATTTTGGGTTTATAGGAGAGCCACCATGCCCACTGGCCATTTATTGGTGCTATGATTTGAACTCTGACCTTCATGAATGTGCAATAAATGTATTTTCACTTGCACTATCTTCTCAGGACCCTGGAGATTTTTATCATTTGACTTGTATATTTAAAGATTTCTTTTATGTGTAATGGGTGCTTTCTGTTTTTCTATGCAGATATCAACCATCATTCATGTTATTTATGAAGAAAATGATTCTTTTACCACACAAAAAGTACTTTCATAATTGCATTTGAAAATCACCTGATTATATATGTCAGAGGGTATTTTTCAATCTTCTCTATAATTTTACATATGTAGAACAAAATTACCTACTTTATTCTAAGATATGTCTATGTATACACAATTATCATACTTTATTATTTATTGCAGGTTTATAACAAACCTGTAATACTGAGTTCTTGTACTTTGTTTATTTGTTTGTGTCTCTTTTGAAAAGTGTTTCAGTGAATCGTAGAAAAATATTTTTAAATGAAATCTTTTTCAGAAGGGATTTGTCATAACTCTCACAACCGTGCAGCATAAAGAAAGTACCTCCGATAAGAGTGGGCAAGCATATTCTACTGTCAGTAAATGATAGGAAGATGATCCATGCCATTTGTTACCATGGAAATGATAATGTGGAGAGCTGGCGCTGAGGTAAAGCTGCAAGTACACCAACATAACAAAACAAACACCCAAATAGACATCTAAGAACACAACAACACGGAGCACCAAGGAAACTGCTGAGTGGCAGGACCCCTCAGGTGTTACTGTGGATGCAAAATGGTAAAGATGCCTTGGGAAAGAAGTTGGCGGTGTCTAATCAAGTCAAACATGAACGGAAGAGCTGGGGATTCTCCTTCAGTATATTTCTGGGCCTAAGAGTATACAAAACAAATGTCCACACAAATTTGTCTACTCAGTAAGTCACAGCAATTTTGTTCATGACAACTCTCATTTTGAACTATCAAATCATACCATGTAAGTGAATAGATAAAGGCAGTGTATAATATAGACAATAGAAAAGTACTTACCAACAAAAGGAAAAATCCTTTACCATGGTATTGGCTGGAAATGTAAGTTACTTGAGAAAACATTTTGTATACTAGATATTAAAAAAAATCTTATTTGTGTTGAGGGACTGTATATTTATGCCAATATCATTAAATTGTACTCTTACAAAGAATGACTAATTTATATTTGAATTATATCTTAACGATTATGACATACTAAAATGCTTCATTTATTTCTCAGAGAAGTCATTGTACATTATTTCTCCCCTCATAAACTGTAAGTATAACACATATGCATGTGCACGCACGCTTGCGCATGCATGCGTACACACACACACACACACACACACACACACACACACACATTTCTTCCAGTTGCCTACATTTGCCTCCACAATTACTCTCCACAAAATATGAATATTTTCTTAACCTTAATGTTTAAAAAAGAGCAACTTTTACTACTAAAAATGTTTCAAGAGCTATGATTAAAAGACAATAATACGTCACAAAGTAGGCAGGAGCTCTCTCTTTGGGAGCACCAGCTCCATATCCTTACCTATACTTTTCTTTAGTACCTGACTCAACTGCATTGCTGAAGAGAAGTGCTTATGCTTATGATTTCTCTGAGAAATAAATGAAGTATTTTAATATGACTATACTTTAATCAAGTAGTATAACATTTAAAAGCAGACTTCCATGTCTAAGTACCTTTTCCAAAGCAACCAAATACATAGTAGAACCGAGAACATGAGACAACCAGAGAAACTTAACAAGAGGAGATGCATGATAACTCATGACTCATGGCACTCTCAAGCTGTTGTCTTTTTTGATTTTTCTACCATCATCCTCTGTTCTCACAAAGTGTACACCAGCTTTCAAATAATCGATACAACAAAAGATGGCACTTTTTTTTTTCTGAGTCTCTCCTGATTTTATACAGTAAAATAAATAGTCTGATGGCCTAGATACATTCAGTATCTAGGTTTTTATTTGGCCCACAAGATTTTTTTTTTAGAAAAATAAATGTTCTAATAAAAATTAGCAAAACTACAAAGGAAAATTATTGTGTTCCTTAGCCAAGCTGAATTTATATATTTTCATACATAGGGGATATTCTTATCTCTGACTATTAATGGCAATATTGATTGATAACCAGAAATTACTTAAACTCCTGTATTTTGCCAAATGGTATACAAATGTAGACCAATTTCTTGTCCCATAAAAATTTTATTGATACTACTGAAAATAACAATGAATTTAACCCAGATATGACAATTAAATACAAGTAAAAATATTGTCACCATTTGATTCAATTTTTTTTGTGGAGTATGAGATGTGCCATTGTGTAGAACGTTAAATTAGCCAAGAGGAAAGAGTTTTGCTCTTATATTAGATAGTAGGGTGACTGAAGCTGATGATGACATATAGATGATTTAAATAGTTAAAAGCAAGGATTTTGAATGTTTGTATCAAAGAGAAAATCATACATATTTGAGGTGATAGGCATGAAGCTCTCATTTGGTCACCATACAATCATTACACAAGACAATCATGTGTTAAAACCGTGTATGGAGCTCCACAAATAAAATGAAACATGCATTTTTTTAAATTTGGAAAGAGAAACAGAGCATTGAAATTTCTACAAAGAACAGTTAGACTTAAGAAACAAAGAGAGAGTTACCCTGGGTCAAAATTTAGGAGTCTTCTCTATCTTTGTTGAAATTTTTTCATCCAATTACTGACTTTCTGGTAGAAAACAGAATTGAAAGGACAGGCATTTACAAATCCCAAATGAGCTTTTGGATTAGTTTATTCCTGACACCGACATTTCAGGAATTGTCCACTGTCCCTCATAGATTCAATCAAAACCTTTGCTTTTCTCACCAGACACAATACTTGGGGATCAAAATCAAATGCTAGACATTGAGAAGATATAGGCTGTCAGACTATTCATTTTACTCTGCAAAATCAATGATGACTCAGAACAAAAATTCACTGGTAGTGCAAACTCAGTCATATATCAGTTATTTGCAATCTGGCAATGCATTTTTTTTTTTTTTTTACTGAGAACAGACGACGACAGCAGTCTACAGATATTATCGTTTGACAAGCTCATTAATTGCTCTGATAATCAGTTCGTTTCTTCATCTCTAAATTGGTGAGAAACTGAGGTAGATCTCATATGCTTCTTGAGGGAATTAGCAAAGCGGTAGATGTTATATGCCAGGTACAGTCTGTGGAATACGGTGAGGGCCAACAGGTGACAATATTAATGTTGTATTCACCTTTATGCATACATTTCTTGTCCATCTCAAACATTCCTCCAAATTTTCAGCCATGTTATTTTTCAATACTGTTTCTTGGAAGAACAAAATGCTTCCCCTTTTCCAATACCATATTTATTTTCCCCAAATTAAAAACAAAATAATTTTAAAAAAATTATTGGAGATTTGATGTCCAAAGTTCAAACTATTCAGTAGTGGTTGTATTCAAATATATTTACATTCGTTATTTTAATCTACTGTATCTGCTCAATTTTTACCCTTACCAATATTTCCAGACATAGGTTGCTTTTTAAAAAATTGCTAATGTCTGTGTCATTTCTTTTTCACTCATGTGGAATGTTCTTCTATTGACTATGAACTCAAATCTTGCTTAATCCAATATTTAGTATCATTCATAAAGTATTACATGACAGAGATAGTTACCAATCACTAACAATAATACAATGTTCCATATTCCTTGGCCTTTTGGTTTTCTGGTAGACACGTGTGATTTGTTCTAACCAATGGGGTTTTAGCAAAAATTGGAAGCCATTCTCTTCTTAGGTGGCCTTTTGTTCCACATGGTGTTAACTAGAAGATGTTAGAATTCTCATTAACCTGGTATCTTGAAGGTTGGTGGGAAATAAAGTTACCATCCGCCTACATTAAATACATTTGATGAGCAAGAGGTAAACTTTGTAATGTTAAACTATTTGTGAATTAGGGCTTATGTATTAACAATCCAGTAACTGAACCATTCTATCAGAATTACCAGAAATATAGAACTGAAAGGCAACATCTCCATTATTAGTGACTCTTAGGTTGGAACCTCTCCACTATGGCAGACATCAAACATTTTAAAGTCCCTGAGAAACAAATACAGTTTGAAGATTCACTTTTCTGTCATAGTGACCACATTTCAAGCTCTAGCAGCTATGGGTTTATCGTGACTCATATTGGCTTGTCTACAATAATTTCCACTTTGAAATACTACTTAATAGCATCGTTCCAGAGGAGTGACTAGAAGGACATACACTATTTCTATATAGATTCACAAATGTTAAGAAGCCTATTCATATGAAATAATAAGAAATATTAATGTGTTAGAAAATAGAAATTTTCAAAAATTTTATTTTTGAAGTGTCTTGAGAAAATGGAAGGGACTGATTATAATTATAAATAATCACATGCTCCTTCATTATGGCATGGAAATAACAAATAAATGACAATATATTTAGAGAAGGATGTAACATAGTTTTTAGGTTAGACTGAGTTGTGGTGTCCTCGTGCTTGGGCTCTACATAGCAAGATAGTCTTATCTGAAAACATCCCTAGTACCTCAAAGCATGGCAGGCAGGGAATCAAAGATGAGTCTGATTCTCAGCGAGCAGAGAGGCCATGGGTGCTCCGGACTTGTAATTTCTCTAGGAGAAAAACTCCAGGGAGTGATAATCAGTTTTTCCATGTTTGAATCTGTGTCGTGGTTTCAAGAAGCACTTTTACAGGCATGTGGCCACAGACATCTCCCACAAAAATAGGAATGTCTGGGTACCAGTCAGAGAGACTTGTTCAGAGATCTGCTGTTGGTGTTTATAAAAGCTGTCATCATTACATTGATAAAGAGCATACACTTTGACCTTCCTTCTGAATAAAATTAAGAACTCACTGTGGGTATGCATGAAGTTGTGACCTGGGGTCTCTGGTAAATATGTCTTCCCAGGTAGACTCGGGAGTTAAAGTACCACTGTGGTGAGCTTCCTTCTTGTTTTGCTTTCTTTTATTCTCCTAACTCCAAGCTGAAGTCCAGACAGCCTAAATTCTGGCACTGTACATCAACTGTAGACAGTTGTAGAGAAGTCTCTTCTTGTACCAGCAGGATAATGAAACAGAGAGTAGAAGAATTTCTCAATTTATTTGTTAAGAGTCCTATTCTTTACCGCATTAGCCCCTAGTCAATTAGAGTTGTGTGCCTATCTATCCGAATAAGTGGTAAGATCCAAAGGTTAGGCGTTTCTCTGTTGAGTGCCCACTGTCTCTGACAGTGCCAGATACACTAAATATCTAGTAAATCTTTATTCACAGAAAGGATCATGTAAAATGGGATGAAAACCAGAGAGGCCATATCTATATAAACGTGTGGTAATCAGAGAGACCTTGAAGATACTTTAATTGTGAAAATCACTTGGAAGTGGCAAATAGTTTGAATAGAGCCAGTCAATATGAGGTCATTTAATAACAGGTGAGCAGAAAACCAAAAGGAAAAAAAAAAACTATGTTGACTAGACAGTGAAAGAACATGGCATAATAATAAATTTTATTTATAAGTTCATACATGATTTTTTTTTGTTGTTTTATGTTTTGTTTTTAGAGACAGGGTTTCTCTGTGTAGTTTTGGAGCCTGTCCTGGATCACACTCTGTAGACCAGGCTGGCCTCGAACTCACAGAGATCTGCCTGGCTCTGCCTCCCGGGATGCTGGGATTAAAGGCATGCGCCATCGCTTATTGAGGTACAAAACTGTTGATACCACGTGAGATTCGAGCACCCATCATTTTATAGTTCACGTAACAGAATATTAAACACTTACGTCAACACACATGCATTTATCAAGTATCTCTTTGACTACTCGAGTCAACTGAGTTTCAATTACAAAGTTGAGGCTAGCTTTTCAGAGACCAATCTTTGTAGTTCTCCAGCAGTCACCAGGTACTGAGCACTGTGAGAAGCAGAAAGACCCAGTGTAGCCAAGGTGCAAACCTTCCTTGTTCAAAGTTATTGTCCTATATGATTTCCTCTCACTGATTTTTTCCTTGTATATTTCTTCCCAATCACTGGCTTCCTCTGATATCTGGGATTTCAGACTTTAAACAACACAATAAATTACTTCCCACACTCTCCTGGACCCCTTCCAAGCAGACCGCCTTAATTCAGCTATTTTGTCCAATCTGTGTGGTATCTCTTGATTTTATGGGATACATCAATGGTACAGAACATTTGATTGTGCATGGGGAAACATGACCACACAATTTCGCTAGTTTATCTTCTGTGTAATGTGTCTTTTAAGCCATCTCATAAATAAACCCAGCTCTTTTCCTCAGCCTGTCCTCCCTTCACAGACACATGCTGGGAGCAAAATGTGCCGATTTGTTTTCCTCAACATTACCCTACCCTTAGGACTAGATGGGCAATTGCTTCTCCCTTTGAGTTCATTTTGGGCTGTCTTCTGTGTGGGTGAATATTTATGAACTGTTTTCAGTACTCAGTTTTAAATTTCAGGAGTTAAAATCAGGATCCTGAAGGAGGTATGCCAGCCCAGTCTGCCTAGATCTTCTGCTGAGTCACCGTGGCTTGGATGTCACCATGCCACAAATGTCACGGAGTCCTGGGGTGGCATTTATGTACAGTAATTCACTGCACAAAATCTTGCCTACTTGCTTCATGTAGGAATCATTTTAATTAACTGAGTCTTCTAAAATGCTGACGATATTCATCATAACCATCAAGGAGGAGAAGGAGGGAAAACTGGTTGGTATGTAAAATGAAAAAAATTAAAATAAAAAAATAAATAAACAGCAAACAAAGTCTTAGAACTACCTCTGAAGGGATACCATTGAAAATTTATCCTTTGCCTGATTGTAAGAGGTACTGGGACATAAGGATATCATCACAAGTATCATTCCAGCCAGAGTTATATTTTGTTTGTTGCTCAAAATCTCAAACATATACAACGGCGTTTTGACAATTACTAAAATGGAGATTCCCCGGCACTCACGTAAACCTAGGCAATCACGCAACTTAACAATTTTGTTCCTGTCCTACCTATTCATTTACTTGCATGTGTAAGCATGCCTGTGGCACACATACGAAGATGAGAGGGTGGCTCGCAGAGATGGTCCTCTTATTCTGGGGATCTGAGGATCGAGCATCAGGCATGGAGTCAGGCATCTTTACTCTCTGGGCCATCTCACCCACCTGGATTTAGACATCAAGAACTAGTTGACTATACATGAATGGGCCGGAGGTGAGGAAAAGGCTAGGAATGTTTACCCCAGTGTAAAATGATGACTACTGATCAGACATTACAGTTCTTAGAGATCTTTTTTTTTAATACTGTTTTTATTTTTTTCCCCCTTTCTTTGAAAGCCCCTGCCATTGTTCACTGCTGTCAACATTCCAGCTAGGAACAGCCATTCCCACGCTGCATAAAATTCTAAAACGAATCGCATTCTGAAACTGTAACAAATATCACAAACTCAGATCAGTTTGTGTGCAAATGTTCTATAATGGGAGGTTCAAAGGTCTCCATAGGCATATGTAAACAACTTGTATGATTACTGCAGTATAGAAACATCTTTGCTGTTTGTCCCCTCGTTGCCTTTACCACACTCTCCTGAAGTCCATTTTCTGCCCTATGATGGCAGTTCACGACATACTGTGTTTGGGGACCAGTTTCAAATAGGAACATATCCATTCTCAATGAAATGACTCTTGCATTCCACTTGAGCTTCCATCTTGTATTAATTCAAGCCTAAAGGTATTTATTCTCCGTCCCCAGAGAGAGAGAGGTGTAGTGGGTAGCCATTCCATCTTGGATCTGGAAGTTCCAACCCCCATTGAGACTCTGGCAACTGTCACGCCTACGAGGCAGGGCGAGGGGAGGCGCCTGGGGACCCAAGAGCTGGATGGGCCAGCACTCTCTCTGTGCCCCTGCTCGGTGCCGGGACGCTGAATGGTGAAGGTGGACTGTGCAGAGCTCCGGAGAACACCGCTGGACTGCGATACACCTTCCCCAGACCCTGCGACCTACCCATTACTTAATTTGTGAG
Organism: Peromyscus maniculatus bairdii; assembly: GCF_049852395.1. Lineage (NCBI taxonomy): Eukaryota > Metazoa > Chordata > Mammalia > Rodentia > Cricetidae > Peromyscus > Peromyscus maniculatus. Next base: position 37,110,740 of record NC_134869.1, read on the forward strand.
TTATGCCATTAAATAAATATCCTTTTAACTACGTGGAGTGGCCAAAATAATTTCTCCAATAGGGAGGAGTGGGTTGCAGGTTGAAATTGGCTCTGTTACTGCACGTTTTGTTCCAAATGCTCCCTTTCATCATTTGCTTAACAGGTCCTACTGTGTGGTTCTTCCTTAGTTTCTGTCATTGTCTGTCTTTGATACACTTCCTGGAGCCCATCAGTGGTTCCTTAGGAGATCTTGAACAGTATGTCACTTCCTTTGGTCAGTGATGTGATTTGTTTTCTAGGAATCCCTGATGCCACCCTTAGGAGTTCTTGCACTGGCCGAACCATTGAACTGAGAGTTCCTTACGCGGCACGTCTCCCTGCTCTGCACCATTTAGGGGTTCCTGTGGGGCTAACACAAAATGTACCAGTTCCTTGCCCCACAAAAGAGAAGAAACATAAGTGTAGCCTACGCCCTGCCTTTCTATTTCTCTCCTCACCTTCCATTCTGGTTCATTCAGACAGATTTTGACTTGGGGGCTTCTCTAGAGATGGATGGACATGCCTGTTCTTCCGGCCTTCCATCTCCAAGGAGCACGTTTCTCAAAAGAACTTTCCTTTTTTCCTTGCAAATCTGTTAGTTTCTGTTTTCTTCCTCTTTTGAAGTGCTGGGAATTGAACCCAGGAGGGCCTTGCATTTATACACACTCTAGCTCTCCCCATAACTTTATATTGTTCACCTGAGTTTGTTCTAATGCACGTAATTCTAACCTGTGTGACTTACCTTCCTGGGACTCTTCAATATCTTGAGGTCTTTTTGACTCCGAGAATGAGGAAAAAATAGAAATAGGTTGATGCCACAGTACCCTGTATCACTAATGAGACACTAGCTATTGTATATCATGTACAGCCTGGGGATGGGTATTGGTATAGCTTTGCTTGGCCACCTCTTAGTAAGCACTAGTGGATTTGCTTTCAAATAAAAGCTACACTTTTCACTGCCTGTCTGGTGGCATCAAAGAGTTAATCATTCTCAAGCAAGACAAGGACTAGTTCTCTTTCAAGTGTACTGTTTGTGAGAATCAGGAATGGCACAAATAAAAGTCTTCTGGAACGTAAGATATTCACATTTCTTAGTACCCTTTACTTGCTCTCAATTATTCTTCCTTTGTTTAAGGTATTCCAGCCTGAATATTTATGTCTTGATGTGTAATGGATATTTCTAATTCTGCAAATAATTAATCTTTCAGAATCTGTCTTGTGAAACCCTCATATCAATAGCATCAGACACTCTTCACTCATCTATATTATATTATCCTGAGAGTCCTTAGAGAACTGTAAAAATATGTGCATTTGCCAGGAGCAATATTGTTGCTTTTCCTAATTTCTTCTGAGTTCTGTAATGTAATTAATCTGAGCCTGGTGTTCTGTCAACTTCAATAATCCTGAAGACCTTATTACACTCTCCAGTGGAGAGATAAGTATTAAGTGGGTACCTGAGGGAATTAGATTCTACTGTCATTATTGCCAGCCAATGTTTTTAGAAACCATTTCACTCTGTGTATATATGAGAAATTGTATATTAAACTGAGAATGAATAGAGCTGTTGTGTTTGCCGGTTCATTTTTATAACTGGGGGCAGGGTTTAGGAGGAGAGCTGGTGAAGGTTCTAATAAGGAGGAAGAAAATTAAACTGTGTCTGTGTAGGCAAAAACCAAGAGTCTATTTTCATTATTAAAGCTGTTTGTCATTGCAGCCAACACTAGTTGTCTTGGGGAGTACTGTCTGTGCCTGCAGTTTTCCAGAACATCTTTTCAATTTCTCTTTATTTCTTTTGACTTGATTGTTAAGATAGTGTGTGATTAGATACCTGGATAATAAAAAAAAAATTACTTTTTTTTTGGCATGTAGGTTTGAACAGGGAAGCCAAAAATGAAGAACATAATGGTGGCTTAAATCCATGTTAAATTCATGCAAAAATTTGGTTAGTCAAATGATGAACAGATGCAGCTGAGCATTTTCATCGTTTTTGTTAAATATCCTGAAAATGATTCTGGCTGGTTAAACAGGAAAATTGCATCAAAATGAAATGTGTACATGAGTAAAATATTAATGACCGGGCTCCACTCAATAGACTATAGATAATGCAGCTCTTTTTAGCCTCCAGCTGTGAAAACATAACTTTCCAGGGGGGAAATCAGACTTCTCATTTTATTTTATTTCAGCATAATTTACTATTTATTCATTTTTATTTTCTTAGTGTTCTGACACATTTCCCTTTCAGGGATATCTCCAGCATTGTCAAGTGTCCTCTTAGTAACAGGAGTCAGCGTTGGTATTTCTGACCTAATAGCATTTAATAGTCACTGCTGAACATTATACTCCTGGAGTCCACTGGGGCCTTTGGCCTGAAATGTCCTTAAGAAAGCCATCTTGAGCTAGAAGTTGCTGGTGCAATCCTTTAATCGTAGCACTCAGGAAGAAGAGCCAGGTGGATTTCTGTGAGTTGAAGGCCAGCCTGGTCTACATAGTGAGTTCCAGGACAGGCTCCAAAGCTATACAGAGAAACCCTGTCTCAAAAAGAAAAACAAAACAAACAAACAGACAAGAAAAAAAAAAGCCCAAAACTAAGAAAGATGTATTTTTCTACCTGGCCATAGCATGCCCAAGGCTGGACTGTGGAAGACAAAGTTAATCTGTCCCTATAAACTCTAAAATCTTGGCCAAATATGTAAGAACCCTTCTTTTGGGGGTGAATAAATAAAGATATACAGCCACTAGGGCAGGATTAATATAGGCAGAATGCTAAATACATACAATGAAGTTAAATGAACATAAATACTGGCAAAGCAAAATCAAAATAAAAAATGAGTGTCTAGTTATATCAACAGCACATTTGTGGAGTCCAACAGCACACAGAGACCATCCCATAGTCTATTTCAGTCAGTGAACATATCAGCCCTACAAATATTATGGGGTGTTTTGAAAAAAAGCAGGTTTAGAAAACAGGACATTAAGCAACGTGTCCGTCCAGCTACTTGAACCCAGTGGTTTGGCCCCCCTCCCCTCACCCCAAGTTTAAATCCTTAAGCACTCTCTCATGTCATTGTATCATCTTCATCACCCCTAGAGTTGTGGAAGGAGAGTTGAAACACAATTGAAGCCCAATAGTCACAGAAAATGGAGCTTAAGGAGAGGTTACTTCAGCTGAGATCAATTCCATTTCATAAAACCATTTAAACCTTCAGGCTGAATGAATTCCAAGCCTTTAAGATCGGAGCATCTTATTCTTTTCTGCTGAGAACTTTGGATGGTCCTGAACCTTCTAGCATCCTTACTCACCAGAGTATTAAAAACTATTTGGGGGTGGGTATAGAAACTGGAGGCATAAAAACACAATCTGAAGATGTGAGCACCGAGAAATCAGGCCAGGCAGGAACATCAATCAGCTTAAATGCCCTAAAATAGAAATGTGGTTGGCTTATACTAATATTAAGCAAGAAGGGCAGCTTAGTTCCACTATTACAGAGACTGTTTTTATATTACAAATTTCTTTTAAACCCTTATAAGAGTGACTGATACTCAAGAAGATCCCAGAAACCAATTGTTGAATAAATAATGGAATGCGGGGCGAGGGGTAGTATGAATGAAAATTGGAGAAAAAAATAAATGTGGGCTGGTAGGTGAAAACCAAATGTCACTAAAATAGGAAATGGAGAAGAAAGAGTCTGGGGTTTTCAAATGAGGGGAAAAATTAAGTCACAATGTGCTGGCTAATTTTATGGCACCTTAACACAGGCTAATGCTGAGAGAATGGAACCCCAATTGAGAAAATGCCTTCATAAAATTGGGCTGTGGCAAGCTTGTAAAGCATTTTCTTAATAAGAGATTGATATGGGAGGGCTAAGCCCATTGCGGGTGGTGCCATCCCTGAGCTGGTGGTCCTGGGTTCTATAAGAAGGCAGGTTGAGCAAGCCATGTGGAACAAGCCAGGAGGTAGCCCTCCTCCATGGCCTCTGCGTCAGCTCCTCCCTTCGGGTCCCTGCTGTTTTAATTTCTGTCCTGACTTCCCCTGATGATGCACAGTGATGTGGAAGTGGAAAGGCCAGACTTACCCTGAACTTGCAAACCTCCTGTGGTAGCCTTCTGAATGCTGGTAACACAGGCATATTCCACTATGTCTAGACTACAAATTTGTTCTTCATTCTTCATTAGGCCTGACTCTTTTGTTTATAATTTATCCAATATCTTCATGCTGTTTTTTTTTTTTTTTTCTGGCTTCAAGAGACTTGTGTTTTTCCAAACACTGTTCATGAAAAACCCAATTGTTTTTTTTCTTTCGTTTTATTTTGTGTTTTAATGAAGGGGAAAGATGCCACTATTTGACAATTTCATTTCGCCAAGCTGTTCATCTCTGAAGTTATTAGGGTTATTTGTTTCTGAATATATGCTAGACTGACAGCAAAGTAAAAAGCAAATCATTGCCAACTGGCTATGTGCACATTTTATTAACTCATTACTAAACACTAAGATGCACTCTGAGGCCAGCTATAGTGTTATGAATTTAGTTAGTAATCAACACTCAATATAAAAGAGACTATGTACAATTTTGCTTTCTAGAATTTTTAAAACTAATGAATTCACTGAAAATTATGAATAAAAGGCTCAATGTTTACCTTACCTCCTTTAAGTTTTTCAAAATTTACTATTATTATTATTATTATGATTTTGTGTATGTGGTTATTTGGGAGCTAACAGGCGGGATAGAAAAATGTGTGTGTGTGTGTGTGTGTGTGTGTGTGTGTGTGTGTGTGTGTGTGTGGTGTGTGAGGACACAGACACCATACAATGTGTATGTGGAGGTCAAGGGACCTCTTTCAGGAGTCAGTTCTCTCTTGCTGCCTTGGGCTCTAAGGATCAAACTTAGGTTGGTAGCTTTGGACAGCAAGTGCTTTTTTGAGCTAAGCCAACTCCCTATCACTTTTCCTTCTCTTTGATATTTCTCAATTGATCTACTCTTCTCATGCTTGTATTTATCTGTCATGTTGGTCTCATGTGGTGGACCGATATCCTGTGTTCTGCTTCTGGGCCTGCTGTTGGCATTAAAGTTTCTATTATTTACACAAAAATGTGCTAAATTTTTGGAAAAACATTTTTGTTTACTCTATTTTTTTTTTTGGTGGAAAATGTGAACATTAACCATAACTCTATGACCACTTCGCAGAACGTTCAGGTACCTGGTTGTCCTAAAAAAATGCCCTCCCTTCTGAATTCTGAAGAAAATCTCTGTGCTTCAATACAGAGTTGTATTAGTTTGCTAGAGCTACCAAAAACAAACAAAATCACATATTGGGTGGCTTACAGAAAAAGATTATTTTCTCATGATCAAAAGTTCAAAGTCATAGCATTCATACTTGGGGTTCACATTTTTCTGAGGTACCTTCCCTGAGAAGAGCGATGCATATGAATGCCTTCCTTCTCTGTCCCGGAATGATAATCCTTCTGTCTCTACCGTGACATCTGTATTTTAATATCTTTTTCTTATAAGAACACCAGTCAAATTGAGTTAAAGCCCACACATAATCTCTTTAACCTTCATTATTTCTTTTAAAAGCTCTGTCTCCAAATGCAGTTATATCCTGAAGAACTGGGCATTAGGACTTCAACATATGAATTTGGAGAGGGGATACGTAATTAAGGTCATAATAGCAGATTGCTCAAACCAAATGCCCTAGAAGAATTTTAATGGCGCTGCTGTGCTGTTTAGACACATCCAGCCGGGGTGGTTTAGAACATCATAAACAGATGACTGGCAGCTTGTGGGAAAGTAAAGGGAGGTTACAGATAAGAGTGTCTATAGAAAGCACATGATTTTGTTACTTTAGAAGATGAACATGTTTTCATGAATTGATTACACCATGTATATTTATGTATATGGAGTATTGAGAGAAGGAATCATTATGTATACCAAGAACACTGAAAAAAACTCGAGGCAACAGAGAAGAGACAATACACAAATTTTGAAGACATACTTTTTCTCTCTGTCTAGAAGTACATGTACAAAATTATCACATTGCCATAGTACTAATTTGAATCAAGCTCTGGTATCACAGTTGTGTTGACAATCTTGCAAAAGGAGGAAAACTAGGATATTAGAATATGCAAAATATGTGATAAAAAAAACATTGTTATAAAGCCATGAGTCTTGGTATTGGCAACCCTAAGACTTCCTACTCCATATTTTATACAGTAAAATGAAAAAACAGAATGGAGAAGTATGTAGAAAGTTTCTGTGAAAATCGTTTTCATAGATGTTTCCAGGCAGTTTTGTAGAAATTTGGTAGACTCTAACCACCCATATTACCTTTAGAAACTTTGGGCAAAAAAGGATTTTCCATGTGCAAGTGCAATTTTAAATGTTTATTTTGTTGTGAATCTTATTTTTCTCATGTATTGTTAGACAGTCTCGCCATGAGATGGGTGAAAACCTGATATGTGACACATGGTCCTCCCCTACACACACACACAAAGAAAAGAACAACCCATGGAAAAGTGATATTTTTCCTACAAAAAAAGTAATTTATACATATCTCCCTAGTAAAATTAAAGCTTAATATCAGATAGCAGCATACTAAATTGAGAATCACTCATGAGCCTTCCACTAGATTGCTCTTCTGAAAATATTAACAAGCTTTGGATGCCTCCATACAACACCCCTGGCCCTTGACTAGTCTGCAGTAAATAAGAATAATGCTCATGGATATTTTTAAAACCTTGTCCTATTGGTGACTTTGATTAACTCTATAACCATCATTCTAGATGTGATGGTATGAAGTATGAGTCCCTTCCTAAATATGGAAGAAAGATAATTTGTCTGGATGCTTGAGACCATTTGTCAATTCTGACAACAAATTTGGGGGGTAGAACTCTTCAGACCTACTAAATTTTGGGCTGAGGTTTTAACTCAGTCCCCCAATGTTACTTTGAAATAATTAAATGGATTCATTTGATCCCTCTTTGTGACTGCACTTGGGTTCTTTTTCAGATCAAAGGCACATTTCATTTAGTAATACTCAAGGCATTTCACCCATTCTCTGAAATGTTTGGTAATTGTTTGACCTCTTACAAAACCACAAAATTAAAAGACAAGAACAAAATCATTGGGAGAGAGTGAGTGACATTTAAAATGATAGCTTTAGTGATTCATAAGCTAGTTGCTATTTTCTTAATAAATAAACTGTCTTTGTTCTCATATTTCAAAGTGATGTTTCCACTGTGTGAATCCTGCTATAAAGCAATTGTGAAAAAATCCTATCCAAACATGACATATATCAGTTGTATGAAATTACTTGCTACCCTAAGCAGACCTTGGAATTGCCCGCTCTTGTCTCGTCACTGAATGAAATTAATCAAAATATAAATTTTTGTTCATTTTCCATGATGTCAAGAAAATATATGCTGGACTTGATTTTTAAAAAGTTTCAGGTGGATTAATTTTTCAAGTACAACAGCAAAAACCCAGACGGATGCAAGCATAATACAGATATATTGAGAAATGTCCTTAAGACTGGAGGCTTCTTGTTCCTGTGGCTAAACTCAGTTGCAGACCTCTAAGATTTTTTTTCCTGCTTTTGTTGTAATATTTTATAAACTTTCCTTTTGCTATATTTAGCTACAAAGGAGAAGAAGATTTTTCCTCTTCATAAAACTGAACTATAAACTATGGGACTACATTGTTATAGAGATGTACACCTTCATAGCCTAGCATTTTAGATTTCCACAATGTTGTGATCATCTCATTAATGCTGGCCTCTTGAAAAAAAAAATCCGTTAATGAAATTCTAATTGTCAAGGAGCTTCCTGGGTGAAGGAAGTTCTTAGGGGAATATTAATGCACCTTGTTTACATTTTACAATCTAACAGAATACTTCAAATTCCACTCTTTAGAGCCCTAATATACTGGCAAAGAAAGGCCAGTCATGCATAGCTGTACTTCTTAAACATAGATACAAAAAGTCATGTCTTATTTAAAAGCTGCTTAGAAATGTGAGCCCTTCTATTTGTTTTAAAAAGTAAATTTCATTTTGTGTGCACTCCACCATCAAGTTTGAATCAGGTTGTGAGACTCCCTACCTATTTGATATCCGCCAGGTTCTATCTGAACATACGAATTTTGAGAGGCCACACACATTCAAACCACAATGGGTAGGAAGCCTCAAATGACAATTGTGCAACTCTTACCTCCCTCAATATGTCAAGAAAAGTAAACCGGAGGCAAGCTTTACAATACCCAGAGTCATCATCCAGGCTTGCAAAACCATGAGTGTTTAAATATTCCTATAATATCTATAACAGTCTCATTTCTTGAGAATATGTGTCTGATCAAAAGTCAGATGAGTCAGAGACAATGAGAGTAGATTATTACAGATTAATTTGTATAGATATCTGAAGAGACCAGTCATAAGGGAATTCCTGATGTGATACCTGTAACAAAATAAGTCAACCCTACCCTAGCAAATATAATTCAGTTATCTACCTAACTGACATGAAATGTTTTTGCATACTTTTTAGCAAATGTTATCAGGACTTTTCCTTACGAAGGTGTAACAGCCTGCTAACCCTCCATATACCCATGGGAGATGCATTCTAAGACCTCCAGTGGGTTCTGAAACTGCAGAGAGTCCGATCCTAGCTTCATTTCTGTCACTGTGTTAAAACACCCTGGCCAAAGGCTGCTTAGGGGAGAACAACTGTATTTTAGTTCACAATTCCAGGCTCTCGTCCATTGTGTGGAAGTCACAGCAGCAGGGGCTTGAAGCACATCCTCATTTCACATTCACAGTCAAGTGCAGAGAGAGACAGAAACATGCATGCTTTGTGCTCAGCTCCATTTCTCTGCTCTTCTACAGTCTAGGGTCCAAAACTAGGGAACTGCACCACCCACTTTCAAGCTGAGTCGTCTCACATCAGTTAAGGTAACCAAGAAAAATTCCCCACAGACATGCCCACAGTCCAACCTGATTTAGACAATCTCTCATTGGGAGTTTTCCTATGGGAATCTAGGTTGTGTCAAGTTGGTGATTAGAATTGGCATCACAAGTACTAAACCTATGTATTTTGTTTTTATCCTATACATATATTTGTATATGCTCATAATAAAGTATAATATATATTATATCCAATAGGAGATTAATAATAACTTGTAGTAAATATAATAAGTATAAAAATGTAATGTAGTAAAGTTTATGTGAATTTAAAAAGAGTAAATTCAAGTTAAAACTCTAAAAAAATTCTGTAGACTAAACATTTTGAGTATATAAATAACTAGAAAGGTTTCATAGTTTTAATAAGTTAAAACTTCTGTTATTCTTTGACAGCATCAAGATGAATCCAACATTTGACTTTTCAAATTATTATAACAAAATGTTATTCAGTTTACAAAATACAATTATTTTTATAGTTCAGTCTATAAATGTATATTAAGTTGAGACATTATTTTAAACAATATACAAGAAAACTGTGCTCACTTTCATGAGACCTATTTTCTCTTTTTTAATTATTGTATTTATTTTACATACCAACCACAGATTTCCTTCTCATCCCTCCTCCCACCCCTCCCCACCCCTCATCTACTCCTTCAACAGGGTAAGTTCTCCCCATGGGGGAACAGCTAAGCCTGGTATATTCGGTTGAGGCAGAATTAAGCCCCTCCCCAGTGTATCAAGCATGAGCAAGGTGTCTGACCATAGGTGATGGGATCCAGAAAGCTAGCTCACGCACCAAGGATAGATCCTGATCCCACTGCCAGGGGCCCCTCAAACAGACTCAGCTACACAACTGTCTCCTGCATGCAGAAGGCCTAGTCTGGTCCTGTGCAGGTTCCACAGCTGTTGGTCTAAAATTCATGAGTTCCTTTGAGCTTGGTTTGGTTGTCTCTGTAGATTTCCCCATCATGGTCTCCACCCCCATTGCTCTTATAATCCCTCTTCCATCTCTTTGACTGGACTCCCGGAGCTCTGCCTGGTGCTTGGCTGTGGATCTCTGCCTCTGCTTCCATCAGTTACTGGATGAAGGCTCTATGATGACAACTGGGGTATTCACCAATCTGATTACCAAGGTAGGCCAGTTCAGGCACCCTCACCGCTATTGCTAGTAATCTAGTCTGTGCTTGTCCCTGTGGGTTCCTGGGAATTTCCCTAGCTCCAGGTTTCTCCCTTACCCCATAATGTCTCCCTCTATCAAGAAAGATGTCTCTTTCATGGCTCTCTCACTCAGCTAGTTCCCCAGCTAGACCACACCGTCCCTTCATGTTCTCATTCCCCATCCACTCCCCTCTACTATCCTCCTTCATCCCCAGTTTACTCATGGGGATCGCCTCTGTTTCCCCTTCCCAGGGTGATCTGTACATCTCTCTTAGGGTCCTCTGCTGTGGGACGGTCTGTATGTCAAATTGCTCTGATTGGTCAATAAATAAAACACTGGTTGGCCAGTGGCCAGGCAGGAAGTAGGTGGGACAAGGAGAGAGGAGAATTCTGGGAAGTGGAAGGCTGATGGGGAGAGACACTGCAGCCGCCGCCATGACCAGCAGCATGTGAAGATGCCGGTAAGCCACCAGCCACGTGGCAAGGTATAGATTTATGGAAATGGATTAATTTAAGCTAGAAGAACAGTTAGCAAGAAGCCTGCCACGGCCATACAGTTTGCAAGCAATATAAGTCTCTGTGTTTACTTGGTTGGGTCTGAGCGGCTGTGGGACTGGCGGGTGACAAAGATTTGTCCTGACTGTGGGCAAGACAGGAAAACTCTAGCAACAGTCCTCCTTGATTCCTAGCTTCTCTGGAGCTGTGGGTTGTAGTCTGGTTATCCTTTGCTTTACATCTAGTATCCACACATAAGTGAATATATACCATGTTTGTCTTTCTGAGTCTGGGTTACCTCACTCAGGATGATATATTCTAGTTCCATCCATTTGCCTGCAAATTTCATATCATTGTTTATACAGCTGAGTAATACTTCATTATTTATATGTACCATAATTTCTTTATCCATTCTTCAGTTGAGGGGCATCTAGGTTGTTTCCAGGTTCTGGCTATTATGAATAATGCTTCTATGAACATAGTTGAGCAAGTATCCTTGTGGTATGATTGAGCATCCCTTTGGCATATGCCCAAAGGTGGTATCATTGGGTCTTGAGGTAGATTGGCTCCCAATTTTCTGAGAATCTGCCACACTGATTTCCAAAGTGGTTGTACAAGTTTGTACTCCCACCAACAGTGGAGGAGTGTTCTTCTTGTTCCACAACCTCTCCAACATAAGCTGTCATCAGTGTTGTTTATCTTAGCCATTCTGACAGGTGTAAGGTGGTATCTCAGAGTTGTTTTAATTTTCATTTCCCTGATGACTAAGGATGTTGAGCAATTCCTTAAATTTCTTTTGCCATTTGAGATTTTTTTTCTGTTGAAAATTCTCTGTTTAGATCTGTAGCCCATTTTTTAACTGGATTATTTGATATTTTGGTGTCTAGTTTCTTGAGTTCTTTAAGTATTTAGGAAATTAGCCCTCTGTCAGATGTGGGGTTGGTAAAGATCTTTTCTCATTCTGTAGGCTGTCATTTTGTCTTAAATACTGTGTCCTTACAGAAGCTTCTCAGCTTCAGGAGATCCCATTTATTAATTGTTGCTCTCAATGTCTGTGCTACTGGTATTATATTTAGGTAGTGGTCTCCTGTTCCAATGCTTTCTAGGCTATTTCCTACTTTCCCCTCTATCAGGTTCAGTGTAGCTGGATTTATGTTGAGGTCTTTGATCCACTTGGATTTGAGTTTTGTGCATGGATAGATATAAATCTATTTGTAATCTTCTGCATGTTGACATCCAGTTATGCCAGCACCATTTGTTGAAGATGCTTTCTTTGTTCCATTGTACGATTTTGGCTTCTTTGTTAAAAATCAGGTATTCATAGGTATGTGGATTAATGTCAGTATCTTCAATTCAATTCCATTGGTTCACTTTCATGTCAATACCAAGCTGTTTTTAATACTATAGCTCTATAGTAGAACTTGAAGTCAGGGATGGTGATGACTCTAGAAGTTGCTTTATTGTAAAGGATTATTTTAGATAGTCTAGGTTTTTATTTTACCATATGAAATTGAGTATTGTTCTTTTGAGGTCTGTGAAGAATTGTGTTGGGATTTTGATGGGGATTGCATTGACTCCGTAGAATGCTTTTGGTAAGATTTCCATTTTTATTATGTTGGTTCTACCTATCCATGAGCATAGGAAATCTTTCCATTTTCTGATATCTTCTCCAATTTCTTTCTTCCAGGACTTAAAGTTCTTGTCAAAGAGGTCTTTAATTTGTTTGGTTAGAGTTACTCCAAGGTATTTTATATTATTTGTGGCTATTGTAAAGGGTGATGTTTCTCTGATCTCTTTCTTGGCCTGTTTAACATTTGTGTATAGGAGGGCTCCTGATTTTTTTTTTTTTTTTTGAGTTAATCTTGTTTCCTGCCATGTTACTAAAGGTGTTTATCAGTTGTAGGAGTTCCCTGGTAGAATTTTTAGGGTCACTTATATAGACTATCATATCAATTGCAAATAGCAAGTTTGACTTTTTCCTTTCCAATTTTTATCCCCTTGATCTTCTTTTATTGTCTTATTGCTTTAGCTAGGACTTTGAGTATTACATTGATTAGATATGGGGAGAGTGGACAGCCTTGCCTTGTTCCTGATTTTAGTGGAATTGCTTTGAGTCCTCTCCATTTAATTTGATGTTGGCTGTCTGCTTGCTGTAAATTGCCTTTATTGTGTTTAGTTGTGTTTCTTGTATTCCTGATCTCTCCAGAACCTTCATCATGAAGAGGTGTTGAATTTTGTCAAGGCTTTTTCAGCATCTAATGAGATTATGTGGGTTTTTTTTCTTTCAGCTTGCTTATATGATGGGTTAAATTGACAGATTTTCATATGCTGAACCATCCCTGCATCTCTGGGATGAAGCCCACTTGATCATGATATATGATATTTTTGATGTGTTCTGGGATTCAGTTTGCTAGTATTTTATTGAGTATTTTTGCATGAATGTTCAAGAGGGAGATTAGTCTGTAATTCTCTTTGTTGTATCTTTGTGTTTTGAGTATCAGGGTAACTGTAGCCTGAAATGGAAATACAGGATGTAGATATGATAGGGTAAAAGGGTGGATTGTGGAACCTACTTTTAAAGAGCAAATTGTTTAAAGTGTTTTACATTGGTATAGATTTTAGTTTATTGATACAAATTTAAAGTTAATTTTTGTTATACTGTATGCATATTCTACTCTTGTTTAAGGTATTATGTTTGTGCAGTTCATTTAAATTGTAATGAATAATTAAGAAATACTGATTAATAATTAGTCTTCTATGATAGTCAAACTTATAGTCATGCTAAGTTTTCTACATATACACAGATATAATTCAATTAGATAGGTAATCTTTAAACACTTCAAAGACCTACAGAATATGCAGAATATGGCATTTAAAATGTTTTAAAAACGTAGACTTTCTGGACAGTGAGACATGTCTGTTCCTGGCAACACCTACTTACTTCAAAGAGAAAGATGGGCATTGAAGACACTCTATATGGAGTTTATCTTCTTCTTGGCAAAAATAGCCATTTGGGCAAGAAACTGTTCTTGCCTGGACTGCTTGACAAAATGTAATGTTTACTGGACATGCGGGACCCATAGGAAGGTAACCACTGAACTTTGCAAGACAAAATGGTCCTTCAGGTTCCAGCTTTACATAAGAAACTGCCAGACATTCTACAGGACACAGAAAAAAATGACTGAGAGACCAAGTCAATGGGCTGAAGATGGATGCTCCAACGTTACAGAAGAACTTTGGATAACTGTCCAGGCAGGCAGCTGTCTCTGTCATTTCCAGAACTTTTGGAAGTTGCTTACAATGCACTTCTTATTTACTTAGGTAATTACATTCTTCTGGGATTTTTCATGTAGTTGAAGAATAGATAGTTATAATTATAGTTTTCCTTAGTTACAATAAAAGATAAATTAGATATGAAACTTTAGAGTCATAAATATAGAATACATGATAGAATATTTTTTTTAATTTGCCAAATACTAATAGACTAGACATTGTAACTGTAATTCTTGCTTGACAACTGCTTTATTATATGTAATTTTACTATGTTAAAGTTAAAACTTTTCTTATTGACTAGACAGAAAGGGGGAAATGCTGTGGAGTAATGCTTTTGTATACAGGTTTAATAAAATGCTGATTGGACAGTAACCAGGCAGGAAGTATAGGCAGGGTGAGTAGGCCAAAGGAATGCTGGGAAGAGGAAGAGCTGAGTCACGAGTCACCAGCCAGGCACAGAGGAGGCAAGATATGAAGGCAGAACTGAGAAAAGTTAACAAGCCACATGGCTAAATATAGATAAGAATTATGGGTTAATTTAATTTTAAGAGCTTGTCAGTAATAAGCTTGAGCTAGCCAAGCAGTACTTTATTAAACCAGTGTAAAAAAGCATTATTCAATAGCAGTAGCCTCATAGAAAGAATTTGGCAATATTCCTTCTGTTTCTATTGTGTGGAACAATTTGAGGAGTATTGGTATTAGCTCTTCTTTGAAATTCTGGTAGAATTCTGCACTGAACCCATCTGGCCCTGGGCTTTTTTCAGTTGGGAGACTTTTAATGACTGCTTCTATTTTCATAGGAATTATAGGTCTACTTAAATTGTTTAACTGGTCTTGATTTAATTTGGGTATGTGTTACCTATCCAGAAAATTGTCCATTTCTTCCAGATTTAAAACTAGAATAAGTATGATATTGGTGCAGAATATAGTTAAAAGTATGTCAAACTTTACAATTAAGAGTCAGACGTTGTTTTAATTAGTTTTATTTGGTATGTTTTTGTTGTGAAATGACTGACAAAATGAGGATCATGTCACATACTAAAATCAATAATTAAAACTACAACATGATGTACAATAGTTTCAAATGTTTGAGATTTCAATTATGGTATGTTTGTATGAAATAAAAGTAAGGTTAACTTATAGTTCAAACAAACTGCGTTATCCCAAGAATTTAACCATAAACGATCATCAAATACAGCAAAGTATCCACTTACACATAGGATACTAAGGATGGAATATTGTAGAAAAACCCAGACTTTTGTTCAACCAGTTAAAATCATCCTAATTGTTATTTAATCTAAATGAGAAAACTAGTTATACTCCCTATAATCTATATCTATATATTTCTTTCAATAAAATTAGTAGTATGAACTGAACCTTAAATTGGTAGGTGTACAGATGTATAATATATGCAATGTAAAATGTCTAAGATTTTAAATTTACACTTTTCATGGACATTGAAGAGGTAAGCTTTTATAGTAATTGAAAAATACTATAAATATATCACGTGTTTTATGTTCACTCATGATTGGGGCTTATAATGACTTTTTTTCTAAGAGAAAACTGTCTTTATTGTTTTAAGTATATAGTAATGTATTTCTTTTCTCACTTTTATTTCTCTATGAAATAATTCTTGTAAATTATTATATAATAATAAAGTGCTTACATGTATTTAAATTTCATTTGTTCTATCAGTAACAAATGGTAAAAGCAAAGTGATTATTCCATGCATAAGCATACCCACAAAACGGTAAATAATTCATTACACAGGGATCTTACTGAACAGCAAGAAAATACTGTGTGATCAGCATCTCATGAATCATTTTCATATTTTAGTAACATCAAAACTTACGTTTTATTAGACCTTTTAAAATGCCTTCACACAAAACTACCATTGATCAGAAAGCATATTAAAGAAGTAAATAGTCAAGTTCAAGTTGTTTGTATAAAGACTCACCAATTGGAAAATCCTGCAAAAAATCTTCATTTCCATTTCCATGCTCTGCTGTCTTGATTTTCCTCTATGCAAACCGATATCATGAGGCTATTGAGAAAGAAAACAGTCCAGTTCTGTGGCAACACAGAGTTTCCTCCTTTGAGGTTGGAGGAAAGAGCTGCATTGGGAAAGGAGACAAGAGTTCTTGTCTGGCTGGATTGTACATTCAGTTTTTGGTACTGTTATCTATTTTGTAGTGACTTAAAACTGAAATGGTTGCTTGTAGTATAAGAACTGTCAAGTGGGCTTGGCAGCGCACACCTGTAATCCCGCACTCAGAAGGCTGAGGCAGAAAGATTGCAGGAAGTCTCAGCTACTGTCACCTACAGTAAGAGACGCTGTCTCAAAAAACAGTAGAACAAACAGACGAAAGAATTAGAAACCAGCCAGATGGTGCACCTTTAATCCCAGCATTCTGGAGAGAGAGGCAGACAGATCTCTATGAGTTCAAGGCCAGCCTGGTGTACAGAATAAATTCCAGGACAGCCAGGTCTACACAGAGAAACCCTGTCTCACCCAAATAAAAGAAAATTAGAAAATGTTAAAAAAAAAAAACAGGAGAAATATGAATGTTCCAAAAGAATATTATGTATCCTGTCAATTAGTTCAACTTATAAGTAACTTACCATGCTAATTGTATTACATTATATCGCTTACATTGAAAAAGTGTTTTATTTCAAGTATCTCAAAAACTAACATTGAAAATTAATTATAAAACCTCTCTTGCATGCTAGATTCTAAAAGCAGTCTGCCAAAGAATAAAAGATGCATATGTCATTTAGAAAATAAGTCTATACACATTTCATGTTATTCCCATGAGCATCTAATAAACTTCATCTCTCTGTACTAGAACTTTTGATTCAATGTATTTTATGGTACCTATTGTGCAGGAATGAAGAAGATCTTCATGCTTCCAATGAAATGAAGGTTGAGAGTCCTCACTTAGTAAAAGTAAAGTTCTGCTAAAACTGTGTGAAGGTAATAGAAAGTGATCCTAGTTCAAAACTGTGAGATACTGAACACAGAGTTTTAATGAAAACTACTGAATGGTTGCCTTGTGAGTAGCTGGTGGGGTTTCTGGGAGACAGGAAACTGAGAACGGGGAGGAACTGATGTCTGAAGTTCAGTAACTTCCAACTTAATCCTTATGGTCCATATTCAGAGAGACAATAGAAGGCATTCAACATCTACCTGTGGCTTGCATGAGAAAATGGGGGGAAAGGGGAAAAATCAGTTTTTTAGTACACTGCAGTCTTAAACATTAGGAGACAAGTCTTGTCTAATGCATCCGGATAACTGACTTTGCTGTCTCCTCCTGTATGGATGACATTGCAGCACAACTGTCTTTCCCTGCTTTGGTGACACATCATCCCCTTTAATTTTGATGAGTTTATCATAATGTTTGTTTCCTACTGTGTTATTTAAGACAGCCATCACTTATGATCTGACAATTCCCTGCTCAAATGACTGACTAGGTCAAGCCCACCCAAATATTGCACATATTTTGAAGCCAACAGATTTGATACTTCCAATTAGTTTGTAAATTCCCTTCACTCATGTTGGGCTTGAAGAACCAGGGGTCAGGAATAGTGAAAGGCAAACTGTACTCACCACTCAATTTTTATGCCTTGTGTTATCAGTATTTTGAAATAGCTATGACCCATCTTTTACATGAAGTTGACTAGCAGCTTTACTTTCCTCTGACATGTTATCCTTTTTGTTAAAGCAAATTTCCTTGTTTATATTGGTAATTTCTCTTTGAGTTCCTCTGGCTGATTATCCATGGTCTCTAGATTGTGAGTCATGCTACCATGCCATGGTCAGCATCTGATCACATGTATTTCTGCTTCTATTGTTAGTGCTTCCCTCCCTCCCTCCCTCCCTCCCTCCCTCCCTCCCTCCCTCCCTTTCTCCCTCCAGTTTTCTTCCTATTTCATTCTTCTTTTTGTTTCTCCTTTTCCTTCTTTTCTTGCTCTTCCTTTCTCTCTCATCCTTTCCTTCATCTACCTTTCCTTTCTTTCCCATCCCCTTTTGATCTAACTATATCATGTACATTTATCCCTTAGAGACAAGACCACAAAACAATTATTGTACTGAATCAGCTGCTTCTCTTCAATTCATTCCTTCTTTTACCAGTAGAACTGTTTCCCCATCATTATTTATTTGTTTTCCATGTTTCAAAGTACAATTGCTTTTGTATTCAATACTATGTCAGTATTCTCTTTTCACTTTTTATTCTTTTAGTTTTGCGTGTCTGAGTTGTGTGCAGTATATGTACCTGTTAGTGAGGGGATGTGTCATTTGTAAGCTGGTAACATGCTAGGTAGGGGTTAATGTTGGGTGTCTTGATTGCTCTCCATTTTATTTTTGGAGGTTATAGGGGTATGTCATCACACCTAGCTATTTTCATGGGTGCTTGAGATCTCAACTTAGGCACACAGGCTTGTTAGAAAGAATTTTTAACAACTGAGTTATCTCTCTGGTCTTTCCTTGTCCTTCTTTTATGTTAAAATTCAGTTTTAATTTAAGGTTTCATTTATAGCAATCTGTACCCAATAATATTCATAAGAACGGGGGCAGTAGTGAGGAGAAACAACGAACTATAGAAACAAAATTTCCTTTAAGTGAATGATTAGATACAAGGGCCACATAGGGAATTCCTAATGAAATACACATTTGTTATTAGTTCATATTTTGTGAAAACTAAAAGCCGGTCAGGTGTTGCAAAGGTCAACTTTCGATGCACATTTGACTTTCAGTAGAAGAGACGGAAACTGAGAGCAACTATGGGAACACTGACAACCCATTTCATTTGCTTCCCCTTTGGCTGGCATTCTTGCTTTCTCATCTGCTCTCTGAAGACCGGAAGGTACATATCTACTATCTGCTTCACTTTATCAGGCCTGCCCATCCTCTCAATAGGGATGGAGGCTTGTCAACAAGCTCATATTTGTGGTTTTAAGCTGTGAAGAACAGAGCCTAGTCCCTCATTTTCATAACAGTGTTTGCCTTTTTCACAGTGCAATTTCTTCTTTGCTTCCCCGTTTTCACCTGCATCTCGGACTGCGTGTGTATTAAGAGCACAGTGGGAGCATGGGCATTAGCCTTGTCTTGTGGGGAAGACAGCAAGGCTTTTGCTCACTTGCTGTGGTTTAAATTTGCTCCACTTGACTGTCGGAATTTATCCTTTATAGTGAGCTTGCTGAGTAATACGATTGCCTTTTTTTTTTTTTTTTTTTTTTTAGTTTTTTCGAGACAGGGTTTCTCTGTGTCATTTTTGGTGCCTGTCCTTAGTCTCACTCTGTAGTCCAGGTTGGCCTTGAACTCACAGAGATCCACTGGCTCTGTCTCCTAAGTGCTGGGATTAAAGGCGTGTGCCACCACCACCCAGCATTAATAGGATTCTTTACAAAGCTTGTATACACAATCCATTTTTTTCTGAGCCCTGGCCCCCACGGCTCTACTCCTTCCTCCTCTTTCCTTTTCTTCTTCTTTTTTTTCCAACACAGGGTTTCTCTGTGTAGTTTTGGTGCCTATCCTGGAATTCACTTTGTAGACTAGGCTGGCCTCGAACTCACAGAGATCTGCCTGCCTCTGCCTCCTTGGCAGAGTGTTGGGATTAAAGGTGTGCGTCACCACCGCCGCCCAGCCCTCCTCTTTATTTTCTTGCTCTCAGCATTCCTAAGGCCTATCCCCAGCCCGCTTCTACTAGAACCTTTAACCCATAGGAGACATGTTCTAGGTTACCCCATTTACTGTATTCCAGTTCCATCCATTTCCCTGCAAATTTCATAATTTATCTTTTCTCAATAAATTAAAATTTTATAACATATAAAATTATCTTAATAAGTAGCTCAATAAATTCCTTTCCATATCTTATGTTCATTCTCCATTTATCTGTTGGTGGACATCTAGCATCATTTCCTTTCCTTTCTACAATGAAGAGTAGCAATAAAAACTTTCTCTGAACTTAATGGGAACTTTTCATATCCTTTTGGCCATTTGGATATTTGTTCTTGTACTCTGAACACTTGTCAATTTTATAATGATTTCCTACATAATACCCATATCCTAAGGGACAGCAAAACTATAACATCAGGTTATTGTATTTTCATTTTATTAGCTTTAATATTTATTTTGATTTGTTACCTTAAAAAATTTTTCCTACATACATTTATAAACATCCTCCTACATTAAAAAATGTTACCGTTCTATACTACGTTGTTAATCTGCAGAGGAAATTTTATAACTTAGAGTGATTCTATTATTCACTTATGAATAATAAATATATAAGAAAATATATTGCCTTAGTATTCACTAATATCAGCTTATCATGACATCAATGTGCAATTCTGAAATAAACTCACATGTAAAATATTCAATTTGTTAAATACTTATCCATTTTTATATCTCACTTTTCACATAAAACTTAGTTTAGCAAACTTGAAAAAAATCTATTGTATTTTAATCACTATCATTTTTAACTCAGGTGCTTGGTTCAAGGACATATTTTTTCGTTTATCCATGGGCATCCATCCTTTCTCCATTTGAGACATTTTCAATACACTAGAAAATTTCACTTTTTGCCTAAGCTCTTAAACCTTTGTTTGTATATTATTTCACAGAACAATTATAATTTGTTATATTCCATTACACAAGTAAAATGTGATACACACACACTCTTGATTTCTGACTGTGAGAATTGGTCTTATATCCATTAATACTGGTGCAATCTCTCATTACAATGTCATTTTTATGGAGTCTATTAAAGCATCCATCTAAAAGTTACTGAAAACAGTGTGAATTTAACTCTCAATCATTCATTTTTCTTTTTCTTTTCTTTCTTTTTGAGATGAGGTTTCTCTCTGAAGTTCAGACAGGCCTTGAGCTCAGTATGTAACTCAGGGTGGATTTGAAATCAAAGCAGTCTTCCTGCCTCCCCTTCCCAGGATTGCAAGTGGTGAAGTCAGTGTGCTGAAGTCACTTCTGCTTTTGAAAGCATCCTTCCACTTCCCAGTATCAGCGTGAAGCATGGTAACTGTTGCAGACTGTCTCCCCTCTTCAATGTACAAAAGGCCTTTAGTTGTCTCTACACAGATCATTTAAAAGTCATTAATTTTCAGAAAACTGTGTCTCTGTTGCATTTCCCATGATTTCCCTCCAGTATTAATGTGTTGTGTGCTAGTATGTGACTAACTTGAATATACTGACTTTTGGTATTTTTGAGAGGTGGCTTGTTACCATTTTGTGTATCAAATGTATTTGGAATATATGACTGCGTGATAGTTTTGCTCTACCTATACAATTCTGTTGAGTAGTTTTTATTGGATGGGATAATTTTTTTTCATTAGATAGGATGGGAATTTTTATAGATGTATTCATTTATTTACAAACTCTTGAAGCGCTGCCTCCATTTTATGTTGAGACAGTTATCTCATAGAGCCTAGAGTGACTGAACTCGTCATACAGCTAAGGCTGGCTCTGAACTCCTGATGGTCCTGTTCCTGCCTCAGGAGTTGGGTTACAGCCAAGCACCACAACACCTGGTTTAAGTCACCTTTGACTAGTTGCATTTTAAACATTTAGTTTTCATTCTGAAATTGGCTACCATACAGTTATTAAGAACCATGCTTTTCATTACATTATTTCAATAAATGAGTCCCAACATCTGCATTTTATGTTTGTTTCCATCCTTTCCAATGACTTTAGGGTTTCAAAGTGTCAGCAAGACACATAGCATTTTCATTTCTAAAATCAACTTAATATTTTTTAGCATGGGTATTTCCAATGAGGCCCAAGTAGAACTAGAAATGTTTTGAAGATTGGGAAAACAAACTAAACTCCAAGGCCTTTCCGTTTTATGTGTAACATCTTTTTGAATTAAGCACATCATGTTAATAATTTCATAAATATTAAAAACAAGGTGAACTGTCAATGACATACCTTCACCGGCACAGTAAACTTTAGAAGTATTAAAGATAACCAGAGGGCTGACACTTCAACTGTTTTCAGCATTAATGTTAAGAAATACTTTTGCTGGGTAGTGGTGGCACACGCCTTTAATCCCAGCACTCGGGAGGCAGAGCCAGGTGGATCTCTGTGAGTTCGAGGCCAGCCTGGGCTAACAAGTGAGTTCCAGGAAAGGGACAAAGCTACACAGAGAAACCCTGTCTGGAAAAACCAAACCAAACCACTTTTGCCTTGTGTTTAAGCACACAGATACATGCTCATCATTTAAGACACTTTTAAAGTAAATAAAAGTTGGCAACTCAGGTTCAGGAGGTAGTTTGCTTGCAGTGGAAGTTTGCCTGAATCCTTACTACTTCAGGACACTTTCTACTTTTCTATAAAAAAACAAAAAACAAAAAAAACCTTGTAATATAATTAAATCTAGCATATAGCTATAAACTATTTGGTGTCTTTTCTATCTATAGATATTAACTATAGAACATACTTAGGTCTTTATCTCACTATAGAAAACACTTAGGACTATCGTAGATTGAAATCTACAAAATAGGATTTTTTTTTCAATAGCTAATTTAAATACTAATTTATAGTAGATTCCTATATAGATTTAAGTAATGGAAATTTAGGAAAATTTTGTGAGAATTTCCAGGCTTTCTCTTGTTAAACTTGCCTTATTACTTTAATAGAGGTCCTTTTTCTTTTTAAACATTTTCTCAACAAATAGGACCATTGATCTTAAGTGTACAATGGTATTTAGTGAAAACCTATGCTCATGGAAGAGAAGACTGAATGGCATATATTACATGTCTGAAGGCTATCTGAAGTATCCTAGTAAGACTTTACTACTCTGGTCCCATTGCCATGACTACTTTGTATTCATCTATTTCCAACTTGTAACTTTAATGAATTCTAAGCTGGGTAAAAAATGGTGACTTTGATCAGAACTAAGTTTTATGAACAATTTCTAGAAAGTGCTCAAACTCTAGACTAAAACCAACAAAAACCCTAAAGGAATGGGATCATATAGGATAGTGATCCTGTAAGAAGGCAGAAACATTTTCTGCCATGTATCATTTATTTGTCCTAAAGATTGATGATGGTGTATATATTTAAAACAATAAGCTCTATTCAAGTTAACCTATTACAGTGCATTTTTAATAGGTCTGGGTTATATTTATTGTATGCCCTTCTTACCTCATATGGAAAAGGGAAGATTATGTATTTTTTCCTCACTGGATACTGGAGACAGCTAAATTTGAAGCATTAGATCAAGCGACAAAAGCTAGAGAGAGTTCCTCTATGGATTCTAATATACCTCCCATTCAAGCACCAAGATTCAAGAGTGGGTCAACATTTATTTTGCTATGCCAATGCCTGGGAAATTTGCTATTAAAAAAATGAGCCAAATATATTTTTTTTAAATTTTATTATTACTGTTTAGCAACGGGAAAATGCAATTTATTTACACCAGCAGCCATATGGGCAGGAGAACACACAGAGTTAATTAGCTATTTGTATAGGATGGATTACTTATTAAAAAATAAGAATCTCCAAAACAAAGGACAGTGGTAAATTTCACACTACCCTCCCCTAATGATCCCAGCATGCGATAATGCCAGGCAGTGGACCCTGGGCATGCGGTGGTGGGAACTAATTTATGGAAGAAAAAACCACAAACCACAGAAATGTTAAAGAACCCCTTTCCCCCATACACACACACTCAGATACATAGTAGGATTACAGAGTGGTCAATACAATTAATCGAAGAGGAAGGATAGGATTCTGCTGTTACAGGAAAAGCAGGGAAGGGAGAGTTCCTAACCACTGTCAACTATATGGTGGAGAACATTAGCTCCCCAAAAAGTAGTTGTTCCCCAGGGCAATAATAGCTGAACTGAGCCCACCTTCTATCTACACAGGGTGGGGAGCTATGGCCCTAATGGAAATGATGGAGACAGGAACAAAACAAAAAAGCGAAGTCATATGAGCAAACCATTACCCCACACTACCACCCACTTCTTATGTTCTATCCAGAACAGACAAGAAAGGAAATACTAAAGTCACATTTGAGCTTCCTATCTGAAGGCAAGAGTGAGTGGGCCATGGCCGTCCTCCCTGTCATCATGTTTCCAAGTACTTTAATAGACAGGAGCCTTAAGACTGCTTTTTCTTGAATTTACTGAGAATGCTGAAAGAACTCATGGAGCAAGCTACCTTTTAAAAGTATTTTTAGTTCCTGGCCAAGGGTTCATTGTTTCCTAAGTTCTCATATTTCTTGGACTGAGGATCCATCAAACTGTAACTAGGCCCCAACCCTGAGCTGGAGAACTCTGAGAAGGCAATAGATAGTCTCAAGGCCCAAGCACTATAGTTTCCTTAACTCTTGAGTACAGTAACCCAAATTAGTCCATACAGTTCCAACAGAACCTGGGAAAAGGAAGATGCGTAGACAATAGGGTTAGGAAAGTGGAGCAGAACTAACTCCATCCTTGTGTATACCAGCATTCATGGTTCTGCTGCAAGTCCTAAGAGGCGATATCCAAGTAGCAATGGGAAAAAAAGATCTCATGACAGAGCAGGGGGATATACTAGCAAGGCAGTCCTATATAAAAGAAATGTTTAGGAATGACACTGCCTTGCAAACACACACAAAAGAAATTAAGCTACCTTCCCATCCCAATCCAGAGGGAGCCATGAGAAGATTCTCCTCTGAGTCTTCCATAAAAACAGGTAAAACAAAACCAACAACATAAAAACTTAAAAACTTAAGAGAACAACAAACCCAAAAAAATTAAGACAAACAAAAGGAAAAAGGAAACTTGTATAGGCTTCAGAGGCAGGAACACTGGAAGAGGAACTGAAATTGGTCAAGATAAAAGCGAGAGTGCAGGCAAGCAGCACCTGGAATTATGAGCTGCACCAGATCGGCAGTGGAGCAGTGACAGGACCATGGCCAAGCCGGACAGATGAGGCTGGACCCTTTACTGGGGCACAGAATGAGGTAAGAAAACATTTCAAATAAAGCAGCACCGTTCTATTCTGCTCACCTCAGGACTCCCACCCTCCTACCCTCCAAAACCCTCCCTGAAGGGCGAAATCAGAGGACAGTTTCGATCCGCCAGTCACTTCCCATCCACTTCTACCCCAGCCTCCAAAGTCAGGGAATTTTGGAGGTCTTTTCCTAACTTCCAACAACAAAGATAGCCACTGCCACCAAGGTCCAGTGGACCGAGTGAAGTACTGTCATTTGTGAGGGCAGAGAAGGTGGAGACAGTCTGAATTCACCATAGCAGGGATCTGACTGCTCAACTTAAGGAAGAGGAGATTCTACAACCATACCAGGGAAGCAAGGCCTGTTTCAGGGCTCTTAGCATTGAACTCATTCACATTACAGAGGGCAGATGGAACAAGTTCCCTCCTGCTTGGCCACCATGCTCTTCTGTAGTTCAGTGGTGCCTGTGGAGGACAGTGACCTGTCATAATGACGGAGACAGACCCACAGACTGGTCACATCACCAGTAACTCAAAATTAGGGAAAGACTGTCCCATCAAACTTATGTCCACAGTAATTCACGACACGAATCTTCCAGGCGGAGATGGTGGTGATGCAGTTGCGGAGGTCTCCTTCATCCTCACAGCATCAAAACACAATCTTCAACTGTTTGCAAACCACCTCGTCCTTTGCCAAACCTTTGCCACCGAGTGGGATGGAAAGACAGGGCTTTGGATGAGCCAAAGGTGAGGCCTTGTCCCCACATCAGCTGAAATCACTGAAAATGCTGGACCTTTGGAAAATAGGCGATTCTGAACTTCTTGTAGACAAGGTCCAGGGCTTCCTACCAAATTCAAACGGGAATTAATATTGTTTTAGTATCCAAGTTTCATACCTGACTTTCATTTGTATCAAAGAGGCCCAATTGGAGGCTTAGGAATCAGAGGAGCAGTCCACCGAAGCTGACTGATTATGGCCTGACCATCACCAGCATCCAAACTTTGCAGGAAGCCCTTGGACATCAAGCAGATGCAAAAATCTGAGAAACAGAAGCATTTTCTACGCTGGGTACACAGCTGCTCACCCGTGTACTGAGGGCAGTACAGGGATCCTGCACATCCAGGTGTATGTATAGAGCTCAAAATACAGCACGACGCCTCTGGACATTGTCCCGCTCAGGATTTCAGAGCTGGCACTGGGTACCCTTTCAAATGGATCCAAATTCCTAAACTCTCTTCTTTTTGTTTTTTGTTGTTGTTGTTGTTGTCGTTGTTTTGTTTTTCTTTTTTTTAAATGCTTAAGATCTTTAAGGGGTAACTGGGACTTTTATCTGCTTTTTTTTTTTAATTATTCCTTTTCTTCCCCCCCCAACCCCACCCCCACCTCCAACTTAGCTTACTCCTCCAAGCCACGGGACCAGTCTCCATGATTGTCCTGGCCACTGTCGCCCTCTCTTCCCGGCTGTGCCTACTGGAATTCGGGCGGCGAACGCTGCAGCTCCGTCTGGGGCCCGTTCCCGGGGTCCCCCGGCAGGCCGCACAGCGGGTGGCGGCATGCTCCTTTGTCTTCCACGGGCTGGATGCCGAAATCCTTCACGCTCCCGGTGTCCGCGAACTCCAGGTAGAAGTAGCCACACTTGACCGCCCGGTGCACCTCAAAGCAGAAGCCCAGGCACGAATCCTCGATCAGGTCTACGTAGATCTCCTGGGCGATGGCCTCCAGCTTGTTGGTATCCAAGTTGGCCAACGAGATCTCCTCCATCTTAACCGGGGGTCGGGGGAAGCGCTGGGTTTTTGTCTTTTATTTCTCTCTCTCTCTTTTTTTTCTTACTCACGGGCAGACAGCGACGCGCCGGGCTCCGCGGGCCGCGCTAGGCCTGCCGGGCCTCTCTCCTCCGGGCCGCGTCCCTTCCCTCCTCCGGCTCGGCGACAGCAACGGCTGCTCCGGAGGCCCCCGACGCTCGCCCGGCTCCGACGACAGCCGCGTTCCGGGGGGCGGCGGGGAAACGGGGTTGGATTCCGAGCTGCGCCCCTGGGGTCCGACTCACCGCTCAACCGTCTCGCAACGCCTGCTCACCCAGCCCGTCCTCGGCCGCTTCCGCTCGCGGACGCTCTGAGCCCGCCCCCCCACTTCCGCCCGGCCGTGCGCCTGCGCGCTGGCATTCCCCCCGCCCCACATACACACCCCGCCCCCGCCAGTGCGGAGGCCCGGGCTGCAGCAGCGGCAGCAGCAGCAGCAGCAGCAGCAGCAGCAGCAGTAGTAGCCGTAGCTGCAGCAGCCGCTGGCTGCGAGCATGGGTGGAGGATGGGTAGGGGAGAGCCGGTGGGGAGGACTAAAGCGTGCGTGCCGCTCCTTCTCTGGGTTCGTGAAAGGAGATCAGAGAGGCTGTGTTCTCTCTCTCATAGTGTGGGCTCTTTGCACATTCGCGAAGGACCTCACCTATGTTTAATCGATTTCTGATCATCATGGCTTGCCCTGCTGTGGAGTCAATCGGATGATTTTAGGCATAGTTTTTTTTCCCCCACGGACGACTGAAAATTTGACCCACAGGACTGACTGACAGTTATTTACGGTACTGCCGCAGTTGTTATTTAAATCCACTAGATGGTGCAAGGAAACAAATTACCGTATAGTTCATGGTTGAGTCTTTCTTTGAATGGGGAAAAAAAAAAGCTAGAATCTTGACACTAAACGCGTAATTCAAATATATTGATCAAACAAACCTAAGGCATTTATCTCACTTATAAGACCATTAAGTCAGCGTGACTGTAAAGAAATGATTACATACGTCTCTAAAATCGCTAGATGATAAAAACGATGCATGCATTGTTCGCAGGCAGCGGAAGCTTTTCCTGACGTTCCTTGGCTTTCATTGTGAGAACTGGAGTAGGTCCACCAGATTCCCTGCAGCTAGCTCTTCTAACTTTTCTCGTTTGACTAAAGCAAGTCCTTATTCTGCGGTTAAGGTCACTAATAAAATACACTACTGACCACAGTGCATCAGAAAATGTCAACTATTCCTAACCGGGTTAGCTGGGAATTCAAATATAAGAAAGCCACTGTATTATTTCCCCCTCTTTATTGTTCATTTTTTGATTCTCCTCCTCAACTGCTTTTTTTTTTTTTGTAATTTATCAAAGGAGAACCGTGGTTAAAGAAAAAATTAAATGCTCATTTATAGCTTTCTTATTCAAGGTTTCCATATTACAGCGAGACATCACAACACTCTTAGTTTCAACATTAGTTGATAAATAAGTTTTCATGAGTACAGAATTATCTTACACTCATCGGCTTATGAGTGGAAATTATTTGTAAACAGTTTGATTTTCTGATTACCTATTGAATCATTTTAGAAACCATAAATTGGCAGATACTGATCATTTTGAAAGCTTATGAAAACTTAATTTTTGTGTGCCCAAAGGTCTTGTTTTTATAATTTAAGGCAGAACTTTTTTTTTTTTTTTAAAAAAATGAGTTTTGTTTAGTTTATATATTCTAGATTAAGAAATAAACATATTTTGATGCAGTGTGGAATCTTCTAATAGCCATACAACAGACTATATAATATAATGATTAAAAGTCCATGTTCATGAAGCAGACTGCCTCTTACAGTAAATGCCTATGTAAATCTTAGGTTTGAATTTTTTTTTTATTTCAGTAATAGATGCCATCACATAGTTTTGTCGTGAGACACATGGCAATACATATGAGTTTTCACACAGTGCCTGGCATGATGTCTAGTGCTGTAAACTGTTACACGCCTAGTTAGTTGGGAAAACTATGGTTATGACTTTAGGCATTTTTGCAGTTCTTTCCTCTTATTCCATATTCAAACTTAATCTATAACAATGCTTTTCAGAGCATATCTATGAATCGCTGAGACTTATGTGAAATTTAGACTTCCTTTCTTTGTTTCCTGGAGGTCTTGTTTTGGGTCTGAATATCTCTCTCTCTGTATTTCTAGCATACTTTGATATAAGCTAGTGATAACACATTCAGTGTCAAACAAAAGTTCTTACTAACAGACAAGTCCTTTGTTATCATCCATGTGTCATTTTTTTTTTCTTGCCTGGTCATCTAAAGAGCCTTTGTTCACTTAATTCTAACTAAAAAATATGAGATTGTTTTTCTAAACCTTGTACTATGTGAGTCGGAAACTGTCTTCTATTTAGCTAATAAATTCAATAAAAAATTGTTTCAAAATATATGTGCTTTTGTGTTAACAGAAAGTCAAATAATATGATCGCAACCATTTTAAAATCCTGTCAGTGTTTTATTCGATTTACCCTTACTAAATAAACACTAGCGTATTGAAAATTTGTAGTCTTACTGTAATTTTGTCTTACATTGTATTTGTATCACTAGCTAAATTTCCTTAATTTATGGGGAAATATACTGGATATTTCATTTTAAATCAACATTATCAGAAAAATAAGTGAGAAATAATTTCTCTTAATTGAGAGTCAAAGGTGCTAAATTTATCAATATTTATTTCATTATCTAAGTAGAAAGCAAATAATATGGAATACTTCTTCATAAATGACCTTAAAGTATATGCATTAAAATATGTAGTGCACCAAAAGGATACAATAAAATTCCAACCATCTTTGATTCTTTTTTTCCCATTAAACAAAGTGTACAATGGGATGAGCCACTCTTTCAAAGAGGAAAACACTTGAATTCTTATCTAAACGTATTTTTTTAATGGCTGTAAACTATATATTTACTGTGGAACAATCTTTTTGTACACTGTGAAGATGTGTCTTTGCCCAGGTACCCAATGACTGGTTTAATAAAGAGCTAAATGGCCAATAGCTAAGCAAGAGGTATAGGTGGGATTTCTAGGCACAGAGAAGACTCTGGAAGGAAGAGAGGCAGGGGAGGCCAGCCAGACATGGAAAGGAAACAGGAGGTGGAAGATAGATGAGAGGTAATGCCACATGATAGAACCCAATTAATATAAATGGGTTAATTTAAGTTGTAAGAGCTAGTTAGAAACAAGCCTAAGCTATAGGCTGAGCTTTCATAATTAATAAGAAGTCTCCATGTCATTATTTGAGGACAGGCTGGTGGGACAGAAAAGGACTCATTACATATATGTTTATACTTACCTGGCAGGGGAAGATACCATGATCAAGAAGGCATTTTCCTAGGGAAAACTCATTGTTGGACTTGGAATGTGTTGACATCTTTGGCTTCTTCAAATGTGAGAACCTCGACTGCATAATTAGTGGTGGTGAGAGTTGTGTTTGTGTTCTCTATAAAACAAACAAGAAGACACATATATTGTCATTTTTGTGTTCACAGGAAATAGAAAAATGAGGTAGCAGAATGCATCTAGATGGATCTAGAAGTCAATAACCCAACTGACAATCACATTTCTACAGTAATTTTCTTGGGAATATGTTTGTATGTACAGGCAAATGCTTTAAAAATATTTTTAAGAAGATTGTGGCACTTCTTCAGTATTTCATGTTTTTCTTAAATGAAAGTCAAATAATTTTTGATAGCTTTTCTTCACATGGAAATTCAAGGTGAAATAAATTCAATTTTAGTCTAATATGGTATTATGGACTGAAGGCAAAATATATCCCATATGCTCATGTTTTTGAACAATAGATCCCTAGGAACACTAGGTTGAGAGCTGTTTGGAAAGGTGGTGGAACCTTTAAGAGGTGGCACCTTACTGATGGAAGTGTGTCATTAGTAGTAGGTAGGCTTTATAGGCTGCCCCCACTTCCTGATCACTTGCTGCACCCTAACTGGGAATGCAGTGGAACCAGTTGGCTTTCTGTTCCTGCCCTCATGCCTTGACTGTCATGAAGGACTGTAGCCTGGAACTGTAAACTAACATAAACCTTTTGTTCCTTCAGCTGCTTTTATCAGTTTTTTTTGTTGTTGTTTGTTCATTTGTACTACAATAGAAACTGTAATCAATACATACTGACAGTATCAAATGTTTTAAAGATTCTAATTTGTTCAGTTGAATCCTGTGGTACAATTATTTTACTAGGTTGGGTTGCTACAGCAATGGTGCCTGAAAATGAAGAAGAACTCAGAAGCTTTACAAGGCTAACAAGCAGGGTTCCCTTTAGACATAAAAACGCTCTGTAATGTCTATTAAATCAATTTCTAAGTGACAGTATATTGATTCCCCTTTCTTCCCTGATAAGCCATGTCCTTTAATGGATCTTGATCTTGCTAACTGTAGTTTTGCTGAACACAGTAGTGTGTGGAAACATAACCCTAGAGATTTGTGAGGAGTTTTATCATGACTCCAAAACTATGGTGCAAGGCCAGTCTAGATTAGTAAAACATGTCTATTAATTTCTAGTACTCCTCAGAGTAAACACTATGGTGTGAGCTATTAGAACAGAAGACTCTATGAAAAAAGACTCATGGTTTGATCTTTACACTCATCCAACTTAATAGAAAAAGCAGTAAATAAAAACAATACTTTCATGTTGGATAGGGAAATTAAAGCCAGAGATATCGAGAGATATCTGTGAGTAACGAAATTAGGACCAACTGGCAAATCTGCTGACTCATCTAATTTTTTTTCCTGGTATGGATAGTTTTCGCAATGTCTATTTTTTTTTAATTTGTCAAAAGTTTAGTAAAGGCTAAATGTGTTGAAAAAAATAGAATTAGCATTAATTTATAAGACATTAATCATATTATCAGTATAAAATGTACTGGTAAATGAAAATTACATAGAATTTATGAACTCTGTATAATGTTATATTCATTTTGTTATTATAGGAATATATTGCAATGTTTTTCAAGTTAGCAAATTATCCATCCAAAAGAGAATCACACACTTAATTTAGAAATGCATCAAATGTCAATTTAGAATGTTTTTTATTTTACTTTTTGAGATACAGTGTTGTTCTGTAACCCAGGATGTCTTCAAACTTCTGATCCTCCTGCTTAATCGTACATAATAAATGTTAGGATTATAGTGGTGTACCACCAACCATCCCAGCTTAAATGTGGCATCATTTTTACAACTTTTAACCAAGTTAGGCTTTTATTATTTGATATAAAATCAAGGTTATTTCTATCTTCTTTCCACAGTGCTTTGCCTTTATGTTACAAAGACAGATTGATGTAATTAATTGAACATACATTGTTCTAATTTGACTAATGTTCATTAAGTTTGTTTTTGTTTGCCTTCTCCCATGAAGAGCTATTTTCTCAAGTCAAGCTGTTAAACTGGTGGGTGGGAGGGTTTTATTTCTTGTGTTCCACTGAGAGTCATCTGGCATATGCCACCAAGGGAGAGATTAATTTTCTTGAAAGAACTTGGTAAATGTAGGATTAAGAGAAAATTAGGGTACTAACAGGAAAGTGGCTGAGAACTGGTCATGGATTAATGACTAATATTTTCTAAGAGGATCATTCTGATTTCTCTCTTTGGATTAAATCTCACAGCATTTTATTTACTCTTGCCTTCAATTTGTGTTGAATCTGTTATTTGCTTTTCAATGCTAAGAGAAGTTCCAGAATATTCAGGTGTGTTTATTTATAGGGGTCATTGGTTTCCTTTAGTCTTTCTCTCCAAATCTCCTCAACCACCCTTTTTGTTTATCTTTCCCCAATTTTATCAACCTTTGATATTTGCAGTCATCTGCCATTTCTACTATTGTATCAGCAATTCCATATTGCTGCTAGAATTTTATTTTAGTAAACTATGAATAAACATATCATAGCCATTACATATCTTTCTGTTACTTTTTGATTAGAATAGCTCTTACTTCCAGAGCCTTGGGCATTTATTCTATAATACATACACATTAGATGTGTACCTTCTTTTGTATTAAGCACAATGCTATGTACACAGAAGGGTCTTCAGACTTGATAATAAAAAAGAAAGTTTTATTGCAGCAAGTTTTAGACTTGCAGTTTATCATTTAGTAGCCTAACTCTTCATATAATTGATGCGTCTGACAGATGTTTCCCCTGAGGATTATTCCAAAGAGCAAAGAGAAATGACATAAAAAATAATTTACCAAATACATATAAAGCTTCTCAGAAAAAAAACCAGATTTGCCAACATGCATACAGCTGATATGAAATATTTAAATAATATATTTAATAAAAATTGAGAATTGGAACATTTAATGTAAAACTTTGCCAAGAAACCATGGGACTTACACTTTACTGTGCATATATATAGATGTTTCGCTTCAATATAAAATTGGAGTAGTTGCAAATGAAAACTTCTATCCCATATACATAAAGTATCACATGACTCTATAAGGAAACATTTGCTTATGTCATTTTAAAAGTGGAATGATAAAGCAGTTGTAAAATAATTATTAATCTCCACTTGCTTGTTTTGCTGTGGAGAATATTGCAGTCTCTGAAAAATCATGGGGAAGAAGCATGAAGACATCACTTTCATAGATTGCTATGTGCTTTCACTGAATGTAATTGAGACTGGAGAAATTTTCTAATGACATACAAAAAATTGACAATAGTTTTAGAATTGTTAATGAATCAGAACACCAATTCAGAGGAATAGGTAACATAAGTTGAATGATAATGGTGAAGTGAATTATACAAGTAAAATCTCATTAATTTTTTAAAAGAATGTGTGTGTGTGTGTGTGTGTGTGTGTGTGTGTGTGTGTGTGTGTGTGCTTTTTCTGCAGACCAGAAGAAGGCATCAGACTATAAACTGCCAAGTGGATGCTGGGAATTGAACTCAGGACCTTTGGAAGAGCAATCAGTGCTCTTAACTGCTAAGCCATCTCTCCAACACCATCATCAATGAATCTTCAGATGATGATACTCACATTAATTTTCTCTAACTGTAAGTGAATAATATATTCACAAGGATGACCGGGACATCACAATTCCATTGATGAAGTGACTAAGTGAGAATTTATGAGGTGGTGTTTTATAGCACAGATTCTTAAAGGGAAATGCGAGAATATATATATATATATATATATATATATATATATATATATGTATATATTCTCTAATTTATGATGTTTGTGTTTCAAATTGAATTGTGAGACAAAGGATTTTAATGTTTAAACTCACATTCAAGTCTCTAATGTTGGGTTGCTTTCTCTCATAGTTCTTTACTCCTCCTTCTGAAAACCAGTCATGAAATTAAAATTATTAAATATAAAATTCCATTAGACTCAAATGGCAAGAGATAGTGGTGATTGTCTTGATAGATTTGTGAAATAAATATTAATGAGAAGAAAGAACAAATAGGAGAATGCACTTAGGCAAGGTGGAATTCATGACCATATTTAATATTTTTTTAGAATTTCCATATTTCTGTATTTTATTTTGGATCTTTATTTTTTTCACCTATCAATTGACCCTGAAAACACCCTGCCCCAAAATTTGAAGCACTCGTCCATAATTTGACTTTATGAGGATCTCTCTTTAAAACACAGGCACTTGTGTTGTGCCTTTGAAGCAGTTCTGTGCAGTGAGATAGATGCTATCCTCCTTTAGGAACTGAAAGGAATAAATTCCTTACTTCTAACGTGTAATTTCATTCATCCTTTACTCTCCACATTTCCACTTCTGTTATAGAAGCATAATACAGACTTTATATCCATGGACTCTAAAGACACAGCCTAGATACATAACCGCTTTTGTGGCCCTATGGATTTTGCTAGTAAGTCAAACAGCTACAATCTCTCTGAAATGATACTAAGAAAAGATACGTTCCACCGGGCGGTGGTGGCTCACGCCTTTAATCCCAGCACTCGGGAGCCAGAGCCAGTCAGATCTCGGTGAGTTCGAGGCCAGCCTGGGCTACCAAGTGAGTTCTAGGAAAGGCACAAAGCTACACAGAGAAACCCTGTCTCAAAAAAAAAAAAAAAAAAAAAAAAAAAAAAAAAAAGATACGCTCTTTACAAGATTATCTGGAAGTAAAATATGATGCAACTTTCTTAAAAAGCTATTAATCGTTAAATATTAAACATTCTGGCCAACATTGCAGCGTGGATGGGAAGGAAGTCCGAAGGCCCCACCCCTTGCTGAGAGCCATTACTGCCTGACAGTTGCTGTCTGTCGGGGAGAGTCAATTTTCTTTCGGGGTGTTGTCTCTTGTAGGTTACTGTGCTCCAGTGTCTGCATCTACAGCTGCTGCAGCTCTCATTGGGCTCAGTGGGTTATAAAGAAAAAACAAAGGAGAGCACACAAAGCTGGGAGGGAAAATTGGGGAATCTTGTAGAAGTTGGAATGAGGGGAGGAGAGGCAGATGTGACCAGAGTCCTTTGTAATACCACTGTGAACTTTTCCAAGTCTGGGTAAAGAAAACACCCTTTTTAAAAATGTGGGAAGAATTAGTCTTCAAATGCCAACAGGCCTTTAGCCAGCTTATTGTTATGTTTATTAAACTCTGAGGTTTTTGTATGTGTGTTGCCTCAAATTGTGAATATAGTGCTAAAGGAATCTGATCCCTCATCCAAATAGCATTTGAGTGGAGGTAAAGGATAAATCCAAGCAACTATATATTATAGAAACTATTAAAAGTATGTCAACAATTTATTACTTGGGTTCAGCATAATATGTTCAGAAAAGGGAATATTCCAAAGTGATGAAATTTCACTAAAAGCAATAAAATAATAGTTTCAAAGAAAATGAAATACTTTAAATAAAATTGCTTCATAAGAAAGAATAAAGTCCTACAAGATTATGAGTTGTTATCTACTTCCATGAATATATAATCAGTGCCTTTAAAGACACAAAAGGCTTTCTATAAAGTATCTCAGCGATAGCTAAAATGTATGTTACCTTAGCAATAACTTTTAAAGACAGGAAAACTCAAGATACTTCCAAACAGTCACGCTCAGTCTGTATCTTTCAACTGAAGTTTGACTTGTCTCCATTTGTATAGTGATTGTGAAGAGCAAATTTATTTCAGTTATATTTTCTATTCATAGAGATAGCAAAGGACACCTGTGACCAAACTCCTATGAATCTTGACATTAACTGCAGTTCAGATAACATAATTCTATTATCCATTTATTGTTGAAGAGATCCAGCCATATCTGGCATGGGTTTAAAAATATCCTAAGATCTTTCCTTCATATTCCACATTGTTGGGCAGTATATTCAGTGACACTAGATCTGCCACAGCTGTTCATGCATTTAAATGAAAGTTAAAGAACTTCCTTTTGATCTAGCTTTAGTGTTTACCTAATTTATATGCGCGACTCTGTTCTAGAAGAGCTTGTTCAGAGTAATTTTCTCAGTTTTATCTGTCATTGGTATTTTTATGCCTTTATTTCTCAGCCCTTCAATGTGACACAAATAAAGGCAGCTTTCTAAATAAGAATTGATTATTTGGTAATACTTACCCAATAAGCCATCTCCTTATATGAGTCTAAAGGATGCTCTATAAAGTGATTTTAAAGAGAAAAATCACACGTCTTAATTTATTGGGGTATACAGACAGCAACATTCTTAGCTGTGTGTTAAATTAGGGAATCCGGCAAATGCTTTGTTCAGATGGCTGGAAACATCTGTGTACAGTGTTATCTTCTGGTAATCCTGGGGCCTCTGTATTTCCTTCCTGCAATTTGATTAAATCCTATTTCAAGGACTACCTCCTGTTGGCTTGAATGGGTTCACACCCAACCATCCCAACACACCAGCAGGTCTAAAGTCTGTTTTAATTTAATGTCTTAAGCACTCAAAACCTCTGTAGTACTTTACACTATATTGGGGGAAAAGTAGGTTGTTTAGAAGAAAAATTATAGTTTTTCTTGCACAGAGGTTTCGTGCGTGTGTGTGTGTGTGTGTGTGTGTGTGTGTGTGTGTGTGTGTGTGCGCGCGCACTGCATGCAGGTGTGCACACATGCACAAGTGAGCATGTGCATGTATGCGCATAGGTGATTTGTCCTTGCACGCTGATGTGGAGGCCTGAAATGGACACACTAGGATGTATTACTGAATCACTTCTCTGTCTTATATTTTTGAGGCAGGGTCTCTCACTAAACCTGCAGCTTTCCATTTCTCTTAGATTGCCTGGTCACCAAGTCGCTGGATCCTCTAGTCTCTTGCCTCTCCAGCGCTGGGGTTAAAGATATACTCCGTCAGGTGCCCAGCTTTTTTATGGGTTTTTGGGGCCCCAAAATCAGCATGAACACAAGCACATGTGCATTTTGAACCATTCTCTGTTTTCATTAACTTCAGCTGTGGGAGGTTTTTCTGTTTGCATTCTGGTACCAACAATCATTATTTTGACTGCATATTCACTTTCCTTGCTACTAAAAATCTTTTAAATTCGAATAGATTCAGCCTTGAAAAAGTTGCAAATATTGTATTAGAGTTTTCATGTGCCCCCTACCCTATTTACCCTATCATTCTAATATTACATTAGTGCCATGAATTTCTTACAGCAGATAAACCCAAACCGAAATATTATTTTCATTTTCTCTAAGATTCTCACAGATTTAATTAGTTTCTCCCCTAGTACTGTTTTCCTAGTACAAGATCTTGTCTAGAATACGTCTTTGTATTTAATTACAAAATGGGTCTCCTTTGTCTTTGCCACATTGTGAAAGTTTCTCAGAATTTCCTTACTTTTGATGATAGTTTTTAGGGTCACTGATCAAATATTTTATAGAGTTAATCTGAATTGGGGTTTGTCTCGTGATCCTTCTTATGGTTAGAGAGAGATTATGGGTCTTTGAGTGAAACAGTATAGGACATCAGCGTTAAAAATGATTTCTTGTATGAAATAATATTTGCCTGACTTCTCTGATGATAACATTTTTCACTAATTTAATATTTAGAAATAAGCTACAAGTTAATACTGAGTAGGAGATTATATTTTACCTCCAGGAGATAGAAACATCTGTTTAAATTATTTGGATTTCGCCATGTAGATTTGCTTATTTTTATTTATTGCAGAGTTGAAACAGAGATATTTATTTTTTGATTGTAGCATAATTCAACACTGGGATATGTATTTTGTTCCTTGGCTTGTTTTATCCTACTCTGATAAGAAGGGTTTCTGTTCACCTTTGACTTGACCCCTTTCTTTGGGTTTTTAAATTGATATTTTTTGGCCTTCAGTATGTTCAAAGTTCATTTCTTATAATAAAATTTCATTTCATATAATCCCTCTAAGAGGTGTAGATTAAGACCCATTGATACAGAACTCTATTCATTTTATTGAAGAATGGTTTAAAAAATCAAATTCTGGGTTCTAGATACTGACAATACTATTGAGGTATAATTTGTTTTAGCTTGTTAGTGAACACAGCCAGAATATATATACAATATGTGTATTATATATAACATATGAAATAATATATGATATATAGTAAATATATTTCCATATTATATAATATATTTGTGCAAAATATCCATGCATAGTTTTCTCTCTCATTTATTGAATATATATATTCAATATATATATATTTTCAATAAATGTATGCTTAGTGTATAATTTAGCTTAAACATAAATTTAAGTTAACTTTTAAGAATTTTTCAACTGCAATATTAGAACCAGAATTATTCATATATATATTTGCATTTAAACCTAAATTTAGTTATTGCCAAGGTTATTTTGGTCAGGGCTTCTTTCATTCCATACCATGGAGTTAAATTATAAAATAAAATAAAACACAATAATTCTGGATGATTTTTCACAAATCTGCACTTCTTTCAGTTACAGAAGGGAAGTGAGATTGCTTATAGATAGAACTTTTGAGTATAAAAAATGGAGCTGTCTTCTTGATGTCATTATGTCTAGTGAAAGCCCACAGTGAATCCTGGTAGATTTCTTTGGACTCTTCTGTCAGTTGAATACTATCCAGTAAATCACACTGCCAATTCCATCCACTTCAATCCAATAAGATCTGGCTCTGCTTTCCATCTCTCTAAGGAAAATAGGGGAAGTACTCAGAACATTGCTCTTTCTATCAAGTACTGAAACTGTGCTTTGACTATTGTTCCAGCATAAAGAATCACCTTGTATATTTTGTTGACATTCATGTTCATGTCTATTGGAAAAAGAAGGCAAGTCCCAGTTGTGGATAGATGGAGACTGAATTGCCATATAAAGAGATAATTATTATTATTTTAATGCTAGGAAAGTTTGAATAGTTAAAAATAAAGCCTACTCACTATTTACTTATCACTCTAAAACTTTTATAACCATCAATATATCTTGGCACATTTATGACCCCTTCTTGCAATATTATTGAGCTGTCATAAATTTTTTTTAAAATTCTGCTTCATAGTCTATGATTTATGCTCAAAATCCCAAGCAACTATTGTATTTTGCAATACTTGATATCAGAAAGAAAATAGTTGTTCATTATTGTGTGAAATTCTGCAAATTTTAGGTTAAATATTTTAGATTATTTCAAACTTATATAGAATAAATCAAGAATTGTTAACCATTACTAGGATAGTACACACCTTCTCAAAACCCATTTTAAATGCAGAGTGGAACATTTATCAAAAATTTTATGGAGACATAGAAAATAATAAATAAATATGCATGAAATTAAATTATATTCACTAAATCAACCACTTCCTTAGACTCAATAGGCATTATTCCCTGTTTCCATGAATATCAAATACACCTTGGAAGCCATGGAAATTCTCCCTGAGTCCTGGAATATCATACAAGAATACAGTAATTGGTAAATTATTTGCTTAAAGCATATGACTTGGAGAGTAAAATTAATATGTCATGCAAAGTCCATTCCCATGTGCAATATTGTGTTTAAGGGACTGCTAGTAGTAGAAGAAGGAAAACCACAATTCAGTTGATGTAGCAAGGACAATGAACATCTTGAAAAGCAAAGTTCGTATACTATGCTGTTAAAAGGTGAACGCTTTGCCTGAGCATAAAGGCTTTGCTGGTTTTGCTGTACAGCAGAGCTCTCCGGTCACTTGGTACTGCACCACCCTTCACAGTTTCAATTGTGTTGTGTGGTTATTTTTAAAATGTTAAATTCAGGAAAGTTTGCTTTCCTGCTAAGTACATTTCCAGAAAAAAAAAAATGTCGGGCAGTGGAGGTGCACGCCTTTAATCCCAGCACTTGGGAGGCAGAGGCAGGTGGATCTCTGTGAGTTCCAGGCCAGCCTGGGCTATAGAGTGAGTTCCAGGAAAGGTGCAAAACTACAAAGAGAAACCCTGTCTCAGAAAAATGTCTTTTGCACACAGCCTTTTTTATGTACAATATTGTAATGTCAATCTTAAGACAGAAATTATTATATAGTACAAGGAAAAAAAGATAAAATGTCTAATACTAACCACAATGCACGTTTGGCCTAATTTACCATAGATTATTGAATAATGCTCTTCTTAGTTTTTCTTACCTTCAATGCCAGGCTAACCAACAGAATATTGGCAATATCTCTCTTAAGTTCATATTGTTAAGTTTTGTGAAATATAAGATAAAAGCTAATCAGGATTTTATGAAAGCTGGGCTTTTTTTGCTAGGCTTATTTTGCTAGGCTATTTCAAAGAATCATGCATGGTATATCAACTACTGATTATTATTTATGATGTTACACAGGTCAGTGATGATTTTTGAATTAATATGAAATTGATCATTATTTTATTAGGTATCAGTGTATGTTAATATGCTTATTAATACTTCATATGTGTAAGAAGAGTCTAATTATAGAAATAAGTCAATTCATAAAAATATGACTTTCTAGAGTTTGATAAGGATATGAGGAGAAAATTACTTAAACATAATCATATGAATAATTGATTCTTCATTTTAAGTGTGAGGTAAATGTTGACCTTCATATCATGATAGTTACATGTTTATAGATATCTATTCAACTGGTATTACATTTGCATGGATTTTCACTACAGATATTTTTTTTTGCCTTCTCTTCCAATAATAGAAGGCTCTACCCGTCTTAGAGTTGATGGTGGTTCATAGGTCAGTAACATCTGACATCAGAATCTTTCTAATATCAAGGCCTGCCACTATTGATTTGTGGCTGTCAACTTTGTAGAATCTGAATCGCTACTATTCTTCCAGATATTTGCTTTTCATGGAACAAGAGTCAAGAGTGAAAGAACCATGGACAACGTGTCATTCTATCCATCACCAAGATTTTAAAAATGGAGCTCCTCTAGTATATACACTTCTTTGCATCCCAGAGTTAAAGGTGTGCCTCAGGATCATCTCTAACTCAAGAAAAGTACGGAAACAGCAAGGCTTTCCTTTTTCTACTTACATAGATGAAAGCAAGAGAAAAAGAGTTTCGAAGGTGGCGAGTTAAGGCTATCATTACCTTTATTAGCACATCATTTGATTTCAACTTTTTGAGCCTGGTTCATCTGTTGACAGAGATAAAAGGACGGCATTTCATAAATTCTGCATCAGTCAGATTAATTTCTCTTATGAATAAATCCTTTTGTATGATCTGAGTGTTTTTCTGCAGAATTTTATTCTCTTTGGAGGATCTATACGTTGCACCCTGACATGAAAGAGGAGGAAGGGAAGCTCTTACACGAGTCTTACATGAGAGGCGTTTTCTTTTTAGAGATGACATTCAGGATACATGTCCTGTAAAAGGTGATTTCTCTGAACAAACTTTCAAAATGTCAGGAGCTACTAAGGGGCCAAAGTGTTCCTTGGAACTTGACTTTTTGAAAATTCCAAGGGGAATGCAATGCTCATCTGCCTGTTATAAAGGAAATGTAGACACATGAGCTAAGTTGGAGCTGTAATAGTGCAACTGGAAAAAAACCAGCCTGCAGGAATTTATTTGTATTACTGAAGGTTTATTTCAAGCACTGAGTTAAAGGAAAACACTGCTGCTCTACAGTCTGACTACAGAAGACTAATAAATATCAAGCAAGTCAGACTCTTGTTCTATGTATATGCAGACTCATGCATAACAGACATGGATGACTGTATTTACAACTATGCATTAAATAGTATGTGTATCTGAGTGTTTGCATGCACAAGCACTTTGAAGATCACCGAAGCTGGGCAGATTCTGATGTCAGATGTTACTGACATATGAACTATGATCAAGTCTAACATATTTGTTTTTGAAACTTAAAGGGCAGACATTAGGAGAAGAATATTCTCAGCCACTTGATTATTACAGTATAGTGTGATTGTTTAGACAAAAAGCAAACATTTCATTGAATCATTTATTAAATGTTTTGTTAAACTTGCTCTCCTATAAAACTGTGAATAGGCACTAAAATGTGCTACAACAACACAGTTTCATAAATTTTTCATGATTGTTAGCTGTTACATTAATTTTGTGCTAATGTTACTACATTTCAGGGATATACAAAAAAGTCTTATGCATTTGTAATTTCTGAGACATTATCAAAATGTCTACTTAGATGATTCTATTAATTTACTTCTCCACTAATAAATTTTACTCTCCATTATTAAAATATGAGCAGTAATTTATATTTTGTTGTGTGTAAGAAGGCTGATTTTATTTCAAACAACTTCCATTCTTTTTGTTTGCCTCTTTTATCTTAATTCTAAATTAAATTAGTGGTTAGCATGTGAAAACAATGCATATAAAAGTTTCTAATCCTTTCTTTGCTATGGCTATTCATGTGGCAAACATTTTTCTTCTTGTTATTCACATTCTAGTTGAATTAGTTTATTATGGCTCTATTCAGTCTTTCAACTTTAGATTGTCAATAAATGATCATTGTACTGTGTTGTTTTGCTTACTGACATTTTCTTCTGGTATTTCAACAATTTCATTTTCTTTTTATATGACTGTTAAATTTATTTTGAACTTTGCATAGTCTGGAGAGGTACCTTTTATTTTCATGTGGACTAGTCTGGCTTTGAATTCACGGATATTCACCTGCTTCTGCCTTCTGAATGCTGAGGTTAAAGGTATGGACCACCATGTCCAGCCTCAAATTTTTTTATTTCCAAAGTAAGTGATCTTAAAAATCATCATCTCTATTCAGGTGTTAGATAATCTAGAGTACATAAGCTATTCTTAAAAATGTTTGCTGATTACTGATTTCTCTCAATTCATTCCATATGCATAATGAATTTTCAAGTAAGTTTTACTATTATCAAAAAATTGGCCTGTGGTGTGTGAAGAATAATTTAAGTATATTATACCATATATGTTTGATTATATAATTTATTGTATTGTAATAAGTTTATAATAGTTAAAAGCAAGGACACTAATACCATCATATAATTTTTGGCATGGTAATGGTAATACTCAGGATGACTTCACTAGTTTTTCAGTGGAGAACTGGTTTAAATGGTCATTAATATGGGGCTTCCTGAAGGTGGTAGGAATTGATTTATGAATCACATTTACAGCCTTGAATATTATTCGTTTCAGATTTTTCTGCACAATGGAAACACAGGCTTTTTGTCCATTGCCAAATGATAAAAAGTGCTGTGTCACAATTATGCAGTGACTTCTATTGATGCTAAGATTTTATTAGTATAATATATATTATTTCATAATTGAACATTATATATTTATGTATGTTTATACATAATATATGTGGGTGGGGAGTACAGGTATAGAGTACATTATATATTCTCATTAAAATGTCCTTATGAATCCTATTAGCATATCAAATAAATATATGCCAATAAAATACACACACATTCGCACGCACACACAACTGCTTAGAACATTAAAAGAACATCTTAGAATCAATGAAAGAAAGGGTTAAATAATACTTATCTCAAGGTACTTTATAACATAATGATTAAAGTCAAGCATTTATTTTTAAGGAATTATGGAACTTTCTTGCATATAGAATTTTTAGTTCACAATCTTTTCCACTCTAGAATTACTGATTATATCATTCACATGCCATATGGCCTTCATTATTTCTGGCAAGTTATCTATTTATCATTCTTTTTCTTGATAGTTTCATGTTTTTCTCATTCTTTCGATTAAACAATTCATGTTTACATTCATCACTGTATATTCTGAATCGCTTGCATTGTCTTAGAATTTGGAAATTTTCATGCATTATTCTCATACAATTTTATGAACTTTTTGCTCTCTTTCCCTTTTAAGAGTCACAGTGCGTTTATCATGGCACATTGGATATCTGCCCCCAACAGTTTTCTGATAAGAGAAGCTAGAATACTCATAAAATGTTGATATTATGTGTAGTAGTGGTTCTATTCCATAAAGTACTTTCTCAGCAAAGCATGGTGCCATATGCCTAAAAT
Source organism: Peromyscus maniculatus bairdii (assembly GCF_049852395.1). Classification (NCBI taxonomy): domain Eukaryota; kingdom Metazoa; phylum Chordata; class Mammalia; order Rodentia; family Cricetidae; genus Peromyscus; species Peromyscus maniculatus. Next base: position 37,154,754 of record NC_134869.1, read on the forward strand.
TCCAATACTGAGGTCATGGAGGCAGGAGGATTATCTTCAGCTATATATCAGAGTTTGAAGCCAGGCTAGGTTGCATAAAACTTTGTTGAAAAACAAACAAACAATTTATATTGTTTGTTTTAAAATGTTTGAAAAAAATTTCTCATGCTGTTCATTAACTCTATTCTTAGGACTCTATTTGAAATAAAGATTCATACAAACATAATGTTGAATGAATGTTCAAAGAAATACTTTCCTATGCTAGTAGAATTTTATAAATTTTCAATCCAATATATGTCAACTAAGGAATGCTTAGCACATAGTATATAGCTATAAAATGAGATATTATTATGTAATAAAGGAAACAAAAATATTCCAATTATAACATGGAAGAATGTCAAAAGAATCATGCCATATAAAAGCAATCACATGCAAAATATTGCATATGATTCCATTTCTACAAAATTGAAAGAAAGTGCAGGGATAAAGACAACAAAATAGATCAGTGTTTCCAGAAAGGGTGAGCTGGGAATGGACATCAACTTTAAATAAGTTCAAGCTAAGCTCCAGAAACAATGGAAATATTGAGACAAATGTGAAATGATTGTCCTGATTGTTAAACAACGTTGTAAATTTACTAACATTTTTAAATTGCATGTATATTTACAAGGCAAAACTTTATGCTGAGTAAAAATAATGCAGAAGTGATACAGAGTAGAGAGAAGATAGACAATATGACAATAAACAACTTCAGTTAATTACTTGACACAAATATCAGTCTTTAGTTTTGAATTACTTGAAATACAATTGCCTGGAAGTATGAGATAATGATTATATGCATGTGCAATGTTTTAAGTACTTGTATTTCTTTAAATGTAACGTCAGGGGTTGAGTGGAGTAACTGTGGCAACTTCCTCTCAACAGTAAAATACAGAGAAGGGGGCTGGAGAGATGGCTCAGAGGTTAAGAGTAACGACTGCTCTTCCAGAGGTCCTGAGTTCAATTCCCAGCACCCACATGGTGGCTCACACCCATCTGTAATGAGATCTGACACCCTCTTCCGTATACATAATAAGTAAATAAATCTTAAAAAAAATACAGAGATGCCTGCTTACATAATTCTTAACTATGCATAGCACAGATACATTTCAGCTTTTAAGTTGACACTTTAAATACTCCTCCATTTATGCACTTCCAGTTTGTATCTGTTTTATTTTAAATGAATATGAAAACATTTTCATATATTTAAAATATATTTCTTTTTCTCTGCATATTCTATTAATATCTTTCCCTTTTCATAGTCAATCCATTTGTCTCATTGATTTGAAAAATCTTTTTCCATGTTAGAAACCTTAGCATTTTGTCTATATTTTAGTTTCAAATATTTGTCCCCATTATATATAGCTTTGATGTTGGACTGAGTGTCTTTCATTAGGTGTTCCACATTTTATCTATATTGTCTGAACTATAGTTAGTTTACAAATAATTGTTGCACAGACTTGTCATGTTTCTTGAATTTTGACAAGATAGTTTTCAATTTATTTTCAACTATTATTTATCCTGCAGAATTTTAAAACCAATGATGTGAGGATTTTGTGTATGTCTATTTTCATGTGTGGAGTCAGATGTGATTTTCTTTTCAACTTCTTTCTGGTGTTCTTGAATGCCCATTATTATACCCAGTTTATGGCTTGACAACCTCTCTAAACAAGTGTTCCTTTGGTGTGGTTTAATTCCCAGGTAAGACTCGACAGGCTCCTGTTGATTAGTAAAATTACAGCTTTACCCTTTGGGCTCATTAGAACTGTTCATATTCCCTTGCCTTCTAATTACTTGATTACTTTTCCTAATCGGATCTTTCCTGTGAGAAATCCTGTCAACAAGATAAAGAATGAAAGTAATTGGTGAGATCTGCCTGTCCCACCACTGTTCTCACTGTGGGGTAAACTTTCCTGGAAAGGAAGAAATCCCCTGCCTTCCACAAACCTCTACTGTGGACTGTGCCTGTCACTCATATTTCTTCTCTATGCTCCAGGCACAGATCATTTTGTATTGACATCTGATGGGCCATTTGAATTTGATCAATAGTGTATTTTACTCTCCAAGTCTTCCTTCTATTCTCCATCCCCCTTCCCTTTCTCCCCCTGCCTCCCTCCATAGCTCCCTATTTCCATCTGAGAGTTTTTGGTCACTTTTTGCTACAACAACCAAGTTATTTCCCTTAGGACGCCTTGTCACTTCACTGGAGAAGCTCTGACTTCCAAGTAGCTAGCAGCAGTGACAAAAACTCCCAGAAATAAACTCTCTGGGTACTGGTATATTTCATCACATTAAAACATTTGTGACTACAACTACAGAGCATGGCTCAAGAGGACATTACCAACAGCAAAAGCTGCCAACTATCAATGGATGAACAGCTCTCTGTGGAAATTGGAAGAAACATTCCTTGTGTGCTTAGCCTCTAAATCTGCACTAAATCTGTTATTAGAGCAATTATAAGATATGCTGGAAGCTGGAAGAAATGCCCAAATGAGGAAAACACAAAGGGGTATGAGGAAGAAATATCTTAATTGATAGGAAAGTACGAAAAGAAGGGTAGGCAGAATCTAAGATTTTTTTTTAAATAATTTGTTTTTATTTGTATAGCATTTTTTTTTTATTTTGGAGGAGGTTGAAATGGAGGGTGGATTGGGAGGAAAGGCTGGGGGTGGGAGGAGGGAGGACAGGGGAATCCGTGGCTGATACGTAAAATGACTAGAAAATCTCTTATATAGAATCTAAGATATTAATTAGAGTTTTTCTGTATTAATAAAGTTTATTCAGTGTCAGCTACAGCTCAAATACATGTGGAGACTGAACCCACCACTATCTATAAAGGCATGTCTGAATTACATTTATGAAAGGTAGCGATATGAATTGTGTTTAAGTTGTAAGACTCTTTTATCCTAGCCTATTGATTGTTAATCAAAATAGTACTGTACTCTCACATGAGCATGGGAAGGAAGACATGTTTTGAAATAAGTCATATTACACCCCCCCAGCCTCATGTGTCAATATTGACAATAGAAACAAATAATCTAAACTGAAGAAGGCTTTAATTTCTGACATCAACCACTTATTCAGAGAACTTTCCCTTTTAGCAAGAAGCTCCTTAAGCTCAATAGAGCACCAGAAAGTTCACTTTGGGGCATTGCTTAACCCATCACTTAGATTCCACTCATCAAGTTAATGCAGCCATTTATTGTCGTTGCTCTCAATGTAAATTGGTGCTTTTAGGTCCTAGGGTCATTGAAGTGGTGTCACCGTGTTTGCATTTGCTAGTCTTTCTCACGGTGAGCTTTCAATACATACACACATCCTTCACTCCAGGCTTGCGAACTCAGAAAACGCCCAAGTAATGGCTGGATAAACATGAAAGTAAGTTCTCTGCAGTGGATATTTGCCCCCCCCCTTTTCTGTCACCGGAAGTCATGGTTTGTTTTCCCAAATAACATCTGGTTACCCTCACACAAATGTCTTCTCCCTATGTGTGTTTCCCAGGAAAGGCTGACAGGGAATGTTCCTTGTCCTTGCACAGAAAAAGAGGATGCTAATATAATGGAGCAAGATAATGTAAGTGCACATAAGCCAGCCAGTCAGTTCCAGCCACCTGAAAGCCTGGTAATGTATGGTTTTCAACATAATTTTCAAGCTGTCCTTTGATTGGATAAGCAGAACCTATATCCTTCCTTTTAATTTCCTTTCAGATAGGCCAAAATGATTTCTATTGCTAACAACAAGTATCTCAATTGATATATGTTGAGGTATAGCTAGTCTTAATGCAGTAATTCAAAGAGAAGTTATACACCTCATCAATAGCTCTTGTCAAAAGCTAGAGAAGAATTTTTAAAAGGAGAGATATGACTAAGGCTCTTTCAGGATCAAAAGCCCTGGTCTTCTGAGGGTGGGGGTGTTAATAGGTCATTGTAGGTGAACCTACTATTACTGTTTGCCAAACTGCCTTCTAAATATCCCAAATCCATGCTTCATCTATCCTTTGTCAGAGAAGCCTCTCACTAAAGTGGGTTACTATAAAAACTTGCAGTTGGACAACCTTCCAAGAACAAGTGATGATGGCATGCTACTCAGCCTAGTGGCACTTTTGTGTCACCTCCTTCCAAAGCTCAGGGAATATACAGAAGAGATGGTAGAAAGAATGTAGGAGCCAAAGGATGGAGAAATGTTCAATTAACTATGTCTTCTGGTAATATGACTGTTGCATTGACCAAGCCACCAGCAGGTCTGGTTATCTGCAAAAGACCTGAACAAGATCGAGCCCATCCACATTTCTTCATTGACTGTAGAGGTATGGGGCCTCAAGTCTACCAGAGAGACTATGGGTAGTTAACTGTTGTTGGGGAAGGGGATACCATTTTCGTCAGGGGCATAGTCATTGGTAAGTTGCTCTTGCTTTAGAAAATAAGCTCCCACGCATGCTCAGGTAAAGAAGCAAATGCAATTCAGCAGGTCATTTCCAAAATAAGACATGAAACTATGAGGGAGATTGTGAAAAATAGGTTTCAGTGGGAGGGATAGGAATGAGAGAAAGGTATGGGGAGAAAATGACAAAAATTCATTAAAGAAATTATATGACTGTCAAACAGTAAAAAAATGAGAAGAAAGAGTATGAATATTTTCTAAGTGTTGTCTAAACCATATATTCAATGTTACTGAAGTTCAGCAGTACAGTCCCATATATTGACTTATATTCAGTTGTAAATATTAAGACCCAATTTATCAATTGCTTTCAACTGGACTGATAACAACAATGGGAGGGAATGGTGGTTTGTATTCTATAGTCTCAGCTACTCAGGAGTGTTGCTGGAGTGTAGGGGGTGGAGAAACTTAGGAAACAGCATAGCAAAATTCCCTCTGAAAGGAAGCAATACGTGTGTGTGTGTGTGTGTGTGTGTGTGCATGAATATGTGAATGTGTGTGTGTGTGTGTATGTGTGGGTGTGCGAGAGAGAGAGAGAGAGAGAGAGAGAGAGAGAGAGAGAGAGAGAGAGAGAGAGATATGGGGGAATGACTGATCAAATTTATTGTAATATTCATGATAATAGGCCACTCTATTTTCATTTGTTAAATATACCACGATTGGACAACATGACATTGTTTTAGGCATTGAAGGAAAAGAATCTTTTCGACCAACTTAGCCCCTTGTCTCATATATTTCAATATAATTGTTGGACCCCAAAATTTAGGATCTCAAGTGGGCGCCCCAAGAACCCAGACTCCAGTCCAGTTGATGCAAAAGCATGAGGATTTATTGAAGCTTCTGTACAGACGGGCAAACTCTGCTCCTAAGAGCAAGAGCCGCATCTTACTGCAGCCCCATGGGGGCTTTTAAAGGAAAAACCCACGAAAGCCATAAGATTACAATTCCCATACAATTTCGTTTCACAAGATCATGGTCTGGTTACAGAGTGATCACAGAGGGGGTACAGTTATGTCAACAGGTACATTCTTCCTGAAACCTCAAGGGGGAGTATCAGGGCGGGAGTGGAGTTTATACAAAGGTCACAGTGGTCCTTCCTGGAACACTGCAACTATCCCAGTCACAGTTGAGCACATCTCTTTTTTTTTTTTTTTGGTTTTTTTTGAGACAGGGTTTCTCTGTGTAGCTTTGCGCCTTTCCTGGAACTCACTTGGTAGCCCAGGCTGGCCTCGAACTCACAGAGATCCGCCTGGCTCTGCCTCCCGAGTGCTGGGATTAAAGGCGTGCGCCACCAACGCCCGGCCGAGCACATCTCTTAACAGAAATCTTTTTACATTGTTATATTGTGGCAGGGGTGATTGAGTAGTGGCTGAGTCAGGTTGCCCTTGGAAGTAGATTTTTAGTTTCTCATTTCCTGGGGCTTGGGGGGGTGTAAGCCTGAAGGGTTAGGGTCTTTTAAATAATATTAATCGTGTAGGTTTAGATATAAATTTGTGGTTTTATTATGTATCCTTCTAGTTGAAACACAAAAAGTAAATATAAATAAAATAATTATTGTGGTTTGAGAGTGAGATGTGCACCATACATTCACGTGTTTGCATACTTGATCCCCAGTTGGTAGGACTGTTTGGAAGTTTGCAGAGCCCCAAGGAGTTGGGGTTTCAGGAGAGGAAGTGAGTTTCTGAGATGGAACCTTGCATCTCATCCCATTCACTACTAGTTCCTGATGGTTGATGCCATGGACTGCCACACTTTCCCTGCACTGGTAGACGGTGTTCCCTCTGAATCTGAGCCAAAATGAACCCTTCTTTCCTTTAATCAAACGTCAGGAACTTTGTCACAGCAACACCGTGTAAGCAGATGTGATGCAGTTGCTATGAAGCATTTCCCAGCATGCTGTTCCCCACTTGGTGGAAGATTTTACGCAGTTTTGGCACCCATTCCAAAGGTTTAATAGAGAGTCTTCCCCAGTCTTACTAGACAACATTAATTGGTTTCATAAAAACAACCACAATCCACATTATCACCAGATTTTGCTCCCCAATTGGGACCTTCAAAACTCTTGGAGCTGTGGGAAGATAATAAGGTAAAGCACCAGTTGAACACTGAGAAGGACTGGTGGTCCTGACCAATAGTTGAAGTGAGAGGCAAACTTGCCTATTTGCTTTGTCAACCTCTAAAAGCCAGAGGCTACATGCTTAGAGAAATATGAGAGAGGTGTAGACTAATAAGGCTGCCTTATATTTCCAATTATTATGCTCACACTTCCCTTACTCCTTTGTAGCTGAAGCTTTCCTGGTCCTGCCTGGCCCATGGTCAGGACAAATCTCTTTCATCTGCCAGTCCCGCAGCCATGTAAACACACAGAGACTTATATTACATATATACATATGTATTATGTATGGCCATGGCAGGCTTCCTGCTATCTAGTTCTTATATCTTAAATTAACCCATTTCTATAAATCTATACCTTGCCACATGGCTTGTGGCTTACTGGTATCTTACATCTTGTTTCTCCTGGTGGTGGCTGGCAGCATCTCCTCACTCAGCCTTCTACTTCCCAGCTTTCTCCTCTCTCTTTGTCCCGCCTGTACTTCCTGCCTGGCTACTGTCCAATCAGCACAGCACTTTATTTATTAACAAATCAGAGCAATACATTCACAGGATACAGATATCCACAGCAATCGCCCTTCTCTCTTTTTTTTTTCAAAAAGGAAGGTTTTAACTTTAACATAGTTAAATTACATATAACAAAACAATTATCAAGCAAGAATTACAGTCACAATATCTAGTTCATTTATAATATCTAGTCATTTGTATTTGCCAAAATTAAAGAAGATATCCTATATATCCTGTATTTGTGAGTCTAAGGTTCCATACCTAACTTATGTTTTATCATAACTAAGGAAATTATAGCTATCTAGACTTCAACTACATCAAAGACCCCAGAAGGATATACTATTACCTGAGAAACAGGAGGACACAAGCAACTTTTGGGAGTCTTGTGAGAGCAGACAGAGACAGCTGGCAGCCTGAACAGTCATCCAAAATTCCTCTGTAAAGTTGGGGCATCTGTCCTCAGCCCACAGGCATAGAGTCTCTCAGTCACTCCTTTATGATTTTTTATAGTGGACACCATGGCAATCAACTACCATGAAAATGGAGGACAAATTTATAATGGCATTAAAGATTGTCTGATGCTTGCTCTGGCAGTTATCCATGATCCACCTGAGAGTTTTGGCTAGCCCCCTGAAGAAGAGCTCATGGTCCATATCTATCCTGTCCTACAGGTAAAACAAATTGGCATAGGATGGAAACTCAGCTGGATTCCCTGGAAATACTCAGAGTAGCAATAGTCTTCTCTTAAAAATGGTGCACAAAATATTTTACTGAGAAAAATATGATGAGTACATAGAAATATTTTTATGTATTCATGAAAAGGCATGAAGTTCTACTATCAAAATCATTAAAAAAAATGGCTGCCCGATCGTGATTGTGAGATGACATAAATTATAAGGCAAATGCCACCTTCAGATATGATTAAGATGAAAGATAAAATATATGTCCTACCACTAATGACATACTAGGTTTCCCCATTGTCCCCTTCAATCACACAGTAAGAATCCATCACCTTGTCTTGGGCACAGAACAGAGTGTAGAGGCCACCTGCCTAAATTCACAAATAGAACCTACTGAGTCCATTTATGTTATTTGTTTATTATTTCGGAGCCAACCATCTCATGGATAACCAATTAGGGGGTTCATTATTGGGAGGGGTTGATTCCTCCCTCTCAGCAGTCATAGGTTGCCTGTACTTCTTTGTCTATAGGAGAAATCCTGTAATATTCCCTGCTTCCACATTAGCACGTCTATAGATTTAAAAAAACAAAACAAAACAAGAAGAGATGAGTTTGAAGTTTCCCAATACAAGAAAATGATTGTTAAGGCAATGGAAATGCAAATTATTCTAACTTGATTCTATTAACATATAATTATTTTGATCCATAAATATGTACAATTATTACATGTGAATAAAAATACCTAAGGTAAAAAGAAAGCCTTGGGACTCTTAGAAATAGTAATGATATAGATGTATGTACTCCTTTGTAAAAGCTTTTTATAACCAAGTGTTTCTACACAAGCTCTCTTTTTGTCTTTTTGTTTAACTTCATGGTTCTTGGAACCCTCTAAATCAGTAGTTCTTGATTTGTGGCTTGAGACCTCTTTGGGAATCAAATGCCCTTTCAGAGGGGTAGCCTAAGACCATTGAAAAACATGGATATTTATATTACAATCCATAACTAGCGAAATTAGAATTTTATGCTTGGGGATGATTTCAACATGAATTGTATTAAAGGGTCACAGCATTAGGAAGGTTGAGAACCACTGATCCAAATCATGAAATACATTTTAAAATTAATCATAATTCATTTGTGGTGTAATTTTTATATTCATAGAAATTTGCAAAAATTAATAGTAATTCTATTATTTCATCCAATTACAGTCATCTTTTAAATGAGGAGATCTTTGTTAAAACTAAGAAATTAGCTTTGGTCCAATACTGGGAAATGAACTAAAGGAATGACTCTTAGTTGCCACCAGAATAGGATCAAAATTGCCAAACCACTCACAGATAGCTTGTCTTCTGAGTCATGTCTACCTTTTATATTTCTTTAGTCATTTTTCTCATAACATTGATTCTTTGAAAGAGAATTGATGATTTTGTAGATTGCCTCCAATTTGGCTTTATGAAATGTTTTCTTATGATTAATTTTAGTAGCAGATTTGGAAGGAACTGAAGCAGTGAAGTACAATTGTCATAACTCTATCCCAGGACTATATGTCTTCAACTTGACATCAATGGTTGTTGTTAACTTTGAATATATGGTAAAGTGGATCCGCCCAAGTTTCTTGACTGTAATGTCAATATTAAATACATTTTTCCTTGAATACTCATTGCATCAGCCGATACTCAAACAATAATAAATGACCTCCACCATTTGAACTTGAGACAGCTATGTATAGATTTTGAAATTCTGTAAGGAAAATGTTTCTTCTCCTCTGGTGCCAATTAAATAACTTAATTTCAGGAAGAATGGCAAAGATAAGATAGTGAAAAATACCTGTCAAAAATTAAATATCAGATTATAAATATTAAAAAAGAGATTCATAACTTAAAGGCAGATTTAAAAAAACTCTACAAAATACATTATGATGTGACAAAATATAGAAAATAAAAAATAATGTGATACAGAGAACATGAGAAGACATTCTAAATCTCATCTAACTGGAGGTCTGGGAGAAAAGAGGTTGTGGGAAATGAATCTATAAGGACACATTACTGAAAATAGATAATTACTAGAAAAACAAACAGCACATTTCTAAAAAGAAAAAAATAAAGGAATGCTGTAACTATACCTCAGGGTAAAAACACATATGGTTAATGTAAAAGGGTTTACCTTTGATGTTGGCTAAGAAAAATATTGCTGCATATTAGGTTGAACCATATCACATTGTACTTTTCTGCAGGCTGAAACGGAATCAAAGAGTAATTTCCTATGCCATTCAATCTATTTTGAGGAAATAGCACATTGATTAAGAATTTGGGAAGCAAAACTAACAGTTTTGCCACAGATATGAAAATAAGGCTAGTGGTATTTAATTCCTAAGTATCCGCATTTGGGTCTGCAGGCTAAATTAACAAAACAGGAAGACAGGGAGTCTGGAAAAATTCAAGTTCAAAAGTCATGATTGAAGCTTTTACTTTTATAAACCTGACAAAAATGTGGACATTTTCTGGCAAGCACCACAGGAAGACTTTAGAGAAATCAATATTGAGTAGTCCACCATAACTGTAGAAAGGTTAGTATATTTCTTTAAGCAAATATCAAGGTTAATATTAAGGCTAATATTAGAATGAGAATAATAATCTAAAATTATATATCTACATATAATATAGATATAATCTATAATCTATGATAATATATAATTACAGTGGTAATCATCTAATCTATACCTGTGAAAATCATACCCAGAGAATACATTTTATTTTAAAAGCCCAGAAGATATTTCAAAGAATGATTATATGTTTAATTGTAATTAAATTGTTCTTTCATTTTTTTTTAAATTGTGGAAAAGAAGATATTCACCAACCAAAAATTAAAAATGCACTGAAAATAGTTATAAATACTTACCTCATTATAAATATATTTAAGTGAATAGCATATATTTTCTAAAATAAGTCTTAAATTTAGGTCGAGGAGTTGGCTCAATGGATAATTACTTGCCATAAATATATGTAGACCAAAGTTTGGAACCCCAGCACCTATACAAATACTGGATGTAGATGGCAAATTACTTTTATTTCCAGTGTTTGAAGGCAAAGGTAAGTTAGCAAGAGCAAGTTGGGTAGCAAGATTAGCTCCTGTGGGTGAGCACTGTGTTCAACTGCCTCAATAAATAAAGTGGAGCGCCGTGGGATGTCTTTTGGTAAGCTGTGAATATGGGTTGCTCTGATTGGTTGATAAATAAAGCTGCATTGGCCTATGGCAAGGCAGCTTAGAGGCAGGTGGGAAATCTAAGCAGATACACAGAGAGAAGAAAGGAGAGGAGAAAGAGACGCCAGCTGCTGCTGCAGAAGGGACAATATGCCAGCAGACCAGTAAACTCATGGCTACGTGGCAACATAAGAATTAATAGGAATGGATTAATTTAAGTCATAAGAGCTAGCTAGCAAGAAGCTGAAGCCATAGGCCATACAGTTTGTCATTAACATAAGCCTCTGAGTGATTATTTTATAAGTGGCTGAGGGAATACAGGTGCCACGAGACCAGAGGAATGTGGGACTGTGGGGCCAGGCAGGAAGGACCCGAGAAACCTTCTGTCTACAGCAGAGAGTGATCCAGGAGAATCCTTTTGTTGAAATGGAGCCTCAACATGTACACACACACACACACATACACAGATGTATCTATACATGTATGTGTACATGCCTTGAAGAATTCATCACACATGGACATGAACAGCACAAATTCATACATAGAAAACCAACAGTCTTAAATTTATTCCTACTTAAAAAATAAACTTTTCTCTCTGAGTTTGACCATGCCTATTATAGTGAAATAATTCTCTTTACTGACTTGTGTGAAAGGAAATAGGCACCTAAACTACTGGTAAGATAATAAATTATCATAATCTTTTGATAGAGTATTTGGAAAAATTAAAACAAAGTATATACTTTGACCTTGTAGTAACACTTCTAGGGGTTTGTTTTAACAGTACTCCTATGAAATATATATTGCCCCAGGGGAGGGGGGAAAGGAGCTTGTGCTATTATAATGTGTGAAAAATCAAACCCCAAACAAACAACCCGTGTGACATAGAGCGGACATTGGGTTGGTAGATGACATTTAGCTACAACACCAAAAGCATGTTGGTTGTGTTACTTTGGTACTATTGGTGGGATGACATGTACATCAGGAATTAATTTCCCCAGAGCTCTTGAGACAAATAGAAGTGTTTGAGGTGCTGTTTCTCCACAGTGCTGTGGGAGAAGGCTTTGTTCCCTACCTTTCTCCATGGCTTGTAGCTGATGGTCATCTAATGGTATCCTTTATACTTTTCCCCTTTAGTCATGGCTGTTCGAATTTCTTTTTCCTGAAGAATCCCAGGCATATTATCTTGAGACCACTATAATGATTTTATAGTAAACCAATCGTTTCTGTAAAAGCTTGTCTTCAAATGTCATATCCTAGAGTACTGGTTGTTTGTACTTTAATTTATGAATGGGGTTGGGCAAAATTCATGCTATCTTACCTTGACTTGATTCAACCAAAAGATTCCACACCATGAGAAAATACTAAGAGAGTGAAAATTCAGAGAGGAAATTGAGGAAGTTCTTTCAAAGGATCTATCTCTATCTATCTATCTATCTACCTATCTATCTATCTATCTATCTATCTATCAAACCAATGACTCTACTCCGTCTTTCTGTGAACTTATGTAGAGCTCAGACTGTGCTCTAAGTTACTCCATATTGTGTAGAACTGATTTCTCAGACAATACTATGAGCTGAAAAACTCCATTTTATAAGCACCATTTGATTTCGTTTTGAAGATGAGGCTGACTTTGCACTTCCATACATTGGGTGTCCTGGAGAAGTCCCATAAAAGACCACCATCCACATATACAATTGGCAAGAGCGTTTTTAATGTTCCCGTATACTGGGGCACTTGTTTCACACAAAGGAAAGATGGTGACCCTGGGAGGGAAGTGAGGGGTCCTTTTATGTCCAACTAAGGGGAATGTCTAAAGAAGTTAGCGCCTCTCAGTTATAATTTGCTTATGTGGTTTGCAATCTTTTTAGTAACTTCTAATTGGCTAAAATTAGTTGGGGGTTGGTCAAAGCTACAGTCTTCCTTTTTTGGGGGTGGGCCTGGGTAAGTCCCAGGCCTTTCCCTCATTTGCTCATCATCTTAAAGGGGCCCAGGCCTGTGTACATGCTGTTTCCTTCCTCCCTGCCATGAGGGGGGTCTGTGATCGATGGCCCTTTGTTCTCAGCTGGTAATGAGGCCTGGCGAGGCCTAGTTCTGAACTGGGCCTTATGTGTCTAATATTTGCTTGGTCCTCTCACATAGAAATCCAAATAAAAATCATTTGTCTAGCTCCACCCAGGAGGCATGGACTGACAAATGAGGAAAAGTAGAAAAAGTGGTACCCTATAAATTGATGAAGTAAATCGAGACTTGGGGGAGGGGGTGGAGAAGTATTAAAATCACACCCAGAAAATTGCAATTCCTTCACCTGGACCCCGTGAAGAAGAGGGGGTCTCACACTGAGATGTCAAAAGTACAACCCATCTATCATCTAACCACGCAGTGCCTGCAGCACAAGACCCCAAGGCAGCGAATTCCTGATCGTCCTAGAGCTGCCCCCTCCCTTTCATCTGGGGTGGGAAATCAGCCTTGTTCAGTTGAAGTCTGCCTGCCCAGCATCCTGGACATGCTATCCATCTTTCCACCCGTTCTTATGTCTGGGTCCTGTCCTTTCCTCCCCTTCATTTCTACAATCTCTGCTCAACCTGGCTTCTGCAGCTCAGTTCTAACTCAGAGACTTGATGCTGTGGAGGCAGCAGCAGTAGTAGTAGCAACAGAGCCTCCTGCAGACCTCCAGTTAGGGTTCTCTAGAGGAACAATACTAATAGATTGAATCTCTCTCGGTCTCTCTGTCTCTGTCTCTGTGTCTCTCTGTCTTTGTCTCTCTCTGTCTTTCTCTGTCTCTGTCTGTCTGTCTGTCTGTCTGTCTCTCTCTCTCTCTCTCTCTCTCTCTCTCTCTGTGTGTGTGTGTGTGTGTGTATGTAAAGGTGACTTTTTAGAGTAGCTAATAGGTTGTGGTCCAGTTAGTCCAATGATAACTGTCTACCAATGGGAAGTCCAAGAATCTAATAGTTGTTCAAGAATATAGAAGCTGGATGTATGAACTGGTCTTCAGCATATACTGGGATCCCAAAGACATCGTCTTTGATATCAGTGAAGGAATGAATTTGCTAGAGAGAGTGAGGGCATAAGCAGGCAGAGAGTGAAAGCTTCCTTCTTCAATGTCTTTTTTTCTTTATTTTTTTCCTTTTATTTTATTTTACAATACTATTCAGTTCTACATATCAGCCACGGATTCCCTTGTTCTCCCCCCTCCTGCCCTCCCTCCCCTTCCCCCCAGCCCACTCCCCATTCCCACCTCCTCCAGGGCAAAGCCTCCCCTGAGGACTGAGATGGACCTGGTAGACTCAGTCTAGGCAGGTCCAGTACCCTCCTGCCAGATTGAGCCAAGCGTCCCTGCATAAGCCCCAGGTTTCAAACAGCCAACTCATGCAATGAGCACAGGACCTGGTCCCACTGCCTGGATGCCTCCCAAACAGATCAAGCCAATCAACTGTCTCACCTATTCAGAGGGCCTGATCCAGTTGGGGCCCATCAGCCATTGGTTCATAGTTCATGTGTTTCCATTCATTTGGCTATTTGTCCCTGTGCTTTATCCAACCTTGGTTTCAACAATTCTCGCTCATATAAACCCTCCTCTTTCTCACTAATTGGACTCCCGGAGCTCCACCCGTGGCCTAGCTGTTGATCTCTGCATCCAAATCCCACAGTCGTTAGATGGGGTTTCTGGCATGACTATTAGGGTGTTTGGCCATCCCATCACCAGAGTATGTCAGTCCCGGCTGTCTCTCGACCATTGCCAGCAGTCTATTGTGGGGGTATCTTTGTGGATTTCTGTGGGCCTCTCTATACCACTCTTGGGCATATACCCAAGAAATGCTCAATCATACCACAAGAGCACTTGCTCAGCTATGTTCATATCAGCATTGTTTGTAATAGCCAAAACCTGGAAATAACCTAGATGCTCTTCAACTGAAGAATGGATAAATAAATTGTGGCACATATACACAATGGAATACTACTCAGCAGAGAAAAAAATGACATCATGAGGTTTGCAGGCAAATGGATGCATCTAGAAAAAAATCATCCTGAGTGAGGTAACCCAGACTCAGAAAGACAAATATGGCATGTACTCACTCATAGGAGGATACTAGTGGTGGAACAAGGATGACTGGACTGCTACTCACATGACCAGGGAGGCTACCTGGAAAACAGGACCCCAAGAAAGACACGAGGATCGCCCAATGACAGAGAAATGACTGAGATCTACATGAACAGCCTGGACATGAGTGGGAGCAATGAAGGGCAAGGGTCGAGGGAAAGAGAGTCTGTGGAAGCGGGAGATCCCAGCTGGATCAAGAACAGAAAGGGAGAACAAGGAATAGGAGACCGTGGTAAATGAAGACCACATGAGAAAAGGAAGAAACAAAGTGCTTCAATGTCCTTTAAATAGGTTACCACCTGAAGGCACGACCCAGATTTAAGGTAGATCTTCCCACTTCAAATGATTAAGAAAAAGTCTACACAGGAGCACCCCACTGCTTAGGTTTTAGTTAATTCTGGAGGTAGTCAAGTTGGTATCTAGGAGTAGCTATCATAGTATGGAAAGAGCAAACTTAGATTGTTGATTAGATCAAATTGGAGAAAAGGAAGGAGGTATGGAGGCAAGGGGAAAATGGGCAACAGACAATCTCTGGTCTAATGAGTCGGAAGGGAAACAAAGTTAACAGATTCCACAAAGTATCCATGCAAGAAACAACTGGAAAAATAAACCCCAACTGAAGTCATTTCTTTATTTCATCCTGAGTTAGATTATTAGTAAGATTCTATTGAGGAATGGCATTATAAATCCCACATGTGGCATCTATACTATCTATAACATGTCATACCATCCTGAAAAAGCTAAATCCAAAGCAACTTATCTCTTCTATTTCTAGAGAGATAGTTTTCTTTTCTTTTATTCTCAGGCATATGCTGAATATTTATCTTCTGTGATTTCATTGAGAAAAATCAAGTTACTGTGGTGAATCACTGATATTTCTACTAATGATTACAAATAGAATAGTGACTTGGATAGAACAATGTTTAAACTAGACTACACCAAAGATTTTGAAAACACAACAAACAATCGAAAATTTACATAGTTTTTTATTTCAACTGAGAAGTTGGTGGTCCTTTTAAAGTGAATATTTGTGTGGAAGTCTTGTTATTATTTTACTGGTACAAACTGGAGCTAATTACCAGGCCTGCTCTATAGTATAGTTACATTTCCAAGGTTAAAGAAAAAGCAACATGGAGCAATCTGTACGTATTTTCAAACATCTGGCAGTCCGTGGTCAGGGACTATCAGGGACCAGCAGGGATGCATTTGCCTAGCAGACTGTGAGCAGCTCTATTTTGTGTTTCTTCCCTGGGGATGGGTGGAGGAAGGAATTTGACCTTTATTTCTCTGGCAATGATAATGGCAGGAGGTGCCCCAGCTTATCATCAAAGTCAACTTGAGAGTAATGTATGCAAGTAATAAGACTTCAATTTGTGGCTCTGATGAACCCTAAAATAATGAACAGGGAAAAGGATACTGCCTAAGAGAAGAGCAAATCAGGAAACCAGTTCTGTTAAGGTGTCCCAAGCAGTTCTCACTGGCCCTTGATGCTCAGGTTTTATGTATATATAATTGGAAGATGGCTTTTCTGCGCACATCTAGCTCTTAGAATTTTCCAGTTAATATAGCCCTTTGTATTTTATTTTCTGTGGACTGTAGATAATTTCTCAACCTCTCGCCTTATTGAATGTCTTCAGGACTCTTGAACATTTAGCACTGAGCAGCCAGAAGTCAGTTCTACCCAGGAAGATGGAGGTCCTAACAGCTCATGTTATAAATTAAGAATGAGTTGTATATGTGACCTACCTAAAATCGGGCTGTTTATTTGTCAGCCCGTACTATACATAAGAACTGTGTGACTTGCTGAAGCTTTGGTGGGAAATTGCCCAATAAAAGTCCTTTATTTCATTCTCATTGCAGATTAGTTTCCTTCGGAAGCAGAAGCATCTGAGTAGAATGACACTCTTCACTCACCGTAGTCCAGCCAATCAAATATTGCCTTCTGGTGCCTTGTGCTATACCGTGGAGCTGGCACTCGTTTAGCCTTTGAGGAAAGGGCATGGAATTGCAGTAGTGTGCCATGAAATCTGTTTAAATCTGGCAAATGTACCGCGATGCTTTGTAGCAATTATCAATTCACAGTGGTAGCTGATAAGAACGGAGTCATAAATGGGATGTCAGGAAAAAATGACGATTGCTTGCTGGCAACTCGCCATTCAGTTTGCCCAAAATTAAACAGTTTGAGTTCCACTGCGGTATTGGTGCTATTACTTAGAAACCCTTAGTTGTTATGCTCCCTGCTGGCCCCACCTCTGTTTTCCCAAAGCCAACAGACTTAGCGTCTGAAGCACAGTGAGAGCATCATGAACGGGGTAGCGTTCTCCAGGAACAGTTCTCAATCCGGGGGTCGAGACGCTACAAGGGTCTCATATCAGATATTTGTATTACAATTCATAACAGCAAAATTTTAGTTATGAAGTAGCAACAAAATAATTTTATGGCCGGGGGTCACTACAGCATGAGGAGCTGTATTAAAGGGTCTCAGCATTAGGAAGGCTGAGAACCACTGCTTTAGAGTCTAAAGAAATAGGTTCTTCTAAGACCAGAGCAGGTTGAACTGCACTCAAAACAGATGTAATGAGAAAAATAAAAATAGTAAGTTTTAAACAAATGTCCAACACAGTTATAAATACCAACTTTGTTTATTTTTACAGTCAAATATGAGGTCAAACTACATATCTCTAAAACACAAATCATGTGGCTTCTTCTCACATTGGCAAATTCCACGGTTGTTTTGCAAGTGGATATTGGCAAATAAGTTGAGCAGGTAAAGCAAATGGTGCACTTATGAAAATACCCTACTATATTTAAAGCCACCCAATTTATTTATATTTAAATACAATTTTATTGTGAAGTTTAAGAAATACCAAAGATAATTTTAAAAATAAAATATTACACACACACACACACACACACACACACACACACACACACACATTCTTAAATACATAAATATAACCTGCTATGTCTATATACTGCTACTTGTATACATGTTTTCAGGGCTGAACATCTAGTATTGGATAACCAATCAGTGTGCTCTTCCATCGGGGAAATATTTCTCCCACTCTAAGCATTTCATAGGTGTGTATAGTTCTTTGTATAAGGTTGAAGCCTCATGAGCATCCACCTTGGCATGTCCTTCGGTGTCATTCTTATCTTTGTTCAGCTCATGTTTAGGCAGTCATATTGGTCAGACTCTATGGATGTAGCTTCTCTCGTTCCTAGGACACAAAATCTCAGAGCAAGCTCCCTAATCATCTGCCTCTAAGAATCTTCCTGCCCACTCTTCTTTAAACATCCCATAGGCTTAGTTTCAGGAGTTGTGTTGTAGATGTATCAGGTGGGACTGGGCATCACAGCTGTGGATTTGATTGGTTTTGCGCTTCAGTTAATAGTCTTCTCATGCTTTAAATAATAATAGTAATAACAATTGGTGGAAAAAGTGGGCTTGAATTTTTAAAGAGAACAAGGAGGGGTACATGGGAATGTTTGGAGGGAGGATAGGAAAGGGGGGTGATTGAAACATGTCATTCTGTTTTATGTGTCATTTGTTAACATGACTCTCAAATTGCCTCTCTAGTCCTCATAAACAAGCAGATACCATGTTTTCAAACCCTTCCATAACATAACTCATCATGAAAATCTCTATTTCTGTGCCACGCTCAACCTTTTCTTTCTTAATTTCTATATCAAAATTCTTTTTTCTTCCCAATTTTCTCTCATTTCTCCATATTTCTTCCTCAAGAACATACAGACAACAGTAATAATTGACAGATGAATAATATATGGAGTTAGAATTTGATTATCTCCAATGCCAGTCTTACTTTTGTTTCAGACCAGCAATTCAAATTGCATTGGAAAGGGCCATTTTCTTATTTCCAGATTTGGAGAAAGTGCATCTTTATTTGGAACTCTAGTGAGGAAATACGAGTTAGCTATCGTATTATCTCATTCTGAGAATACATGAAAATTAAATAAGGCATTTTCTCAGTAGAGCAAAATTGTGTTTCAAAGTATGCACCTGCAGGAAGAGAGTTGGCCATTGAACTTAAACATAAACATTCTTTAGAATTTTTTAGTAATCTTAATGGCAATCCCCAGTGATGAATGGGAGCTGTTAGTGAACAGAAAAGCAGGATAAGCTCATTAATCAATGCAATATAGCACCTGTCACAAGTAACTTTAGAGTTATCTATTCTGTCCTCGTATCTGGAAAGGTTTCGTTGCCAGATAAGTATTGATAAAAATGCCAGCATGAAAAAATATCTGAAATTGATGTACAGCAGCTTTGACATAATGTACCTGAATTACAAAAGAGTGGCAATATCTGTTATTACACTAACTCTTGTAGGTACCCACAGCAGATCAACATTCTGTAGGAAATTAGAGCTAAGATTTGGAAGAGACTGATTATTAATAGCATTATTTTTAACTCCATTTGGGAACTGAAATGTCCGCATCACATTCCTGTTCTTAGGATACCCAGATCAGGGGGTTAAGCCTGTATCTTACTCTCACGTCCAGTTTCAGCTCATTTCAGAATTCTGTTCTCTTAGTCTTAAGATGCCAAGATCAAGAGTTTAACCTCATGACCCTTTTTTTTTAATTCACTTTCAACCTATTACCTGTGAGTAACTTCATAGACACACTTCCAGTGTGCAATTGTGTCTAGCTACCATTTTAAGTCTTTACCTTGGGTTGTGATTTTCACTATGCCAATAAAGTATAGGTTGCTTTTCTGTCTCTGAGCTTCTCACCATCCCTGTTGCTACTGTCCTCATGTGTTTTATCTTCACTTAGAGAAGAGGCAGACAGAAGCATCTTGTACAGGAAAGGCTTTCTTTATATTTACACTTGATTATAAGGGAGCCAGCAAGTGGGGAGCGAAAATCCCAAGGGGTTTGCCTATGAGCCACAGGCCAAGTTTACAGATTGTATGACATCTACTATCTAGGCAGGGTCTAGCTTTCTTTGTATGGATGCACACAGAGATGGGGTGTTAGGTAAGTAAGCAAAAATTCATTTTCATTCCCCCCCCTCAGGATTTGCCCATGGAGACCGGTGGTCAGAAATGAGTTTTCCTCAGCCTCATTCCTCCTCTTATTTTGAGACAGAGTTACTCAGTGAACCTGCTGAGTAGGTTCACTGCCAGTGAATTCCAGGGCTCTGCCTATGCCTGTGCCTTCTTCGCCCTCACCACTCCACCCCCATGCTGAGCTCACAGCTGTGCATCTGATCCTGGCTTTAAGTGAGTGCTAGGAATCTCAACTCAGCTTCTCCCACTTAGGAGATGATCACTTACTTTCCTCACTGGGCCTCACACATGCCCAGTCCAGAATATCATGCCTCTCGTCATTGTCATTTTAAATCTTCCATGGGGGGTGATTTTCATTATGCCAATGAGGTATGTATGTATATATGCCAATGGCCAAAGATAAGGAAAGACAGATCATTTCAGTGACCATTTTGCACATTCAAGTTTTCTCGAATAACCAAAACTCTTTTTTCTTATCACTTATCGGGATTTTTGGAATAGGATAGTGTGCTGATCACATCCTTGACTCAGTGACTTTGATTTTAATGATATTTTTTGCTTCATGTAATTTTGTTTTGTTTTGTGCGACTTATCTTCTACTGATAACACAGTCTTTGAAAGCTGGCTTGGGGGCTTGGTTTCTCTACTTGAGTTTCTGGGTGTAATATCTGAACTTTATAATTCTTCAGAACTGGCCTACATTTTTTTTTTTTTAACTTCCAATTTTCTGATATGTGTGGTAATCCTGTTAGAAGAGGGTCAGCCTGATTTACTCACTACTCTGCTTGGCCAGTATGATTTCTTGGCAAGATCACAAGAATAGTCAGGGTTTTTTTGTTTGTTTCTTTTTCTTTCTTTCTTTCTTTTTTTTTTCAAATTTCTTGGCTCTTATTTTTTGCCTTCTCTTTCAGTTATCCATGGCATGACCTAAATAATGGCCTAA
This sequence comes from Peromyscus maniculatus bairdii, assembly GCF_049852395.1. Lineage (NCBI taxonomy): Eukaryota > Metazoa > Chordata > Mammalia > Rodentia > Cricetidae > Peromyscus > Peromyscus maniculatus. The sequence continues at coordinate 37,175,783 of NC_134869.1, forward strand.
AATTAACTAATAAATGATGTATTTTCAGCTGCAAAAATAGTGTAAAGTTGGTGTGATTCAAGAAGAAAATATTAAAAAACTAGTTGAAATATTGAATTAATAAGTCAACACGGTGTTTCAGAAATTAGAATTTGTGTGTCTCTTGTTTCAATTGATTTGATATAATTTTGTTGACCTTATGCTTTTAGTTTGTTTAAAGTTTAAAGTAACAGTAGTAAATGTATTCATACAGTATAATACAAACTGCTTTAACACATGCAATGACTGAGGTGCTTTACAGACTGTACTGGCTGGGTTTGTGTCAACTTGACACAAGCTATTGTCATCAGAGAGGAAGAGTCCTCAGTAGAGGAAATGCCTCCCTGAGATCCAGTTGTAAGGCATTTTCTCAATTAGTGATCAATGGGGGAGGGGAGCAGTCTGTGGGATAGTGATCCTGGGCTCTATAAGAAGCAGACCAGGCAGCCAGGAGAAGCAAGCCAGTAAGCAGCACCCCTCCATGGCCTCTGCATCAGCTCCTTCCTCTAGGATCCTGCTCTGTTTGAGTTCCTGACTTCCTTCAGTAATGAACAGTAGTGTAGAACTGTAAGTCAAATAAGCAAGCCCCTATCTCCCCAACTTGCTTTTTGGTCACAGTGTTTCAATGAAGCAACAGAAACCCTAGTGAAGATACAGGTTAACTTGCAATCCTTATGAAGTTCTAATTGAAATTTGAATTTTTTGTAGAAGCAGAACTAAGTACAGAAAGATTTAAACCTATTAAAAGTTCTGGGCTAGGGCTGGAGAGATGGCTCAGAGGTTAAGAGCACTGACTGCTTTTCCAGAGGTCCTGAGTTCAATTCCTAGCAGCCACATGGTGGCTCACAGCCATCTATGATGAGATCTAATGTCCTCTTCTGGGGTGCAAGGTATACATACATGGAGGCAGAACACTGTATACATAGTAAATAAAAACAAAAACTTAAAAAAAAAAAGTTCTGGGAAATGAGTAACAGACTTAGGTGCTGTGGGATGTCTTTCTGTAGGCTGTGACTATGTGTTGCTCTGATTGGTTGATAAACAAAGCTGCATTGGCCTATGGCAGAGCAGGATGGAGCCAGGCAGGAAAACCCAAGAGAGAGAGTGAGAGGAGAAAGGAGAGTAAGGGGAGACGCCAAACCGCCATCCAAAGAGCAACATGTAGTGGGACATGGCTAAAGCCACGGAACACGTGGTGATACATAGATTAACAGAAATGGGATAATTTACCATGGAAGAGCTAGCTAGCAAGAAGCCTGCCATAGGCCATACAGCTAGTAATTAATATAAGCCTCTGAATGATTATTTTATAGGTGACTATGGGACCTCCGGGCCGGGTGAGACCTGAGAAACTTCTTTTACACTTAGAAATCAATTACAGATAGTGTAAGGGTTTTTTTTTTTTTTTGTTGTTGTTGTTGATATGTTTTAGTATTTACTTATTTATCTATCTGTCTTTCTATCTATTTATCTATTCATTTTATTTAGGCAGTTAGGCCCCATCATCCTTCTGCCTCGGCCTTTTCAGTGCTGGGGTTATGGCATGTAGCATTATTATAGGCTGCTGCTTCCACCTCCAATCTGTCCTGTCTACGAGATCTGCTAGGACAATGGTGGCACAGAACTTTCGAGAGTGGCCGACCAATGTCTGGTTTAACTTGAGGCCAACTCCACAAGGGGGAACCCATGAACTACACTGCCCGGATGACCAGGAACCGGAGACTGGATAGCCCAGAGACCGAAGGTGGAAGCACACAGGGCTGCCTACCCTCACAAAAAAACAAAACAAAACAAAAGGAAAACAATGAAAAGATTCCTAATGCTACTCTGCTACACTCATTGATCGGTGCCTTGTCCTGTCACCATCAGAGACATTTCCTACAGCAGTAGATGGGAGCTGGTGCAGAGACCCACAGCCAGACATGATGGGGAGAAAGAGTCTAAATTGGAGATCTCCATTGGGTGCCCCCTCCCTTGGATTGAAGCTTGGGAAACTCCGCAGAAGAAGGGAAGTGTGGCAATTTGAATGTAGTTGGCCCCCACAATCTCATTGGGAGTGGCACTCTCAGGAGGTGTGGTTTTCTTGGACTGAGTATGGCCTTGTGGGAGAAAGTGTGTTGTTGCATGTGGGAGGGTGGACTTTGAGGTCTCATATGTGTTCAAGCCACACCCAGTGTTAGTTCACTTCCTGTTGACTGAAGTTCAAGGTGTAGGACTCTCAGCTCCCTCTCCAGCACCATGTCTACCTGCACGCCACCATATCTCACCATGATGATAGTGGACTAAACCTTTGAAATTGTAAGCCACCCCATTAGATGTCTTCCTTTATGAGAGTTTGCAGCGGTCATGGTGTCTCTTCATAGCAATTGAAACTCTAAGTCAGGAGGGGAAAATTGTAGGAGTCAGAGGGGTTGAGAACACTAGGAGAAAACGCCCACCAATTTAACTAAGCAGGGCTCATATGGGCTCACAGTGACTGTAGCAGCAAGCATGGGGTCTACATGGGTCTGCAGCAGGTCCTCTGAGTATATGCTTTAGCTGTAAGCTTGGTATTTTTGTGGAACTGCCAACAGTGGGAGCAGGTGTGCCTCTAATTCTTTCACTGGCTCTTGGGACTCCTGTTGCTGGAGGGCTTCTCTCCAGGTTCCACCAAGCCCTGCAGTCCCACAATCCACGTATAAAATAATCACTCAGACGCTTACATTACTTACAAACTGTATGGCCATGGCAGGCTTCTTGCTAACTGTTCTTATATCTTAAATTAACCCATTTCTATAAATCTATTCCTTGCCACGTGGCTGTTGGCTTACCGGTGTCTTTACATGTTGCTTTTCCTGGCAGTGGCTGCAGTGTCTCTCTCCCCTTCTTTCTGTTTCCCCAATTCTCCTCTCTCCTTGTCCCGCTTATACTTCCTGTCTGGTCACTGGCCATCAGTGTTTTATTTATATAGAACGTTATCCACAGCAGACTCCTTTCCTCCTAATTCGTGGCTTTGTCCAGCCTTGATACCTGGGCTCTTTCCTTTTATTGTATCTTGTTTTGTTGTGTTGGATTGTGATTGTGTTGGTGTCTCTTGGAGACCTGCTCTTTTCTGAAGGGAAACAGAAGGAGAGTAGATCTGGGGGAGAGGGGAGTTACAGAAAGCTGGGAGGAATGGAGGGATGGGAGCTGTGGTTGGGATGTATTGAATGAGAGAAGAATCTATTTTCAATTAAAAACAAGTTAAAAAGAAAAGGAAATAACACCATCCCTGGACTACTCAGCAACCATTTGCTAACAGCTCCCTGTGTTACAAAGAGTTAAACGCTTTTGACTGAAAGACAAATGTACACTTGCATGTTACATGAGCTTTTATTTTCAATGAACTAGGCAGATGAGTCAACTATAAGTGTACTGTTAACTATAATAATCATGAAAAATGTTTGATGAATAGACCCTCATCTAGAGGCCAAGCAAACACATAAATATATGTGCAAATGGCACTTGCCATATGTTGTGAAGTGAACGTGTTATTCCCAAGGATCCAGAAAAGCTTTTTGTATATTTAAGCTAGACTCAGGAGGCTCTGTAAGAGTTACCTATGAGAATAGGAAGGATCCAGGCAGAGAAACGCAACAATGGTAACCCGAGTTGTAATTTGATTTGTGTCTTGTACTACAAGCTTACACTGAAGGATACATGTTTTCAGTGTGACATGATCATTCTGGTTGCCAGTGACACACAATCTCGTATAACTGGCCTTCATTCTCCTCATTCTTCAACTCCTACATTCAGTAGTTTTCCTATACTCCTGAAGTAAGACCAGCAATGATTGGCTGCAGCAGGGGGAATGGAAAAGATTCTAAGCAGGAGTTTTAAAACTTGCCCAAGGAATTTTAAACATTTAATGATCACATTTAGTTAGAACATTTTGCTAGATAAAAACAATATTGTGTTTTAAAAGAGTTACCTATGAGAATCAAATTCTATGCATTTTAATAATCAATAGTATCACAATTTCTCTATTAAGGGAATTTCAATTAAGATGGTTTCATTCATTCTCCCCCAAGCAAACATTAATGCTTTAAAAGTGTAATCACAACTTTTGAAAGAATAAATAAAATAACCACTATGGTCTTCACAATTATTTAATATTTTAGTCTGGTATCTGTATTCTGTTATTTTGTCATACTGTTCAATGTAAAAGCAGTTCCATCCATCTGAAATTGTCTTTGTATGTTCTTATGTATATATGTACACTCATAAATCTATCTTTTCTGTGATGAACAGTTTTGAAAATAGAAGATATTATGAATATATTATAAATGTTTATTTTCATCTAGTTCTGTATCACCCTAATGAAAGTCTTGATGCTATATTAATCAAATAAGAGAAAAGTAACGAAAGTATTTAATAAGTTCTTTCCACCAGATTTCAGAAAATCATTGGAAGATGAGATCTCAGAGTTACAAAAAACATTTAAGTGGATTAATTTTCTTTTTCAAATGCGTTAATATATGATTGAAGAACAGGATGGAACCATTCATCTTTTTACTCTGTATTGGTCCATTTATTTTCAAGATATGAGGATCTGTCCTGTGATTAATTGCCCAACTTTCAGCAGCCCTGCTTATTGTCAGAGAACATCCCATCAGTAACTTGAAAAGAATTTAAAGACATTTATCAAAGTTCCCATTTGGAGTCTTGAGAAACAATAAAGTAGATATTGACTTCTCCTCAGGAGTGGATCATGATTTATTGATTCAAAGGAAGAAGCAATATTTACCTTTCATGAAAATGATTCTGGATGGTCAATGAAATGTAAAGTTCTGTATATTAATTCTTCTAGTCAGAAACAACTTGAAATGTAGAAGAGGATGATACTGCTTAAACAACATTTATATCATTTAGTTTAAAAGTATTTGTGCATATAAAAAATCCTTGTAATACATAGACTATGAAAAGTGGAAAGTGAATTGGAAAACAATTGTTACTATTATGGACTTTTTTTCTTGTAATTTTTCCATAAGATGATTATGTTTATGTATATTTATTTTGATTTACTGATAAAATAAAAGGATTGTTTTGCAATTTCCTTTTTCCTACTTTCATTCCGTCCCTCTGTCCATTTCTCTCTTTCTCTCTCTTTTTCTTCTTTGTGACAGGGGTCACACTCCACAGCATGGACTAGCTTGGAACATACTTTGTAGCCCATGTTGACCTCAGAGCCGTGGTGATCCTGTCAGCCTCAGAAGAGCTGTCATTATATACTTCTGCTTCCAGTCCTCTTAGTTTGTATTATTCTTTCCAAATATGCATTCTTCTTGCAAAGGGAATATTCATCACCACATATGGACGTGTGACTTGCCATACTGAATAAATACACTTGTGTCACATTAGTATTGTGTTTGTCACTGAAACTTGTTTTGGCCACTGTCATGTGACAATGCATATATCAGTGACAACCTGGGCTGAGCTGTTGGCATGCTTCCATCAGTTACTTTTTTCTTCTTTCAGTTAGAAGACAAATGTCTGACTTAAGGTCTTCTTCAATGTTGATTCAGGGCTAGGAGACAGACTGAAGAGGGAAGCACCAGCTATATGTAGAACTTTACATTTTTTTTTTAAAGAAAATAAATATCAGGCTCTATTAGAAATTTTGGTTTATCACTATTATGCAAAGGTGTGGAATATATTTATGTATGTTAATAAGTTCCTATACCAAAAACTGAGTAACTGAGATAACACTCTACCCTTCTTCCAAGATAACAACTTACCTTGCCACAGTTTTATCTGCACATACAGATAGGAAACTTGTTTCATTTAGTTGGAGACAAAGACTATAATCTATAATACATAGATGAACAAGACAAGAGTAATATCTGTAGTTCCCCAAAGTCCATTTTCTAGACAGCAGTTCTCAATCTGGGGGACTCAACCCCTTTGGTAGTCAAATGACACTTTCACGTGGGCTGCTGAAGACCATCAGAACACAGATAATTACATTATGATTCATAACAGTAGCATAATTACAGTTATGAAATAGCAACAAAAGTAATTTTGTGGTTGGGGGTCACCATAACATGAGGAACTGTATTAAAGGGTTGCAACATTAGAAAGGTTGAGGATCACTGCCCTAGAGTGTGATATAGCAGTGACTAAATGATGGCTGTGTAAGAAGGAGGATATGAAACAAAAGTGCCTTTAGGTTGGAAATTTTTTGACCCAATATAATGTTAAACCACTTCTACCTCTGTTCTTAGTATACAAAAATGCTTGCATAACAAACATTTTTGAAAAAAAAAGACCCAGTTCTTTTGGTATATACATATGTGTATACATGGCTGTATGGAAACAGTTGTGTGTGTGTGTGTGTGTGTGTGTGTGTGTGTGTGTGTGTGTTTCTATAGCTTTTATATTTTACAAAGTTGTGATTGATCATCCTATCAATTTTTTTCATATATACATCCTACTCTCCTTCTATTACCAAATGAGAAAGGGGTGAGTCCCTTGATCTCTTATAAATAGGGGAGAATCTCATCATGCCTATATGTGTTATTTGGACATATATTTTTAAATAATTGCTTAACATATAATGACAGAGAACCATATAATGAAATTACTACAGCTCTACTATTGAATTTGAAGGTTGCTTGGTAATATTTAATAATATATGATGCTATAACAATCTATATTTCATGAGGTGTGCTTTTATATGCATTGACTTTGGAGTTTCAATATATAGCAGGGAAGTCAAATATAGAGCCCACAAATTAATTTTGACAAATTTAATATATGAAATTAGATATATTTATTGTAAGTACACAATAAATCAGAGAAAAGTTATCTTGGCTATCACAAGCAACTAACAAGTCATTTGGATTTTATTTTCAAAGTTTACTGACTTTGCTACTACTGATGATCATTGTTATGTTACTCTTCTGGTGTAAGTTTATAGGGCTATAAATCAGTAAAAATGAGTTCTACATATGTGACATCATGAGAAAGGTCCAGAGTTTCTGAGGGTAGGAGATGGGCAGGAAAAATGAGTAAGGCTGACCTATAGTTTGAGATGTTTATATTCATCAGTATTGCTCAGATATCTAGAGAAACATAAGAGTGTAGCAGCAATCAGCTATATCATGGGAAGGACAGACATTAACACAGGGTGTCTCTTAAAAATGAAACTTTGAATCAGTATTTTAGTATAATTATTCCCTAATGTTGTATGGGTAATATTTATATTTTGTTTGTTTGTTTTTTGAGGCAAAGTTTCTCTGTGTAGCTTTGGAGCTTGTCCTGAAACTTTCTCTATTGACCAGGCTGGCCTTAAAGCCTTAAACTCACAGAGATCTACCTTCCTGTGTCTCCTGAGTGCTGGGATTAGGGCATGTGCCACCATGCCCAGCATATTTTTACTATTAAAATGTATGATTTTCATCTGGGATTCAAATTTAATTAGGCATACTCTACTTTTACTACAGAATTATAACAATACTAATCCTAAACAGGAAGTCAAGTCCTTGAAAACCTTCTATAGATGGCCCAAAGAAAGTTGTCAAGAGATCCCATGGTCAGTATTTTTAAATCAGCAGATATATTAACTGTTGTTTTGTGGTCTATGCACTTACACTGATGCTTTTGGAGTGTTGTGAGGTAAAGAAATAACACAGCCATAGTGGTTCTGACTGGAGCTTTTGTGCAGTTTTATGACCCTAATGAACCAATGTTTTGTTCAAAGGATTTTGCTGTAACCTTCCTGTGTTCTCCATTTATTTTCATGTTATTTAATTTATTTTCATTATTTCTCTTCTTCAATTTACTGATATATAGATATATATATTCTCTTCTTCTATTACTGATATATATATGTAATATATATATTACATTTATATATATATGTATATTACATTTAATCTATGTTAGTTTTTCTGAGGCAGAAGTTTGCTACCTAGGGCACTTGAAAGTGCTTTTGCCTCTCAAGTGCCAAGGTTGAGGACAAGCAAAAAGTCATAACATCTGGTCTCTAACTAGTCTTTGATGCTCTTTTTAAATAAGGAGTTGTTTTCCTAAGCAGAGTTTTTAGATTTTGCAGATTTCATAAAATCATCCTATTGTGGATTTCTATTTTCATTTCATTTGGGATCAAATACCACATACTTATTATTAGAATCTAACTGTGTTTATTTTATGACCAGACACAATATAAAATGTTACACGTGCAGTTGAGGAAAAGTGCCTTTTGTTTCTTTGCTTTATTTTGTTTTTTGCAATAATTTTATTCAGCACTGTGTAAGTAACCAGGTCAACTTGGTTGAGTATCTTCTATAACTATACATTTGAGCTTGCTTTCCTGGGTTATTGGGGGGAGTATTTTATTTGAATGTCTGGGAAACTTGCTACTGAGTCTGCAGTTTTTGGAGTCCGGAGAGCTCAGGTACAACACATAGTAACTACGGAGGCTGCCCACTAACTCAAGCCCTTTCTCTGGTTTTTGATTATAAGTAGCATCCAATATTCTATTTATTTTAGATCTTCTTAAGTATCTTATCAGTTTATTAGGAAGAGCATTTAGTTTATTAAGAAAAAGTTTCATCGTAGATTTAAGCACAAACTTAAGAGAAAGGAATAGAGGCATATAAGTAGTAAATATTCTGGAATAGGTATAGGTGTCTCAACAGCAGATCATACTAAGTATATCACTTACTCTGAAATTCTTGGCATCTGTCATTCAAAGGCTGTATCTATAAAGTCTCACCAACAAACTGCTCATACATGAGCTGATCAAGGACACCACTGAACCTGCCAAAATGGATGGGAACAACCCCATGGGGCCTCCTCAACCCTGTATAAAAAACTAGAGTTAACTTAGAAAAGCTGGGGCCAGGACAGGTAATATTCCCCAGGGAAGAGCACACCAATTGGTTGTCCAGTGCCAAATTGTCAGACTTGAAAACATACATAAAGTAGCATTTATGGCTTCACAAGGTTATATTTAGGAGTATTTATGCATATACAAATACATACATGTTAGCAGTAACGATAGATGAAAACACAGTCCATGAATTTAAAGGAGAGTGAGGAGGGGTATATGGGGTGTTTTGGAGGAGGGAAAGGAGAAATTTTGTAATTAAAATCCAATCTCAAAATTATACAAAAAAGAGAGCACAAAAGCAAGTTTAAAATGCCTATCATTTGATGCCTTTGAAGCTATTCAAGTAGTGTAATTAGGTTGCAAGACATAGCCAGTTAATATAGAAAGTATTTTAGGACACTTCAAATGTAGAGTATGTAGTGTAGAACTTCCTTTACCTTATAGGCATAATCTGAAATTTCAAACATCCCTTATGAGAGTGTAGATTTCTTCAGGACACTGCAGTTTTGTTAAATAATCAAGTAATCAGGAAGCAGAATGTCTTGTGTCTTGTTTATAAGTGTATAAGTGTATCAGTGTTTATAAGTGTATAAGTGGAAAGGCACAGGCAGAAGCATGCCATATTAAAATTCTCTCTGTCTCTCTTATATGTACTATCCAAATGAATGATGTGTGTCCCAGAGAAGAAGACTCCAAATAAGAGGATACTGTTGGTGAGAATAAAGTTTGGAAATGTTACACATACAGAGTGTTTTTTTGTCCTCAATTTCTGTGCCATGTAGTGTATCCTAGAGTGCAGACTGAGTTTGGGATTTGCCAAGAAAGCAAAACATTTCCATAGCAGAGAAAAAAGCTAATTAGAAAGAAAACATCTAATATGAAGTGATTTAGAAAAAAATAACATTATATAAAGACCAAACTTATAACAATGATGGATGCTTTATCTAAACTTTAAAAATTGGCCAATTATAGACTTAGTCAACAAACTCTACATAATTAGTAACAAAATCTTACAAAAACGAAAAGCTGTCATACACACTGAAGAAAAATGTACACATGGTTCAGTTCTAGGGATGCTCTCCTTGGCCACACCCGATTGTGTCCTCACTAACTGACTGCGAAAGACAGCAATTATCAAGGGGTCCACCAGATTATGTTCAAGAGGTTTTATGCATAATTGTGCTAAAATAGCTCATTATTCCAATTTTTTCCTTAGTTTCACGATAAAATTCAATAATTTCCCATTAATCTTTTTCATAAGAAAGCACTTCTCTGTAGAAAAATCTTCCCGTAACTTATTGATTTGCATATGAATATGAATGAATCACCAATTAACAACCGACTTACATGACCTCCCTCCTAGGTGGAGAAACAGATGTGCCACATTTATATAGATTTCCAAGGTGCCAGACCATTTTATTTTGTTTGTTATGGCAGGTATAGCGCATATGTACTATGTGCATATATACGTATGTACACTAATGGTGTTATGTGGTTTATGAATTCTCTGAAAAACTTCCAAAACTTTAATTATATGAAGAACTCCACAGCATTGCTGCTTATGTATTTGTTCTCTAATGGATTTTTATATTAAGTAATTTATGATAATCATCTTATTACTAGTGAGATGCATCAGTGACACTGAGGCTTTGGCACTGTTTACCTTTTCAGAGACAGAACCATTGCTGTACAACGTAGTAAAGTCTCTAGCAGTTGCCATACTTGTGAAGAATACCGCACTTCACAAATAAGAGGCATTCATGTTGCTCAGAAAACCCAAAGCTTCAATATACTCCTGGGAACAATTAGGATTCTGTCACATAAGCGTTAGACAATTTCTGCTTAAACTGGTTTCCTATATCACGGGAGGCAAAAAGGTAATTATCAAAATTGATGTAAATGAAGCTTGCATTTTAGAAAATAGTTGAACCAATTACCCTCAAAGGATAGATAAGCACTGGAAAATCTTCACCAATTTATTCATCCACTCAGACTTTATTTCCAAAAGTAAGCAAGGATCATCTCATAAATATTTGTTCATTAGTTTATAAAATATGGGTAATTCAAAATGAAAACGCATATTTGAGGCAGAAATCATTTATAGCTGATAGAGATCATTCTAATGTGTGAGACTTTTCTGATATATAAGTAGATAAAGCTGACAATTTGTAATGCATTTTTGAGATAGATTCTATACGAATAGCACACAGAACAGTTCCAAAATTTGACCAGAGATTAGTTAAGTGTCCTGTTGCTTTTTAATACAACCAAACAAGTCAATTTGTACTGTGTATTCTAGAAGTGAATCATAATAAATATAAATAACTGTAGAGATATAATTTTATTCTATTACTAAAAGATTCAATGGTGGTATGCGAAAATGAAGTAATGATTTCTCAGTGACATTGACAGTGAGAGGATCTGAGAGAGAAAGAGTCTGGTAACCTAAACTCTAGTTAAAAACAAAGCTAAGAGGAGATGGTTCAGTGGTTAAGAGTATGTACTGATCTTCCAGAGGTCCAGTAGAAATAACATTTTTTTCTGGTAAGGTGAACTGCAGTCAGGATTATGTTGAGCAGCAGGGATAAGGAGGGTGAAGCATTCCAGTGAGAATTCTTAGAAGCTAATACAAATGAATACATATCTATCATCCCACTCAAAACTCAAGTCAAAGTGGATGAAAGACCTCAAGATGAAACCAGACACATTGAACAGAATGTAGAAGAAGATGGAGAAAACCCTGAACTCATCGGCACAGTACACAAGTGCCTGAACAGAACACTGATAGCACAGGCAAAAAGTTTCTTAAGAAGCTTCTGCAAGGCAAAGGACACTGCCATTAGGACAAAACAGCTGCCTTCAGAATGGGAAAAGACTTTCATCAACTTCACATCTGGCAGAGGGCCAATATCCAAAATATATAAAGAACTCAATAAATTAGACATCCAAAAACCAAATAATCCAATGAAAAATGGGGACAGATTTAAACAAAAAATTCTCAACAAAGGAATGTCAAATGCCTGAGAAACAAAGAAATGCTCAGCATCCTTAGCCATCAGGGAAATGCAAATCAAACTGGCTCTGAGATTCCATCTTACACCTCTCATAAGGGCTAAGATCAAAACACAAGTGACAGCTCATGATGATGAGATTGTGGAGCAAAGGGAACACTCCTCCATTGCTGGTGGGAATGCAAACTCCTACAGCTACTATGAAAACCAATATGGAAGTTTCTCAGAAAACTGGGAATTGATCTACTTCAAAACCCAGCTATACCACTCTTGATTGTATACCCAAATGTCACTCGGTCCTATCACAAGGATACTTGCTCAACTATGTTCACAGCAGCTTTATTCATAATAGTCAAAACCTAGAAACAACCTAGATGTTCCTCAAGTGAAGAATGGATAAAGAAACTGTGGTACATTTACACAATGAAGTATCACTCAGCTGTTAGAAACAACAGCATCATAAAATTGGCAGGCAAATGGATGGAACTAGAAAAATCATCCTGAGTGAGGTAACCCAGACCAAGAATGAAAAACATAGTGTGCTTCTTATAAGTAGACATTAGCTGTTAAGTATAGGACAATAATGCTATAATCCATAGATTCAGAGAGGCTAAGCAACAAAGGGGGCTCAAGAGGACATATAGATCTTCCTGGGAAGGGGAAATAGTGTTTTGTGGGTGGACTGGGGCAGGTGGGTATGAGAACAGGAGGGATCGAGAAGTGGGTGGGAGGAATGTAGTGAGAGAACATTGGGAGAGAGGACTACAATTAGGGTCCATGTGGGGGGTGGTGCTGTAGATTCCTAGTGCATTGGGAACTCCTAGAATCTATGAGAGTAACCCTAGCAAAGTCTCCTAGGAATTGTGGATAAGGAGCCTGAACTGGTCACCTTCTAAAACCAGGCTAGGCTCCTAGCAGTGGGACTTGGACTTCAACCCAGCCACAAAACCTTTGACCTGTAGTCTGCCCTACCTGCAAGATGTGCTGGAGTAATGCTGAAACAGAACTTATGGGGGTGTCCATCCAATAACTGGTCCAACTTGAAGCCCACACCATGAGAGGGAGCCTATGCCTGACACTGCGTGGAAGTCCAGGAATAAGAGTCAGGAAAGCCCAGAGACCCAGGATACAGACAAGCATGACTGGCTAAACAAACAAACAAACAAATAAAAAACCCACAATAAAATAAAAAACAGTCAATGAAAGGATTCCTAATATTTAGCTAGACTCATAGACTGGTGCCTAGCCCATCAGAGGGGGGGGGTCTTCAGGCCACTGATAAGAGCAGATGCAGAAGCCCACAACCAAACACTAGGCAGAGCCAGGAGAATTCCACAGTAGAGGGGAGGAAGAGTTGTGGGAGTCAGAGAGGTCAAGGATACCATGAAAACATGACCCACAGAATCAAGTAAGTAGGATTCACAGGGCCTCACAATGACTGGCCTAACAATCAGGGCATGGGTCTGACCTAGACCCTCTGCATATATGTTATGGTTGTGTAGCTGGGTCTTGTGGGACTCCTAAGAGTGTGAGCAGGGGGTGTCTCTGACTCTTTTGCCTGCTCTTGGGACCCTTTTCCTTTTACTGGGTTGCCTTGTCCAGCCTTGATATGAGAGTTCGTTTCTAGTCTTATTGTAGGTCATCAGGCCATGTTTTGTGGGTATCCATGGGAGGACTATTTTTTTTCAGGGGAAATGGAGGAGGACTGCATCTGGGGGAGAGTGGATAGGAGGGGAGGGAGGAGGGGAAACTACAGTTGGAATATAATGTATGAGAGAAGAATAAAAGAAAAAAGAAAGTGAGATAATTAAGCACTTGAAAGTGGTGGGTATCTAAATATTTCAGGCTAGAAGACACAGTTCAACAGTGTGTACCAAATTCCTAGACTTCACTGAAACCTGGGTGTTCAGTGTGCAATAGGCGAAGCAGGCAGACACCAGAGACAATGATCCATTCTCTCTCTCTGTCTCTCTGTCTCTCTGTCTCTCTGTCTCTCTGTCTCTCTCTCTCTCTCTCTCTCTCTGTGTTTAACAATTGTTCCAGTTTTTAAAAATATATCGTGTTAAGGATTTTCTTTTAAATTTCCAAGTCAACTATCTATAGCTAAAGAATTAAATGGGACAATGGTAATTACCATATTAAAGGTCCATGGCTGCCAGGCTAAACTAAACTGCTAGGTATTAGCAGTGTTCATACCATTTTCCATTTTCTGCTATGATGAGTTGTTTAGAGAACTTTATGGACTTTTCCCCAGAAGTCAGTCAGTGGGTGCTTTACTCCTATGTTACACCTTGTTCCTCAGGACAATGATGACATGAAGAGCAATGGCTCATGGGAATATTAGTGTCTCTTACTGTTAAGGATATGAGAGTGGTCCATGCTTCTTGTTTTATGTAGAAGAAGTGCATTGAAAGTAACTTCTTGTTCCTTTGGGTTATTACAGGAAGATGCCTCCCCACCCCGTTTCTCTGAAGAGAGCACAGTGATGACTTCCAAGTTATATTGTAAGTAAGAGGCTTCTTATTGAAGACTAATGATTTGTCCTGTATTGATAGTACTAAGAAACAGAGTCTACTAAATATAATCTCTCAAGTAAGTAAGTAGGAGCTATCGAATAAGGTAATGAAGTCCATTGTTAAACAATGTTCTACAGTCTCTGTTTTATAGACACAGATGGTGAAATACAGTAGTATTTTATCTCTTTCATTGACTGGCATGTATGGTTGTGAAATAGAAATAATCACTAGTTATCTTAATGAAGGGAAATTTCTCTTCTCATTTAATCACAGGTAATTTCTGATAAAACAAAATTATTTTGTTATGTCCAAAGTGTGGAAACTGAAGCTGCAAATTAGTTTGAGCATACTATTCTGAAGATGAATGTTTTGTGTTAATTGAAAATAAAAATTTAAGAGAATGTTATTTTATTTCTTTGAAATTTATTTTTCTCTTATGATATTGTGGAATGACTATAGTTTAAAAAATTGATACTTAAATATTTCTTCTAACTTGATAAAATAGTTCTCTTAGAGAAAGTATATACAACTTGATGATAAATTGATTTAATGCTTTATTTGTACTAGTTATGTGACTTATTACTGTTTTCAATGCTAATATATCTTCCAATAAGAGGGAAATATTTTCCATTTTAGAATTATCATTAACAAGTGGAGCATAACCATTGATTTTACTCTGCAATATTCAGGGGATTTTTAAAACTGAGTTATTGAACTGCATTTTCACACGTGGTTGAAAATTTTGTTAACTGCATGCCAGAGTTATGGTGTACATATACACATCAGGCCCCGAGAAAGCTGGGACTAAAGGCAAAGCCTCTCTGGGCTAGACAGTGCTGTTGTGTGAAAGAAGGAGACATTTATCAAACCACATCACAGAATCCCATTACTCTGTGTCTGGATCAATGTTTCAGCAACTTACTTCAGTGTTTCATCACGTGTGAAGTTTTCAGCATTCATGTTAATCATTTTGGATGTATAAATGCTTTTGCTTTCTCAGAGGAATTGTGATTATATTTTTGGACTTATTTCATCTCCTAGTCCTCCACACTAGTGACATATACCAAAAGCACCATATGGTAAAGTACAAAAGGAGGAAGGGATCAACTCCGTAATTAATATGCAGGACGAATGCTTCTACTTTGTTAATATCTTCAGTTACGTTCTAGTTTCCCATGCATCTCATTTGTAGATTTATAACATTACCAGTTGCAGCTTGAAGCTGTGTTGAATGCCTCAGTGAGCAGTCAGTTCTAGCTGATCCTTTTTATCCCCAGGTGGAATTCTAGTAACAGCTTGTAAAATATTGGCAAAGGATAACCTTTTAGTACAGCTCTACATTTAAGATGAGTACATTACTAAGTCATTAAATAACAGTATTAAATATTGCATTAGGTATGCAGGCAGTACTATAACTTTGAAATACTGGTTTAATATACTTACAAGAAGTAAAAACATTGCTCATCTCTATCCTTACCTGGGAGCCAGATCCAGCCTCTCTACATACGTGCAATTTTAGAAAATGCCTTGTAAGATTTTCATATTGAATTGAGTGGATGCCATGGATCCATGGATTTTATTCTTGTTTTTTGTTAAGTAGACAAAATCCTTCTAAAATTAGCAGACTAGGGTAGTATCTAATGTTTTATGATTGATTCATCTGTGTGTTCTTTTCACATTATTTCCTGCAACTTGTAAAGGATTTTCTTGTAATTGTGGCTTAACAACCTTCAGGGGAAATTTCTTACTCTTACTTGGACACACAGAGAGGAGAACTGTAACAATATCAAATAACTCAGTGTATTATAGAAGTTTGTAACCCAATGTAATGTAGATGGATTCTGATGTGGGGTAGAAAGCTAAAGCTTTGTTTTGGATTCTACATTAAGAAAATCTGTAGTGAGTAATTCTTTTTCTAAAACTCTGTCTCCAGTCTGGTTCCTCTGTGCTCAAAATAACTTCTCAAGTATCAAGGGAATGGGGGAGCTTTAAAAAGCCTCTTAAACATGTGCATTAGAGAAGTGGATATACCTGAGTCTAGAAGTGGGGGAATGTAAAGAATGACACTCACATTATTTCATAATGAAATTATATTTTTGAGAGTCCAAGTAAAGGGACAAACTGGCCATGGGCTCAAACTTCCCAAAGTGTGAGTTAAAGTTGACCATTCCTATTTATAACCTGTGCTTGGTGGTTTGATGTTGTCATGGAAATCTGACTAGCATATAGTTACTTGATTGTTGAAACAAAAAGGTACATTATAAAGCTCCACGATTGTTCTCTGCATCTCCTGGGATCTTCCTGGGCTCACTTATTTGCTTTGTCTTCTGAAAGAGTGTTCTCACTTAGTTTGGGTTGGAAATTTTTTTTCTGAGCCTTCATATGTTTACCACAAAATTAATATCTGCTTGATCATCATTCAAGGTTCAAATCGATTTTTTCATTAAGCACTTTAAAATTATTACTCAACATCATTTTTTCTAAATATCAGATGCAACTGCAGAGAATCCTAATGTCAGCCTAAGTCTATCTACTATACAGACCAATAGCATGCTTTTCTAGGAATATTTATTCCATTTTAATTTTGTTGTGCCTAGTCTTTTTTTTTCTTTTTATTTATTCTATGAATCTTTTATATCATGTGTCTTGGTCCTATTCATTTCCCCATCGCTTTGCATCCACCATCTACCCCTGCACACCCCCAAAAAATAAAACAAAATTTAAGAGAAAAAGGGGAAAAATTAAAAATCTTGACATGGAAGCTGTAGTGTGACACAGTGAGTCATGTAGTAACCACCTTTGTCCATTTATCTTTACTTGTAAGTGGTCATTGCAAAGAGTCAGTGGTCTGTTTTGAGACCTCTGGTTTCTACTACACTATCAATCCTGAGCCCTCACTAGGACCCTTCTTGGATATTCTGTTTTTGCCTTGTGTTATGGAGATCCTGCAGCTTTGGGTCTTTGGATCAGGTCCTTTCACATGCTCCAGCAGATCATAGAAGGGGTGGATGTTAGGGCGGGCCAAGTTATAACCCTGGTTCTGGGCCTGGGCAGCTGCAGGGTTGGTGAGCCTCGCACTTCTCCCCTGTCCTCACCACCCGGGTGAGTTCTCCATCATTGCCCTGGCTAATTCACCTCTTGCAGCAATGAGCGAAGGGTGGAACAGGTTCTTCTGCTTTCATGCCATCAGGGTCAACTCTCCCACACCTATACCTTTAGGGCCAGCTCTATTTTGTTGCTCAGGTGAGTTACAGGGGCCACTCTTCCTAGTGCTGCAGCTGGTGAGGGGTAGGGGCACCCCCCGCCCCGCTTTTGTGACCCCAGGGCCAACTCCTCCACTTATCTCAGCTATTGATTGGTGGGAAGTCGGGGGAGGAGGCCATCTCTCCTCCCTCCTTGCAACCACATGTCTGAGGAGTATTGGGGACAACTCTCTTTTGCTTATAACGTAGGAACTGGGTCACCCTCATGTCCAACCACCAGATATTTGCTAAATAATATTTTGAAGACAACAGATAATTGGTTCTTGTTTTTTAATAAATCAGTTCATGTTTGTGTTTTTATTGCTGAGTGGAAGTCAGTTAAAAATTAAGGGACTGGGACCATTTCCTGAGTGCTGCAGCTGGTAAGGAGAAGGGTCAACTCTTTTATCTGTTGCAGTTTGTAAGGGGCAAGGGGTGAGAGGGGCATTTTTTACCCTCCTGCAGGGTCACATGACAGAAGGTTAGTGGGGACAGCTCTGGCATGTGCTGTGGGATGTTTTGTATGCTGTGAATGTGTTGCTCTGATTGGTTGATAAATAAAACACTGATTGGCCAGTAGCCAGGCAGGATTTATAGGTGGGACAAAGAGACAAGGAGAATTCTGGGAGGAGGAAGGCTGAGTGAGGAGATACCAACCTGCCATCCAGGAAGCAGCATGTAATGGCACAAGGTAAAGCCACAGACCATGTGGTGACATATAGATTAACAGAAATAGGCTGAGTTTAAGTGTAAAGGCTAGTCCATAGTAAGCCTGAGCTAATGTCCAAGCAGATTTAATTAATATAAGCCTCTGTGTGTTTTATTTGGGTCTGAGTGGCTGAGAACCAGGTGGGACAGAGAAAACATCAGCTACAGGCATGCTTAAAATATCAGGGCTGGCTTACCCATACTTCTGCCAACAAGGTTGGCTCTGTTGTGTTTCCCAGGTGAGATGCAGGGCCTGTTCTCCCAAGTGTTGAATCTGGTGGGGGCCACGGACAGCTCTCCTGCTCTTGTGAGCTCAGGGCCAGCCCAGTTTTATTGTAACTTGTGATGCTGTCTATGGTTAATATCCCTTAGAGGCCTGCTCTTTTCTGAAGGGAAATGGATGAAAAGTGGATCTGGGGAGAGGGGAGATGTGCGGGGACCCGGGAGGTGTGGAGGGAGGGAAAACTGTGGTAGGGATGTAATGTATGAGAGAAGAATAAGTAAAAAAATAAATAAATAAAATATGGAAAATCTCTTGGATATGGTAAAAAAAAGAAAAGAAATTAAATTATATTTATTCTTCAATTCATTGTATATCACTATTGAAATAGCCTAACTGCATTAACAAATGAGTAAAAACCTTCTGATTATATATATGTATATGCCAAATATATTTCCCTTGTGTATATAGTATAATTATATATTAATATTTTAATTACAATATAAATACACATGAGGAAAAAATGGTATTTAGGATTTCAGAAGAGGAAATATTGCCATTTCAATAAAGAGGCTGAACCTGAAAGCCATTCCTTAAAATGGAAACAAAATAGGTCAATCACAGAAAGACAAATATTGCATTATCTAGTAGATCTGTGAGATAGTTAAAACCATCAAACTTGTAAATACAGAAAATAAAATGGTAGTTACCAGGGTGGAAGGGATGAAAGGGATTGGGAAATTTCAGAAAATGATAGTTATCTTTAGTATATTGGGATTACTTAACCTTTAAGTTGATATCTTGGAGTAAGAACTACTCTACATGTTTAAGTGCCATTGGGGAGAATACAAATACATGATCCTAGATATTACCGTGCACTCCAAAGTTCAGGTTTGTGGAGAAGGCCCAGAAGAAAGCTGTCTGTAATAGAAATAAATGCAACCATTTAGTGATTCAGATTATCTTTACTCAGCATCAAACGGGCTAGAGAAGAGCAGGCTCCCTAATAGCTTTCTGATCCTCACCCAATGGGCAGTTTTAGAGAGACAGCTTTGTTGAAGGATGCGCCAGAAGTTGGTTATGCAGCTTGTCACTGCTAGAGGGGTTTGGCCACTGTGTCTGATGCAGAGCTCTTGCCCACTGTGGTGCCACTATCCAAGGTCAGGCAAGAGAAGAATTTCAAAGTCCCCCTTCTGGTGTGTCCGATACTCACTTAGCTCTCCTACCACACTCACTCTCTTTTTGACTTTCATTCTACTACATATTATTTTTCTTTCCCATTCAATATGTTGTGAGGCTCTCAGCACCTTTTATTGCCTTCTTACTCTAAATTTTGCTCCGGTTTTCTGATATTTAATTATCAGTCATTGTGTATCAAAATTACAAAGGACAAAGTAAACTGCACTAAATTTATTTTACACATAATACAAAAATAAACATGAATTCATCATTATCTGATTGGGATGAATGCTTATTTTCTCCTTCTTTTCTTTGTTTTTTCCCCCAGAGTAGTATCTATCAAGCAGTGTGATATTATGCATATTTATTACAAAGATTAAGAAGTCTTGGCTGGGCAGTGGTGGCACAGGCCTTTAATTCCAGCACTTGGGAGGCAGAGGCAGGCAGATCTCTATGATTTTTGAGGCCAGCCTGGTCTACATGGTGAGTTCCAGGACAGCCAGGGCTGCTACATAGAAAAACTCTGTCTTGAATACAAACAAACAAACAAAACCCCCACAAAATAAAAGATTGATGGAGACACAGAGAGGGGGTAGGGATCTGGAGAACTAGAACAGTACTTTTCAATATAATTTTAAAATTATAAAAGAGTTGTAAGGAGATAAAAACAAGGACAGAGACAGGTGAGGACTGGGAGTGGTCATGGAGAACCTCATTTGGAGTTTGCAAATAGTCAAAATGAAAATAGGAGGTCTCTGTAAATTATAACAGGAAGAAATAATATGTTTATAAAAAATAAAAAGAGAAATATGTTTATACTACAGAAATAAAGAAAACATCTTACTTCTATAGCTTTCTTTTTTCACTGTTTTCCTTCCTTCCTTCCTTCTTTTCTTCCTTCTATCCTTCCTTACTTCCATTTTTCCTTCCCTCCCTCCCTAACTTCCTTCCTGTCTTTCTCTCACCTCCTTTTCTTTTTCTTTTCTCCCTCCTCCCCTCTTTTCTTTCTTTCTTTCTTTCTTTCTTTCTTTCTTTCTTTCTTTCTTTCTTTCTTTCTTTCTTTCTTTCTTCCTTCCTTCCTTCCTCCCTCCCTCCCTCCCTCCCTCCCTCCCTCTTTCTTTCTTTCTTTCTTTCTTTCTTTCTTTCTTTCTTTCTTTCTTTCTTTCTTTCTTTCTTTCGTTCTTTCGTTCTTTCCTTCTTTCCCTCACTTCTCCCTCTTTCCTTTCTTTCTTCCTTCAACCCTTTGGCTAATGAGCTAATTATATAATCTATTATAACCTCAAAAGGAATATCTATTTTTTGTAGAATGTAGTATGTCCATTTGCCAGGTAGAAGAGAGGAGGCACTGTGGAATTTGGAACACTGTTTAATTAATGATATATGGAAACAATAATACTTAATGCATAACTTATTCTGATAATTAAATGAACTATTATAAAATATTTTGGATCTTGATAATCATTTGACATATAACCACTTATGGTAAGACTATGGCTTTTTAGAAGAATTTATTCCAATTTGACTTCATCACAATTGCTTAATTTCAACACTTGTAACACTTTGGGTGAGATGATTCTTGTTTGTATGGATCTTGGTGGTGCATCAAAGGATGCTTAGCATCATCCCTGAAGTGTATTCAATAGATGTTCATGACACTGAGAATTAAATGTGTCTTGAGCAAGTTATAAATATACTTCTGAGGCAGAACTTTCCCCAGGTGAGAAATCCTGGACTATATAGCATTTGACATATCAGAAGCTTGACTCTTGATGCATCAATTTTAGATTTTATTAGACTGTAACCTATGGTTCAGTTTTATTCTTGTTTTCTGATCACAAGATTTATTTCTACTTCTCTGGTTTCCATGACTTTTGTATTTAATGTTTTTTTTCTATTGGAAGTGTTTTTCCTCTCAGTCAACAGTTTTTCTTTCTAAGTGCTACTCAACAAATTGGCTCCTATTACCTCAATTGCACCAATACTGCATGTGCCACAGCTTGTAAAATAAATAAATCTCTTGACTCACAACTGATATGGAGCTATTAGAATAGTGATCCTGTTGAATCTCAGAACTCCATAAACTGTAGTAACATATAAGTTCAATTGTATGAAAAATAAATGCATTATTGTATCCATTGAGTCCAATTACACAACATTTAAAATTGTTATTCACTGTTACTTTTCCTTGACTTTCATACTTTGATTATATTATAGATTATTGTCTTCTAGCAATCTTGTATAACTCAGGAGCTTTTCTATATTCTCAGAATGCAGAAAGACAAGGGGGTCCCCATATCATGTAGACCTTAAATGCCTACAGAAGCAAACTAAGTTGAAAAACACCCGCAAAGTTAGATTGGCAAATCAGGAAAGGAACTATAAATCACTAGTTATAATAGTGTCTCTCA
The DNA here is from genome assembly GCF_049852395.1 of Peromyscus maniculatus bairdii. Taxonomy (NCBI): domain Eukaryota; kingdom Metazoa; phylum Chordata; class Mammalia; order Rodentia; family Cricetidae; genus Peromyscus; species Peromyscus maniculatus. The sequence continues at coordinate 37,197,939 of NC_134869.1, forward strand.
AGATCAGCCTGCTCAACTCCTTTAGACTTAGCGCTGAGGCACTTTTCTCCTCCAGCTTCCTGCACATGGACTGCTCCTGTTGAGTCTCTCTTTAGGACTCTCTAAAATTGCAGATGTTGCTTTTCCTGAGATTACATCTCCTCACTTAGATGCTTAAAGACTTGCTTCAACTGCACTGAGCATCAACTTGTGCTTGGGTCAGTACAGCTTCCCTTATTTCTACCTCTGCACTGAGGCCGAGAGCACTTCCACGTGAGCTGCTTGCACACAGTTCACTGTACCTCTAAACTGACCTGTCAAAGCCCAATGGGCCACACCAACGTAACATATTAAAAACATTTCAGAATGTAAAGATTTTAAAAGTAATGGAGAAAAACAGGAAAAGGGGCTTGGATCAGGATGGCTGTATTGGGAATAAAGGGATCAGCACGCAGAACTCAATCTTTGCGGGTACTGACGTGAGAGTATGTCAAATAGTTAAGGGCTTGTGGGGGGATTCTCAGAGTATAGTTCTTTGCCTGTCATTTTTATACAGTTTTTTGAGTTGATCATTAATCTCATGATTTGGTCACGGAGAGTGTATGGCTCTATGAAGAAGCCATTGATGCTGAAGGCATAGATTGGACTCTTATCCTAAGATGTTTACCTACCAGATAAGACCTGTTATGATGCAAGGTGGTTGCAGACGAGAACGACTCAGAGCAAAGCAGACAAAACCAACATGGCCAGCTTCCCCCTGTTTGTCATTATGCTTTGGATATTTGCAGGTCCAAATAAAGAGCACACTTTTACCAACAGCAGTCTCTAAACTAGTGGTTCTCAAACTTCCTAAAGCTGTGACTCTTTAAAATAGTTCCTCATGTTGTGGTGACCCCCAACCCTAAAAGTATTGTTGCTACTTCATAACGATAACCTTGCTACTGTTATGAATCGTAATGAAAATATCTGTGTTTTCTGGTGGGCTTAGGTGATCTCTGTGAAAGGGTCCTTCAACTCCACAAAGGGGTTGCAACCTATAAGTTGAGAGTCACTGCTCTAAATGCTTCTTACATTCAGCTATCATGGCCTGCAGAGAAAAATTAGTGTATCAGGCACTCGGAATTCTACTAGGTAAGATTATCCAAATGCAGAAATTCATAGACAAATATTCTCGCTCCAATCATATTGAGAGTGGTACTGGAAATGTTATTACTTTGATGAATTAATTTTAAGTGAATTTCATATCTACACATTAGAGACAAAAACAACTAAATTCAGTGATAGCTAGTGTTAGTGTTAGGTCATGAACACAGAATACTTTGATTAAAGTTTCATGAATTAAATTATGTATATCCTGGGTATTTTCACTCTTTAATAAGTGGGAAAAGTTTTTGCATAATTTTAGTTTGTTCATTCTGCATATAATGAGTGGAATTTAGATTATTTACTCTCTGTATAACATTTGGATTTCTCCATAAACCTGTCACCTTCGTGTATGACAGTTTTTTTTTTTTTTTACAGAGTTTGCTTTTAAAAAGACTGATATTTCCAGCTGAAGCCCACACAAGGTCTAAAATGAGAGACTGAGTTTGGCAACTCTTAATAGATCCTGATGAAAAGGGATTACACCAATCTGTAGAAAGCACACTCTTCTCTGCTCCAGTTATAGCTAGAGTTTTACTAAGGGAGGCTGTGAGTGTCCCTGTGGGACAAAGCTATGAGAGTAAAAACACCATTACTGTGTGGAAGCTGTTTAGATTTTAATCCCTCGAGGAGAGTTTGATTGTGTGTATTGTGTTGCCAAAATAAGCATACAGAGGGGGAAGCATAGATATTTTTCAGGTAGGGATCTGTGAACCATACAGATACCTTATTTCCACCAAATACATACATACATACATACACACACACACACACACACACACACACACACACACACACACAAACACACACACACATTACATTGCTCTCCTTTCTCTTTGTCTCTCTCGTATTCACACACACACATGAGTATACATGTAAGATGCAGTATACATGTTGAGGTGCTTCTTCAGTGCCACAGATGCTGATATCTGAAGTTAACCGTTTATAGTGAGTCCCTTTCTTGAATTGTGATTAGCCTTTGCATTCTCCCTCTCTCCTAGGAGGTATCCTAAATGCAAGGGTTAATGTCTGCTGAGAGTCGCAGATCCCCCCTCATCCCTTACATCAGGGATCTCTCTTCGGGATCTCACAGTTCCAGAGTTCCCAGAGAAGTACATGAAGCTTTGACCTCAATTGCATCAGCATCAACTCCATCTGCACTAGTCTTTGCCTTCTGTCATTTTCTGGGGGCATTCCCAAAAGCACATCCTTGTAAATTTCTGCTTCAGACCATCGTGGTCTCCTCATAGTATACTGAAGGAGAGTCAAACCTACAACAGGAATTGAAGATTTCCCAGCGAGTTTGTTACTTCTGCAATTTGGTGTAGGGGTAAGGTACCTGGCCTCAGCCCCTTATCCAGGTTCCTCTGAGAAATGCTTCCCAGGAGCGAGAAAAAAAGTGAATGATTTCTGTAACTTCACACACTTGAGCCAACGCTCTTCATTCTGTGTGCTCTCTATTGTTGTGTTCTTTGTTTCTTCCATCTCTATTCTACTACCTCTTTATTCTTCTACATCTCTATTCTACTACTCATTGCAAATTCCCATGCACATGTATATCTATTCATTCACAACTTGTTAGTAAAAACTCCAAGGCCAACTTTCAGGGACAAGCATTCTGATAAGAGTAACACTTGGCAAAGACTTGGTCAGTTTAATTAGTGACTGACAACAGCTGTAGGTTGTAAAAAGTTCTGGCTATCTCTTAAAAGGATAGCTACAAGGGTTACAAGGGAAGAAACTGAACCAATGAGAGAGCTAAGGAGCAGGCAAAGAATATGTATATTATTTTATGTGATTAATAACATATGGACATGGTTAATCAGTTAACAGCCTTTTTCTGTTTATCACCTGAATCTCAGGACCTATACATAGTTAGTCTACTGAGCCTAAAATCTTGCATTAAAAACTGGCATGAAAATAAATACAAAATGTTGTTTTTTGGATCAGAGTGGGTAGGTGCTGGTGGAGGAAGCTTAGGGCAACACAGGTGCTATTGATCTCTTGAAGGACTCAGATATACCAAGGCCAGACACCTGCACTATCCCTTTTAGTTCACCATAATTCTTCTGAAGGGTTTTGACCACCAAGGCCAGGCACCTGTAATTCAGCTCTGTGAAAGTTATATGAGGACACTTTGCTTTATCAGTGGCTAAGGATGGAGAACAAGACCTTTAAGAGTCTACAGTCCACATGGAACAATAGACCTAGTTATGAAGCCTATTTTAGTATGTTTCCATTCATCAAAATTGCACAATTAAATAAGAAACCATCTTGTTGACTATCTACAATTATGTGTATTCATAAGATTGAGATGTAATAGTGAGATTACATGTACACATTACATGGAAATGCGTGGTAAATGGGGAGCTATCACAGCTGTTCTTAAGGAAGGAAAGCAGTTCTCAGGGAAGAAATGAAGTGGCATGTGAGAGAAACACAGACAAGGAGCAACTGGTCATTGATAGTAACTACATGGCCTTACCAGGTGGGGCTTCCCATCAAAGAGTCATTCATTTGGTGGGTTGACATATGAACGCTAGTTATCACCTGCTGTATACTCTCACGGCCCTCAACAATTTGGTACCTGGGGTCTTTCTTCTGAAGTTATAATAGTATTATATGTCTTTATTCTGTTCTGTAGTACAGAAAGTTTATTGAATGTATCCAATAGACAGTGAGATTGATTTTTCTCTTAAGATAAAATAAATAACAAATTCTTTAAAATCGTTAAAAATTTTTCAAAAAGTACTGTTTTATAATTTGTCCCTCCTTATATTTTTTATATGTCAAACTTGTGCTAAGCTTTCTACACACAGGTAGGAATGTTCAAATTCCATGAATTTCATTAGCTATTTGGAACATCAAATATCAACACAGTGGTACTAGCAAAGGTATATGAACTTCACATGTGCAGTCACATCCTGGGAAGAATTAGGAATTCTGTGCAATTTGAATTCTTTTTGGTGTATAGGGTTATGAAAATATTTTTATATGAAACAATTAGAAGACATAGAGACCAATGGTGACCTTCAGGTGCTCAGGGAGTGAAACAAGGTACTGAGTGGCATATCAGATATTATTAATGGTTATTTTTGATGAGAGAAAGCCTAGTCAAAGTGGATATGTTTTTGTCTATATTTCTCCTGAATGTATATGACTGTAATACCTGGTGGATGGTGTAGGGCTTGGTGAACTAGTTTAGAAGTTTCTCTGTCTTCTATTGTTCCTTGGCTTGAGACTATCTCATCAGATAGATGTAACCTAGGATTAGAGAGTCTTAGGGGTTAAAGGCAACTATGATTTGAGTCTCTATTCATTCAGTATGATATTTTTAAAATTTTTCCTATCAGACCCTAAATACTCTTATGTCTAATAGAAGTCCATTGTGATGGGACTACTATTTATTTTTAGATTTTTCAGCCAAGTTATTTTTTTATTCTTAAAGAAGAAGGAATAATTAAATTAATTGGGAAACTGTGGTAGAGAACTGTACAAAAATACTACTTGAAACCTAAAACTATTTGTACCTTTGGTAGGCAAAATTTTGGGGAAGTTGGGCATGGTGTTGCCTATTTGTAATCCTAGCACACTGGAGAAGAAGAGAGTAAGATTTTGTGTTCAAGACCCACCTGGACTACATAGAAAGTTGGAATCCAGCTGGGTAGGACACAGTTAAGAGCTGGTCATAAGGAAGATTTTTATGCCATTGGAAAATATTAAGCAGAGGAATGATGTGATCAATCTTTATTTTATAATAAGTTGTTGCATAAGGACTGATTTCTCTCTCTCTCTCTCTCTCTCTCTCTCTCTCTCTCTCTCTCTCTCTCTCTCTCTCTGTGTGTGTGTGTGTGTGTGTGTATTGTTGATATGTATCCTGTGAAGGATGTGTGTTTGGATTATGGTAGTTTATTCTCTCCTGTGTATGAATGCCAAGGGCAGAGAATAAAGCCAGGTGTCATCCACTACCACTCTTGTAACATGAATCTTAAAAGGTCTTATTAATAAAAACAAACCTGGAGCCAGGTATTGGGGTAAATGCTGAAAGGTCAGAGAATAAGCCACAGCTACCTCATCTTGCCAGTTCCTCAGCTGATTCTGTTTCCTCAGACTGGAAGCCTCTGTGTCCTCATCTGAATGGGTCTTAGCTGAACTGCTGCTCAGAAGCCTTAAAAGCTTATCTAGCCTAGTTCCTGGTCCTCACATCTTATATACCCTTTTGCTCCCTGTCATCACATACTGGGATTAAAGGCATGAGTCACCATGCCTGGCTATTTCCACTGTGGCTTTGAACTCCAGAGATCTGCCTCCCAAGTGATAGGATTAAAGGCATGTGTGCCACCATTTTCTGGCTTCTATGTCTATCTAGTGTCTGTTCTGTCCTCTGACGCCAGGTAAGTTTATTAGGATGCACAATATATTGGAAGACACAATATGACACCACACACTCTCTCCCTTATTACCGAAAGACAGGGTTTCTCATTGAGCTGTAAGCTCAATGATTCAGCTAAGCAGACGGACCAGTAAACCTTCCTCTACTTATAGGTACTCCCAGACATGACTGAATTCTTATGTGGGTGCTGGAGATTCAATGTGAGGTGCTCATGCTTGCACAGCAAGAGGGTTTTACCAGCCACGCCATCTCCCCAGTTCCATGAGGACTGTGGTGGTTAGAACCACTTAGAAAAAAAATAATTTACTGACCATTTTCATACTTGAGATTCTATTTTCATCCAAAATGGGGGAGGGGAGCAAGTCTCATTTCTATGACCTGTGATTTATCTATGCCTTTCCATAATGGTCACTATTTTTCTAGATGCATCTCAAAGCTCTTAATGTAGCCTCTAGTGTTACTTTTCATTTGTGCATTGAAGGTAGGCTTGACTAGACTTTTCACTCAGATTCTTGAGTGGTTGACATTCCAGGTTTGTACTATGAAGACTAGCTAATGAGTCACTTCCTGAAGGTATTATTTTACAGGTTAGGTAGAGAAAGTTTTTATGTATATATTTTTACACACTTTCTAGTTTATGAAAAATCCCATTTTATACATAAGCATGAATTGTGTTTCAACCTCTGTAATGTGATCCACAAATTAACTTTCCTATGAAAACTCTCAACTGTCTCAAAGTGTGGAACTTTTTTACCTGTCTCACAACATCTGCTCTCCAAAGATGATTCCAAATGTCTAAGTGGAACTTTCATAATATACATATAAGCATACAATTTCTTTAACCTGAAGTTTAATTTTGCAAATAACAATCTCCCAAAATCACATTTGACATAAACATACAAGTATTTAATGACAACAACAACAACAACAACAACAACAACAACAAAAAGTCTGTAGCCTGATTTGAGAAGTCTAGGAATTCATCCCAGGACAGGGCCTTTGGCTTAGGCTACTTGAGTTTATCATGGAACTAGGTTCCATAAGTCTCAGAGTTAACAGCAGGACTAGAGACCTGACTCCAGTAATTCCAAAGTTCAATGTGGACAGCAGTTTTGACAATATCTGGATCAGATGAATGTGGTCTTGCAGTGGTCTTGCTATCATCTAGCCAACACTGGACCATTTTCATAACCCCACCTGAGAATAAACATCAAGCTTTCTCCATTTCCAAAGCTGAACTGCATATAACCTTCTATGAAGACTCATTGAAAATAAAACAGAGTTGATAGAGAGATAAATTAAAACAGGAAGACAAATCTATTTCCATCGATGGGCAAGACGTTACAAAGAAACACAAAGAATATGACACAATTACCTGCCATAAACCATTTTCAATTACCCAGTTCCCCTTAAGTAGGATCCAAAATTACAAAAGAAATAGCTGAAATTAAGGAGGAAGAGATTACGTTCTTACTTTTAAAAATAACGAATGATTATATAGAAGATATCAACAAAAAGATACATAAACTATGGAACTATAACTAAGATTTCAATAAGACAGTCCCCCAAATAAATGAAACAGCAAATTGGAGGAGAAAGTCTAATATGAAGGAGAAATTCAGCAAGGAAATTGAAATATTAAAACCAAGAAAGAAATTCTTGAAATTATAGAATGAGTCATATATGTAGAAACTACATTGGAAAGCACAGTGTCAGACAAGACAGGATTGGAGAACAAAGGTTAGGAAAAGGTAACACACTTAGACATTAATCAAAGAAAAAAAGGAATGTGACCAATGTTTACAAGATTTTTGGGCTATATTCAAGAGGCCAAGCCTAAGAACTCATGGAGTAGAAGAAGGAGCTGAGATAAAGTCAAAGAATAGACAGAACATTCGATGGAATTACACCAGAACACTTTGCATCTGAGAATGGAGTAGACATCCAAACATAAGAAGCATTTACAATCTCCAATAGACATGATCAGAGAAGAAACTTCCTAAAGGCATCTTACATAAGATGCTAAAAAAATAAAGTACAAGAAAGCTGACAACTTGCATAGAAGGGCAAGGATATCAAAATAACCCCATCTTTCTTTCATCAGCATCCCTGAAAGCTAGAATAGCATAGAATAATGTATTTCATGTTCTGAAGTAAATAACTGTGAACAAAGAATGCTATCTTTCATGACTGATGGAGAAATAATGATATTTCAAGACAAATGTAAATTAATTTATGGCAAGTAAGCCATTAGTGTAGAAAATCCTTAAAAGAATGGCATACAAGAGGAATGAGAAAGATAACCTCCTCCATGAGAACAAGAAAGTATACATTCCATGAAAGGAACAGACCTGGGAAAGAATCACTCATGCCCAGCACAAGAAAACCAGCAAAATCTCAAAGCTAACAAGGAGACATGAAAAGAGAATACCAATAATCCATCAAATCAGAACATCCCCTAACAAAATAGCAAATGCCTTTCAGTAATAACCTTAATTTTTAACTGACTTCAACTCAGCAATAAAACATTAACTGATTTATTAAAAAACAAGAACCAATTATCTGTTGTCTTCAAAATATTATCTAGCAAATATCTAAAAACCGGATACTAAAGGATGGAAATCAAACTACCAAGCAGATTGAAGCCATTAACAAGAAGGCTTAGCTATTCATATATCTCATAAACTAGACTTCAAAAACTAATCAGGAGAGATAGAGGAAAACCACATATTCATAAACAGAATGGTCCATTCAGGGCTCAGTAGCCAAGAACATGTTATCTGGCAGAAGACATGGATTCAGTTCCCAGAACCTACATGGCATATCACAACCACCTGGACTCCTATTCCAGGAGATCTGATGTCCTCTTCTAGCTTCCATGAAAACTGCATGCACTCAGTGTGCATATAGAAATGCAGGCAAAACAC